>NC_090821.1:62198035-62802855 GCF_000390325.3 Nicotiana tomentosiformis | reverse complement strand
GTATGTTCGTGCGAGGCCCTGGGGGCCCCGAGTGTTAACCGGACGAGGCTCAGATCATTTTTGGAATTTTGAAGAAGAACTGAAGCTTCCAACTTCTGTCAGAATCCTACCCAGGCATGGGCCAGCCACAGGTACAAGCCATACAGCGTATGTGCGAAGGAGAGGAGCTGTCAGCAACCGCAGATGCGAAGGAAGGGGCGCACCTGCGCTTGCACAGAAGCAAGCAATTTGTCCGCAGGTGCGGTGCCAGACCAAAAGGGACAAATGCGCACTTGCGAGGAATTTCCACAGGTGCGGAAGCCGCATGTGCGGTACTTCTCCGCATGTGCGAAAAATCTGTTTGGGTAGAACCTTAAAACAGACGAAGCTCAGTCCATTTTTGTTCGTTTTTCTTCTATGTATGGGCAATTTCAGAGCTTCTTGAGAGGATATTTCAACTAGCAATTTGGAGGTAAGCTAATTCTACACACCTTGAGTTAAATACATAGATTATGGGTAGATTATAACTAGTAAATCTTAGAAATCAAAGGTTTAGGTGAAAAACATAGATATTTATAAAAATGAGATTTTAACCACTAAAATGGTTATGGAATTGGATAGAAATTATATATTTGAGTTCTTGAGATTATGGGTAACGTTTTTATCCAAACATTTCCAGAATCCGGGCACGTGGTCCCGGGGTGAATTTTATTAATTTTACTGTTTTGGTTAGGGTAATTTATATAATAGCCCAAATTCGAATTATTGAAGATGTATTAATTATTTTGTATAACATTTTGATAGTTTCGGATTTTTCGACATCGAATTGAAGTTTTTACACGACATTTTGATCGGAAAGTGGACTTTGAGACAAGGTAAGTCTCTTGTCTAATCTTGTGAGGGTGAAATTACTCCATAGGTAATTAAATTAATAATTGCTGCTAATTGTGGGGGGGATACGTACGCATGAGAGGACGAGAGTCCGTGCGTAGCTACTATTAATACTAAAGTTTGGGTAGTTTAGGACACAAAGCATGAATTACTTGTGCAAATTGTATTCTTTGTCTAATTAATATTATTTGATATATATATATATATATATATATATATATATATATATATATATATTGTGAATTGTTAGTTAAAAATATTAAAAGATGAAAATCCGATATGCTTAAATTTTCTGTTTAAATTAATTAATTATTAAAAAAAATTATTTATCCTCTCGAATTGATCTTTTAATGAATATACTCTCCTTCCGGAGGTACATAAGAAAATGTTCTCCTTTCTTGTGGATCGGGCCGAACGCCTCGGCAGGATAGATGCATCTATGGATCGTGTCGCACGTCCCTCGACAGTGTACAAGACACTTTGGATCGAGCAGTATGACCTTGACAGAAATCGTGCCTAATAATAATAATAATTACTCGATATTTTTCTATTTTAATTGCAGCTTGTGAATTTAATTAATAGATTGAGAATTGTTGCATTTGAATGAATTTAATTGATAAATTAAAAATTATTGGAATTTCATAGATCTAATTATCTCTGCTTGTTAAAAAAATTATTGTTATTCCTATAAATGAGGCTAATTGATAAATTGGAAATTTATTGGAATTGAAGAAGTTTAATTATTTCTGTTGGTTAAAGAAAATCATTGTAAATTCGATAAATCATGTCGATCTAGATATTGCTATTTTTATTTTATCCATTGTTATTGACTCTTAGTGAGTGTCAAAGTCGGCCATCTCGTCTCTACCTCTTCGAGATTAGGCTTGATACTTACTGGGTACACGTTGTTTTTTGTACTCATGCAGCACTTGCTGCACATTTTATTGTGCAGGTACATATATGTCTAGCGGCCTCGTGGGCATAGAGGTGTGGTTAAAATTGTGGGGACATAGGTGAGCTGCATTCTGTATTACGATCCACAGCCAACAGAGTCTCTTTCAGAGTTATCATATTTTTTCTGTCTAATTTGTATTCCGGGCATATGCTGTATTTTATTTTAACTCCCTAGTAAATGCTCATAAACTTGTGACACCGAGTTTTGATAATGGTTGTGAATTATTTAGAAATTTAGTTGCTAAAAATATTTATCATTTACTCTATGAGTTTTATATTTATTATTTCATTGAAGAAATTTTTGATTTCAAAAATACTTAAATGGGTAATTTAGCTAAGTGTGTATTGTTGGCTTGCCTGACAGTGGTGTATGATGCCATCACGACCTCAAAGGATTTTGGGTCGTGACATGGATTTCTAGGGGACCATGAAATTCTCAGTTTCCCGTTAAAACCACAAAAACAAATATCCAATCCCTTTTAAGAACTCTCTGCTCTTTTCGACACGGCTACAATGGCCATGGAGTTCGAGTTAAAAATCAGGGAAGAAGAAGAAGCAACTAACAAATTAGGGCTATGGAGTTCGAGTTAAAAATCAGGAAGAAAAAGAAGCAACTAACAAATTAGGGCAATAGGGTTCACTTTCATATTAATTTCGACTAAAGCTTCGACAAATTGCAGAAAAGAAAGCAGCCTTTGAATATTCATGGAGATGGAGCCTTTGAGAATTAAGGATTTTTTTTACATCTGATAATGGAGAAAGGGTAAGGGAAAGTCGGGTATAAATGGGACTCAACGATAAAATTTAATACCGTTAAAAGAGGACTGATTTTACCCCTCCTAGAGGCCTCACGCGCGACCTGGGTGACGAGGCTCACTCAATGTAACAAGTCAGTATTTTGTGTTTAAGTGGCACATGAGGGAATGGGTTGGAGCGTCGAAATAGAAAAGGCCAAAGTAAAGGTGTCAAAAAGAAAAGCGGAGCCGAGTTTAAGGGGCCGTTTATGGGTTTGGCCTTTAGAAAAATATTATTTTAATGATGTTAGTGCCTCTGTTTGAAAAGTCCAAGAGACATTTAAAAGTAAGAGGGATGAAGCACCTACAAGTAGGGGTGTACAAAGAAAATCAATAAATCGCACCAAACCGATAATCCGAGCTAAACTGAAAAAAAAATTCGATGTGATTTGGTATTGGAAAAACAAATCCGACCATAAATGGTTTGGTTTGGTTTTAACTAAAAAAAGTCAAACCGAAACCAAACTAACCCGATATTACATTTATACATTTCTTAAAATATTTTTTACAGTTTTATCTTTTAATGTATTATTTAAAGTTTGGACTTAACATTCTTGAATGGTCCAATAAGTTTTATAGCTCATAAATGTAATAATTCAAATAAAGTTCAAATCAATACTAATGATAATAAAATAAATTCAATTCAATACTAGAAATGACAATAGTGTTGGATATCTATTTTTAGTTTTGCATTGATTTATAATTGAAATGCATAACTTAATTTATTTTTTTATTTAGTGCTTAGTCATGTAATTAATAGTACTTATTAGATGTACTTATTTTAGAATGACTTATATAGTACTTTTAGATTATGTTCATTTTTATTATGGCTTATTAAATAGTATTTGTTTTATGCGATTTTATTATCTATGTTATGAAATATTTTAGTACAATGTTATGACTCATCTTATATTATTGTGTTATTTTCTTGAAAAATATATTATATAGTTGTATCCTACAAGGATTAAAGAAATATTTGGAGCACAAGTTACATATTTTGTGCTATGAAGACTTTACTGAAAAAATCCGAAAACCCGAAAAAACCGAAAAACCCGACTTTGTTAGTTTGATTTGATTTATAGATTTAAAAATCCGACACCATTGATTTAATTTGATAACTAAAAAATCCAAACCAACCCGAATCTATATATATAGACCCCTACCTACAAGTAAATCTCTAAAAGTAACTATCTTATCATGGTTTCACACCAAAATAGAAAAGAGGTTTCTACAAGTGAATCTCTAAAAGTAACTATCTTCATCCAAGTTTTAAATGCTTCCAAAAAAAATAAGGTATGGAAGCTACTAATTCCTGGTTTAGGGTCATGTGAATGAATTTTATTACCTTTATGCAATTTCATTTATTAGAGAGTGTTGATTTAAAGGTTATGTCCATGCATTGATTTTAATCGTATAAAAAGATTTTATTTTTCGAAAAGCCTTCTGCATACATGTAAAAGGCATATAAGTAGGGATTCGTATATGGGATTGATTTGCTCGGATCGGATAATATACAGGATACTGATTATGTAGATTTGAATCGTGATATCTCTCAATAACGTTCACGAAGACTTTGTTAATGGATTGGCTGGATTACTTACTCATTTTAGTTGCGAGATGTGACTAAATATAAGTTGTTTCTCATTCACTTATAATATATTTTCTTTTTGAATTTATAATGCAAACACTAAGTATTATTTTTTCTTGAAATAAAAAAGTTTCTTATTTTTTGTATTGGATGTTGTTGTTCACTATTGAATTTCATAAAAGACCTAATGTACATATTCAATGGAGTTTGGACTTGGGATAGCTACAAGCATTGTTATCCATTATCTAACAAATCGAATGAAGCGCGATATGAGCGTTGATGATAGGATAGTAATATCTAATGTTGCACGTAATGCAGTTGATAAAAAAAGTGGAGGAATGAGATTGATGCAAGTTATTTTTTATTCGAGAAGATAAGTTGTTGCAAATATGTCTAATTTTTAACATTTGAAAGTGATTTTTATGCACATTCTTCGAAAAAATAAGTAACCTTCGATCGAAGTTTTAATATTTGTTTTTTACATCTAAACATTAAAAAGAACAATTGATTATGTAAAATTCTATCTATTAATTATTTGTCAAGAATTTTCCTTTAATAATGCACCATTTGTGTAGAATCGAGGTTTAAGGGGGAAGAGTTTTATAAGCTTTGGTGGAGATTTTAATGCATATCTCTTTAGTGACACCGGGAGGTAAGAATGAAAGATTGAAGTAATTTTTTGATATTTTCTTCTATTAATTATTTTCATTCTGTATATTGGTGACACTTGTAATTTTCTCCTACTTAATCGCAGATGCTTTGGATCGGAAATGTGTTACCACCGCCGCAATTATTTTTTATTGTTGATAATGGAACTCAATATGAAAAGGTTCGTGTAAGGCAAAAAGTGTGTACATGATAATTCTGATTTAATTGGAACGTGATAGTTGTCACACCCAAAAGAAGTTTTTTTTTATTGAAAAGGGATTGGTTTATTTATTTATTTTTGAAGAGTCACCACTTGAAATAATTATTAAGGTGTCCTAAGTTATTGGTTTATTTAAAATTCCAATTTAAGAAAAAATTGACTCTGAATTACTGTTCGCGAAACATAGAAATTATAGATTTCTTGTATAGTTTTCAAAATTATTTTGTTAGGGAATGTACAATATGATTTAGTTAGTTTTATTGGTTATTATTTGCTCTATTTTGTAGATGTTTATTTTATTTTCTGTAAAGAAATTGTATATATTATGTTTAGTTGTTATTTTCTTATTTCTTGCTCTAAACATAATTTTATCAGTACATTTGTAGCTTCAATGTAGTCAGTTGTTATATATGTTTACTAATTTTGTAACTTACTTGTATGCAATGTATTTATGTCTTTCTGATTGTAGCTAAATTGTAGTAGAAGTGTATTTATTTTGTTTTTTTGATTTTCAAACAAGTTTTATTAACTTATTGTTTCTTTTGGTTCAGAATCGAACATTTATAGCCTATTATTCGAAATCATGTTGTTAGGGGATGTACTACTTGATTTTGTTGGTTTTATTGGTTATTAGTTGCTCTATTTGTAGATGTTAATTTTATTTTCTGTAAACAAATTGTATATATTATGTCTTGTTATTACTTTCTAATTTCTTGCTCCAAACATAATTTGTAGCTTCAATGTAGTCAATTGTTATATATGTTTACTATTTTTGTAACTTACTTGTATGCAATGTATTTATATCTTTCTGATTGTAGCTAAATTGGAGTAGAAATGTATTTATTTTATTTTTTGGTCTTCAAACAAGTTTTATTAACTTACTGCTTCTATTGGTGCAAAATCGAATATTTTTTGCACTACATGATGTTGATTATGGCACCACTAGGTTCCAGACATTATTCGACCATGCTGTTCCTGGCTAAATCAAGGTGTTATTGTCTTAAAATGGGTTAAATTTGTTTAAGAAGACATATTTTGGGCATTTTCTTTCCCTGCCCAAAATATGTATCCAAAATCAGGCAATTCACCTTCTCATGAAGTATGAATTGAACGCATCCGGTTCTGATTTTTTTACGGCAGAGGTGAGAGGCTGAACTTTGGGTTGAGAGAGTTTGCCCTTATCACTGGCCTTAGATGTTTTACAGTGTCACGACCCAAAATTTTTACCTTCGGACTGTGATGGCGCCTAACATTTCATTTGCTAGGCAAGCCAACGTTAGAATAATATTAACCAATTCTTAAACAATTTTTAAATTTATTAATAACAAAGAACGATTGCGGAAGTAAAGTCTGAAATATAGTGAATAATCCATAAAAATAACGGTGTCTAAATACCATCCCAGAATTTAGTGTCACAAGTGCACGAGCTTCTAGAATAATATAAATAAGGGCCCGAATAAAATAAAGCTGTCTGGAAATAAACACACATCTAGAGTAAAGTAGACGGAGACTTCATAACTGCGGAAGTCGTGCAGTTATACCTCAAGTCTCCTCTGAGTAACTGAAATCCGAGCACGTCTATAGCACACCGCTGGGACCAACTCCAAAATCTGCACAAGAAGTGCATAGTGTAGTATCCGTACAACCGACCCCATGTACTGATAAGTGCTGAGCCTAACCTCGACGAAATAGTGACGAGGCTAAGGCGGGTCACTTACATTACCTGTACGCAATATTAGTAATAACAACAATAATAGAAATAAATCAGGTAACTCATTTATAATAATTGAAGCCAATTCAGCAGTCATAACCAATTATCATTTCCATCAATTCTGTTGCAACGTGCAACCCGTTCTCATAATATATTCACATTCAATTCTGTTGCAGCGTGCAATCCGCTCTCACAATATATTCACATTTAATTCTGTTGCAGCGTGTAACCTGCTCTCACAATATATTAATTTTCAATCCTCTCATATAATTATTTTTAATCAAGTATATATATTGACTTTTAAATAAGTCTATTGCGGCGTGCAATTCGATCCCCCAAATATTGATTTTTAATAAGTATGTTGCGGCGTGCAACCCGATCCTCCAATATGGACTTTTTAATAAGTCTGTTGCGGCGTGCAACCCGATCCTCCAATATATCCATTTCAATCAATTCTGTTGCGGCGTGCAACTCGATCTTCCAATATATCCATTTACCAATTCTTATAGAAGAAATTTCTCCAATAAATGCAACAATTAATATAAAATTATAAGACAACAAGCATACAATAATTATGATTTAATTATAAAACAAACAATGACAAATAGCAAATTATTATGGAAATCAGGGAGAAAATAGGCAGTTTAATATTTAATATGCTAAATGTCAAATAACAATTAAGACACATAATTCAAATAGAATGTAACAATTAATGCAGAAATTCAAGAATTAATATTTGACAAAGAATATGAGAGAAACAATTA
Source organism: Nicotiana tomentosiformis (assembly GCF_000390325.3). Classification (NCBI taxonomy): domain Eukaryota; kingdom Viridiplantae; phylum Streptophyta; class Magnoliopsida; order Solanales; family Solanaceae; genus Nicotiana; species Nicotiana tomentosiformis. Next base: position 62,795,306 of record NC_090821.1, on the reverse strand, counting down.
TTATAATAATTAATTCATGATTTAAAACGATTTATGATTTTTTAAGTAATTATGCAAATAATTAATTTGACGACGTATAGACACTCGTCACCTCGCCTATACGTCGTTCACATGCATTTCACATAACAAATAATTTAAGGGTTCTATTCCCCCAAGTCCAGGTTAATCACGACACTTACCTTGCTTTGCGAATTCCAATCAATTACTCGACCACATCTTTTATTTTTAAATTTGTCTCCAAAAGCTTCAAATCTATTCACAAACAATTCGATATACTCAATACGAATCATATGAATTAATTCCATATGAATTTACTAATTTTTCCGGATAAAAATCCAAAATTCATTTAAAATATTCGACAGTGGGACCCACGTCTCAAATCTCGAAAAAACTTATAAAATCCGAACACTCATTCCTATACGAGTCCAACCATACAAAATTTATCAAATTTCGATATCAAATGGACCTTCAAATCTTAAATTTTTGTTTTTGAAAGATTTTATAAAAAATCCAATTTTTTCCATCTAAATCCGAAATAAATGATGAATATAGACTTAGATTTATGATATACCATCATTATATGATAAAGAACACTTACCCAGTTCGAAATCGTGAAAAACTCCTTTGAAATCGCCCCTAAACCGAGTTCTAATTGAGGGTTTGTGTAAAATGAGAAAAATCCCATTTTGGTTCTGTTTTAAGTCACATGCGTCAGGCCTGTCGCGTTCGCGAAGGGCCTGTCATGTTCGTGATGAGTAGCAGCCCGTGGCTTTTGCGTTCGCGAGTCCTCCTTCGCGAAGGCTTTTTTCCCCCTGGCCTTCGTATTCGCGTGCCAGTGCTCGCGCTCGCGTAGAAGAACGACTGACCCCTCCCCCAGGCCTCTAAAGCTTCGCGTTCGCGAAGGGTAAAGTCCCCATAGCTTCGTGTTCGCGAAGAAGGAAAATTCAGCCAGCCCAGTTTGCTCTTCGCGTTCGCGAGAGTATATTCGCGAACGCGATGAAGGAAATACGAGATGCCTAAAGTTGCAGAAAACCAGATTTTTCTAAGTTCTAAATCATCCCGTATCCTATCCGAAACTCACCTGAGCCCTCGGGGCTCCAAATCAAACATGCACACAAGTCCTAAAATATCATACGAACTTGTTCGCACGATCAAATCACCAAAATAACACCTAGAACTATGAATCAGACGCCAAATCAAAGGAAATTTTCAAGAAAATTTTAAAACTTATATTTTTACAATCGGATATACGAATCTCGTCAATTCAATTCTGATTCTCACAAAATTAGGTAGACAAGTCATAAATATTATAGTGGACCTATACCGGGCTCCAGAACTAAAATACGGATCCGGTGTCAATAAATCCAACAATAGTAACTTCTAAAACATCTTTAAGCTTTCAAGCTTTTAATCTTTCATCAAAATTCCATATTTCGGGCTAGGGACCTCGGAATTCGATTCCGGGCATACGCTTAAATCACGATACGGACCTACCGAAATTGTCAAAATACTGATCCGAGTCCGTTTGCTCAAAGTGTTCACCAAAGTCAACTCAATTGAGTTTTAAAGCTCTATTTCACATTTTAATCCATTTTTCACATAAAAACTTTCCGGAAAATTATACAGACTGCGCACGCAAGTCAAGGAATGATAAATGGTGCTTTTCGAGGTCTTAGAACACAAAATTACTTATCGAATTTAAAGATGATATTTTGGGTCATCACATATAGAAGTAACGAACTTTGGTTACACAACTAAGTATGACAGTAAAATAATGAGGAGCTATTTTCTGAACAAGGAAAAAGTTGAGAAGTCTACTTGAAATAAATTGTAACCAGCCGTAGTTGGGTGAATGATGAGGATGCAGTCAATTCTCTATCTGATAGAATTCTTCCTCTGTCCTTCAGAGAAAGATAATGGTTTGATACACCATTTTAGATTCTACTTGGTGGACTCGGGGCAGTATGCGAATTTAGCATGGGGTATCGAAACTTATACACAATTGCTTCAGTCCGTTAGGCACAAGCTCAACCATTTTGTGCATTTTTATCTCATTTGAGGTTTTGCACTCGCTATGCAAATATGGTTGTATGTGTGTTGCTCTACAGTCAACACTGATATGGCTACAATGGTTGGTAATTTGATCCCCGCATACTTAACTGGACAGCTAGTAAGGACAAGATATGTATATCTGCATTGGAAGATAGAATGATCAAACCACCATGGATCAAGATAAATATTTTTCACTTCTGGACATACAATTTAATATAAATTATCTTCACATTTTATACATATTATGACTAGGTCCCTCACATTTTTTTCACTCAGTTCACCAACATGCTTGAAGCCCCAGAAGAGCTTTCAAGAACGAATTTGCCAGACAAAATTGAATACATCCTTGAAGAAGCTGAAACAAAGGCCGAGCATCCGACAGATTCTCCATCTCTATCTGGACATATGCATGCAATGGGAATAGATGACAAGAAAGATATTGTGAAATAATTAAAAAAATTAAGAAAAGATGTTGATAAGGTAGCCTCTTAAGATAATCTTAACTGGTTTCTTTAATTTATGTTATGCAAATTATTTCTTTAACTCTTTCTACTTTAATACGTAGGTCGGTTCAGACCTTGGAACCTTCAAGAAAGATGTATACCTAATTCTTGATTTTTAGTCTTCTTTATATATATATATATGCCTCTAATTGTCATATACATAATAATAATTTTTTGTTCTTTAGGTTTTTCAAGAATTAGATAGCATTCGATTGCTACTCAATGATTATATCAAATTTGTGTTACATGCAATAAAAGGTCAACATGATATGGACATTGATGCTAAGGTTTCATTCAAAATATATTCATTTTGGACAACAATTTTTACCATGTTTATGTTTATAATAGCATTCATAAAGTACATAACTTAACAAATTTCCAATGCAGTTTACTGGTAGTTCTACGAAAAATGATGAGCATTACAAAGAAAAGAACAAACAACAGAATAAGGGCAATAGTGCTAAACCAGTGTTGGCCAACAACAGTAAAACATGTATTTTAACAATTTTAACACAATTTGATGATAAATAATCTACATTATATTTATATTATATCTACATTATATATACATATAGCCTCAATTACCAACAAATAATCTACATTATATTTTCAATTGTTCTCTTAGATACATGGCACATGCCTGGCATTTAAAATGAGGAGAATATTCCTGTAGGTGTTGACATTCAAGGGGCATTGGAGGAAGAAACTGCAGGTATGATTTAGTACATTTTATCTACATATTTCACAATACATATTACATTTGAGCTACAGGACAATATTTAAATAAATTAACTACAATTTATCTACAATGATGTTTCTATTTATTACAAATGATCTACAATTTTATTAAGTTGTACACATTTATTGTAACAGAGAAGAAAACAATGCATGTGAACTCTCCAAAACAGGATGCAAAACTTGGCATACAAGGAGAGCATTTAAATGAGAAGAAGGAGACTATGCTTTTGCAATCTCCCATTCAACAAGCAAATGATATACAAGAAGGAGACCATTGTAATGAAGATTTCACTGATATTATATGTTACAATATAATTGTAGGAAAAAATAACTGCTTTCATATAAGTTTCAGTTTTCCTAAAAGAAATAATGCAACCAACATACAATATTGTTCTTTTGTTTTAAATATTGTAGGTGAACCAGCCGACAACATCAATGTGATTCGCACAATGACTCTAGGTCCGGAAAAAGGGCAGTAACACTTGATGATTTTGAGCTTCCAGCTAACTTCTCACAGATTGTTAAGTTCGGAGAGGTAAATGAAGATGAAACAACCCATGTGCATTAGGAAAGTACAAGGGTTCCTGGAAAGCATGCCAGATCCCTATTTCTCCCTTATTTCAGTTCTGGGAAAAGCACTTCTGTTGGACCTCCTTCAATTTTCAACATCAAGCATCCATTTACTGGGGTTATTGGTGACGATGTTGATCCTGACTTGTTGAAAGAATTCAATAAGTGGTTATATTTAGGTACCGAAACAGTTTCAAAGATATTAGATTATACAATTTTTTCATATTATCGAGTGCATACAATTTATGGATTTCAAACTGAAACTACATAATAATTATACTTGCTATATCTTTAAATAGGAGGAAGGCGCCTTATACTTTAAAAGATAACCAGCTCAAGCCATGGTTTGATCTTGGTGTGGAGAAAGTTGATAAAAAAGGATTGGTTTTATACTTTAGCATATCCCGAGCAAGTACTCAACAACACGGTATACACATACCCTGGCATAATTTAATGATTAGTTGTAGTATTATGTTATTTTAGAAATATGTCGATTTTTTATTTTTGAAAATTGCAGTTAAATTGTATGAAGCATTGAGAAATAATGAAATCTATTTTTTGTGCAGCACATTTGATGTTATTTTATACTATTTGAGGAAGATATGAAAGTATGATCCTGAAAACAAAATACGGTTTACAACCACTGACTGTATGTTCAAGACTAGAATTGAACAAATTTATGAGAGGTACATTAATGCTCCTGCCGATAAGAAGCTTGATGTTGTCAAACCCCATGACATCGTAGCAGAATACATATTGGGGTACCTATTATTTGCAAATGTTTCATGGGACAAAGTTGATTTTGTGATTATGCCCATAAACATTATGGAGAAATTTTATTGTCGACAAGTTTGCTATTATGATCCCCTCTACTTGTCATACACCGGCTTCTATGGCAAACGTCCAGACATCAACTATAATAACAAAAAGGCATGCATTGAAAAAGGTATTACTGACCCTCTTGACATTCAGTGGTTGGTTGGTGAGATACCCCATCAAAAAGAAGGATCACTGTATGTGCTGCTTTCCTTCTATCTATTTAACTAATTGTATTTTACATTGAATGCTAAAACTTATCCCATATTATTTTTTGCAGTGACTGTGGTATATACATGGCGGCATTTGCAGAATATGTCAGCATTGGAAAGCTATCGATTTCAAAGGAAGACCTTTCTGATATTGATCAACACTGTCGACGCTATGGAGCGCTCCTTTGGGATTATGCTAGGAAAAAGAAAGAGTTTGGTGCAATTAGTGAAAGTGAGGTGACTGGCAGATTAGCAAGAAGAAAAGGTGCACCAGCTGTGAACAAGAGAACAAAAGTCCAGAAAAAGAAGAATTAATTGCCCTTTTAAAAATTGTAGTTAAAGTGTTTAGATGTAGCTGGATTGTAGTAAAGTTGTAGACAAATTATTTATTAAGAAAGAGTCAGGTACAATTTATTTGTAGCAGATTTGTGCTACAATTGTTTTACCTTTTGTTTTGTTATTTTGTCTAGAATTCTACTACATATAATAGACAATATCTGTGGCTTTTCTTTTGGTTGAAAGTTATTAGTACTTGAAATCGATATTGGTACTATATAATTTATTTACAGCATAACTACAATTATTTCTACAACTACTATACAAAAATACATAATCTATTAAATTTAGCAGTATTGTTAGGAAATGTTGAAAGTAATAAATAAACCCAGTATTTGATCAAAACAACTACAAACCAATTGCATTAAGAGTTGAAATCTGTTTAGCAAATATTCATTACATGAGACAATCTTTATACAAATTAGCAACACAATTACACCACAACTATAATTCTCTAGAACAGAACAAATACAACTTCATATATCTTAAAGGACAATTTATCATCAACAATACTCAGTAAAAAATAACTTTAAACTGTATCAATTTTTATTTTATTTTGGGAACATTCCTACAAGATCTTTTGTTATGCCCTTCTAGTCCGCAGCTGGCACATGAAACCTTGTACTTTTTTTGCATTTACTTAATCATATGGTTTGTATCTTTATTTTTGAGGTCTCCCTGGCTGCCTTTTCCCTGTAGGTAACTTTATAACTTCTTCAGCTATATATTGTGGCACATTCCATTTGCTTTCGTCAGGCAGCGGGTCTACTGGTATTTCATAAGTCTGCAGAAGGCTCTCCCTCGTGTAATAAGGAGAACAATAGTTTTCATAGGACTCGTTCCTGTGCCTCAAAGCCACCAAAGCATGTGCACAAGGAAGTTCATCAAGCTGGAATTATCCACAACTACATCTCTTGTTTTGAAGGCAAACAATGAAGCGCTTCACACCATCTATCACAGTATGGATGTAATCTGTTGAAGCATCACATACAATTTCATTACAAACACACAAAAAGTTGTCATCAATAGATATAAAACAAAATAACTACAATTATACAATAACTTTTCTACAATTAACATTATATATTTAGTTTGATTGAATCAATGATCTGATGTTATTGGCTTTACCTTACTCTCATCTTAATGTACTGTTGTCCTCTAACTCTTTGTTGTGTTTTTTCCCAAGGTATGTGAACGTACCATTTGCATTCAATAACTTTTTATTAGTCCAACGTTCAAGAAGAGTCCTCATGTACTATAATAGTTCCACTACATGCAACTCTCTTGCATCTTTGGTTACCGCATTTAATGACTCTGCAATGTTTGATGTCATCATCCACGTTCTGTTTACCGTAGCATGTACCCGAGACCATCTGTGATAGACAATATCGTATAAGTATGCTTTAACACGTGTGTCAATCTCTTCAATCTTTGACATTCTTTCATTAAATTCATCAAGCGTGTATGATCGTGCCGTGGCAAAGTACAATTCGCTTAACTTTAGATGACCCTTCTTGAACTTTGACCTTATATTTGTCCAAATATGTCACATGCAAGCATAATGTGGAATGCCAGTATAGACAGTATATGTTGCCTTCAAGATACTCTCATTCCGGTTCGAAACGACACACATATTTGTTTTTCACCATATGCATGTTTGAATTGCTCAAAAAACCACCTCCATTATCATGACCCAAAATCTCACCTGTCGTGATGGCGCCTTTCTCAATAATAGGCAAGCCGACAATCTCAATAAACTACCATATATTTTAAATTTTGAAAACATAATAATTAAATTCAGCGGAAGAAATCTCACAAATCCAAATATAACACTCCCAAAACATAAGCATCTAATATGAATACAATATCTGACTGATAAAAAACACTGTCTGAAAGTATAGAACAATACAATAACTGAAGGAAATAGAGACAAAGTCAGCGGACGCCAAGCAACTACCTTGATAGTCTCCAACTGAAAGTACTCTGAAATCTAACAGTCTCCGTGTCCGAAAGCACCTGGATCTGCACACAAGGTGCAGAGTGTAGTATGAGTACAACTAACTCAATAAGTAACAAGACTAACCTCTGGGCTGAAAGTAATGATGAGCTCCGCAGGTACAGTCCGATATAAATAATGGTATAGAAATGTATGCATGCTTTCAAGTTCAACATTTAAACTCAGTACAAGTGAAATAGATCAATACTGCATGATATGAGGAATATGACATCTCAGTGGAAAGATCTCATGTAATACTGGTCACAAATCATTCGGTCACTCGGTATTGTTTATGGCTAATCCGGCCCAGGGATATTCCATCCCGTATATATATATATATATATATATTATCAACTAATAGTCAGTCTTTCAGTACCGTATAAGGCCAATCCAGCCCTGGGAAATTTATCCCTAAATGTAATTGATACGGACAAGATCCATGTCCAGGTAAATTCATCACAATATAAATAAGTAAAGCAAGTCCATGCCCTGGGAAAATCTATCCTGAATATATATAATCATCTACGCTCACTGGGGGGTGTGTATAGACTCCGGAGGGGCTCCTTCAGCCCAAGGGTAATATAAAGCCGATATAGCCTACTGCAGGCAAGCAGTCCCGATCCCTATAATAATAAAGCCTATAAGGCATGCTGCAGGAGGACAACCTCGATCCATATAATAATAAAGCCAATAAGGCCTGCAGCAGGCGGGCATCGCCGATCCATATAATAATAAAGCCAATAAGGCCTGCTGCAGGCGGGCATCCCCGATCCATGTAATAATAAAGCCAATAAGGCCTGCTGCAGGCGGGCAGCCCGATCCCATAAATATTCTCACAATGGATGAGCATGACTAAGTATGAAATGTATATTTTAAAACAATTATTTTACAGCAACGCGACCCCATGGGTCCCAAAATATCGGCACGTAGCCTAAACATGATCTTTAATAAGAGCCTCAACTCAATTTCTCTAACACGTGGAAAATGTTCAGATAATAACACGATTCATTAATTTTACAACTGTACAGGATTTATTCAAGACATAATTTATATGGTGCACGTCCACATACTCGTCACCTATCGTGTGTGCCAGCTTCAAACAATTTATATCATACCAAATTCGGGGATTCAAACCCTCAGAACCAAGTTTAGAAGTGTTACTTACCTCAAACAGTGAAATTCTCACTCCGTTGTGCCCTTGCCTCAAGAATTGGTCTCCGAAAACCTCGTATCTAGTCACAATTAATTCGTTTCAATCAATACGATTTGTTGGAATTAATTCTATAAGAAAATACTAGTTTTCCAATAAAATCTAAAATTTAACTCAAAAATTACCATCTCAGAACCCGACAAAAGTTATAAAATCTGAAAACCCATTCAACCACGAGTCTAACCATACCAATTTTACCAAAATTCGACCTCAACTCGACCCTCAAATCTTCAAATTAAACCAAGAGGGTTTTTCTAAATTTTTCAACTTAATTCACCCATTAAATGTTAAAAACAATCACGGATTCAGGTAATTTAACCAATATTGAGTTAAGAATACTTACCTCGTTGTTTTCTCTGAAAATCTCCCCAAAATCGCCTCTATCCGAGCTCCAAATCGGTAAAAATAGAAAATGGACGAAGTCCCATTTTCAAATCTTAAATATTTTGTCCAGGTTCATATTTGCGGACAAAAACTTCGCATTTGCAAATAAACAGTACCCATGAACAGTGTTCGCTATTGCGACAAATTGTTCGCATTTGCGAGTGAACAATTTTTTTGCAATTGCGACACATTGTTCGCAATTGCAAGTGAACAGTGTTTTTGCAATTGCGATAAATGGTTCGCAATTGCGAATGAACAGTGTTTTCGCAATTGCGAACAATGGTTCGCAATTGCGAATGAACATTACTTCACTAGAAACCGGCAAACTCAAACTTCTTTGAAATTATCCGAAACCACCCTAAAACTAATCTGGAACCTCCCGGACACAAACCATATATAAATTTCAATCATAAAACATGCTACGAACCTGATCGCGAACTCAAAACACTGAAAAGAGGTCGTCTTGACCCGATATTGACCATAGTTAAACTCCCAATTTTTTTAACTTTACTAGTCTCTCAACCAATTATCCAAAAATTCAACCAAGACCCTCGGGACCCGTCAATTCTTACCAACAAGTCCTAAAACATCATACGAACTTAGTCAAAACTTCAAATTACGTCAAACAATGCTAGAACCACGAATCATACCCCATTTCAAGCTTAATGAAACTAAGAAATTTCAACTTCTGCATTAAATGTCGAAACCTATCAAATCACGCCCGATATCAAAAAGTCAACTCCCCGGTCTATCACGATCCAAAATCCCAACCTGTTATGATGGTGCCTATCTCGATACAAGGCAAGCCGATAATCTCGATAAATCACAATTTCTCTTAAGTTTGAAAATACAATAATTTAATACAATACAAAATCCCATAAATACTGACACGAACACTCCCTAAAATCTGGTGTCACCGAGTACATGAGCATCTAATATGGATACAAATCTGGAACATAAGGTCTATAATAGTCTAAGACCAAAATACAGTAAACAAGGAGATAGGGAAAGAGAGACAAGGTATGTGAAATACGGCAGCTACCTCTGAATCTCCTAAAAATCAACTGCGCGAAATGATCAACACCCGCTATGTCCGGGAATATCTGGATCTGCACACGAAGTGCAGGGTGTAGTATGAATACAACCAACTCAGCAAGTAACAATAATAACTAAGGAACTGAAGATAATGACGAGCTACACAATTACAGTTCACTTTCAGTAATTCCAGCAAAGAATAGACATGTTTTCAAATCCGGCAGTTTAAGTCAAATCAATTTTATACAGTTTAATTTCATGTAATTCGGATATAAAATCTTTCAGAGATTTCACAACAATGAAAGATAGCAATCAAGTGCAATAACAAATTCAAAGCAAGTACAGCCTCTCACGCAACAGTCACTCAACTCATCACTTGGCTCTCAGCCCTCAGCACTCACACTCAATGAGTACCCACGCTCACTGGGGGTGTATAGACTCCGGAGGGGCTCCTACAGCCCAAGCGCCATAATTTGCACAGACAACTCACGTGCTGCAAGGACAACTCATGTGCTATAATATCCTGCATGGACAACTCACGTGCCATAATATCCTTACCTCACCGACAGGCCCTTGGCCTTACTCAGTCCTCAACCTCTCTAGTCTCTCGGGCTCTCAGAAATCACAAAGATCAGCCCAAACAAAGATAACATAATGCATCAACAAATATCAAGAAAGACTGAGGTATGATATGCAAGTAAAATTATGACTGAGCACAAGATAGAAATTAGCAATTAATTCCATAAGTACGTGCCCTTTGTGGGTCCCAACAGTACTATCACATAGCCTAAGCATGATTTCTAATATGATTTATAGTCAAATTTCTTTAACACATAGAGAGCATATAGCTAACAACAAATTATTCAACTTTACAGTTTCACGGTACGGACCAAGTCACAATTCCCTCGGTGCACGCCCACACGCTCGTAACCTAGCATGTGCGTTACCTCCAAAATAATCACATGACATAAAATTCTGGGGTTTCATACCTTCAAGACCATTTTTAAAACTGTTACTTACCTCAGAGCGTGAAATTCTTTACTCTGCTATGCCTTTGCCTCACAAATAATTCGTTTGAGTCAATAAAATTTATTGGAATTAATTCCAAATGAAAAATATAATTTTCCATAAAAATCTGAATTTTAGCTCAAAAGTGGAACGTCTCAGAACCCTACAAAAGTTATAAAATCCGGAAGCCCATTCAACCACGAGTCTACCCATACCAATTTTATCAAAATCCGGCCCCAACTCGATCCTCAAATCTTCAATTTAAACTAAGAGGGTTTTCAAACTTTTTCAACTTAATTCACCAATTAAATGATAAAAACAACGATGGATTCGGGTAATTTATCCAATATTGAGTTAAGAACACTTACCCCATTGTTTTCCTTGAAAAACCCCCGAAAATCGCCTCTTCCCGAGCTCAAATCCGTCAAAAATTCAGAACTTAAACTCTCTGCCCAGACATTTTCTTTACACGATCGCGAACATTCCCACGCGATTGCGAAGAACAATTTTCCATCGTCCAGAGTTTACTCTACGCGATTGCGGATTTTCCCACGCGTTCGCGAAGCATAACATCACAGACCTACGCGATCGCGGACTCGTCCACATGATCGTGAAGCACAAAACGCGTGACTTCTATTTCTACTCCACTTACTCTACGCGAACGCGACCTTCTTTACGCGTTCGCGAGTCACAAAATCCCAAAGCTAATCGCGAAGCACAAAATACCACTGCCTCACATTAACCCTACGCGATCGCAGATATCCCCACGCGATCGCGTAGAACAAAAATCCTCACTGACCAACTAAGCCTACGCGATCGCAGACGCATTCACGCGATCGCGTAGAAGGAAAACATCATCAGATATCAGAAAATTCCATCAGTTGTTCAAGTCCAAATTTTTAATCCGTTAACCATCCAAAACTCACCCGAACTCCTCGGGACCTCAACCAAATATACCAACAAGTCCTAAAACATCATACGGACTTAGTCAAACTCTCAAATCATCTCAAACAACGCTAAAACCATGAATTACACCCCAATTCAAGCCTAATGAACTTTGAAATTTCTAATTTCTACAAATGACTCCGGAACCTGTCAAATCACGTCTGATTGACCTCAAATTCTTCACACATGTCATAAATGACATAAAGGAGGTATTCAAATTTTCAGATTCGGATTCCGACCCCAATATCAAAAAGTCAACTCCCTGGTGAAACTTTCCAAAAATTCAACTTTCGGCATTTCAAGCTTAATTCCACTATGGACCTCCAAATAATTTTCCGGACATGCTCCTAAGTCCAAAAACACCATACAAAGCTATTGAAATCATCAAAATTCAAATCAGAAGTCATTTACATATAGGTTCATATCCGATCCATTTTTCTAACTTAAATTTTCAATTATGAGACTAAGTATCTCATTTCACTCCGAATTCCTTCCGGACCTGAACCCACTAACCCGGTAAGTCATAAAATAACTATAAAGTATAAATTGAGCAGTAAATGGGGAAACGAAGTTATAATACTCAAAACGATCGGCCGGGTCGTTACACGGTCAAACTTTCCAAAATTTTAAATTTTGCCATTTCAAGCCAAATTCCACTACGGACTTCCAAAAAATAATTTCGGACACGCTACTAAGTCCAAAATCACCATACGAAGCTATTGGAATCATCAAATCTCCATTTCAGGGTCGTTTTCACATAATTCACCATCCGATCAATTATTTCAACTTAAGCTTCCAAAACAAGAATTGTTCTTTCAATTAAATCCTGAATTATCCGAAAAATCAAACTTGACCACCCTCGTAAGTCATAATACACATTTCAAAGTTGCTCGAGACCTTAAGCCATCGAACGGAACGCTAATTCTCAAAATGACAAGTCGGGTCGTTACATCCATGATGCGTCATTTTCTGAATCAACAACGGCGATGCTAGTGGTAGTATGCTACCTATCACACATGTGGCAAAAAGAAATTCAATTTCTGTAATAAAACTTGAGAATATAAAAAATATAGACTCAAAAACAACTTTATAACAATATTTTTATAATTAATCTACATTGCCCGATGCATCCATTGTGCAAGTTGTTAGCAAGATTCCCCTATATGCCGACTTCAAGAAGGTGCCATCAACTACTACAACTGGCCTATAATGCTCCCAACCCTTGATGGACGTACTAAGTGCAACAAATGCATACAACAAACAGTCATCTTCAGTCTTCTGCAATTTTACTACCGACCCTGGATAAGTCTTCTCCAGAATATACAAATAACTCGGCAAGCGACTGTAGGAATCAACAGGATGACCTCTCAAAAATTTCAAAGCCTTTTCCTTTGCTCTCCAAGCTTGCATGTATGTTAAGTTCACACCACGATCCGACAACATGCCAGTTTGTATGTCTTTTAGTGTGTATATTATCTTAGGATCCGCATATTTTGGCATCACCATGCTGCCAACTACCATGGTAGTAGGTTTGCGTTGTATGTATATGTTGTCCATCAAAGAGCATGTGTGCAAGCTGTTGAATTTTCGAACCTTGAACAATGCTGATTCATTTATGCTGGTGGACAATTATCCCCAACACATACAAGGCAGTAGCTACAGAATAAAAATAATTCAAAAAATGTTATGCAAATTGTAGCTACAAAATACGAGGATGTTTATGCACAAAAACTTATCTTAAACAATTTATATACAAAAACACTACAACTTATACACAATATGAATTTGACAAATAAAATGTTCCTACCTTCTTGCACTAGACATTTTCACCCTAAATTGAAACTTATTCATGATAGAATAATGCTTCATTACACTGATAATTGTTTGCTTGTCTTGGTAAACTTGGCCTACTTCAATTACATTTGGCATATGTTCTGTTATGATAATACTTTCATATTCCACAATTGCCGGAGATGTTTGCATATCAATCGACTTCACTGTTCTTAATACTTCTCCAATTGTGTTACAATTGCTTGACAATTGTACCACGTTAGTATTACGATAATCAGAAGAACCTGTACTCAATTAAAACTATAGCAATTCAAACCTCTGTATATTCATGTGTTCAGTATTTGACAGAATGCTTGTAGAGACATAACAGTTGAACTACATTTGTTATGTAGTAAAATTGTAGATAACTTATAGTAAAATTGTAGAACACTTGAAATTGAAATAACACCAGCACTAGAAAAACAGAGCAAACCTGCAATTGTGCTCGCATTCGACATATTGCATTTCAAATCAAAATCACGCACTGTTATACACAATGGATACATTCCTAAGTTTTTGTTTTCCTTTTTTGTCTCCATATACACTCGAACTCCCATATCGCTCTGAATTTCCATTGGAGGACAATGTTCATTGACAATGTATTTAATTTCGATGATTTTTGCTGAGGTATCGATCATTAGATGCTCTGCAATTGCGGAATTTAATTGACTATAATTTAAATCATCATTGACTACAATTCCGTCAACATCAAAATCTTTATATCTCCCAACGCTATCCCATCGGCCATTGAGCTGAAGCATAATCGCTAATTTTGATATTATGTCGCGAAATTTAATTCAATTGTAGCTAATTGTTTACAATTATTTTGTTCAAAACCTTTGTTTATGGAAAATCAGAGGAAACCAGAGAAAACCAAAGAATAGAAGGATACTACAGATATGTTGCCTTGATTATGGTGCGATGATAACTAGTGAAAATCTGCGTAATATAATGATTCTACAAATATGTTTTCTTGATTATGGTGCGATGATTGCGTTAGTAAAATCTCTAAGCGATCCCAAAATCCCGCATCTAAATGAGGAAGACTATCACAGAAAGAATTTTAGTTTAAACAAATGTATATTTTTTGTAGCTAAACCGTGTTTAGGTCGGGTAAATTCAAAAACATGAACATTTTTCATAATAAAGTTTCAAATAGTGTATAGGAACGAAAAAATCCCAAACGAAAAATTGGGAACTTGGGCTTGGAAGTGGTGGAAGACTTAAAGTAATTTGGTATCTTGATATACCAAAGTATCGAAAATTTAATACCGAAGACCGTACCTAAATACCGAAATACAAAAAAAATTCATACCGAATAACCGATACCGAAATACCGAATTAATTCGGTCCGGACCGTTTTTTTTATTTTTCGGATTTTATGCCCACCCTTAGGTGTGAATGAATTTTTTTAATGGGGAGTGGCTTGGTTCGGTTTTAAGGTAGGAAGCGGACGATGTTGTTTGGCGTTTAAGGAAGGGGCTGGGCCAGGTTAGTGATTGGGCTTAGACGGGTATTGAAAACAACTAGGTTGTTCTAATTGTTTAACCCAATTGACATAGAGTGGGCAACCTCTTTTGCTTTCTTCTTCCTTTGTTTGATTTTCAAAATTAGCAACTTAGTTTAAAAATCCTAATTAAAGCATATTTTGAAAATTTAACCTCATGGTCTATTTTATATTAACAACTTACTACCTAATTAATTAGTTATAAAAATTAAAAGAAAAATAAACTCATCAATTAAACCTAAAATGCAAAGTGACTAAATGCATTTTTTGTGATTTTGTATTTTTGAAATGCAATTAACATGTAATTAAAATCTAGAAATGAGTGGATTAAATCTAAATTTTTTTTTGTCGTTTTATGATTTAATCAAATAAAATACAAAAGATTCCTAAAATTCTATAAAATGACTTAAAACTATTTCTTGGAATATTTTAGGAGTGATTTTATATATGGGAAAAAATTACATACTCACAATAGTAAAATGGTTCGTTTAAGAAAGAGTATGTGGATACATGTAAATATTTGGAGGGTGCTTGTGCCGCTTAATGTTGACAGTGCGTTTATATATATATATATGTTAAATTTTTACAAGAGATGAAAGCTTTAGTTTGGTAGTAATGTTCATTTATATTGGTTAGTGTTCTTTCACGTTAACAAAATGTTAGCGATTTGTTTTGAATGTACTACCTTGGTTCTTGTTATTACAAATCTTATTGCTAAATATAAAAATTTGAGTAGTTTAATTCAAAGAATTAAAATATTAGACGATATTATTGAAAACCTGAAAATTTAAAATAATAACTTTAAAACTTGGAAAGAAAATTCACTATATTCCTAATGTCATGACCATACAAGGAAATAATGAAGTTTAAAATTAATTGTAATTTTTTTAACAAATATGGTGGTTTTCTTGTGGTAAATAATTTTGTATTAAATAAAAAGAGAAAATAATGAATTCAAGAAAATAATAATAATAATTTTTATGAATAATTATAATCATAATTTATCCAATATATAATGGAGTTATGAATGATAGTAAATTCAATCAACATTTTATTGAAGTTTTGTGCTTTAATAATGGGGTGTAATATATATATATATATATATATATATATATATATATATATATATATATATATATAACAATTAAATTTATAAGTGGTTTTAAGGATACGCTGATTAATTCAATACAAATGATGAATTGCGTTAGATTAAACAGATAAAAGACGTAATAAATTGTCAAACCAATTAAGGGAAGTGATTCCGGTCTCTGTAACAGCTTTAGTGAAATGTCTGCCTTCGATCCCGGGCGCACGTTAATGATGAACTGATGAACAAAAGTAAGAACTTTGAATAACAGAGAAAATAAGAGTATATTGCCTTGATATGCGTGTTACAATATTTCTAATAAATAATCAGATCCTCTTCATATAGTAGGGGAATTTTACCCTAAGTACAATTTCATATAAGATAAAAATCTTTCGTTTTACTAATCATCGATTTTCTGTCGATACGTGTCGAGATTCACGCAGTGACATCCGGCTGGTCACGAATATCACGACCCTTTGTTGATCGTTCTTGATTATCTGGTAATGCTCTCTGAGGTTTTTGGAATTCGAATCGAACCTGGGGGTGGTGGCCCCAATGTTTTCGAAGGCATGTGTTTTGCCCGGACCCCAACTCGAGGGGCTCTTTGCCTCGATTATGGTTCCTTGCAGTCATGTCTCTTGCTCCGATTACTTCATTGAAAATTGAGGCGGCCCACGGGCTCGGTTTCACCCATATACATATAGTCCCCTCGTTTCTTGAAGAGTAAGTTTACGGAAATGACGAGAAACGACATGTGCACTTTGATTCCTTCTTCAATACGCCATGACAGAAAAGACAAAGAATCTGAAATGTCCCGTCAGTCGTGTCATTATGACTTCAAACGAGTTTCAGCCATCGGCAGGTCATCCCTGGATGTGAAACGGCGCAAAGCCTCTATAAATACTCCCCTCCTTCGTTCATTTTTTTTTTCCTTTTGTCCAAGCTTCTACCTTCGAGTCTTCAGGATATCATTGCCCTTCTTCATACACCTTCGTTCTTCAAGACTTCTAAGTAAATTGCAAGCTTTTACTTATTTTCTATCCAAACCAGCGTACTTGACCTTTCATCTTCCAACATTTCTTCATATTTTTCAAGTTTTTTCCAGATAACAATGGCTAAAACTTCCAAAATTGTTCCCCAAAAAGTCACTTCCTCTTCTTCACAATCAATAGCCGAAGTCGAGGAGACCACTCCCGATGTGGTCATCCTTGAGAGATCCGCTTCCAGCGCAGCTACCGATAAAACGCCTGTCGATCCTCTCTTGAAAATGTTCGTCCCGGGGGGGGGGGGAAGGTCGCCGATGACTTTAAGGTCGAAAAACCCTCGTCGGTGCAGGGCCGATGTGAGGCGGTATCTAGGTATAATTGCTCAATCACCGAAGACGTCTTTCCTGTGATTCGAAAGGAATGTGGCTGGGTAGATAAGGACGTAGTAGTCCCCGGGCCCGAGGACGCAATCACTACCTATGTGGAGGGGTATCCGAGTGTTTACACTTATCCCTTCACACTAGGTCAGGTGGACCCGGTTATTCTGGACTTCTGCAAGAGGTATGAAATATGCCTCAATCAGATTCACCCGTCGCTGTGGAGGATTGTAATCCTTCTTTGATTCTTCGAGAACAATACCGAATCCCGTTGGTTCACAATCGATCACCTACTCCACTTATATAGTCCCCGAATCTTCTGAGGGGGGCTGATAAATCTCACACGCCGGGACAGCAAAGCCCCATTCTCGAGCATCGATGAGGACCGGGATTGGGGCTGGCAGGGACGCTTCATCCGGGTGAAGACCGCAAATTTGATACCTTCCGAGCTTATGTCATTCCCCGAGAAGTGGAATGTATCACGTAAGCACAACTTTCATTTAAATGTCGATTTTACGTTTATCTCCTTTTTCCTCACCAGTATTTATGGTGGTGCAGCTGCCGCTCGAGTCCCAAATGCCATTCCTCGGTTCAATGAGTGGATCGAGGGCATTTGTGCGCAAGCTCTCGAAGGGCCGCTGGGAGGCCCGTTCTCACGGTAAGATCTCTCCCGAATAAGTAACATTATCCCTCTTTTTTAGCACCATATTCTCATTTCCTCTTTGTTCTTTTCGCAAGCTTGCCTAAGACCATTGAGCTTAGATGTAACACCCTGAAAAAATTCGAAGTACTTAAGCGCTATTAAGAAATTTAATGCGCTAATTATATTATATTGTGTGCAGAGGAGGACTATTAATATGACGGATATCAATTGGATATAATAATAAGTGTACGAGGCATATTATAAGTGGTGTGGGGTCTAAGGAGAGCCCTAAGTCTAAGTCAAGTTAGAAATCACATGATAGACTAAAGTTCCAAATGAGTACGCAAAAGACCAAATTTTGGACGAGCATATCTAGTTATATATAAGGATTTATGTGATGAAAAACCTATCAAATTAAATCCCTTTTAGTCAAGTTTCCAACACATCAAACCGTTCGTCATTTGAATTTTTCTACAGAACGTTATGGCCATTTTACCGGACCTATGCCATATGAGCGACCAGATACGCGACCGCGCATATTAGGGGGTATTCTGCCTCAGGTGCGCCACCAGGTGCGCGATCGTGCACGTAGGAGCCATAAAAATACCCCCAAGGCCCGGGAGAGAGAGTGGCTAAGTCATTTCTTCAAGACTAGGGCTTTCTCTCCATCACCCATCCGTCCAAGGCTTCCAATACACACCTAAGGTGAGTTTTTAAGTGTGTTTTTATGATGATTTCGCTTCTCAATCACTAGTTACAACAAGGTTTTGATTGGATTCTATAGGATTTCTTCAAAATCTCAAGAACACCCCAAAAATTGTCTTTCAAGATTTGGTATACAATAGGTATTGTAGAAGTGAGCGGAGTTGCTTTTACTACGTTTTAACTGCCATGAGTAGCGTATCAGTAGTGGCAAGTCTATGAAGAAGGTAGATCAGCCAATGCAATACCACCAACTTGGGCTCAATTTTCGAAAATGTTTCTAAAAGAATTTGTTCCCTAGACTCTCCGAGATGCGTGGCGCACATAGTTTGAATGGCTGCGTCAGGGCACCATGACAGTGTCAGAATATGCCATCAAGTTCAACGAGTTAGCCTGTCATGCACCTGTTTTGGTTCTTACAATCAGAGAGCAAGTCCGCAGATTTATTGAGGGGCTCGATAATGATCTTAAAATATGCATGGCTCGAGAGTTGCAGACTGACATTCCATTTCAGCAAGTAGTGGAGATTGCCAGGATGTTAGAACATGATTGAAGTGAGGAAAGGGAGTCTAAGGAGGCCAAGAGGTCTCGTAATTCTGGAGAATTCAGTGGATTATACTCTGGAGCTAACACTTATCATGGCGGAGGCTCGGGCAGTCGGTCAGCCCAGTCTGCAATTCAGAGTACTCGAAGTGCTCTAGTTAATACCTTTAGTGCACCACCGGCACGGGGTTCTTACAATGGTTATTCTAGTTATCTGGCACAGACTCAGTATGAGCAGTCACGCCCACAAAGGGGTTGTTATGAGTGTGGTAATATTAGGCACATTATGAGAGATTGTCCCAGACTTGAGAGAGGGGGATTTCATCAGAACACTCAAGCTACAAGCTCTGTTCCAGTTAATACTCCACATGCACCTCCAGTTAGGGGTGGAGGACAGGTGGGTAGAGGGCGCCTTAAAGGGGGAGGTCCGTCCCGTTGATATAATTGCTATGGTATGGCTGAGTCCGTTATGCCATATGGTGTTGTTACAGGTATGATTTAATTCATAATAGAGGAGCACTATTCTTGTTTTGATTCAATCCCGATTATCGAGGAGAGATCTCCTATCATGCTCCTTATACGTTAAGTTTGTGATTTTGTACTCCACTCATGTGTTTATCCCTGTTGGGAGATTTGATGGTGCTAGCCCATGTCTATCATTTTTGTTTTGTACACTATTGAGGGCTATAAGTCCAAAAGTGACTTTTTATTACTCACTACAATGGGTTTTGAAATAAATTCGGGATAGTTTGGGTAAAATTGTGAATTTAATACCCTACCGGTATTGGGGTTCATTATGCGCTATGAAATTATTGTCGAGATTTATTCAAAAGAAGGAAAAAGAAATGAATAAATAAATAAATTTAGTTGGCACGATGTGCATTAATACTTGTGATTCAGAGCTAAGAATGGGATTCTCGCATTTTAATGTGAATTGATATGTTTAAACCGAGCTACGTACCGCGGTGGAAGTTATATCGAGATGATATCCTTGTGGTTAAATTCATATGTTTTAAATTCTCCATTGTGAATTTTTGTTTTTTGCATTATAGTAATACAGATAGAGAGTTATGCCTGCTGGGCTTGTTTGATAATTCATTTGTGTATTTATCTGTGCATGTTAGTCATAGTTATGTTTTGCTTATTGTGTTTTAGCTTACGAGGTGTGTGCCCAGATGGCGTTAAATGTGACTCGTTAATTTGGGTTAATTGTTAAGGAAGGTAAAGTACGCGTAGTCATATTAGGCCTTAAGAAATCTTGAAGGAAATAAAATAGGCCAAACTATGAGTATGATGTTTCCCTATTATTGTCCTCCATTTACCCGGTGTTTCATGTGTCTATGTCTAAAAAGGTAGTTGGAAAATCCTTTGGCTATCGTTCCGGTGAAAGCTAGTGAAGGTGAAGTTATTGGATACTTGGCCTATGAGAGGTACTTAATTTTTCATCCTTGTTAGATAAGTTCGGAAGTTGAGATTGCCTCCGTCGTGTGTTATGGTGAAGTCTGTGAATTGAGGAGGCCGCCTCGAAGGTCGAAAGTATTAAGGAAATAAATTGTTCTCATTTGATTGTATAGTCAAATAATTGTGGATCGAAAGGTACTTTTTATCTATTATGATTTAAATATGTGTAGCTCAGATTGGTTTTATTGATGTATATGGCGATGCTTGTTGAGTTGCAGATATATTGTTAGGTTGATTTTGGTGATTCTATGACAGGTGGATAGGCCCAGTTACAGGGGAAACTCTGTCGAAATTTTTAAGAAATTGTAAAGATAACCAAATTTTAAGGGCCATAAGTAAGTTAAAATTTTGGAAAGGAAGTATGAGACCGATGTAGTCACAAGTGCCTATGTATAATGTTTGGAGGTAAAAGGATGTTAACTCTATTCTTATAAGTGACTTGTAAAACATTCGAGGATGAATGTTCTTAAGTGGAGGAGAATATAACACCCCGAAAAATTTCGAAGTACTTAAGCGCTATTAAGAAAGTTGATGTGCGCTATTTATATTATTTTGTGTGCAGACGAGAACTATTAATATGATGGATATCAATTGGATATGATAATAAGTGTACGAGGCATATTATAAGTGGTATGGGGTCTAAGGAGATCCCTAAGTCTAAGTCAAGTTGGAAATTACATGATAGACTAAAGTTCTAAATGAGTATGCAAAAGACCAAACTTTGGACGAGCATATCTACATATATCTAAGAAGTTATAAGATGAACAACCTATCAAATTAAAGACCTTTTAGTATAGTTTCCAACGCATTAAACCATTTGTCATTTGAATATTTCTACAGAAAGTTATGGCCATTTTACCGGACCTATGCCATATGCGCGACCAGATGCGCGGCCGCGCATATTAGGGGGTATTCTGCCTCAGGTGCGCCACCAGGTGCGCGATCACACACGTAAGAGCCATAAAAATACCCCCAAGGCCCGGGAGAGAGAGTGCTAAGTCATTTCTTCAAGACAAGGGCTTTCTCTCCATCACCCATCCGGCCAAGGCTTCCAATACACACCTAAGGTGAGTTTTTAAGTGTGTTTTTATGATGATTTCACTTCTCAATCACTAGTTACAACAAGGTTTTGATTGGATTCCATAGGATTTCTTCAAAATCTCAAGAACACCCCAAAAGTTGTCTTTCAAGATTTGGTCTACAATAGGTATGTCTACTACCTCTAACTAATTCATGGTAATTATTCATGTACGAAATATGTGTTAGGACTTATGGGATGGTGATTGGAAGCAATACGTGCCCAACCTAGGTGTGTTGGTACTATAGAGATTGTAAAATGAATTAATTGATAAGATTTGTGGGTTGGGAGTGAATTGTTGGGTATGCATGTGCTAAGGAAAGTTGTGGATGACCTAGAGACGATTGTGAGATCAATCATTTGTGTGAAAGGTGATTTTTAGGTGAAGAAATTCCATTGAAGGAGGTCGTAGAAAAATATGCACATTGGATGTTTGATAAAATGTCTAAATGACTTAAAGTATAGAAATGTTGCTAATATTGGCGCAATTGTGTTGCATTGTTGTAGATTGAAATTTGTTTATTGTGGTGGACCATCGTAGTATTATGAAGGGGCGAATTTCATATTTGAGCCGTCCGGAGGTGGCTTCACTCACGAAGATCATTTAAAGTATTGGTTTAATTTCGTCGAGGTAAGTATCTTGCCTAATCTTGAGTGGGGGATTACCCCTTAGGCATTGAGTCTTATGTGAAAATTGTGTGATTGAAAGTCGTGTACGTGAGGTGACGAGTACGTACTCGGGCTTATATGTGCAAATTATATCTATTGAAATTTGTAGACGCCCTTATATATTAAAATTTGAAAATTGTTGGAACTTAGTAAATCCTTGATTTGTCACGCCTCATTCCTTGTTTGTCGAGTTTGTATTTTTTATGATAATTTGGTGTGATTTCCACTTGGATTTTTATGTGAATTCCGTGTTTTTGTTGATTTGATATTTCTTGGAAATAATCACATTATAGATTTTTCATCTGCAAATAATTAATTAAATAGGTTTAAATTGAGGCATTTACATATTTATCTAAAATTTGGATTAAAGAAGGCGTTGTCCTATGATGAGTTATTTTTCCATCCTTATGGTTGTTTTTGAGATTTTATATACATCGTGTTAAGCCGTGGACTATCTGTTGTGAAATTAGTTGACTTTGTTGTACCTTTGGAATGGTTGTGGCATGCAGGCAATTTGTAAATACGAGTTGATGATGTTGTGATAATATTCTGTGTGAATTGTTGTGTGACTTGGGTTACTGTTATGCGGCGTATAAGGGTGGCATTCCATTGTCGACATTATGCGGGCATAAGGGTGGCATTTCTCTGTTGTTATTTGTGTTGGGATATTGTCTGGGCGGAATGATAAGGGAGGCTATTAAATGGAGCGATAAGGGTGGCTATTGATATTGTCAAGGCGGAGGGATAAGGGAGCCTATTATAGGAAAGATAAGGGTGGATATTGTCATGGATGATATGTAATGATGTGGGGTTATTGTGTTGGTAATTGATATGTGATAATGTGGGATTATTGTGTTGGTGATTGTTTAGTGATGTTGTGATTTTCTTTGTGTTTATCCTTATATCTTGTGCAACTTGTCTTGTTGTTTCGGTAAACTTAATAATAGTCTGA
This sequence comes from Nicotiana tomentosiformis, assembly GCF_000390325.3. Lineage (NCBI taxonomy): Eukaryota > Viridiplantae > Streptophyta > Magnoliopsida > Solanales > Solanaceae > Nicotiana > Nicotiana tomentosiformis. Next base: position 62,771,666 of record NC_090821.1, on the reverse strand, counting down.
TCTATGTTGAAATCGTGAGCCTGTGGCTATTGCCGGGTAGATAATGTTATATGGGATCGGGTTTCACGCCGCAACAGATATGATTAATGTTATATGGGATCGGGTTGCACGCCGCAACATATATGAAATGTGGGCACGAGGTGTCAGGGGAAAATATGATGGTTTTTGTTATTGACACGTGATCTGTCCGCGCATATGACGATTTAAATATGGGCACGAGGTCTCGTAGAAATATGAAAGTGGGTTGAGACCCGTATTATAAAATAATATGAAAGTGGGCTGAGACCCGTATGTTATGATTATGAAATGATGTGTCACAAGGTGACTTTTATTTGAAATAATGTTATATTCGAAGGATATTTATTTGAAAGAATTATATTCGAAAGTTATCTATTTGAAAGATATTTATTTGAACGAAGTATATTCGAAATATATTTATTGGAAATGATTATATTCTAGAGATTTTTATTGAAAAAATTATAGATGAAAGATGTATATTTTGAAGGATTTGATTATTGGTTGTACTTATGTTCATTATCTGTTTGAGCAATATTTATGGAGTTCTTGCTGCCTTGCTGTTTACATCACTAGTTGATTATTGTTGCTATCACTGCTATTTGTTTTATATTACTTTTGTATACTATATTGCACAAGTTATTAGACTAATGAGTGTTTTGACTGTACCTCATCACTACTCCACCAAGGTTAGTCTTGATACTTACTGGGTACCAAATGTGGTGTACTCATACTATACTTCTGCAAATTTTTGTACAGATCCAGGTATTGAAGATATCGGACTCGGACAAAGTTAGAGTGTGATCGCAAGGACTTAAGGTAGAGCTGCTTGGTCGTCGCAGTCCCTTGGAGTCTTTTCATTTTTATTGTACTGTTAATATCTTATTCGAATAGTATTGTATATTCGGTCCTCGAGATCATTTCATATATTCAGTTACACTTCGTGACTCAGTATTACCAGTCTTGGGAGGTTGTTTGAATATTTCTGCTATTGGTTTCGATTATTTATATATTAAAAAAAGGGCTTGAATTGTTATTATGATCGACTTACTTAGTCTTAGAGACTAAGTGCCATCACGACGCTTGTGATGGGATTTTGGGTCGTGACATTAGGCCTTCAGTGGGGGACGAGGACATGTCCGTTGATCCCTTCGCTTGGGGGAAGCAGCAGGAGAGAAGAAGAATAAAAGGAAGGCTCTGGGTTCCCCGAGCTCAGAGAAGAAGCAACCAAGAAGAAGGTTGGACCGTAAGCCAAATGAGAGTTCTAGCTCTTGAGCACCCAACTCGGACTGTCCTGTGAGCTGACCTTCCCCCAAAGAACGAGCTGCAGCCGAGGGGGAAACAACGGAGGTTGATACCCCTCAGGTTCGGGAGGCCAATGTAGAGATGAGGGTTGAGACCTCTCGAGACGTCGGCTCCACTCAGCTCGGTGTCATAGAGATTTCTGGGTCGCCTTCATTCATCGAGTCCATGTTTGACGAAGCCCGAGCGGTGAAGGAGCGATCCAACAAAGGGGCCCATGGAGTGGGCGATCCCCTTCATTCTTTTTTCGAAGGTGTAGACTCGATCGCTCTGGAAGAATTCTCTGGGTTGGGAGACTTGGAGGTACCTAGGAAAGACCCGTCTTCAGAGGTCGGCGGGCTGAACTCAAGCCCAAAATTAATCAACCAGTTCCCCGCCCCGAGCATGGATCCCGGCCGTAAGAGGTCTATAATTATCACCGTCCCGGAGGATGCCTGGGTTCTTTCTGCCCCTGTTGGAGTAGCAAGTTACCTCCGGTGCCTGGTAACCAAAGAAGACCATGCGAGAATGAATGAGGAGGATGTGCCGCACTTGTTCAATGAAGCGCAACAGGCGCTGAACCGGGTAAGGCATCGTTACGCTCTTCCATCCCCCGACTTAGTTTTTGATAGTTCTTATGTCTTCTCTCTTTTATCTTTTTGCAGGCCTCGGTACTCCATCATGAAATGTTTCTCCGGTACTGGGATGAGGTTAACCAGCTCAAGGCTTCGACCAGGGAGCTTACCAAGAAGAGGGACACGTATAAGTTCTCAATGAGAAACACGAAGGTGCCATCAAGAGTCTCCGGGCCGAGTTGGAAACGACTAAGAAGGAGTATGCCGACTTGGTGGAACATGTAAAGATTTTCAAAGTTAGCAATGATGACTTAGCCATGGCGACTAACGACCAAACCTTGCAGGTCCAGCAAAAGATTGTTCGGATTTACCAGCTCCTAGCTGAAATGAACAAGGTCCAGTCCATGGCCGATGTCTGGAAGGAAAAAATAGACCAACTAGCTTCGGAGAAGGAGACCGCTTGGGAGCAGCTGACATCGGTAGAGGTCCAACTCAGAGTGGAGAAAGAGAAGGTCGATACACGGGCTCGGCAAATAGAGGACCTCCAAGCTCAACTGGGCTCGACCATTGCTGAATGGGATGCCCTTGGCAAGGAGCTCGAAATAACGAGGTCCGAGTCAAAAATAACCAGGGCTGAGGCTGAAGAGATGGTGGCCCAATACAGGGCTGATGTTAAGGCAACTAAGGCCCACCTGAAAGTTACTGTTGAGTACGTGAAGCGGTTGTCTCGAAGGGAGATCCTCAAGGAGATCCATGCCTGAGGTTTCGACCTGTCGGCCGAGATCGAAGAGGTGAAAAGGCTCGAGGTAGAGGCCAAGAAACTGGCTGAACCCGAGGGTAAAGAAGGTTCTGAGGTCTCCAGCGAACCAGAAGATGGAGAAGACCCCGACGGCTCTTGTGACGAGGTGCTTTTATTGGCCTTTGTAAAGATATTTTGGATTGTATATATAAGTTTTTTTTCCTTTTGGAAATTTTCCGGTCTATTACCTTTAGCATCCTTTTTACAATTTCAAATGCCTTAGCACAGAGTAAAACGTAATAATAAGTTATTGTTCGGAGGTCCGAATAAGACTTGTTCTCGATGTAAGTTTTGTTTGAAACTTGTGGGGGCTCGGTATGACCGAAAGCTTTCCCCGAAGTGCATGTTTAAATGTTCTTAGACTATAATTGTGTTGAGGGTAACCTTTGAACCGGTTTGGAATTTTGAACGCCTTATGTTTTAATTATGGGCTTTGGACGTCTCCGAGTTGTTTTTAGGAGTGATCGTAGCCTTTTAAGTTCAGGCACTACCTAACAGGCTTTGTACCTCCGGACTTCGATAGCCTGAGCCGTCCGAGTTTGTCTTGGATGACAGTCCTTGAGTGGGGTGGCCGTAGCCTTTTAAGTCCAGGCACTGTCTAATAGGCTTTGTACCTCTGGGCTTCGATAGCCCGAGCCATCCGAGTTTGTCTTGGATGACAGTCCCTGAGTGGGGGAAATCTATCGAATCCGGATAGAGGCGGTCCTTGGGCTCGATATCCTTAAGGAACAAAATATAATAGTCTTAAGGGACAAAGTATGTATCTGCAAGGTAGAAACTTTCTTTTATTCTTGTGCGTAATATACAAGATTGTAAGTGTGTACAAGCTTCATGTTATGGATTATGTGGTCTATACGGGTACGATTTATTTGACCGCGTGGCCCTTATAATAAATCCTATCCACCGAGCCTAGACTGTTCAAGCACAAAGATTCCTTTCTTGCTAAAAATAATTACCCGAGGGTGATGGTCCCTAGTATTCGAGGTCGATCGTTGAGAGGGCTTAGATACTGTTGAGGTGACCATAGATTCCGATTCAAAATCGATCTTCGATTCTAATTTAGCAAGATCCATTGTTGCCTCATTAAAAACCTTGCCAGAAAATCCATTTGGGACAAAACCGGTTCAAGAGAAAAAGAGTGCAACACGTTCTTTCAGGCCTAACAACTACATCATCCTTTGGCTGCTGCCTACAAGTGTTAGTCCAATTCGCAATATATATCAAGAAAGAATAAATGGGGTCGTACCTTAGTAGTAGTATCATTTTAAGTGGGTCACGTTCCAATTGTTCGATAGCCGCTCACCATTCCCTGCTACGATTATGTACGAACCTTTACCGGTAATCTCGATAATTCGATATTGTCCTTCCCAATTAGGTCTCAGCTTTCCTTCATTCGGATTTTGGGTGTTTAGTGTCACCTTTCTTAACCCCAAGTCCCCGATATTGAAGTACCGGAGGTTGGATCTTCGATTGTAATACATTTCGATCTGCTGTTTCTGGGCGGCCAACCAGATGAGGGTGGCCTCGCGCCTATCATCCAATAGTTCTAGGCCCGTGCTCATGGCCTTACCATTTGACTCTTCGGTCACATATCAAAAACTGAAACTCGATTCTCCTACCTTGACCGGTATTAATGCTTCGACACCATAGACCAACAAAAACAAGGTGGTCTTGGTACTAGACTTTGAGGTCGTATGGTATGCCCACAGGACTTTGGGCAAAATTTCCTTCCATTTTCCTTTGGCATCGGTCAACCTTTTCTTAAGGTTTTGGAGTATGGTCTTGTTTGTAGACTCCGCCTTCCCGTTCCTACTAGGGTGATAGGGCGTTGACAAGATTCTTTTGATCTTATGGTCTTCGAAAAATTTGCTTAACTTGCTGCCGATGAACTGCTTCCCGTTTTCACATACGATCTCGGCCAACATCCCGAACCGACATATTATGTGGTCCCAAATAAAATCAATAACATCTTTTTTCTCTGACTTTCTCAAATGCCTGAGTCTCAACCTATTTAGAAAAATAGTCAGTCATAAATAATATAAATTGAGCCTTACCGAGTGCCCATGGCAGAGGACCGATAATGTTCATTCCCCATTTCATGAATAGACGAGGTGACAAGACCGAATGTAGTAGCTCCTCGGGCTGATGGATCATCGGTGCGTGCCTCTGACAGCCGTCGCATTTCCGCACGAACTCCTTCGCATCTTTCTCCATGTCGATCCAGTATTAGCCAACTCTGATTATCTTACGAACCAACAATTCGGCCCCCGAATGGTTCCCGCAGGTGCCTTCGTGAACTTCCCTCAAAACATATTCGGTGTCTCCCGGTCCCAAACATATGGCGAGTGGGCCATCGAACGTTCTTCTAAACAGGGTGTTATCTTTGGACAGGCTGAACCTGGCCGCCTTCATGCTCAAAGCTCTCGATTCTTTAGGATTCTAGGACATCTTCCTGGATTTCAGGTAATCTATACACTTGTTTCTCCAGTCCCAGGTTAAGCTTGTCGAGTTTATCTCCGCGTGGCCTTCTTCCACTACCGATTTCACGAGTTGTACAGCTATTCCCGAACTGAATACATCGTCAGCAAACCGACGACCCCAAGTTAGCTAGAGCATCGGCTTTGCTGTTTTGATCCCGGGGTACAGGTTGTAGGGTCCACTCCTTGAATTGATGTAGTGTTACCTGTAGTTTATCCAAGTATTTTTGCATTCGTTCCTCTTTCACTTCGAATGTCCCATTGACTTGATTCACCACAAGGAGGGAATCGCATTTAGCTTCGATCACCTCGGCCCCCAGGCTTTTAGCCAGTTCGAGACTTGCAATAATGGCCTCATACTCGGCCTCATTGTTAGTAAATTTCAAAGTCCTAATAGATTGCCTAACTATGTTACCTGTGGACGAATTCAACACGATGCCGAGTTCAGACCCCTTTGCATTTGAAGCACCATCCGTAAAGAGGGTCCAGATCCCCGAGGAGGTCCTCGAGGTCAACAACAATTCCTTTTCATCTTAGAGTATTAAGGTCGGTGTGAAGTCATCCACGAAGTCACCCAAAAATTGAGATTTGATGGCGGTTTGGGGTCAATATTCAATGTCGTACCCACTAATTTCTACGGCCCATTTGGCCAATCATCCTGAGAGCTCAGGCTTATGCATTATGTTCCTCAATGGGTAAGTAGTCACGACATATATGGGATGGCACTGAAAGTATGGCCTCAACTTCCTGGAGGTGCTTAGCAAAGCGAGCACCCATTTCTCCAGGTGAGGATACCTCGTTTCGGCCTCGCTTAGAGTCCTGCTAACATAATATATAGGAAATTATGTATATTCTTCTTCCCAGACTAAGACTCCACTTACCTCTATCTCGGATACGGCTAAGTACATGTAAAATTGCTCGTCTGCCTTCGGAGTATGAAGCAAAGGTAGACTCGAAAGGTACCGTTTAAGCTCTTCCAAAGCTTTCTAGCACTCCGGGGTCCACGAGAAGCTATTTTTCTTCTTCAATAACCGGAAGAATTGATGGCTCTTATCGGAGGACCTCGAAATGAACCGACCCAGGGCAGCTATGTTCCTGGTTAGCCTTTGAACGACCTTGACGTTATCCACGATGGTGATGCCTTCTATGGCCTTGATCTTGTCGGGATTGATCTCGATCCCCTAATTGGACACCATGAATCCAAGGAACTTCTCGGACCCGACTCCGAATGCGTATTTCTATGGGTTCAGCTTCATATTGTATTTCTTCAGTATGTTGAAGGTTTACTACAAATGTTCCAAGTGGTCATCTGCTCGCAGGGACTTAACTAACATGTAGTCAATGTAAACCTCCATTGATTTTCCTATTTGCTCTTTAAATATCTAATTTACTAGGCGTTGGTTAGTGGAACCATCGTCTTTTAGTCCGAATAGCATTACGTTATAACAATAGGTGTTGTACTTAGTGATGAAGGAAGTCTTTTCTTGGTCGCCCGGATCCATCTGAATCCGGTTGTACCCGGAATAGGCGCCGAGAAAGCTGAGTATCCCATGGCTGGTTTCCGCATCAATCATGCGATCGATGTTAGGCAAAGGAAAAGAGTCCTTAGATCATGCCTTGTTCAAGTCTTTGTAGTCTACACACATTCTTAACTTATTTCCCTTTTTAGGCACTACCACTATGTTTGCTAACCAGTCCGGGTACTTAAATTCCTGAATGGAACCTATTTTAAGGAGTTTGGATACCTCGTCTTTGATGAATGCGTGTTTGACTTCGAAATGAGGCCTCCTCTTCTGTTTGACTAGGTGAAACTTCGGATCTAAGCTCAGCTCGTGAGTAGTTATTTCCGTTGGGATCCCTGTCATGTCCATATGGGACCAAGCAAAACAATCTATGTTAGCTATAAGGAATTTAATGAGTTTTTTCCTGAGCTCAGGAGTTAGCCCCTTGCCCAGGTATACCTTCCGATCGGGCAGGTGCTAGATCAATATGACTTGCTCCAGCTCCTCAACCGTTGACTTGGTGGAATTGGAATCATTAGGGGCTATGAAAGGCATGGGGACTCCGTAGTGCTTTTCTAGTTCGGTCGGGGCCGGTGTTAGTGATTGATATTTGGTTTCTTCCTTGGTGACCGAACTCGGGTTCTTCAATGTCGAGAGTGCGGATATCAAGACTACCTCATCTACCGCGAACATCTCTTTTGCAGCTGGTTGCTCACCGTAAACTATTTTGATCCCTCTCGGTGTGGGGAATTTCAAAGCCTGATGTAGTGTCGAGAGTACCGCCCTCATGTTGTGAACCCATGGCCTCTCGAATAGAACATTGTATCTCATATCTATTTCGATCACGTACAATTTTATTTTATGAACGGTTCCGGCAGTGTTTACCTACAGAGTTATCTCCCCTTTAGTGGTCTCACATGCCATGCTAAACCCGTTTAAAACTCGAATTACAGGCACAATTTGGTCTTGTAGACCCAGATGTTCCACCACTCTCGAGTTGATGATATTGGCCGAGCTACCTGGATCAATTAACACACGCTTAACTCGAGATTAATTTATCAGTATAGATATTACCAATGTATTACTGTGTGGTTGCATGATGCCTTCAGCGTCCTCGTCGTTGAAAGATACGGTTCCCTCCTGCACATAATCTCGAGTCCGTTTTTCCCTTGTAATGGACACTTTAGTGCCCTTTAACATCGGCCTCTAAGGGATATTAACCCCATCAATGATCATGTTAATGACGTGCTGAGTTCCTCTTGCTCGATGTGCTAGTTAGAATCCTTGTACCTAAAGTGATTTTTGGCTCAATCACTCAAAAATTCTCGGAGGTGTCCGTTATTGAATAACCGGGCTACTTCTTCTCTCAGTTGTCAGCAGTCTTCGATTCTGTGGCCGTGAGTGCCATGATATTTACACATTAGGTTAGGGTCCCTTTGGGTAGGATTAGATTGTAATGGTCGAGGCTACTTAGTATCTTTGATGTGTTTGATGGCTGATACGATGTTGGCAGTATCGATGTTGAAGTTGTACTCCGATAACCTTGGTGCTTCCTTAGACCCGATGGGTCTGTCAAAATCTTTTTTGCTCATAAGTCCCCGATTATTATGACCTCTGTCACTTCTTCTTTCACTTCCCAGAGTGTTGCGTCCGGACCCATTACCCCTTCGATCTCTATTGTATGGTTGATATCGGTCTCTGTTCGATATTGGTTCATGATCGATGGCCCTTTTGGATTTGTCACTAATCCTGACGGGATAAACGGACCTGGAAGGGACCCCGAGCTAATCGTCTTCGACCCTGATTTTTGATTGGTAACTGTTATAGACGCCGGTCCAAGTTGTCACCGGTTATTCTATCAAATTTTGCTTCAACTTCTGTGAAGCCAATGAGCTTTGGGGATTGAGTCCTTGGGTGAAGGCCCAAACGACTCAATCGTCTGCAACCGGAGGCAGATCCATTTGTTCCATTTGAAACCTCGATACGAATTCCCTAAGCATCTCGTTATCTCTTTGATTTACTTTGAAAAGGTCTGACTTCCTGGTCTCGACCTTCGTTGGCCCAAGTGAAGTTTTATTTTGATAATTGATAGAGGAACTTGTACATGAACCATGTCCATACACAGTGTACACAGACACCGGCAGATTTGAGCATAAGGGATGCACGTGAAGGAGATAAGCTTAAGTTATTATATCTGATATCTCTTGATCGAAAAGGTTGCATAAATGATAAGGAGAAGGACTCCTTACTCGAAGAGAACTTTACCCAAGATAAGGGAGGAGTTATAAGTTAAAGATTACTAGAACTCTTCTACCAAGGAAGAGTAGCATTAGAAATCTAGTTATTTCCCATTCTACTTACTCTATATATTGCAGGATGTTCTTATTTTACAGGAACGTACAAATGCTGAAGTTAAACGTGAGTTGAGAGATAAATAGCAAGGCATTTTACAAACAATTCTTGTTTGAATCGAGTGTGCAAACCTAAAGCTACATGAATCAGATAGAAGAACCAGTTCCAAGTGTCTGTCTTTTATTCTAGTTCAATTGTAGTAGGTGTTTTCAAGTTGTATCTTTCAGCTTTATCTAGAAGCAATTGTATTAGGTACTCTGAGTATTCAAGTTAGAGTTAACTTGAAGTTGTCGCAACATTTAGAGGTTGGTTTCCACAACGGGATTAGAGTTAATCCTTAGGTTTACAAAGATTTTTGTAAATGCTGTTTTGGCTCAGTGATTTAGTAAAGTGTTGGGGAAAATCCTACTGAGTAGTAGGTCGTGGTTTTTTCACCTTTTGAGTCGGGTGTTTTTCACGTAAACATAGTTGTGTTCTTTACTTTCCGCATTTACTATTTCCACAACAGTAGTATAAGGAACACACAAAAGAACCAGGTCCTTCTTTAATTAGTGCACGCAAAAATTGGACACCACACAAATCACCCCTCCTCTTGTGTGGCATTGAAGTATAAAACATCAATTGGTATCAAAGCAGGTTATCCTTAAAGAGGCTAACACCTTAGGAGAAGATCAAGATGAGTACACCACCTGGAAACTGGGAAGGGCAATCCACTGCTAGGCCCCACTCTTTAATGGACAGTACTACTCTTGATGGAAAAACATGATGAGAGATCACATTATAGGAGAGGACTATGAGCTCTGGGACATTGTCATCAATGGCCCACTGACTACCTTGAAGATAAATGCTGAGCGAGTAGAGGTGCTAAAGATAAGAGCGGATTGCACTGCTGAGGACTTGAAGAAATGGGAGAAGAATGCTAAAGACAAAAAATGGCTTATTTGTGGACTTGATCCAGATGAGTACAGCAGAACCCAGAGATGTACCGCTGCTAAGCAAATTTGGGACACATTACAAGTGGCTCATGAAGGAACACCTCAGGTGAAGAGATCCAGAGGAACTCTATTGTATTCTCAATATTAGAACTTTGCTATGAAGGAAGGAGAAACTATCCAAGATATATACTGTCACGCCCTGACCTGGGAGCGAGACTGGCACCCGGTACCTCAACTAACCTAGTGTACCAAATTGCGACTAAGGGACTCTGAATATATAATGTCATAATTTGGCCATGGGGCTACCTTGCAAGACAATTTGCGAAGCAAAATATAAAACTGAATGGAAACTAGTGCTGACTAAACATCAATATAAAATTGGGCCGACAAGACCGTCATAACTACTACAACTGACAAACCACCAAAATATACATACCAGGCCTACAAGCCCAACATAGTGCACTAACTGACAGGATATGTCTACAAGCCTCTACTGATAGATATATTGTGATCGGAACAAGGCCCCGACCTACCCATAATATATATACATACACATAAAAGATGTACACGAAAACCTAGACCCGATAACTCCGAAGGATGTGGAGCTTACCAATCACGCTGAACTTTGGAAACACCTACTGAGGAGGTATACCCGTCTGTCTATCTGAACCTGCATGCATGAAATGCAACGTCCCCAGAAAAGGGACGTCAGTACAAAATAATGTACCGAGTATATAAGGCAATAACGTAACTGAAAGTTGAAACTGAATTGATAATATAATAACTGAAAGTAATTGGGAGTCAAAGATGATCTAGAGATATACTTACCTGTTGATACTGACTCAACTCCTTCAATATAGTAAGTAAAATAATTGCCCGGCCTTATAAGGCTCGGTATATATAAATGCTCTGCCGTAGTAGGCTCGCTCATAGCCGCTCGGCCATACTAGGCTATGTATCTCGACCATGCTGGGCTCACTCATAGGCGCACGGCCACAGTAGGCTCAGTATATAACTTTCCATCTGATCAGAGGTTGCCCAATAGGGGCCTGCCCATCGATTATAGCTCAACGGTAATGAAAATAATGTAATACTGTATATATAGGCTTGCTGCTCTCTTGACTGGAAGAAGACAATACTAAATTGAATATAGAGTCTCGATAAGGAATAATATTGTAACTTATGAGACTAGAATAGTGTGAATAAATTCATGAATATGAACTTCTCTTTTGTCTCATTACTAACACATGTAGCTACGAGATCATGCCAAAATGAAGGAAGGCTTAGCCTTAACATACCTTATCACACTCTTTTCAATCACCAAGTTGAACTCGTCTCTTCTCATCTTAATCTACAACAACGATAGTAATACTATCATTAAGTTATGAAACGTATAACTATCGCACAACGAACGATATGCTTATTTTGTATTAAAACGGATAGCATTTCCCCTATAATCCTTACTTCCTCCAAATTCAAGATAACACCAACAACACCAAAAACTATAACAACAACATATATACATTATTTTCCAACCTTATGTACACCACACAATACTACAAAATAGCCCAACATACCCCAATCTCTTCATATACAAAACGACCATCGTAGTAGTGTCAACAACCCCGAAAATGTTATGACGAACGAATAGCCCAACATCCTGCATTTATGTGGTGTTTCTCCACACCATTCCTCCTCCAAAACTCTACAAAACAGTAGTAAACCATGCAGCCCAACAGCAACACCAAACAGTCCACAAAACAATCCATAAAACAGTCCGTTACAAGTGAATAACTCGAACTCACGGGTTCCGATCACCGTCCCGTGAGTTCTTACAAATATAGAACAACTTACCATGCATATACAACTGTAAAGAATGGATGAAAGAGAGCAGTAAACTTACCTTATTTGTGAGATAACTCAGCTCCTATCTTGTTCATCAAACTCTAGGCTTTACCTCTAATTAGAACTTGAAAGGGAGAGAAAATCAATTGGGGTTTGTGGGAAATATTTGGGAGGATTTTTGCAGAGATTAAGTCTGGTTATTATGCCCTATTATCATCCTAATATATGAAGGGGATAGGCCTTTAAAAATGCCTCTTTGATCGACCTGAACTGGCCCAGTTTTGGATTCTCGTTTAAGCAAGTAGGTGACAGTCTGCGCAGTCTCGCAAAAATGCCCATATCTCTCTACTCAGATATCGTATTGACAAACGGTTTAATGCGTTGGAAAGTAGACTCATATATATTTAATTTGATGGGTGGAACACCCCATAAATCTAAGTATAATGGGAGAAAATCGCAGTTACATTTGACCCAAAGTTTCAGTAAAATTTATGAACGTAACTTGTGATGACTTTTATCGACTTTTGTTCCACCACTCGCTTGACTTCAAAACATAACACACGACTATCATACGAATAACATAACTCGTAACATAACCTCCTTATCATGTAAAACACCCTGGTCTCATCCCAAAAGTACATGTTATAACATTCCCAATTTGTCGGCTTTCGACGAAACATTATTTTCTTCAATTCCTTTAGCTTCTAAACCTTCCAACCCTCTTTGTACTTGTTGTTCATGATATTCAATATTTGTAACTTCCGAGGTAACATGATTAACTTGCTTTATATATTTTCAAAGATGATCTCATTTTTGGGTCCTACATTAGTTTGCTCACGACGCAGTTTTACGTACAAAAGAATATAGGGTGTAACATCATTCCCCCCTTGGGAACATTCGTCCTCGAATGTTTACTTTTAGAGACTTTGGAAAACAAATTCCAGAGTTTCCTCCATACACTAGACTATAACCAACTTGCATGCAGCCAGAAAACATACTATGCATGCCACACATGGCCAATGTCTATAAATAACAACACTTTACCTCAAAGAGTCGTAAATCATAAATACTGAAAGTCAGAAAATAAGAGTTTACCCGATGACCTACTAACCTGAATAGAGTTGTGTTGTAGCATCCCATCTCGAGCCATATCTTCAGTTTGAAATAGGTGGGGGTATTTATACTTTATTTCTTCCTCCGTTTCCCATGTCATCTCTTTCACATTATTGCTTCTCCATAAAACCTTCACGGAGGCTACCTCTTTATTTCGTAGCTTGCGAATTTGTCGGTCTAAGATGGCAACTGGAATTTCCTTGTATGACAAGTCCTCCATAATTTGTACATCATCTGTGGACACCACTCTGGTAGGATCGCCAATGCACTTCCGTAGCATAGATACGTGAAAAAAATGGATGGACTGACTTCAATTCTGAGGGCAATTCTAACCCATAAGCTACTTGGCCCACTCTACGAATAATCTTATAAGGCCCAATATACTGTGGGCTAAGCTTGCCTTTCTTGCCAAACCTCATCACGCCCTTCATAGGGGATACCTTTAAGAATACGCAGGCATTAATCTCAAACTCTAAGTCTCGTCGTCGCATGTCAGAATATGACTTCTGGCGACTCTGAGCTGACAACAGTCACTCCCGGATGAGCTTCACTTTATCTACGGACTGCTGAACTAGGTCTGGCCCATGTAACCCAGATTCTCCAACATCAAACCACCCTATAAGAGATCTGCACTTACGCCCATACAAAGCCTCGTACGGAGCCATCCGAATACTAGAGTGGTAATTGTTATTATATGCAAACTCGACAAGAGGTAGATGTTCATCCCAACTTCTTTTAAAATCCAACACACATGCTCGTAACATATCCTCGAGCGTCTGAATTGTGCGCTCGGCTTGTCCATCAGTCTGTGGATGAAAAGTTGTGCTGAGATTCACCTGAGTCCCTAGACCTCTCTGAAATGACCTCCAAAAATATGCTGTAAATTGAGCCTCACGGTCAGATATAATAGATACTGGTACTCCGTGTAGCCGCACTATCTCCTTAATATATAACTTTGCATAATCTTCTGCTGTATATATAGATCTGACCGGTAGAAAATGAGTTGATTTAGTGAGCCTATCTACTATCACCCATATAGAATCGAACTTACGATGAGAACGAGGTAAACCCGTAACAAAGTCCATGTTTATCGCCTCCCATTTCCATGTCGGGATCTCTATAGTCTGCATTAGCCCTCCGGGCTTCTGATGCTCTATTTTCACCTGCTGGCAACTAGGACACTGGGCGACAAACTCAACAATGTTCTTCTTCATATCTTTCCACCAGTACACATCCTTAATGTCATGATACATCTTCATCGACCCAGGATGAATGGAGTACCACGAATAATGTGCCTTTGACATAATCCTGTCTCGTAGCCCTGCTACATCTGGAACACACAAACGACTCCTATATCTGAGAACCCCATCTCCCTTGAGCTCTAACAATGGATTCTTCTGCTGTGAAACTCGCTCTCTCAACTTGACCAACTCTGGGTCATCGTACTGCCTTTCCTTGACTTCAGCTATGAGAGATGATTTTGCAATGTTTTGGAGTACAACTCCACCATCGTCGGAATCTACTAACCGAACCCCCAACCAAGCCAATTGATGAATCTCTCTAGTTAATTGTCTTTTCTCGGCCTTTACATGTGCTAAGATACCCATAGATCGGCGACTTAAGGCGTCTGCTACAACATTAGCTTTCCCTGGATAGTAGAGAATATTAACATCATAATCTTTCAATAACTCAAGCCATCGCCTCTGTCGCGAATTCAACTCTTTTTGCTTGAATATATATTGCAGACTTTTATGATCGGTAAATACATCAACATGAACACTATATAAATAATGCTGCCATATCTTAAGTGCATGGACAACCGCAGCTAACTCGAGATCGTGGGTTGGATAATTCTTCTCGTGCTTCCTTAACTGCCTTGAAGCATAAGCAATCACATTCCCATGTTGCATCAGGACACATCCTAACCCAACACCTGAGGCATCACAATACATGACATAATCCTCTAGACCCTCTGGAAGTGTTAGAACTGGCGCTGAGGTCAACCTGTTCTTACGCTCTTGGAAACTCCGCTTGCAAGCCTTCGTCCACTGAAACTTAGTTGATTTCTGCGTCAACTTCGTCAATGGTGCCGAAAGGGAAGAAAAACCCTCTACGAACCTCTGGTAGTATCCTGCTAAGCCTAGAAAGCTACGAACCTCTGTCGGAGTGGTAGGTCTAAGCCAAGATTTCACGGCCTCAATCTTTTGAGTGTCTACCTTTATACCTTCATCGGATACAATATGCCCCAAGAATGCTACAGACTTCAACCAGAACTCACATTTAGAAAACTTAGCATACAACTTACGATCACGAAGGGTTTGGAGTACCGCTCGCAAGTGGTCCACATGCTCATCTTCTGAACTTGAATAGACCAGAATATCATCAATAAATACTATCACGAACAGATCTAAAAATGGCCGGAATAGGCTATTCATCAAGTCCATAAATACGGTGGGTGCATTCGTCAACCCAAAGGACATGACAAGGAACTCGAAGTGGCCATATTGGGTCTTGAAAGCTGTCTTCAGAATATCTTTCTCCCGAACTCTGACCTGGTGGTATCCCGATCTCAAATCTATCTTTGAAAAGAATCTAGCCCCCTACAACTGATCAAACAAGTCATCAATCCTTGGAAGTGGATACTTATTCTTAATAGTTACCTTGTTTAACTGCCTATAATCGATACACATCCTCAACGAGCCGTCTTTCTTCCACACAAAGAGTACCGGTGCACCCCAAGGTGAGGTAATGGGCCTGATGAAACCTTTCTCCAGCAAATCTTTTAACTGCTCCTTCAACTCCTTTAATTCGGCAGGTGCCATTCTATATGGAAGGATGGATATTGGTTGAGTTCCTGGAAGCAAATCGATGCTAAAATCAATCTCTCGCTCTGGAGGAATACCTGGAAGCTCATCTGGAAACACATCTGCATACTCACTGACTACGGGAATAGACTGAAGTATAGATATCTCAGCATCTGCATCTCTAACTCGCACAATATGATAAATGCACCCTTTTGAAATCATTTTCCTCGCCTTCAGATAGGAAATAAACCTACCTCTGGGTGATGCTGTATTACCTACCCATTCAAGGACTGCCTCACCTGGAAAATGAAATCTAGCTGCCTTTGCTCGGCAATCAACTGTAGCACAGCAAGCTAACAACCAGTCCATGCCCATGATAGCATCAAAATCCATCATCTCTAACTCAACTAGGTCTGACTGTCAACGTACAACCTTGGTAAACCCGTCTAGCAATAATAGATTCTCCAACCGGTGTAGATACCGCAAAAGGATCACTTAGTATTTCAGGAACTATACCAAAATTCCCTGCGACAAATGGGGTAATATATGATAAAGTAGATCCTGGGTCTATCAAGGCATAAGCATCATGAGAGCAAATAGTCAATATACCTGTCACAACGTCTGGTGAAGACTCCTGGTCCTGTCGATCCGCTAAAGCATAAATACGGTTTTGATTAACACCTGAACCGGAACCTCTACCTCTGCCTCGACCTCTACCAGTCGAAGATTGAGACTCGCGCCCAGAAGGATGCACAGACATAGATGATCCTGTCACTGAACTTACTGGTTGTGCCATACCCCCTGAATCTCTATTTGGGCAATCTCGCATCATATGCCCCGGATGCCCACATGTATAACAAGCATCAGAACCTGCTCGGTATTGGCCTAAGTGTCCTCTACCACAAATGTCACACCACGGCGGAAATGACCATGTCTGCCTTGAACCTCATTGTCGTTGCAAAACTGACGCCCGTGAGCTCTCACCTGGTCCTGACTGAGTATAGCGGTCATACCTGTAACCCTGTAACTGAGGTGGCGGAGGCCTAAGTGGCCGTCCGAAGTACTGGGTCCTATAACTACCCTGAGACTGCTCCTGAGACCTAGGAAATCGCATCCTCTTACGCTGCCCTTGCTCAGTCCTCTCTGTACCCTACTGTCGACGCCTACCCCTTTCTATATTCTGAGCGAATGCCTGAATCTGGGAGATATCCATATTATCATGCAATGCAGCGGTGGCACATGCCTCGGTCAACTCTGGGGCTAACACTGCTATAAACCTGTGGATCATGTCACGCATAGTAGCAACTATGGATGGTGCATATCTGGCTAATGAGTCAAAATGGAGACTATACTCTCAAACACTCATATTGCCCTGCTTAAGGGCTAGAAACTGATCGACCCGAGCCTGTCGGATCTCCTGCAGTAAGTACTGGTCAAGGAAAGCATCTAAAAAATTCTCCCAACTAGCTGGAGGTGCATCACGTGCCTTGGACCTCTCCCATCCCTCGTACCAAAAGATGGCTATATCTCGGAGTCGAAAAGTTGCTAGCTCAACTGCTTCTTTCTCTGTGGCATGCATAACCCGAAAGATCCTGTGAAGCTTATCTATGAAATCCTATGGGTCCTCCCTCTGATCTGACCCCGTAAACTCTGGGGGACTCAAAGCAATAAACTCTCGGACCCTTGAACTCCCAGACCCCTCAGAAGATCCCGCACTAGCTGATGCCCTAGCTTGTTGCTGGGTAGCTACCAATTGTGTCAACAAATGCACTGCACTCCTCAAGTCCTGATCTGGTAGAAGTGGAGAAGGAACTGGATGTGCGGTATCCCTAGGAATCTCCTCAGGTGGTGGAGGAGACGGTAATGACTGAGTAAGGGTCTCGCCTTGGGCCTCCAACTGGGACCCATCTACTGGGGGTACCCTGCTGGTCCCCTCACTTATTGTTGTATCTCCCCTCTGGCTAGCCATAGTCTTCCTAGTCACCGTCATCTGTGTATGAAAACACGAACACGTAAGTTTAACTCAAATTTCCTAGAACTCAGTTCTACAACACGATTTAGATTTGAAAGAAGGGTAACCAACTCTTAAATGCCCTATAGCTCCCTGCTTATATAATGTGGTGCACAACACATCTATAAACAAGATCCTACTAGACACGACTTGTAGACTCCCTAGGATAGAACTGCTCTGATACCAAGTTTGTCACGCTCCGACCTGGGAGCGAGACTGGCACCCGGTGCCTCAACTAACCTAGTGTACCAAATTGCGACTAAGGGACTCTGAACATATAATGTCATAATTTGGCCATGGGCGACCTTGCAAGACAATTTGCGAAGCAAAATATAAAACTGAATGGAAACTAGCGCTGACTAAACATCAATATAAAGTTTGGCCGACAAGACAGTCATAACTACTACAACTGACAAACCACCAAAATATACATACCAGGCCTACAAGCCCAATATAGTGCACTAACTGACATGATATGTCTACAAGCCTCTATTGATAGATATATTGTGATCGGAACAGGGCCCCGACCTACCCATAATATATATACATACACACAGAAGATGTACGCGAAAACCTAGACCCGATAACTCCGAAGGATGTGGAGCTTACCGATCACGTTGAACTCTGGAAACACCTACTGAGGAGGTATACCCGTCTGTCTATCTGAACCTGCATGCATGAAATGCAGCGTCCCCAGAAAAGGGACGTCAGTACAAAATAATGTACCGAGTATATAAGGCAATAACGTAACTGAAAGTTGAAACTGAATTGATAATATAATAACTGAAAGTAATTGGGAGTCAAAGATGATCTAGAGATATACTTACCTGTTGATACTGACTCAACTCCTTCAATATAGTAAGTAAAATAATTGCCCGGCCTTATAAGGCTCGGTATATATAAATGCTCTGTCGTAGTAGGCTCGCTCATAGGCGCTCTGCCATACTAGGCTATGTATATCGACCATGCTGGGCTCGCTCATAGGTGCTCGGCCACAGTAGGCTCGGTATATAACTTTCCATCTGATCAGAGGTTGCCCAATAGGGGCCTGCCCATCGATTATAGCTCGATGGTAATGAAAATAATGTAATACTGTATATATAGGCTTGCTGCTCTCTTGACTGGAAGAAGACAATACTAAATTGAATATAGAGTCTCGATAAGGAATAATATTGTAACTTATGAGACTAGAATAGTGTGAATAAATTCATGAATATGAACTTCTCTTTTGTCTCATTACTAACACATGTAGCTACGAGATCATGCCAAAATGAAGGAAGGCTTAGCCTTAACATACCTTATCACACTCTTTTCAATCACCAAGTTGAACTCGTCTCTTCTCACCTTAATCTACAACAACGATAATAATACTATCATTAAGTTATGAAATGTATAACTATCGCACAACGAACGACATGCTTATTTTGTATTAAAACAGACAGCATTTCCCCTATAATCCTTACTTCCTCCAAATTCAAGATAACACCAACAACACCAAAAACTATAATAACAACATATATACATTATTTTCCAACCTTATGTACACCACACAATACTACAAAATAGCCCAACACACCCCAATCTCTTCATACACAAAACGACCACCATAGTAGTGTCAACAACCCCGAAAATGTTATGACGAACGAATAGCCCAACATCCTGCATTTATGTGGTGTTTCTCCACACCCTTCCTCCCCCAAAACTCTACAAAATAGTAGTAAACCACGCAGCCCAACAGCAACACCAAACAGTCCACAAAACAATCCATAAAACAGTCCGTTACAAGTGAATAACTCGAACTCACGGCTTCCGATCACCGTCCCGTGAGTTCTTACAAATATAGAACAACTTACCATGCATCTACAACTGTAAAGAATGGATGAAAGATAGCAGTAAACTTACCTTATTTGTGGGATAACTCAGCTCCTATCTTGGTTCATCAAACTCTAGGCTTTACCTCTAATTAGAACTTGAAAGGGAGAGAAAATCAATTGGGGTTTGTGAGAAATTTTTGGGAGGATTTTTGCAGAGATTAAGTCTGGTTATTATGCCCTATTATCATACTAATATATGAAGGGGATAGGCCTTTAAAAATGCCTCTTTCATCGACCCGAACTGGCCCAGTTTTGGATTCTCGTTTAAGCAAGTAGGTGACAGTCTGCGCAGTCTCGCAAAAATGCCCATATCTCTCTACTCAGATATCGTATTGAAAAACGGTTTAATGCGTTGGAAAGTAGACTCATATATATTTAATTTGATGGGTGGAACACCCCATAAATCTAAGTATAATGGGAGAAAATCGCAGTTACATTTGACCCAAAGTTTTAGTAAAATTTATGAACGTAACTTGTGATGACTTTCATCGACTTTTGTTCCACCACTCGTTTGACTTCAAAACATAACACACGACTATCATACGAATAACATAACTCGTAACATAACCTCCTTATCATGTAAAATACCCTGGTCTCATCCCAAAAGTACATGCTATAACATTCCCAATTTGTCGGCTTTCGACGAAACATTATTTTCTTCAATTCCTTTAGCTTCTAAACCTTCCAACCCTCTTTGTACTTGTTGTTCATGATATTCAATATTTGTAACTTCCGAGGTAACATTATTAACTTGCTTTATATATTTTCAAAGATGATCTCATTTTTTGGGTCCTACATTAGTTTGCTCACGACGCAGTTTTACGTACAAAAGAATATAGGGTGTAACATCATTCCCCCCTTGGGAACATTCGTCCTCGAATGTTTACTTTTAGAGACTTTGGAAAACAAATTCCAGAGTTTCCTCCGTACACTAGACTATAACCAACTTGCATGCAGCCAGAAAACATACTATGCATGCCACACATGGCCAATGTCTATAAATAACAATACTTTACCTCAAAGAGTCGTAAATCATAAATACTGAAAGTCAGAAAATAAGAGTTTACCCGATGACCTACTAACCTGAATAGAGTTGTGTTGTAGCATCCCATCTCGAGCCATATCTTCAATTTGAAATAGGTGGGGGTATTTATACTTTATTTCTTCCTCCGCTTCCCATGTCATCTCTTTCACATTATTGCTTCTCCATAAAACCTTCACGGAGGCTACCTCCTTATTTCGTAGCTTGCGAATTTGTCGGTCTAAGATGGCAACTGGAATTTCCTTGTATGACAAGTCCTCCATAATTTGTACATCATCTGTGGACACCACTCTGGTAGGATCGCCAATGCACTTCCGTAGCATAGATTCGTGAAAAAAATGGATGGACTGACTTCAATTCTGAGGGCAATTCTAACCCATAAGCTACTTGGCCCACTCTACGAATAATCTTGTAAGGCCCAATATACTGTGGGCTAAGCTTGCCTTTCTTGCCAAACCTCATCACGCCCTTCATAGGGGATACCTTTAAGAATACGCAGGCATTAATCTCAAACTCTAAGTCTCGTCGTCGCATGTCAGAATATGACTTCTGGCGACTCTGAGCTGACAACAGTCACTCCCGGATGAGCTTCACTTTATCTACGGCCTGCTGAACTAGGTCTGGCCCATGTAACCCAGATTCTCCAACATCAAACCACCCTATAAGAGATCTGCACTTACGCCCATACAAAGCCTCGTACGGAGCCATCCGAATACTAGAGTGGTAATTGTTATTATATGCAAACTCGACAAGAGGTAGATGTTCATCCCAACTTCTTTTAAAATCCAACACACATGCTCGTAACATATCCTCGAGCGTCTGAATTGTGCGCTCGGCTTGTCCATCAGTCTGTGGATGAAAAGTTGTGCTGAGATTCACCTGAGTCCCTAGACCTCTCTGAAATGACCTCCAAAAATATGCTGTAAATTGAGCCTCACGGTCAGATATAATAGATACTGGTACTCCGTGTAGCCGCACTATCTCCTTAATATATAACTTTGCATAATCTTCTGCTGTATATGTAGATCTGACCGGTAGAAAATGAGTTGATTTAGTGAGCCTATCTACTATCACCCATATAGAATCAAACTTACGATGAGAACGAGGTAAACCCGTAACAAAGTCCATGTTTATCGCCTCCCATTTCCATGTCGGGATCTCTATAGTCTGCATTAGCCCTCCGGGCTTCTGATGCTCTATTTTCACCTGCTGGCAACTAGGACACTGGGCGACAAACTCAACAATGTTCTTCTTCATATCTTTCCACCAGTACACATCCTTAATGTCACGATACATCTTCATCGACCCAGGATGAATGGAGTACCACGAATAATGTGCCTTTGACATAATCCTGTCTCGTAGCCCTGCTACATCTGGAACACACAAACGACTCCTATATCTGAGAACCCCATCTCCCTTGAGCTCTAACAATGGATTCTTCTGCTACGAAACTCGCTCTCTCAACTTGACCAACTCTGGGTCATCGTACTGCCTTTCCTTGACTTCAGCTATGAGAGATGATTTTGCAATGTTTTGGAGTACAACTCCACCATCGTCGGAATCTACTAACCGAACCCCCAACCAAGCCAATTGATGAATCTCTCTAGTTAATTGTCTTTTCTCGGCCTTTACATGTGCTAAGATACCCATAGATCGGCGACTTAAGGCGCCTGCTACAACATTAGCTTTCCCTGGATGGTAGAGAATATTAACATCATAATCTTTCAATAACTCAAGCCATCGCCTCTGTCGCAAATTCAACTCTTTTTGCTTGAATATATATTGCAGACTTTTATGATCGGTAAATACATCAACATGAACACCATATAAATAATGCTGCCATATCTTAAGTGCTTGGACAACCGCAGCTAACTCGAGATCGTGGGTTGGATAATTCTTCTCGTGCTTCCTTAACTGCCTTGAAGCATAAGCAATCACCTTCCCATGTTGCATCAGGATACATCCTAACCTAACACCTGAGGCATCACAATACACGACATAACCCTCTAGACCCTCTGAAAGTGTTAGAACTGGCGCTGAGGTCAACCTGTTCTTACCCTATGGGTTCATTCTCATGGCTGTACTCGCACACTTTAAGGTACCCATTAAGAAATAGGAGGTTGGTACAAATAAGGATCACTTTGGGGCAAACACTTTGACTGCTTGTGACTATGAAGTCCACACAACTCCCAAAGAACCTGGTTCATCTAAAAAGGCCAGTGAACAGCAAAGTGCGAGCCTTGGTGCAAGAGAGTGGGACTAAGGATGTTGAAATTGAAAGGCTGAAGAAGAGGTTGACAGAAGTAGAAGCTGAGAGAGATGCTCTCAGAGCTGAGCTTGCAAAAAAAAAGGAGAAGAATGATGACATTCTTTAGGATATGTTGAAACTGCTTCAAGCCAAGAACATGGTCTTTCCCAGCCTTAAGACCTACCTAGCCTAGTTAGACCAACCAGTGACCTAGATGGGATTTTTTTTATTTTGCTCATGATCCAGTATTTTTTATTTCTCTTTATGCGTGTGGATGACTAAGTATCAATGATAATTAACTGTTTTTGTACTCTAACTGTTTGTTGATGCCTCTTAGATGGCTAATATCATTAGATTAATAAATGATGCTTGACTCCATGATTGCATTTGAAGTAGCCTCAGTGGCCATGAGTAATTTCTATTAAAATTTGGTTATCTAACATAATTATGCAACTTTTCGATAATGCCAAAAGGGGAAAGATAGGTTGTGCTTTTTATATTGGACTGTGATGTTTATAACCTAATGAACCTGGTCCTTGATGATTAGTGACTTTAAAATAAAAAGTGTTCTAATCGTGCTCGATTATCTAGTAATGCTCTCCGAGGTTTTTGGGATTCGAATCGAACTTGGGGATCGTGGCCCCGATGTTTCCGAGGGCAGGTATTTTGTTCGGACCCCGACTCGAGGGGCTCCTTGCCTCAATTCTGATTCCTTGCAGTCACGTCTCTTGCTCCGTTTACTTCATCGAAAGCCGAGGCGGCTCACAAATATATATACACTCTTAGATTTGGTTGAAGTTTTTCAAACAAGTGAGTAATTAAGTTGATGTTCTCACATTAATTAGTACATATACCTATCTGTTGGTTTTGGTCTTTTTTTCTTCACTCCGTTCGTTCTCTTTTCTTTTTTATGTTTATGGTGGTTTCATTTTTTATTTTAACTTGATTTTTTAAAATTAACTATTAGTATTTCTCATTTCAATTTTTTTTGAAGGAATTAGTTTTTGAAAATAATAATTCACAGCTTTGTATCTCAAAAAAGTAAGAGTACTAGTTCTTACGTATGGTGAAAACCATGAGTACCGCCAATGCAACTTCAAAACTAATGACTGAACATGTGAGCCGCCCTTCTCTCTTCACAATAATTTTTTTGTGTGTGTTACCTTATCGCATTAGTGCACTCAAGGATGTGATCACACGATTAATAAAGTACGTGAAAATTATAGGAGATCTTCTAATTCTTTATAAACTGTCTTGAAAATATCATGGTTAGTCATTAGTGTTGAAATAAATGCATTTAGATGGATGAGACAAAGTGCTCTAAGATTCTCCCCTTTTATTTTTTATTTTATTTTTTCCCTTATCTTTTACTTGCTGGGATGAGTGTGAATTTTATACTAAAGTCACCTATTATATTTACTAGTAAAAAATCGGTAAATAAGCGCGGAGGATACTCTGGACTATCCTTACGAATCGAATATTTTTTTTTGGTTGCTATAAGCACATATCTTTCTATAGCCCAAAATTTAGAGAACGAGGAATAAATCATTAAATTTTTGGTATTAATTCAAATAACAGTTCCTCAAATTTTACAATGAAAAAAAATATGTACTCACAAATTTTACATGAAAAGCTAAAAATATTTTTTTTTATGACTAAGAGTATTTAAGAAATATTTGAAAAGTCGTACTGAAGAGCAATGTTAAACTAATACAACAACAACAATCCAGTGTAATCTCATAAGTTGGGGTCTATGGGGTAGGATGTACACAGCCTTACCCCTACCCCTACGCTGGTGGCTGGTAGGACAGAGAAACTATTTCTGATAGACCCTCGGCTAATGAAAGGATAGAAGAAGCACTGATAGCAAGTAATATCAATACACGGTATTAAAAAACAAAACCCAAAATAGCAAAAGAAAGTATGAAAGAAGTACTAATAATCAGTAATAACAGTTCAAGATATGAAATGATAGCAAACTAAGGGCGTACGGAAGGCAAGTAACAACAGTACAAAATATGTGGTACTAGAAAACAAAGGATAGAAGGGATACCAAAGTAACACTAATACTCTATGACAAAGGAAGATACAGGAAAACGCTTGACTACCTACTAACTTTTTACACTAATTCTCAACCTTCACACTCTCCTATCAAGTGTCATGTCCTCGGTTAGCTTTAGTTGTGCCATGTCCCGCCTGATCACCTCTCCTCAAGACTTCTTTGGCCTACCTATACCCTCCCTCTTAGCTCCCAAGGCCAACCTTTTACACCTCCTGACTGGGACATCTGTGCTTCTCCTTTTAACATGCTCGAACCATCTTAACCTCGCCTCTTTTCCTCCACAAGGGTCACTCTCACCTTATCCCGAATAGCTTCATTCCTAATTCTATCTAACCTAATATGCCCACACATCCATCTCAACATTTTCATGGAGTGTTAAACTAATACAAACTGCATAAAAGTCAAGAAAGCAGTTGGTAATCCTATAAATAAATTTAGAACGCAGCATATTTCAAAAGCTGGAATAGCTCAGTTGGTTAGAGCGTGTGGCTGTTAACCACAAGGTCGGAGGTTCAAGCCCTCCTTCTAGCGTTATATTCTTTTGTTTTTCAAAAACAATTTCCCTCACTACAAAGGTTTAATTTGAAGGGGAATAAACATTTAGCGTTATATTCTTTTGTTTTTCAAAAACAATTTTCCTCACTACAAAGGTTTAATTTGAAGGGGAATAAACATTTTCTAAGGGATTTATAACACCTTTTGTCCGTAATTACCATATACTTTTTCCCGACATTATTAAGCATATTATAAAAAGTGTTTTTGGTCCCTTTATATATGAAATATATCACATTTAGCTTTATTTTAAAACTCTAAAGTATTTAAATATGAAATAACAATAAAATTTAACATTACATATGAGTCGTCACATGCTGTAATACTATATAACTTGTGAAGATTCACACAATATATATATATTCTATTAATTAAATGTTAGATATGCTTAGCTAAATATTACAAGAACCAACTTAAAGTTTGTTGTTTTTTTGATGGATTAAAAAGGTAAAAGGCACCAAATTTCTCTTTTTAGAAAAAAAAAAAAATACTCCATAAAGAATAGTAATAAGTAAATGTCAATTAGTAATTACAGTAGTAATTACTTTTTCGTTTTAATTTTCTTATTTATTTTATACTCCTTTTTTAAATTTATTTATTAAGTAATTTATTTTCTCGGAGGAGCAAAACAAAGACTTTCAGTTTGACTTCGCCGGCGAACACAATGGAAGAGGATCAAAACGAGAACTCAACTTCGCCGCCGGCGACGGTGATCGAAGAATGGAACGGAACTTCGTCGACGAAACTCACTAAAACAGCCACCATAACTGCCACGTCATCATCTTCAATCTCTATCAAAAGGTCAAGCAACGCATTCACTCATATCTCTCAACGAATTCTCCAGGCTTTTGTTCCCGAGGCAAGTCCTACTCTCTTAATTAATAGTATTAGCACATTTTGAGAATTTTCTTAGAAAATTTATTTATGTACTTCGCACAAACATATTTGATAGAATTAGTTTATTTGTGAAACAACAAAAATGTTAATTTGTCTTATCTATGTATTTTGGGTACAGATTTTGACAAACTTGTATGGGATAAATAAATATGGCGCATTTTGACATGATTATGAACTTCAAAAGATTTGATTTTTATTATTTTTCTGAGGTAATGATGCATAAGGTTAGACAAAGAGTTATGTAATATTTGGTTGAGTGGAGTAAAAGCAAAACATTTAGAACCCGTTTGGACATAAGAAAAATTTGCTTTTTTTCAAAATTTGTTTTTGAAAACAACGTTTGGTTATCAAAATCTTACAATTTTTCCAATCTCACTTGAATTTCAATGCATTTTCAAATTTGAAAAACTGGTGAGAACCTGTTTTTCAATTGAAAATGGGAAGGTTGCTAGTGTTTAGTTGGAAAATATGTTGGAAAAAAGACATCCAAATATATTGCAAAAATTATAACCAAACACAACTTCATCTTCAATTCAAACTTTAGTGAAATTCCAAATTTGAAAAAAATATTTGGAATTCATGTCCAAACGCCTACTTAAAAGATTTAACTTTTATTGATTTCAAAAGAAAAGATTCATAAAGTTTGCTTAACTTATAAAAAAAGAACTATAAAGTTATTTTGATAATTAACCCATTAACTAGCTCTGTTGAATTGTTTGTGTGGAAGTGGAAGAATGGAAGAATATTCAAGAGAAACAAAAACAGATTTGGGAATATTTAGGTGAATTGTATTAAAAATTTGAAAAAGATTTGATTTTTTGGTGTTTTAAGGAAAAGGTTACAAAGATGAAACAATTCTCATACATTTGGTGAAATGGAGGTAAAGAGAAAACTTCGAAAGATTTGATTTTTAGTTTCTGAGAACAACAACATCAACAACCCAGTGGAATTCCACAAGTGGGGTCTGGGGAGGGTAGTGTGCACGCAAACCTTACCCCTATTCCGGAGGAGTAGAGAGGCTGTTTCCGATAGACCCTCGGCTCAAGAAGATGAAAAGAGACAGTGGCACAGTAATATCAGAGGAAAGATAACATCAACAACGTAATAACCAGAAAATAGAGAAAAAAGCAATAACAATAAGCAGTAACAATGGCACAGTACTACAAACACAATGGAGTAATATGGGTACAACAAGAACCACTAGCATCCTAAGACACTACACTCGGACTAGCCTCCTACGACCTAACCTGCAGCCCTAAAAAAGTAATATGGACACAATTGAAGCCACTAGCAGCCTAAGACAGAACACATGCTAGCCTCCTACTTCCTAACCTACAACCTTAAGGCTCACCCTCCACAACTTCCTATCAAGGGCCATGTCCTCGGAAATCTGAAGCCGCACCAGGTCCTGCCTGATCACCTCTCCCCAATATTTCTTTGGCCGCCCTCTACCTCTTCTCACACCCGTCAAGGCCAGCCGTTCACACCTCCTAACCGAGCCATCCATGCTTCTCCTCCGCACGTGCCCGAACCATCTAAGTTGCATAAAATTAAATAAACAGTTATGTAATATTTGGTTGAATGGAGTAAAAGCAAAAGCATTAAAAGATTTAATTTTTTGTGTTGTTTAAGGAAAAGAACCATAAAGTTTGCTTACCTTATTAAAAAATCTTAATTTTTTTTCCGATAAGGAACCCGTTAATTATATCTGTTGAATTGTTTATGTAAAAGTGTAACAATATTCAATGGAGCAAAATCAGTTTTGGATTTTAGCTGAATGGTATAAAAAAAATGAAAAAGTTTTGATCTTTTTTGGTGTTTTAAGCAAAAAGATTTACAAAGATGGAACAGTTCTGTAGGAATGGAGGTAAAGAAAGAACTTCAAAAGATTTGATTTTTATTATGTTTCTAAGGAAACAATCACAAGGTTAAATAAACAGTTCTCTAATATTTGGTTGAGTGGAGTAAAAGGAAAAGCTTAAAAAGATTTAATAATCTTTATCGACTTTTAAGGAAAAGATTCATAAGGTTTGTTTGTTTCTTTTCTCTTTGGAGTAAGAAATGTTGAAGGCATTTCACCAGTATCAACAATTCTGTCTGATTTTTCTAATTGCTTTTCCAATTTATTTGTAGGGGTTTCCAAGTAGTGTTACTCCAGACTATGTTCCTTTTCAAGTGTGGGACTCATTGCAGGTTAAGAGATATTGCCCATAATTCATAAAACTTGTTTTCAGTTTCTGAATTGGCGTTGAGCACTGTCAGATCTCTTTGATTTTCATGTTATTGTTACTGATTTGGATTGCTGCAGGGGCTTTCTACCTATGTGCGGATGATGTTCTCAACACAAGTAAGAGAACATCAGTATTAGTGTGAGTTACTTATGATATGAAAGGCTAATTTACTTGCTCAAACAAATATAGGCTCTTCTAAGTGCTATAGGTGTTGGTGAGAAATCCGCTACTGTTATTGGGGCAACGTTTCAAGTGAGTTCACATCTTTCTTTTCCATTGTAATTTATGTTTTAAACTAGTGTGATGACAATGGTTTTAAAAAATTTCAGTGGTTCTTGCGAGATTTAACTGGTATGGTTGGAGGCGTCTTGTTCACATGTTACCAGGTATTTTTCATCTTTTATGGCGTAATTTTCCGGTATCGTATTGATCCTATTGTGTCAAACAATGCATGCCTTGATTCTTTATAAAGACTGATGCTACTGAAGCACCTCATTCCTCCGAGAATAAATGATTCCCCATCAGACTTACATTTATGTCAGTTTCTGTTTCCACTTGAAACTATATGCCAGACTAATGCTCCTTTTCCATAAAGAAAAGGAAATGATGATCTCTTTCCTAGAAAAAAGTTACCATGGTAGCATATATGGGGCGAAGTAGAACATTCTTTGGGACTGTGATATTTTTGACCTGCCTCCTACTACCCGCCTGTTAATGATTTTTGAATTTTAAGTACTTGTTGGAAAATGACTGTTGCTTTTGCTTTCTGTTTCAGGGTTCTAATTTAGACAGTAATGCCAAAATGTGGCGTTTAGTGGCAGATCTCATGAATGATCTCGGTATGCCCTTTCACCTGTATGTTGTGTGCACTATAGTCATTTTTGCGCTTTTTATCAAAATTATATAAAAAAGAGTCTTTTGACTGGCCAGTGGCCGGAGTCTAAGGTGTTCTTTGACTTGCATTTGGTTTTCGTGACCATAGAAAAAAAAAGGTAAAGTAATGATAGAAAAGATTTATTGATAGAGAAGATCACATCAAAGTTTATTTGAACAGTTTAACGAATTTGAAAGTTAAAAATTGTATAGAAATTAAATGGTCAAACATTTTGGACATTCTAAAAAGGAAAGAGTATTATATAAATTGAGACAGAGGAGGTATAGTTATTGTTTTTAATTCTTAATGATTTATTAAGTTTCAGAAATGCAACAAAAAATAATTTTATTATTATGAAAAATATTTTCTAGAAGGTTAAATGACATTGATTTGTGCTTTTGTTGTCATTCCTGAAACGGATGCAATGACAATAGAATCATTTGTGTTTCTTGCAGGAATGTTGATGGATCTTGTGTCTCCTTTATTTCCGTCGGCCTTTGTGTTCATTGTCTGCTTAGGGAGTTTATCAAGGTCATTCAGTAAGTGAAATATCTGCTCTTTGTGGCAATGCCATTCTCTTATCTTCTAAATAAAGTGTAAACTTCTTGTCTGGTTGTGTCTAGTATTCAACTTGTTTGTCTAATGTCTTTTGTTTTTTAGGGTTGGGGCTGTTAGCGTGAATTGTCTGATATATCAGATCCTTCACCTTGCCGAAAGTACTAATGTGCTTTGTAATTCAATGTAAAGATGCTTTCCTTTACTATCTTGATCTGTTGTTTCTTGATTTATTACATAGGTGAATCTTTGTTGTAGATATTTAAGATGGAACACAATTTTAAAGAAAGATACTATTATATTCAATCATTCTTACTGCAACATTTTTAGTCCTTTGTTCCAAGAGACACAAAATAGATATAAAGCTTATTTTGTCCTGAAAAGTAGTCTCTCACAGCGTGTGGTCATCCAAAAAATTTGGAGAGGTGCATCATCTCCTGTTTCTCATCAATATCTTTGTTAAAGTGCCTAAAACATTCAAGTTTCACATAAGCATTTGTTCTAGAGACAATAATTCTTCTCATTCTAGTCCTATCTAAGATCAAGAACTTTGACATCTATAAATTCATTGAACTATTTCTTTCACCAAGCTAATGGAAATTAGCATCAGCACTGATCAGTTTCCTTTATCCTAGTCATCATGAACAAAATTTTCACCTCCACATGTGTTTTCAATTACTGAATATTATAAAATTGTTTTCCTTGTCAGATAAGTAGATTGATTTTATTGACAAGAAGGAACAATCCCGTGTGCAAGAGTTCCATTCTGCAAACTCAGTCCAATCATCTTTATAGGTTGGAGAGTCCTTACGAGCGAAACACAAAAATTAGCATGATAACCTGCAGCAGCAGCACGTACTTTCCTCTCCTTCAAGAATTCTTCTATTTCTTTCCCTCCATGTAGTTCACAATTGCCTGTGGACTCTCTTACCATCCCCTCTTGACTTCCAGCTTCCAAATAATGCTATAACAGAGCTGGGGTAATGCATCAGATGGAAAATACCCATCTCTTACACATATATATGTTGGTCTTCCATGTTGCAGCAGAAGATTGAAAAATCTTATGGACTTAAGCTTCTTAACTAATCTACCTGATAAATACTTTCAAAGTGTAATTTACTTATTTGCTCTAATGTTTTAATGGTCAGTTTCTTCTTCTTGGCTGCTTTAGTTCTTTGTCCTTCTGACTAGGATATTATGAAATTTCAATTGCAGTAGCTTTTTGGTCTGTAATTAATTCACCCATTTAAGATGTTGGGTAAATTTTGGGAAAGAGTTTTTAGCAGTCTGAACCTCAGACTCTGAAGCATATTTTTAACCTTGCTGGCTGACCTTGAAGGTTTTTCTTTTAATAGAAGATGATTTCTTCTTGTTAATGAGGCCAAACATACCGCAGTGATAGAACTGATTTTCTAAACATCATCTTTATTTGTTTCGATTTAGCTGGTGTTGCTAGTGGAGCCACTAGAGCAGCTTTGACACAGCACTTTGCCCTTCAAAACAATGCAGCAGATATAGCTGCAAAGGTATTGTGATAGATATTACAGCGGCGAAAGAATTGCAAAAAATCCACTTACTCAGACTTGGTATCCGTTTTCCCTGTTCTGATAGGAAGGAAGCCAAGAAACTCTTGCTACAATGTTTGGGATGGCTTTAGGAATGCTTCTTGCACACATCACAAGTGGCCACTCATTTGCAATTTGGATATCCTTTTTGTCGCTTACTATGTTCCATATGTTTGGTTAGTTATGATTTGCTTTCAATTTCCTGTTTCCATGAGTTTTAAAGTGCGATGCCGACTAAGTTGCTCGGACACGGGTGCGGATCTAGAGGTCGGATCTTTCAAGATGTAAATTTTAAGATTCGGGGATACGGATCCTAGTACGAATACGGGTGCGGGGATCCGGCTAAAAATAATTTAAAAAAATAAAAATCTCTCTAATTTATGAGAAATTTTGTGGAATACTTACGTATAGCTTGTAAAGTGTGGATTTCCTTTTTATTCTCAAGTTGTAGATAAGTAAAAGATTATTTTCCTAGATAAGATATGCTATTTTCTTCAAATTTACCCTAGTTTTAGTTCTGATTTCGGTAATCAAATTGTATCTCGTCTCGAATTTTTCTGTCCGTCGTGGTCAAAGTACCCAAAATTGTTTGACCTGATCTGGTACGGATCCCATACCCACACCCATACTAGTGTCGTGTCGACACGGGTACGGCACCTAAACTGCCATGTCGGAGCAACTTAGGATGCCGAAGCTTTCTTAATGCAAAATGCACTAACTTGATGTATCTGGCAGCAAACTATATGGCTGTCCGTAGTCTTTCACTGAATACCCTGAACTGTGAAAGATGCTCCATTGTTTTATCACAATTTTTCAAGACAGGCCAAGGTGAGTTGAGCATCTTAATATTTTCATAGTCATAGAGTGAATAACTGTATCCATCTCCTAGAATATCATCTGAGTAGGAATATTTATGACACTGTGTTGCGATGCTAAAATGGCCCATATTTTCTGTTGCTTTTATCTTTTGCGTTTGAACTATTAATTTAGAGTTCCTGTGTGTGCTGAATGTTTCACATGAGTCGTTGACTAGACATGCAGAAAATATTATGTAAATTTTGAGCTTTATGTCCAATAACTTAAGGTTGCTAATCTGGAGGTTTCACGCCTTTGGTTCCAGTTCTCTCTCCAAAGCAGGTCTCCTCCATGGAGCATGTTCTACCTTCATGGCTGAGCTCGTGGACCTCAAAAGGCAGTGATTCTCTATACAAGCGAGTACATTTAGGTGTCAGAGTTTCTTCACTTTACAGCCTTGCTATGTGAGATTTTCGTCTTTGTTATTACTAATTTGCACCCATATCTCTTGCACGTGGTATTAGCAGAGAAGAATATTTGGTTAGTTGAGTAACGACTTGTCTTTTGATCGATAGGGTCAACCTCTTAGAATCTGCTGGATTAAACCACAAGAAAGGTTGATAGACATGTTAAACGTTTTTCAAGCTCAGCTATTTGACCTAAGAGTTTCACTTATACATTCTCTCGTCTTTTCAGCGAAGTATTTACTTCAACAAGAAAGGGGTATTATCAACATTGTTACTCATAAGGATTCAACCGCAGCTGATATATTGCAGTCATTCATCCATGCGCTTGTCATGGCAAAACTAGGTGATCAAGGTGGATCCATGTCTTTGGAGAGCCAATCATGGATGGATAAACACTATGAAGTCTTTCTTCTGAAGGTATTTGTCTACATCACGAGCTCTTTTTCAGGGAGGAAATTCATGATATATTCACTGCATTTGCAAGTTTTAAAATCATAGTCAACTAATCAGTATCAAGTTTCTGCAAAAAGATTGTCTTTGATTTTTTTTGAAGAAAACACCACCTAAATATGTAGACAATCCATTTAGTGTCAATGCAAAAAAGTTCATAAGCTAATATTCGTATCTGAAAGTGAAAGCTGTGGACTGGTCTGAGAGGACATGTGCAAACGCCACCAAGAAGTTACCCACATATAAGCCCATTTTCTCATGGAAAATTGTCCATTAATTCTACGAGCTGTGCATTTTGTGTTTTAGATTGAACTAAATATCTTGTATCTTTCACAATTCACTGTCACAGCTTCAGTCATCAGGATGGAAGACTGAGCGACTGCTATCATCGTCAGTTGTTTGGAGAGCAAATTGGCTAGTAGAGTACTCAGATGGCAAACATGACTAGAATGTTTTACGAACTAAGTTATCTAGTTTCAATGAGATGAAAATTCTGGAACTATAAAGTAATTTTAAGAAAGAGGTGCTTTCAAGTTCCAATCCGGGGTGATTCCAAGTCATCATTTGGTATATCTTGGATCTTCAATGATCATTGAGAAGGTAAACCTTAAAAAGGAGAGGAGACTTTACTTGGCAAGAGGAGTTATCTTGTTACATGTTTAGTATCTCAGAACCAGTCAGCTTAGCCTGGCTTACATGCTGTGACTTCAAAGATAGCAATTGATGCATAGTTTCCGTGATCTTGGAGAAACTCTTGTTTACTGGAATTTTAAAAGGTGCTGGCTATTCTTGAGATCAAAGTTGTAATGTAATTTATGGCATTATTTCATAAGCCTGAGTGGAGATTCCATTGAGGTGTGTCCCAATTAACGGGAGATTTTGGTTTTCAGAAGGAATATTTTATTTGCAATGAAATGTTGTCTATACATCTTAGCGTTATTGTTAATTGGCCTAACAATGTATGTATATAGGTCAATGCCATTTTCTTCCTACTGTGCAAAAACTACCTCCAAATAGGGTGTTCACTGCAAAATTTGAAAATTGAAAACCAAAGTAGGGCGTTCACTGTATAGAGACTCCTGGCAGGAGTGAGAGCCAACTCTTCTCCAAATTAGGCTTTAATTTTGGAGCCAATCCTTCGGCAGAAGGGCGACCTGACTCCTGCAGGTATGATAAAGTGCTGGTATTTCCTATTACCCTTTGTCCTTGTTAGAGATATCTCTTAGATTCCTTTTCTTTTTATTTCCTTTTTGGGTATTTGATTTCATAATGGTATTTGGGATGTTATTTTGCATTTGTATTACACTTGCATGTTATTAATTTGTCAGTTCTAGAGATATATTGATTCTTTCAGTTGAATTCTCACCTTTTTATGCAATGAATAAGCTTGCTTCATTATAGACCATGAGAAGCTTGATATCAGTAGTAGAAAATGCATTTTTTTTTTCTTTTCATTGTTTTTATCATCATTTATTCTCTCGAGTCCGAATGAAGTCTCTGTTTGTCCTTCTTTCAGTTATTTTTTCTCATTTTTCTACTTTTCCCTGACAGGTTTTGTAAATCAAAATCCACTATTCTTTTTCTAGCTGTAGTGTTTTTTCATATTCCTAACTGTTTGTTCTATAATTAAACTGTTTGTTCTTTCCATATTCCTCATTGTTGCTTCATTTTTATATTCTCTAATTACACTGGATATTTAATGCATGATATTTCAAATGTTTATTCATATTCTCTACTATGTTTTTGTGCACGATATAGAGTTGAAGTGAATATTGAGCATTCTCTGACTTGCTTTTTGTAGTTTAAAAGAATGGAGTATTCTTTTCTTTCTGAGTCGGATAGTAATAGGGATAGTTGGATTGTAAGGATTAGAGTTTGCCGGAGATGGGATTCTATTAATGCAAAGAAAAACAAAGAGTTAATTAGTTTAGACATGATTTTATTGACGTCAAGGTACCTAAATACCCATTTCTTCTTCTTTTACATTCTCTTGTAATTTTAGTGGTTAGACCCTTACGGATTCTTTTTAGCAGAATAATCTGATGCGTGCTATATTAAGAAATAGTTAGGTAAATAGGTACAAGTACATGTTGAGTGAAAGTTCGTTGTTTGTTATTAAGAACTTCAAGGTTATTGAAAGTGTTGGTGGATATAGACCAAGTAGGAGTAATTTTAAAATTATTTTCTTTGTCACAACTTCCAATTTGTTAAACCCGAGATGATTGATTCAAGGGTGAACAACAATACAATTTTAACAGGTACATATTATTACATTAATGTTTGTAGATAAATAGTTTTATATGAATAGTATATATCATTGTAATTTTAATTTGACTACTTTTTTCCTTTGTATTGTAGATATAGTTGGATGTTTACGTGGAATTGGTAATATAAAAAGCGTTGGATTTAGGTGAAATAAGAGGGACATCCTTGTTGTTACTGATGAAATTTATGAATGTTGGGCATTTTAAATTGTAAATCCATCTTTTCGGAAGAAGATAACTAACACAGTACATAAAATGAGGTAAGTGGTTCGAATTAGTTACAACTTAGATTTTCCACTTAGATCCAATGCCTCCATATCACCAATTCCACATAAACAACCAACTACATATACAATAAAGAGGGAACAAAAATAATCATATTAAAATTTTTCATGATATGTACATATACATAAAACTATTTTGCGACAAACATTAATAGTAATAAAATACTTGATAAGTTTGTGTCATCATTCACCATTGCGACAATCATCTCTAGTTTATTAAATTGAAATCAGTTTATCCGAATTTTAACCATGTCTTCATTCTCATTTGTCTCTTAAACGAAGTTGAGACCAAGAAATTAATTTTAAATTACTCCTAATTAGTCTATATCACCAACACCTTTAACAATTTAAAGTTTTTTTTAATAAACAACAAACATTCAATCAACATGTGGTTGTACATGTTTACTTGATGTTTTTTCTTATTGTAGCATGCATCAAATTATTCTTGTAGAAAAAAAGAAATTAGAAGTGTCCCCCCATTAAAAATTACAAAATATAATAGAAGAAATAGGTACTAAATTACCTTCTCATCTATAAATGATGTCCAAACTAATTTGGCTCTCACTCACATTAATAGAATCTCATATCCTACAAACTCTAATTCTACCTTCCAATTATTCCTATTACTATTCAATTCCGAAAGAAAAGAATACTCCATTCTTATAAATCACAAAAAACAAGTTAGAGAGTGATCAACGTTCACTATAACTATATATATACACAGCAAAATAACAGTTGATAGTTTCAAGAAGCAGTAGAAAGTTCAGTGTCTGAGTTAGCTGGAAATGGCAAAAGATTTGAGAAGTTCAGGGAAAAACACATATATGAGAATGTTAGATGTGAAAGGTGGAAATTTTTGGAAAAAAGAAGAATGGATCCTATGATATGTTCTATTTTTGTTTATCACTCCTAAAGATAGATGTGTGATTTCCATAGGAGGAAGCAACATATTCATTAATGCTATGAACTTCATTTGACCTGAATTTTTTGAAAAACTTTACCCATATCTTCTTTTTCTCATTCCTTGAAGTGCTAGTCCTTTTCCTGCAAAAGATTATCTTCCACTAAATCTTTTAGCCATCCACTACAACATGTGTCCTAGTAAGCTTTAAACACTCCACTTTAACCATCTTTTACAAAATAACTTGTTCTAAAGAATCTGAAGATTTTCGTATGATGTGATATTACTGGTCCTACACTTTTATTTCTTTCAAGTTCATTAGAATATGAATTTTCGTTGAGTTTTCCCATTATTTGGTATTGTTTAGATGCACTTTTGATGGATGACAATAGAAGGGAACAATCTTGGCTTACTGTTGATAGTTAAAGGTCCAAACAAAGGTGATAGTTCAGTTGCTAAATGGCAGAGTCGGTTTATGGACTTGATGTCTGTAGCTCTTTGACTTTGTTAGAAGGAATCTTGGCATTTAAGGCACTGGTTCTTGCTTTTGACTGTTCCCGTGTAGTCAATGGCGTACACAGGGATTTACACAACCAGTGTCGACTTATTGTCACAACTTGACTTGTACACCGGTTTGGGTCAGGGATATTTGCTCCTAAAGTTTTACTTCTGATTCCAAATTTTATATTTACTATATATTGTTTTTCAAGCAGTATCGGCTTATTGTATATATATACATATTACTTCTTAGAATATTTACACATAATTTATTAAATTTTTTTGACAAAAGGATGCTGGATTACCCCACTTGATTCTATGGGTCTTAAAGTCGTTTTTTTTTTTTTTTGGGGGGGGGGGGGGTGGGGGGTGGGGGAAAAGATGTCCATCTACTGTAATCATTTTTTGATGAGAAATTTTTTGGCCAGATGCACCCTGTCCCTACACACTCTATTGAACTATTTTTCAAGAGATGGCTTCTTTCAACTATCAAAATAAGATACTCATTGCATGTTCTACATATTTTATTATATTAAAAAACATTATAAATGACAAAACCAGAGAGTTGACTTGCCTGAACTGTTGATACTGGAGGTCTCATTGGAGATGATTCTAAAGGTATTGAATCACAGGCTGAGATGAAGGTCCAACTAACCAGGGGCGGAGCCAGAGACCAAGTTACGGGTTTGGTTGAACCTAGTTGCTTTGGGCCAAACTCTGT
Source organism: Nicotiana tomentosiformis (assembly GCF_000390325.3). Lineage (NCBI taxonomy): Eukaryota > Viridiplantae > Streptophyta > Magnoliopsida > Solanales > Solanaceae > Nicotiana > Nicotiana tomentosiformis. The sequence continues at coordinate 62,733,677 of NC_090821.1, read as the reverse complement.
ATTTCTCTTAAAAAAATTCATTTAATATGTATAAATTATTAGTTTAGTAACCTAAAAAGACTGGAATACCGAACCCATAAACTTCAAATCTTGGCTCCGCTTTTGCAGCTTATTGATGTTTGACACTTTGAAGTAATATTAGCAGTCAGGTAAGACTCCAGCCATTGAAAGTTTGGTGGGACTATTGAGATTCTTCCATCAATCAAAGTCTTGAATTTGATTGATGAGAATGGGACGTCTTTCGTTAAGGAAGAATGCTTTACCCCCTAAATTTGGCTTACCCAACATAATTTGAATTAGTCAGACCAGTAAGTTTCGGATACCAGATAGTTAAAGCGAAAAAGAAGTCACTCAAATTTTTGTTTTCTCTATGAGATGTGCAACTTTTTCTTGGTACAAAATATTCATCTACTATAAGAAAGCAAGAAGGCTTTTCGAGTTTAAATGTGTCTTTAGTATCGTAAATACAACAATATATGAACCATTTTAATTTACTTGAACCATTACAAAGGTTATTCCATACATGTTCTGTGAAAATTACTACTCACTCACGACTGCAATATCTACCAAAGCAATGATGCTCATAAGTTCTCTAGTAATTTGAGAGCACTGTTTAATTTAGATAAAAAAACAAGAGAGATCTCACCAGAATTGCTGGCAATAGAAAGTCCCTTCAAAGATGAGGATAAGGGTGATAAATCAACATGATTTCCAACGACAACACTGATACCAGCCCTGTTTTCTCATTTTCTTTTATTTTCCAATATAAATCCAACTAAATCGGTGGGGGCTTAGGATTTGATTCCTACCCTTTGATTGAAATTGAGTAAAACCAAGAGTCGCAAAATGGAGGATTCCAACATGGGCGCGGCAACAGTTTTGGAGGATTCGATCAACATAGGATTCAGTGATAGTGTAAACAATCCTTACACTTACTGTGTATATAAGTAAATCCTATTATGGTGTAGAAGGAATATTCAGAAGATTAAAGATTGTAGCTTCAACTATTCCAAACAAGCCTATCCAGTCATCTAGGCACCAACGTTAAGGATTTTTCTTCAAAACCTGCTATATGAATCCTCATTGATCTTTAAGCTCATCTCAGACCAATATATTCTGTATTGTGATGATTCATCAGACTACTAGTTTTATGCTGGTTGTTAGCGTACTGCAACACTTCTCCTTTATTTACAGTTTTTGAACTAGCTAAGAGCAGCTAAATGAATCATCTGTTTCTAGTTCATAAGCCGGTAATTGAATTAGAGCTACCCTCCTCTAGACGAGATTGCACCGGCTTTACACATACGCGGAGTTAAAAGAAGAAAACAAAATGCTGGAGATAAATTGATGCACCAGTTAAGGCGTGATAAAATAATCTCACCTTTGATCGGATAAGGTGGGATATCTAGGATTAAGTCTGAGATTAAATTTATACGGATAAATTTATACCATCAACCAAAGTCACACCTTATTCCGCATACCAAACGACCTTTAAGTAGTTACAAGTGTGTTCTCTTTTGTTGAAATGCAAAATATCTTATGACAATTTTGCTTAAGTGGCCAAGTGATAGACTAAACTCAAACGGGAATTGCAATGAGTTATTTGTTATTTTGATTTTAGAAAAAAAAAAAAAAACAAATATCCAAACCACTGCAAAATAAATTAATTACTCGAACAAACTAGCTGAAAAGTAAAACCAAATATCCAAGAGCCATTTTTCTAATGACTATCTTGTTTTGACTGAACTGAATGTAAGGTTTGGAGTTGGTCATCAGCTGAAATTGGAAATAGGGTATGAATTAGGAAAGAACGAAGAATGGAAATAGGGTTATGAATTAGGAAAGAAGAGTATAAGTAATAAAAGACACGTGGCAGGAGGAGGAGCATTGGATAAGTACAGGTGGAGATTAGGAATTGTAGCTGATATAATAAAATGAACGGCAGAGATTACAAGGGAGATGGGTTGATCGGAGGGCTGAGACTAAAGAACAGTCCAACTAAATAGTTAGTTGGGCAATCCACTAAATATCTTGGAGCCGGTATTTTCTTAACCGAATTCTCACCCTCTCTCTTCTCTCTCTCTTCATTTTCCATTTTTGTCATTCTTCTCCCTCTTCCTAAATTCCTAATTTCTCTTTCAGGTTTTCACCCACCATTACAGCTGATCAACAAGCTCAATATGCATTTTATTCGATTGTTGCAATTCAATTTCATTTTTTTGTAATAGAATTTCTCGATTGAATTCAATAAAAAACACAGTTGGGATTCGATTCTACTTCTTACTTACTAGTATATTACAACTTGGTATCAAAGCAAATTCCTGGCCCAATGACGATTACAGAAACAAGATCGAAAAGTACAGAAGAATCAGTTAAGAAATTAGACATGCAACTGCAGAATTACATGGAGACTAATGATGCTAGATTGGAGGGTTTGGCCAAGAAGATGGATCTCCTAATGGAGAAACTGATTCCCAATCAAGAGGGAATTCTGGGAAGTGCGCCGGGTCTTCAATTAGATGCTTCTGGAAGTAGACTGCACAAGAATGACCAATTCGAGCAAGCTAGATTCCAAAGGAGCAATCACCATGGTCGGTTTGAGTTCCCATTTTTTGATGGAGTTGATCCCTGCTCGTGGCTAAGGAAAGGGGAGAGATACTTCCACTACAATCGAATCTTTGACCCTGATGAGAAGTTGGAAGTAGCTGTCCTGCACTTAACAGGTAAAGTTGAGGCATGGTTTTTCTCATATCATGTTAGTAAAGGTGTAATCAAATGGCATGAGTTTACTGAAAAAATTTGCAAAAGATTTGAAGGAGCTAGTAATAGTAAATTCAACTTAATTGGAGAATTTAAAAAGGTTGAACAAAAAGGAACAGTAGATGAATATTTGGAAAGGTTTGAAGATTTGAAGGCCTGGGTGTTGATAAGGAATCCCACCATTCCAGAAGATTTTTTCCTAGAATTCTTTGTGGAAGGTCTCAAGGAAGAAATAAGGCATACAATTAAGATGCTTAACCCTTTCACCCTAAGTCAGGTTGTGGATAAGGCTCGACATCAGGAGAGGCTAATCCAAGTACAGAATAGGAAGGAGAGAAGTCAGTGGGGAAGAAGTAATATTACAGGGTATAATCAGACTAATGGGGTAATGGTTAAGGGAGCTAACTCTTCAGTGGGAGGCCAGGGTAACAAGCTCCTTGAATTGAGGAAAGCTCAAGGGCTATGTTATAAGTGTGGTGAAAAATATCATGTTGGGCATCAATGCAAAACTAAACAGCTGAATACTATGTCTGCTTCAATTGATCCAACTGAATTGGAGCAGAGTGAAGGGATAGAAGGTGATGTTAAGGAATTGGAGGAGATGCCAGGGGAAGAAATTATGGATGAAGCAATTAGTTTGAATGCACTTTCAGGTACTGAAGTCCCAAATACCATCAAGTTGGGAGGAGAGGCAAAAAGGAACAAGATTACTATTTTGTTAGATTCGGAGAGCACCCATAGCTTCTTGGATCTGGAGACTGCTAGGAGGATAGGGTGCCAAATTATTGAGGCAGTCCCTATGAGAGTGACTGTAGCAAATGGGAACCATATTACAAGCCTGCATTCTTGTCCTAGATTCAAATGGAAGATACAAGGGGTGGAGTTTGAGGATGCTGTGAGGCTTGTTAGATTGGGGGGAAATGATATGATATTGGGTGGTGACTGGATGAAGGGACATAACCCTGTACTCTTGAATTTCATTGAGTACAAGGTCCAGGTGACACATAAAGGGAAGAGAGTGGAGCTTAAGGGCATCTACAGTCAAGGAGAATTGAAAAGTATGACAGCAGTGGGAGTGAGACAACTATTGAAGAAAGGGCAGGCTATTTGGGCACATCTCTTCACACTCTCAGCCCAGGAAATACCAATGACAGAAGAAATACCTGCAGAAATTGTTGAAGTACTTGCAGACTTCAAAGATGTCTTTGATGAACCCACATCCTTACCACCAAAAAGAGGCCATGATCATCACATTCCCCTGAAAAGTAATGCAAACCCAGTCAGCCTGAGACCCTACAGGTATAACTATTTTCAGAAGAATGAAATTGAAAAACAAGTTAATGAAATGTTGACTAGTGGAATGATACAACCAAGTCACTCCCCTTTCTCTTCTCCAGTATTATTGGTCAAAAAGAAAGATGGTAGTTGGAGATTCTGTATAGATTACAGGGAACTTAATAAACTGACAGTGAAGGATAAATTTTCCATTCCATTGGTAGATGACTTAATGGATGAATTAAGTGGTTCTTGTATCTATACTAAAATTGACCTTAGAGCTGGCTATCACCAAATCAGAATGGGTGATAAAGACATATACAAAACTGCTTTTAGGACACATTTGGGACACTATGAGTTTAGAGTCATGCCTTTTGGCTTGACTAATGCCCCTGCAACCTTTCAGAGCCTCATGAACCATATTTTTCAACCCTTTCTCAGAAAATTTGTACTGGTTTTCTTTGATGACATTCTAGTATACAGCCCCAATAACCACATCCACATATTACACCTCAGAAAAGTTTTAGAAATTTTGAGGAAGGAGAAACTTTATGCTAAGCTATCTAAGTGTTCATTTGGACAGAATAAGGCGGAATATTTGGGTCACATCATTTCAGGGGAAGGGGTAGCTACTGATCCTTCAAAAATTGAGGCTATGGTTAACTGGCCTAGACCAAAAACTATCAAACACTTAAGGGGTTTCTTAGGGCTCACAGGTTATTATAGGAGGTTTGTCAATTCTTATGGGGTTATCAGCAGACCCCTGACCAATCTTCTTAAGAAGAACTCCTTCCAGTGGTCAGAGGAAGCAGAGATAGCCTTTCAGCAACTTAAGTCAGCCATGTCATCAGCCCCAGTTTTGGCCCTAGCTGACTTCACCAAACCATTCATTGTGGAGACTGATGCTTGCTCCACAGGGATGGGAGCAGTCTTATTACAGGAAGGCAGACCCTTGGCATATTTCAGTAAAGCATTATCTCAGAACAACAGGGGATTGTCAACCTATGAAAAAGAATATCTAGTTGTACTAACAGCAGTGGATAAATGGAGACACTATTTGATGGGGGGTCACTTTATAATCAGGAAGGATCATCAAAGTCTCAAGTACTTACTAGAGCAAAAGATTACCACTGCCCTTCAGCAAAAAGGCCTCACCAAACTCCTTGGACTGGACTATGAAGTTCAGTACAAGAAAGGTACTGAAAACAGAGTTGCTGATGCCCTTTTAAGAAGAGAAGAAGAAGAACATATATTATGTGCCATTACTAGTTCTGAACCCACCTGGATGCAGGAGGTAATTCAGAGTTATGACCATGATCCTGTGGCTCAACAATTGTTGCTTGAGCTAATAACAGATCCTTCAGGCAAATCTGATTACACCCTTCAGCAGGGCATTATCAGACATGACCAAAAAGTATGGATAGGGAGGGGAGCTTGTCTAAGAACTAAGATCTTTGAAGCCCTTCATAAGTCTCCTATTGGGGGGCATTCTGGGCAATTGGGAACTTATAAGAGGATCAAGATGGGCTTTTATTGGCCTAACATGAAGACTGACATCTCTAAATGGGTGGCTGAGTGTGATACATGTCAAAGAGTAAAAAATGAAAATGTACACTCTCCAGGATTACTACAGCCTCTTCCCATCCCAGAAATGCCATGGAAGGATATCTCCATGGATTTTATAGAAGGTTTACCTTCTTCTGAGCACAAGAATGTGGTATTGGTAGTCATCGATAGACTGACCAAATATGGACACTTCCTAGCATTAAAGCACCCATTTTCAGCTAAGGAGGTAGCCGAGTTATTCTTACAGGACATCTATAGGCTGCATGGGCTTCCTAAGTCAATTGTGACTGATAGGGATGCAATATTCACCAGCCAATTCTGGCAGCAGCTCTTCAAGTCAATGGGAACCAAGCTTAAAATGTCTACAGCTTATCACCCTCAGTCAGATGGTCAAACTGAACGGCTTAATAGATGCTTGGAAACTTATCTGAGGTCTATGGTTTTTGCATGCCCTAAGAAATGTTCAAGTGGTTACCCTTAGCAGAGTGGTGGTACAACACCAACTACCACAACTCACTCAAATCTACACCATTCCAGGCACTATATGGATTTCCACCCCCACAGGTTTCACTGGGATCATTACCACATTCTACACAACCTGTGGACTCTTACTTGGCTCAAAGGCAACAAATGTTGACGTTTCTTAAGGAAAACTTAGTCCAGGCCCAAGCCAGGATGAAATTTTATGCAGATAGGAACAGGTCTGACAGAGTTTTAGAGGTGGGAGACTTTGTTTATTTGAAATTACAACCCTATATACAATCATCAGTAGCAGTGCGGAGAAATCTTAAATTGAGTGCCAAATACTATGGGCCATACAAAGTGCTACAAAAGATTGGGTCAGTGGCTTATCGTTTGGAGTCGCCGTCAAGCTCACAAATCCATCCAGTCTTTCATGTCTCTCAACTGAAGAAGAGGGTGGGACCTTCTATTGCACCTCAGCAGCAACCTCCTAGCTGTGATGACAGTGGTCGAGTTCTGGTACAACCAGTTGCTATTTTAGACCGTCGTATCGTCAAGGTTAATAATGCAGCTCAAGTGAAAGTTTTGGTACAGTGGGCTAATTTGGGGCCAGATGAGGCAACGTGGGAAGACTGGGGCTATATCAAGAGCCAATTTCCTGACTTTATCGCTCAATCTTGACCTTGAGGACAAGGTCAGTGTTGATCGGGGAGGTATTGTAAGGTTTGGAGTTGGTCATCAGCTGAAATTGGAAATAGGGTATGAATTAGGAAAGAACGAAGAATGGAAATAGGGTTATGAATTAGGAAAGAAGAGTATAAGTAATAAAGGACACGTGGCAGGAGGAGGAGCGTTGGATAATTACAGGTGGAGATTAGGAATTGTAGCTGATATAATAAAATGAACGGCAGAGATTACAAGGGAGATGGGTTGATCGGAGGGCTGAGACTAAAGAACAGTCCAACTAAATAGTTAGTTGGGCAGTCCACTAAATATCTTGGAGCCGGTATTTTCTTAACCGAATTCTCACCCTCTCTCTTCTCTCTCTCTTCATTTTCCATTTCTGTCATTCTTCTCCCTAAATTCCTAATTTCTCTTTCAGGTTTTCACCCACCATTACAGCTGATCAACAAGCTCAATATGTATTTTATTCGATTGTTGCAATTCAATTTCATTTAGTTGTAATAGAATTTCTCGATTGAATTCAATAAAAAACACAGTTGGGGTTCGATTCTACTTCTTACTTACTAGTATATTACACTGAACCTGAATGGTTGAACAGAAGAAAGATTGCTAAGGACACAATTGTTTTCAGGAAAATTCAGATTCCATTATCTCAAATAAAAAAGAGCTGTTGAAATACATTCGAGAATACATAAGCCAATTTAACATGCTAGCTCTATGTCGAATCAAACACCATCACATAAACGAGAGGAGTAAAAAAAATCAATCCTCCCCATTCGTTCGACTAAATTATTTCCCTAATTTCAAGGGTGCAACAAGAAAAAGGTAACATGATATTTACAGAAGAAACATTATATTGGTTTCTTACTATTATACATATGGCTACTTCCGATGCCCTGACGACGCCATGAGAATCGCGACAGCTGCTGTAAACATAAACAACATGCCAGCGAGGAGTGTATATGTTTTTCTTGACGATCTTCTGTACTCTCCAAATAAAATTACACCCCAAAATGTGCTCACAAGAGGCAGTGCCTGAAATTTTCCACATATTTCAAATGACTAAGTGTGTTTAACACAAAGAATCATATAGTAATCAACAACAACAACAACAAAAAATCGGGGTCTGGGAAGAAGGTAGAGTGTACGCAGACCTTACCCCTACCTAGTGAAGGTAGAGAAGTTGTTTCCGATAAACCAATCATATATAGTAATCAATCCGATAATATACATATGCCCTCTATTTCATTTTATGTGAACCTGGTTCATTGGACACATAGTTTAAGAAATAAAGAAAGACTTGTGGAAGTTCTTGTATTAAACATGTCATGACATTTGTGTGGTTGTAAAATTACATAAACTGGGATAGTTATCAATAATTTCTAGAATTAGCAGGTTGTAAAGAGGTGTCAACTGTATGTTTTTCCTTTTTCCAGATTCTTTAGTGGAAAGTTCAATATGTAACTCCCTTATATGAGTTTTGCAGATCGATAATAAACTCAGATAAAGGAGGAAGGTTCCTTACGATGATTGGATAAACCAGAATTAACATAGTGGATTCATATAGTCAGCTCAAAATTTCTTGGGGATTGAGGCGTAGTTGATATACATAATCGATAAATGTACAAACCTGAACAGCATCTGCAGCTGCGTATCCAGCAGCTTGACCCCCCATGAATTGTAGACCATTACCAAAGCCACACAAAAGTCCAGCCAAAAGAGCCCAACCTCTGCCATTCCAGTCGTTGAGATAAGCCTTGAGCGACGACTTGGGTGCATTTAGTATAGGGTAGTATAAGAAGGTGAGGTTCAAAACCATCGCAATCACAAAACAAAAGGATGAGAAGTAGAAAAATGCTGTATAGACAGTCAAGTGTGGAACTCCAGCTTTAAGAGTATGCCATTGATCATTTGTCGCTAGGTTAAATGCAGGCGAGAACATTGAGAAGCAAATCCCAGCAAAGAAGGTTATGGCCAAACCAATGAACGTTCCCTTCCCAAAAACCTGCAAACAAATATGAATTTAACAATTAGGATGTAACTACTTTATATTTCACAAAAACATAAGTAGTTCTTATTGTTGTTACACCTACATTAAATTCATTTCCAAGAGTCGTCTTAATCTGGTTATAGACTTATAGGCAATTATGGCGATAAAGTGTGAGCTTGGAGAATCATTACTTAGACTACCCTAAACTTGCCTTCACAGATAAATTGTTTATAAGGAAGGTTGTATCGGAAGGATTTGGCAACAAATAGAGCAAAATTGTCACAGAGGACTCTTATAGGCAACGCCAACTTTGATTGAGATTGAGGCATACCAGATTTATTAGCAATTCTTTTAAGTAGCACATTTTTAAAAAAAATCTGCAGTAGAACAAGAAAATACAATGCAATAAGAAAAAGAAATTCCGACCTTGATTGATCTCGTGTTCTCAAGTTCTATAAGGAAAGCCGCAGTCCCAAATTTTGCCTTCCCAGAAGAACCTCCATCCTCCAGATCATTTGTACTACCTTAGGATATTCAGCATTTCCAAATTGAAAAGAATTAAAAAAGGGAAGCCTGCCACTTTAATATAATGGAGAAGATATGGAAATTCACAATACCTGCTTTAAAATTTGTCTGTTTGAAGGAAGAAATTCCATTAGCCCTGCAAATGTGCAATTAAATTGAACATTGTGATTATTGGTAAGATATTATAACACAGTTGACACAAGATGGTTATATTATGGACCTAAAAAACAAATTTTGTTTTTACAAGTTGAAATAATCAGAAGAAAGGAACCATAAACATTATGATTTCCTCATTTGCCGAAGCAGTGTAAATGATACTCTTATATGAATTAACCAGGGAAGTATGCCTAGCATACTGATGCATACCCGACTCCATCTTTACAGTCATTTGAATAATCATCAAGCTTGGTTTTGTTATCAGCGTTGTTGGACGAATGAACAGCAGAGCCTAAACAAACGGCAATCAAGAAACATCCAACTCCAGGAAAAAGAATCTCAGCTTTGTTAATTTTGTCATCAAGGTAATAATTCAACGTCGTTCCTGCCATAACCAAAATAATAGTACATGTCATGTTTCAACATCGGCTTACCCCCATTCCACAGAAGACAGTCACTGACTCACTTCAGAAAAATGGAAGTTGCTGAAGTTAAAATGATACCTATAACAACTGTAATACTAGCAGAGACCACTTCAGTGACTGATAAACCAACAAAAGCCCAAGCATATTGAGTTGAGAGGTTCCCAAGGCTGAGGACCATCCCTCCAGCCATTGCGAACAAGACACTCGGCCAATTATCCTGCAATGTTCATTGATAATAGTAAATCGTAATATCCAAAAGAAATAGGAAGTTCAGAAAAGCTTGTTATTGTGCAAATTCAACTATGACCAACATTAAGCGAGACCTATGAGGTGTTGATGGAAGTCCCCATTACAAGAGATCTTTCGAACAAAAAATGCACTAAGCTCTCGCTATGCGCAGGGTCTGGGGACGGGCTTGACCACATTGAGTCTTATGTACGCAACTGAAATGCAAGAAACTGTTTCTGCAGTTTGAACACGTGAACTCTGGTCACACGCAACAACTTTTACCCCTTCTCCCATCTTAATAAAGTACGAAAAGACAAAATGGATGTATTAGCTAGTAAGGGTGACAGCTACAATCCATATAAGGTACTCTAATAGTAGCAGACGTGTTAGTTCCTAATAGCACATCTTCTTCACTGCTTCGTTGGCGCAGACCTCTTGTCACATAACACAAATGTTACTAAAACTTCAGGTTGAGTGGGAAAATTTTCTCAGTCAAGTTGATGAAGGAACACATGAATAAATCAAACTCTTGGTATGTAGGCGAATCAGCAGAAATGGAAACAGAAGAACGGATGAATATGAAGATTATTATTCTGAACCTAAGAAGTGGTAAAAGCTCATACATATCTCTCTTCAAAAAAATATAAATCATTCCCTGATTTAACTCTACCTATCAAATAGAAGTATATGCTTTCTGTACATCATTGCTATAGATTTAATTCTGTACTCCCTTAGGAGAGAAAGTACGCCAACGTAGAAGACGCATGTGGATATTCACACTTGCCAAATCAAACAATGTTATAAATTGAATACAAGAAAAATTGACCTTATATTACAATTGGTAGCTTGCATCAATGCCTAGTCCCATTTGAAAAGACATCAAGTTCTTGATTTTGAAGGGGCACTAACCTGAGAGAGTTGAGTGAGGAAATCAGGCATTTCTGGTGTGCTTGGCCCAAACTGACCAAAGGTTAAAGCAATGATCACAGCAGCCAATAGATTTGTAATAGTATAATCGAGATAAGTATGTTGAGGAAGACGCCCTCGTCTTTCGAGCAAAGTCAGCAGTGCAGGCCATGTCCCTAACAACAACAGAGACAATAGCATACAAGCTATAGCCCCTCCTTTGCTCTCTACCATATACATCTTCAATCCACTAGATAAAACACCTTCAGTTGAAAGTATTACCAACTTGGGAACTCTCCAAAAATCCTAGCCAAATAAGGGAAAAGAAGAGGAAAAAACATTGAAGATTCAATCTTTTAGTTGTTTCAACAGATTAACAACACTCCCAAATTCAATGCCTGCAGCAAGTATCAATGAAATGGGAAATCAGCAAAGAGCTCCTCCACTGCCTTGGGAAGCATATCCCCAGAGACAGGGAACTGGGATTTGTCATATACATATCTGTGGCTGCACCCTAAGAAACCACAAAGATAGAAACTTTACCAATCTGTTTACCAAGAAAAAAGTAGCATACTCACAAATTTACCCCACAAAGTTGAGAAAAAAAAAATGAACAATCTGAATATAGCATAAGAAAATTTATAGTGATGCCAACAACAACAACTACTACGCCTCAGTCCTAAACAAGTTGGGTTCGGCGATATGAAACCTCACATCTTTCATTTAAGTTCAACTCATATACAACAACAACAACAACAAACCCACTGAGTTTTTACAAGTGGGGTTTGGGAGGGTAAGATGTACGCAGCCTTATCCCTACCCTCGAAGGGCAGAGGTTGTTTCTGATAGACCGAAAATGAGCTCACCTCATATGACAAGAAAAATTCTGGTGATATAAGAATAAAATTGCTGCTATATATAATGTTTGCTAAAATTTTTGAGAAATTGGAATCAGCAGAATAGGATCTTTCCTTACTAGTTGAGTGATATGCACTTATTGCAATTCTGTAAAAAGATTTCATGATCAAGAGATTTCTACTATTTAAAGGAAATCATTGACTACCAAATTATAGCTTTCACAAACCATTTCAACTGAAGAATCAAGTCTTCTACTCAAACATCATCCCAATTACTCACCATTTCAGATTGCAAAAGGGAATCAAGAATCTTTAACAAAAAGAAAAGGGTAAAAAGACAAAACAGTGAACACTTTTTTGGACTTAACCACCATTTGGACAACCAAATATCCATTTGTTGCTTCTCAAACATGAAAACCACTCACCATATCAAAAAGCCAAAGGGGTATCAAAAACTTAATTTTATAATCATAAAAAAAGAATCTTTCAACATTAAACAATATATACAAACAAAGTTTTCGTGCAAACACAAGCAACAGCAATAACAATAACAACAAATCAGTGAAATTTCATGTGTGGGGTTTCGGGTAGTATAGTGTGTACGACCTTATCTCTGCCTTGAAAAAACAGAGAGACTATTTCCAGTACGGCTCAGAAAACACAGGCAACATCAACAAAAAAAATTAGATTTTTTTTCACCCCAAAGAAAAAGATAGATAACCAACCTATATTAACAGACCCCACCAAAAGGATTTTCAAGAACCCCACTTCTTAACAAGAATGGAACTCCAAAATGTACAGCAAAATGAGGATCTCTGAATAGCAAAGTGAGATTTGGATAAGTGGGAAGCATTGGTTTTTGGTAACTACAAAAAGAGCAGTGAATATATATAATTATAGAAACTGCCATTATTGTATATACTTGGGATATGAAATCAAGGAAGATATATAATTTATATATTTTTGGACAAATGATTGATGTACTTAGTTGTGAATCATGGTGTCAGAATCTTGGCTGTCGGATTCTTGGAATCTGACGGTTAATAATTAAGGTTGTTGCTCTAAGATGTGACCATGTGGACATTATTATCGGCGGTCAAATTGGATGTTGACAATATTGAATGGACGTCACCTTTTACACTACCCCAAATGAAAGGAAAATTTAGTACTTCACCTTATTTATTGGGTGATTGTTGAAAGTTGAAATGTGGAAATTTATGGGTTTTTTTTTGTTTTTTTCTAGTTTAGGTCAATGTTCTTTGTCCATTTCTCTTTTCTATTCTTTTTCAAATTCTCTTTCTTTATTATTCTTTTTTGGTATCTTTCGTTCGTTTATAACTCTCTCTCTCTCACTCCTTTCTTTTTCAATAGGACTAATGTTTACTCTAACTGAAGGGACACAGTATATCCAAAAATTACTTATTTATAAATTAAATGATAACTTTCAAAGTGAAATGTCCTTCCGTTCCGAAAAATAATAATTAACGTACGATAATCAACGCATAAAAGTTTGGTGTAAATTTAAAAATATCATGTTTTAAATATTGAAATGAAATGTTACAATTTACAAGCTATACGTGAGGTGGACACATGTCCTTAGCAGGATGGCTTACGTATTCTTCAACACCTTAACAATATAGAAATTTTCAAAAAATGAATACGTAATTAAATTCATATTCTTTGCCACAAAGAAGGTAGTAAATACAATATTAATTCGTACTTTCTTTGGTTCACTTTAATTGATTTTTTAGCTGTTTTCCCAGGAATATACATTTTAGCATTAATTAACAATAAAATTAATCATATTATCCTTAATTTGTTTATTGAAAAAACAACAAATAATCTTAGGCACTTTACTCCAAGGACAACTTTGAAAAAAAAAAGTTAATTCCTTCTTGATATCTGGAAAAATCAAATATTGCGGACCACAAAAGGCCAAAAAATCAATTAGAGTGGATCGGAGGGAGTACTCACTAAATTAATACCTCCTCCCCTCCCCTCCCCTCCCATGTCCGCTTTAATTGATTTTTTGGTTGTTTTATGGAGTACATATTAAAGAATCCACCTTTTGACATTAAACAATAACAAAATTGACCATATTAACATTTACTATCTCTTTATTTGTTTATTGAAAATATAACATATACTCCAATATTCTTTACTCCAAGGAAAGCTTTAAAAAAAAATTAATTCTTTATTGATATATGAAAAAATCAAATACTGAAAAAAAAAAAAGGTCAAACAATCAATTAAAGTAGAGGGGGAGTGTATTATAAATCCACCTTTGTGTTGACAGCTTTGACCAACAAGAAAAGGTCAAATCTCTCGGCTCTAGCCCTTAAGTAGAGACTATTGGCTTTTGGATTTTCTCATTTCCACTTATTCAAGTGGGAAGGTTTCATAACGTAGAAAATGACACAAAAAAGTTAGGCATATGTCAAATAAGGTAATTAAGATATAAGTTTGATTAGGAATTGTTTGAAGTTGAAAAATCCTATCTTTACAAATTACAAATCCTATCTTTAAACATGCAAAATATTTAAAACTGAATATGCCAAAAACTGTATAATTATCAAGCTAACTTTTAAAGGATTTAAATTTTAAATTTTCAACTCATGCTTAAAGCGACCACTTACCCCTGGTTGACTATTTACCCCTAACAAAAAAAAATTCATACTCAGGACTCGAATCTGACACGACTTATAACAACACAAAAATATACTTTGCATTCAAAGTCATATTTTTGCACCCAATTCACCATGTCTGATTGCCCAAGGGAAACGAAAACGAAAAGAAAAAAGACAATATTGAACATTTCTTTTTCTAGACTCAACCACCATTTCCCAACCAAAAAAAAACATCGTTATTTCTCAAACATAAACCACTCACCATGTCAAAAGTCAAGGGGAATTCATCAACAAAAAGTAAGAGTACGAAAATAAAAGATAGATGACATACCAATTATATAACCCCACCAAAACAATATCCAAGAATTAATTCACTTCTTAACAAGAATGGAACTTCAAAAATAAAGCAAAAGGGTGATATCTTGCAATTGTGAAGAAGCTAGCTAGGAAAAGAAGAAGAAAAGGCAAATTAAATAAGAAAAGTGAGATATTGAAAAGTGGGTAGGAATATTGGTAATTGGTAACTAACTACAAAGAGAGAAGTATATATATATATATAGATGTATATAATCCCAAGTAACTTGGGATTATATACATCTATAAACACACCAACTATTATTTTGTAGAAATGATTGAAATTTTAGT
Source organism: Nicotiana tomentosiformis (assembly GCF_000390325.3). Classification (NCBI taxonomy): domain Eukaryota; kingdom Viridiplantae; phylum Streptophyta; class Magnoliopsida; order Solanales; family Solanaceae; genus Nicotiana; species Nicotiana tomentosiformis. The sequence goes on along the minus strand of NC_090821.1, from coordinate 62,718,571 downwards.
TGTTTTCGTGCTCATACTTAAATTAGTATGTGACCAATGTAGCCAAAGTCTTCTTCCTCCTTAACATTTGCATTTCATGTGACATGTTTGAGTAGACACTTAGGAGAGTAGAAGACTTTAAACATAACTAAATATATATAAAATACTAAAATTGTCCTTATTGTGAATAATTAATTGAGAAGTGGTGAAAGCTCCACATATAACTGAATATATTACATAAAGAAAGGTAGGAAATAAGAGATAGATGGCATACCAATTATAACACCCACAAGAACAATTTGCAAAAGTACTCCAATTCTTAACAAGAATATAATGGAACTCCAAAATTGAAGGAGGAGAAGAAGCAAAGCAAATTGATATATGGGGAGAAGTGGGAAACATTGGTTTGTAACAAAGTGAGAAAAGGATATATAATTAGTTATCTGAACTCCCATTGTGGTATTGTACATGAGATATCCACAGTGAAGTCAAGCATATATCAACCATTCTTTTTTTACAAACAATTATAATTGCTTAGGTGTATGTGAATATATTGCTGTCTTTCCAAGAATTTGACACTAAACAATTGCACCGATCAGGACAGTAGTAAAGTGATAAGTACTCATCGTTAATCAAAAATTTTGGGTTCGAGTTCTATGTATAAAGTCGTCTTTTATAGAAAATGGTCTACACCCCTTAATGTAGATCTTTCTGACTCAAATTCAAATTTAGTCAAACACTATTAAAACGCAATATAGGATCCAGAATTTTTAAATTATGAGTGCTAATCTACTTTTAATTTAAAATTACTGCGGAGAGATGAGGTGCTCAACAGTATTATGTAACCATGTGCCCAAAAGTCTTCGACGACCAAATTGCATGGTGACAATTTGTATGGATGTCACTTCACAAACCCCCCCCCCCCCCCCCCGGCCAAAAAAAAAACACAAAGAAAGGGAAATAATTTATATACTAATTGGGGTATTGTTGAAAGTTGGAATAGGATATTAATAATTTCTGTCATTTTCCTATTATGAGTTAACAAGGGTCAGGATTTCCTAAGGGAGTTAAAAAAGAAAAAGATATAGCTAGCGAGAATTGAATTAATGACCTTACAAAGGTTGTGAACCCCCTTTACCACTAAACTATGCTTTTGGGATTCAAAAATAATATATAGAGATAAAAAATAAATTTTACCTTATATATGCAGTATAAATTTTCAGCGAAGGGGTTCGGGTCCCTGTGAGTTAATGTTCTTTTTCATTTGTCCTTATATTCTTTTTCAAATTTTCCTTCTTTTTTTCTCCGTATATTGGTGATAGGCCAATAAAAATCGAATATAATTGGATTTTTTTGAAATTCTATTTTGATAGAACATATGATATCGATGGTCCGAGGTAAATCACTCAATGTATGTTAGGGTGGTCGATTTCAGTAATATGGGGGAAGTGCACGGTTAACCACTAATTAGAGTTGTTTTTATGTTTTAGCCACTATTTAAAATGTATTTACTTTTTAGCCAATGCTTAATAATTTTTTATCCGCCCGGACGAAAATACCCATGTACTAATATTAAGGACATGATGTCCTTAACTTCATGAATGATGTGTAAATATTAAGGACAAAGTGTCATATATTTGCACTTTCTGTTATTAAACTTTAGGACATCATGTCCTTAACTTCATATGTGCACTGTAAATGTTAAGGACGTGGCGTCCTTAATTTTATGTGTGCAGTGTAAATGTTAAGGACATAATGTCCTTAACTTGTATTTGCACCTTCTGTTGTTAAACTTTAGGACCTCATGTCCTTAACTTCATATGTGCAGTGTAAATATTAAGGACATGTTGTCCTTAACTTCATGTGTGCAGTGTAAATATTAAGGAAATAGTGTCCTTAACTTTATGAGTGTTGTGTAAATATAAAGGACAAAGTGTCATGTATGGCACCTTCCGTTGTTAAACTTTAGGACATCATGTCCTTAACTTTATATGTTCAGTGTAAATATTAAAGACATGGCGTTCTTAACTTCATGTATGCAGTGTAAATGTTAAGGACACCATGACCTTAATATTTACACAGCACTCATGAAGAAAGGGTAAAAATGTCTTTTCGTATTAATTTTAATAAAATAGTGGATATTTTTATTCAGCATTAAAAATATTGAATAAAAACTAAATATCATATTAAAAAGTGACTATCTCACGCCGTTTTTACTCGATTTCAGCACCTATCTTTCTTTTTTTCTCCCTTTTTGAATAAATTAAAGCCCGTCCATCAAGTCTATAGAGTTCAATCCAACTAGAGTTGATCATAGTTTGATTGAGAATTTTCTGTGATCTGCTTAATTATTCAAAGGATTTGAAGCTTTATTACTGCGTTAAATATAAAATAGATAAATAAGTGAAATAGTAATATTCTTAAGATTTTTTTCAAGAAAATAGAACAGATACAAAAAAGAAAAATAATAAGCTAAACTAGTTACCATGATGGATATTTGGTGTGGCAGAATATGTTTTCATGAAAAATATTTTTTCGATGAGATTTATTTTTATTAACTATTTGAATACCTTAAATTGTGGAGAATATTTGTCTCCACCTTGATATCTATAAAAAAATATTCGATTGTATGCATAAATGAATAGATATACTAGTAGTTTATAATACTCTCTCCGTTTCAAATTAGATAAAATACTTTTCTTTTTAGTCTGTTCCAAAATAAATGACACATTTTTAAATTTGAAAATAATTCAACTTTAAACTCTTCATTTTACTCATTTTACCCTTAATGAGAAGTTTTTATAGCCACACAAATATCATGGTCCCACAAAGCTTTTACCCCTTAAACTTTTAAGATCACAAGTTTCAAAAATTTTTTTTTACCCCTTAAATTTTTAAGATCATAAGTTTCACAAATTCCGCGCCGAGTCAAACTACGACATCTAAATTGAAACGCAGGGAACATTTCTTTTTAGGGTTAAAGAGGGTATCTTCTCCTCTTCCCTTATCCTACTCATCCCCATTAGTTGATGAAAGAGCATCAATTTCCACATCCATTGATTTAAAAAATTAAGTTTGTCTTTGCTTTGGAGTCTTTGGACCAAAAATCAAAACTCGTGCTTTCAATTCTTTGGCATAAAAATCTTCTGTTTTATTGACTTTTCAAATTTAGCTGCTCCACTAATTTAAGTGCAAAGATTCTTCCAAAGTAGAAGAACGAGAACAAATAAAGCTAAAAGGCATGTCTCAAGTGTCAATTAAAGAAACGATTAGAGTTTGATTAGTCATTATTTGAAGTTGACAACGTGCAATTAAGGTTTAAATCTAATCTTAATAGGTTATTGTAAACTAAAACGACATGAATCTAACATCCTACTGTTAGGCAAACTTTTCCAAAAGATGTAATTTCTCAACTTTTTAATTAACTTTTAGGGACATTCCCTAAAAGGTAGGAGAAGAAAGTTTAGCTGAGATCAATGTAATTAAGGAGAAATTATTTATGCAAAAAGGTCTTTTTATTGATTGTATAAACAAGCAAAAAGTTATCGATAAAGGTATATTTTTAGCTGCTGGATCCTAAAAATAATAACCGATAAAATATATATTTTTTATCTATATGTATATTATATATATATTTTATATATTTTTACTAGTAAATACAACTCGATCGATAGTTCAATTTTATATTTTGTCCAAACTCATAGTATATATTAAAATTGTAAATTTTGGATGGCAACACTAACAACACAAGTAAGGACAAGGTAATCTCTTGGTTTCAATACACTACTTTATTGACTCAATTTTCTATTTTCCACTCACTCAAGTGGAAAGATTTTAAAATTTTGAAGACAATGACACCACACAAGTTAGGCATGCGTCAACTAAATTTCGATTAGAATTTGATTAGTCACAGTTTGATGTTAAAAACTTGCAATTTAGGCAGAAAGCTTAAATAAACAAGTTTTGTACAAAACAGCATAAGCAAACTTCGAAAACATGCTAGGCTGTTAATTATAAATATTATTTTTGGTACAAATACAAACTTACATTATGAAAACTACATAACAAAGGAAAAATTATTTTAAAAGATTTACTCAAACAAGTTTTCATAAAAGATCTATATAACCCAAACTCACCATCTTTTTGCTTTTTCCCTTTACTTGTAAGCCGTCCGTTTGGTGTTGACTTCATTAAATTAAATTAAAGTAAAGTATACTAAGGAATTAATCATTTTGAATTATAATTATCGTACTTCCTTCCACGTCTTATAGTCAACAGATACACAGAACCTAGGATTCATGATTAGAAACGTTGAAAATGACCATAATTACGGGAGAGGAACCAAAATGTGGTTATTTTAGACTCAAAGAATCAAAATGTGTGGGAAAAAAAATTTGGTGACCATTTTATATATAACGTCATTTTAAAGGGTGTTATACCTTAACGATCGTTTGCCCAGTTAAGTATAACGCTCTTTTAAAAGGCGTTATATGTATAAAGCCTTTTTGAAAGGCGCTATATGTATAAAATCTTTTTTTGAAAGGCGCTCTCTATATATATATATATATATATATATATATATATATATATATATATATATATATATATATATATATATTATGTGGATCCACCAATAATTCTTTTGTGCTTAACTGACATAACAATAGTTCAATTGGTTATAGCGCCCTTATTTAATGCGTTATACCTCAAATAATTGTACCCCAGGCTGATTTTTGCCTTATTTAAAGAGGTTAAGGATTTTGTAAAAATCCATTCATAAATATTCTCAAGTTTTTTAAAATTTTTATTCGTTAAGTTGTTTTGCATTTTGTTGTTTCATACATATTTTGTTGATCATAAAAGATTTTTGCCATATTTAAAGATGAAATGGTGAAAAAAGGTCAACGTTATAGATGATTCAATGATATACTATTGCAAATTTTAACATACTATTACTAATTACCTTAGTATTTATTTATATTAAGCAAACATTATTATACAGACATAAGAAATAGTTTGATTTTTTTTAATCGTATTGCATAGAAATTAATGAAAGATTTTAATAAAGTTTCATATTAAATAAAATTTCTGTGAATAGCAATAAATTATTTTATATCTATTCATTAAAATAATATAATTAATAGTATATTAATATATTATATTTTTTGATATAATAAATAATAAGAATTAATTTTTACATAAAATACACATACATAACACTAGGTATTTGAAATGAAGTGATAATAACTGATATTACTTAACATCACTGGAGACAATGTTTTCACAATAACATCTGATAAATACAACTTTATAAATATTTAAAACATCATATTATGTTTATTTTTTTTCGCTATCTATAAAAAAAATTTACTATTAACATCAAATACCTAATCCATGTTCACCGCACCAATAATTCATAATACTGTGCATAAGTTAATCGCAGGAAAGATGTAATACGTATAATTATGCATAGATGTAGATCCTGACAATAAATAAATACTTACAAGGTCAGACAAAGCATGTAACATAAATTATTTATTGTGAGAATTATATTTTTATGTATTATTATTAAGGTGGAGATAAAATTGTGAATAATTTAATAATACAAATTTGAAAAGTTATTTGTTTTGATAATACTGTTCAATTAATTATTAATGGTGACACATAAATAATTAAGTATGTAAATACATTTTTAGCATTTCTTATACATATGAATCATTATTGCAATGTCAATTAGTATATGAAAAATGATTTGAGCTAATGTATTTTTATTATGTTTAATATTATTAGTTCATTTGAAAAACTTCTCTTAATAATGAAATATTGTTTAACGTAAGCCATGTATGTATATAACTAATGATAACAAAAATAATAAATGCATGTCATATAGCAAGTACCATGTAAAATGAAAAAATTATTTATTTTAAAAATCAAAAAGAAATAAATACTAACATTGATGAAAAAATAATATTATACATGAAATAAAAATATTATAAAAATGCTAGTAATTAAACTAGTCAGTTAAGCCTAGAAGAATTATTGGTGGGCTCACATAATATATATAGAGATTCTTTCAAAAAGGCTTTATACATATAGCATCTTTCAAAAAAACTTTATACATATAGCACCTTTTAAAAGGGCGCTATACTTAATTGGGTAAACGACCGTTAAGGTATATCGCCCTTTAAAAGGGCGTTATATATAAAATGGTCACTAAGTTTTTTTTTCACACATTTTGATTCTTTAAGTCCAAAAGAACCACATTTTGGTTCCGAACTCACTATGGGAGCTTCTAACATAATTGGTCGTTCGGCCAAAAAGTATATCACTTGCTAGCCCATTGTTTTACATTATAACGTTTAGTCAAAAATAAATAACATATGCTAACCAACAATTAGTTTTTGAGCGGCCCTTTGTCCCTTCTTCACTTTTTAGTCCTTCATGTAAAACTCAACAAAAATTAATCTCCACCTCCTAAAATGTGAAATCTAAATGTTAAGACCCGCAAGCAGTTTGCGAACTAAAAAATACAAATATGTTTTTCTCTGAAGGGGTGAAAGTTTGCTCCTTTCAACGTTTGTGAGAACCTCTTTTCTTTGTTCAGTTCACTGTTGGGTTTCTTCTTCTCCTCTTTTTATTGAGGTATTTTTTCAATTTCGCTAGTTGAATAACTAGTCTTTCTTTGTTTTTCATGGGTTTCCGTCATTTTTTTAACTGAGATTAATGACAGATCTACGTGTTTGGTGCTTAATTCTTTGGGTTTGGCTCATGATATGGTGGTTTTTTATCTTGGCCATGTGGGTTTGAATAAAAGAAAGTTTGTGTTTGGTCTGGTCTGTTTAGGGTTGGTTATACTTGAACTTGGGTGTTAGGAACATGGATGGTAAGGAAATATTTTTTAAATCTGGAAATGAAATAAATTTTCTGTTTTAAATTGGAATTAATTTGTATTTTGAAATGCTTTTGTTCCGAAATTATTCTTTCTTTTAAATCTCCAAAACAAAGGAAAACATATCACTATCAATACCTAACATAGAAAAATCAAAGGACCTAGAACTCTTCCTCATGATGACCTTAGCCATTGTCAATCACTATCAGCACATACAAATCTCTTTCTCTTTTTTTTGCTCACCGAAAATGACCCAAAGACTAAAAAATTCTCATGGTTAAAATTGTATAATGAATGTATATACATTGTATAGTTAGTGTATACTTTATAAAAACTCTAAGTGTATACAAATACACATATACTAAATATGAATTTATTATATATGAGATACACTAATTATACATCTTATATACAAAGAAGAAGAAGAAGAAGAAGAAGAAGAAGAAGAAGAAGAAGAAAATAGCAGCAATAACTACCTGTAGAAATACACTTTACCCTTCACTTCTTCACAACAAATGCACATAAATTTATCCCAAAAGAATCATGGAGTTCCAACCTCCAAAATGGCAAAAAAAATTCCATTAAATGACCAACAACATTTAAACTATATAAATAATATATATAAATTGTATAACCATACATATATACCTATTATATAACATATATACATTTGTGAGGTTGCTACAAAGAAGTCGGAGCCATGAACATACACTAACAATACATTAGGGATATACTAAAATATAGAGGATGCACTTTATATATAAAATTTATACAATGTAATAGTATATATATAAATTTTATACATTTTATAATAGTTTATATATAATTTTTATAATATACACTGAAAAATACAGGATACACTCATATACAAAATTTATACAATGTAATAGTGTATATATAATTTTTATACATTGTAAAACATTATATATATAATTTTTATAATAACATTATTATACAGAATGTAATTATATACATATAACAATGCATATACAAGTTTTATACACTGTGTATATAAAACTTTTATATGAAATTTGGTATCTTCCAAACACCATTAAAATATAAATCACCACCAATACCCATTTCAAAAGATCTGTACTTATAAAATATCATTAGGACCCAAAAACAAAGATGATGAAGAAGAAGCAATCACATAAACAAAAATAAGAAGAAGAAGCAAACATTTGTACATAATAATAAGAAGAAGCAAAATTATTGCATTTCTTCATTTTTTTTAAGTAGCAGCTTAAACTTACAAAATGAATCAATAAGAAAAGAAATGATTATAAGGAAAGGGGATGATGTTAAATGATTTGAGCTAGTGGAAAAATGCATATCCAGGTTTATGCAAGTGTCTTTGTAAAAGCCACTTGCTAACTACTAAGTAACCAAAAAAAATATAAATTATCAATAAATTAGACCTAAAAGCTATTCGGGTCAATAAGAAAATTTTGGGCTAATAAAATTTTTAGAGGGCCATAGAGCGTCATTTTCTCTAACTACGGTCGTAGTTGTTGCTCTGAGCTTGACTCATGTATTAAGTTAAACAATTTTTAAAAATAAGCATTTACAATAAGGTTTAGACTTTAGAGTCACAAACAAAAAGTAATACTCCTAGCAGAATATTATGATACTTCACTGTATTTAAAATTCTAATTCACCTCTGACTTTTCTCTAAGTACATTTGTCTTTAATATTTTGACAACTGTAATGACTTCTATATTGTCCGAAGAGTTAAGGGCATCAGTAAACTTCTAAAACAACTCTCGAGTCTTCTTTTCTCTTTTCCCTTCCACATCTTCCTCCTTTTTAAGAATTTACTCCCCCAACTGCTTAAATTACAAATAGTCGAAGAATAAATAAATAAATAAATAAATATATATATATATATATATATATATATATATATATATATATATATAAAAGTTAAGAAAAATAAACACTAAATCCAACTAACTATTTGTGTAAAGATATGTTTTTTTCTTAAAACACTAGAAAATCCACAAGTGCAATGTTAAGAAACATAATAGTTTGATCTGAACTTTTATTCTATCCCAACATTTGGACAAGTAGACTGATGTACATATTAAATGTGATTAAATATAAGGAATAGAGGGAAAGAAGAAAAAGTCAACTCTAAGGGGGAAAGAAAGAGAGAGAGAGAGAGAGAGAGAGAGAGAGAGAGGGGAGAGACTGGATAGACAAAATAAATTAAGAAAACTGGTATAGGGGCATTCCGAGAATTGAACTCGGGACCTCTCACACCCTAAGCGAGAATCATACCACTAGACCAAATGCCCTTGCTGATACTGCAGATTAGTTAATTCGTTTTCAAACATTACTGACACTGTAATCTTGCTCATTCCAACATAATACCTGTCCTCATTTTTCAGATTATTAGCCAATGTTTCACATAAAAACTTACTAGCACTCAACTTTAAAGGGTATAAGTATTTCTTACACTGTCAATAAATTAAACTGAGTCTTTCTTCACTGTCTGACCATTAAAGCTCCCAATTAATATTTAATATTTTTCATATGATATAAGTACTCGGTTTTGACCAATCACAATTACGTGGAGTGACACAAGCAAATAGCATATCAAGAATGTAGTAGAGTTTCCCTGTTCAAAGAGCGGTATAAACTTGATGCCAAGCATTACAGAATATAACATACAAATAAACCAATATATTGTATCATTCTCCGTGTGATGTACCAGAAAAAATCTACTTTCAAGCTTCAACAAATGAGCTTAAGCAGTACACCCCCTAAGACTCCTGGTGTGGTACAACCTCTTGCAAAAAGTTTCCAAGTAGCCTTTGGTCAACAACCATGTTGGGCACCTGAAATCATATTTTTGTAAGCACAAAGTACTATAAGCTCAAGAAAGGGGATTAGTGGAGATAAATCTAATTAGAAAATGAGCCTTGCCTTGTTACCAAAGAAGATCTTGGAGTTGTTGGCTATAGCTTCAATGAATCGCAGCTCTAGAAATTCTGGAGTAAGCTTCAGCTTGTTCGCTTCTGCTTCTCTCATTGTTCTGAAAAATCCCAGATATGGTTAGTATACTCTTCAAGGGGAGAATCTATCTACTCTCTGACAGGAGCTGTGTTTTAATAACAGTAGTATCCGAGCTACTTTACGTGACCTCAACTATCCCACCCGGTACCCAGTACCTCCCACTACCACAGATACTGCATAACTCTACCCACCGAGGCTTAGGCATATAGAAAGAAAAAGCCTAGTGCTTTTTGCCTCTGCCGAGTTTTGACCCTGGTAGTCTCATGGTTTTGATCCCACTTCATTGATCGCTAGGCCTCATCCTTAGGTGCTCTATGCCATAAACTATACAGGAGATAAGTTTAGAGAATTCACCGATAGTAAGCTGCATCTGACAGGCTCTTTTCACGAGCTAGGTACATTGAATTCGCAATTTCCTCTTGTTTCCTTGCACTATCTTTTTCCATCAACTTCTGTTCCATCTGGATCTTACTAACATGAGCATTTCTTTCAGCTTCACTAATTGCTATTTTTTTCTGCGTCTCTGCTTCCTTCTCAGCAACTCTCTGTCTCTCTACTGCAATCAAGACCTGTAACACATCATTGATGCATGGATGGGTTACCAATTAAGTCACTGTTAATCCAAGCCCTGAGCAACAATGGCACATTGTGAAATACATTGATTGTCAGTATTAAACAGCTGCTATTATGATGATAGGTTGAGAGAAACGTCCACTCATCAACCAGACCTTTTATGCATGTACTTTGACACAATAACGCAAAGACATATCTTGAAGTCCTTTTCTTTCCAATACACCAAACCTTCAGTTCAGCCAAATATAAGACAAAAAGAAAATGTAGAGTTCTCCACTTAATACCTTGGTGCGCTCCTGTTCCATGTTCTCAAAATTTCGTCTTATGCTTTCTGGGATGGAAGGTTTTGTAATACGCACACTGAGAATCTCAATACCGGGAGCATATCGTGTGCAATCGGCCTGAAGAGCATCTTTCATTTTTTCATCGATCTGAAAATGTTTTGGCAGGCACCTCGTCAAGACTAATTAACAATAACATCGGCTAAATCAACTTTATGAATTTTCGTTTTAGAACCGATGTAAGTACAACCATATTTCTCTTAAGGCATATCACGGAGTTTAAGCATGAAAAAAGAGCATGTCTAAGTGAGAAAAGCATGACTCAGCAGGTTAAAACCAGAACAGTTAGAAGACAGCTTAATCCTTACGCTAGCCAGGGAAATTCACAAATGTGGCAACTTGTGGATGCAATGTTACTGGATGCATTGAGCAGCACAAACACCAGAAAGAAACAAAAAAGGCATAATTCATAAATGTTGACTACAGAAACTGGCAGACCAATGTCTATAGAGGCCAAGAAGATTCTTACCTGATCAAACATGTCAATATAAACTTGTTGAAGGCTGTGACCACTGCAGAACTGATTGATCTCATGGTGGATCTTGTCATATATCCATGTATTATCATAATTGACCCCATAATTCAGTAGAGTATCATACACGTGGTCCTTACGAAGGCGGTTAACGACCTGAAAGCACACGAAACGAACAAGATGAACAATGCATTCCCGCATATAGCATAACTACAAGGCAGATGGTTTACTTCTATTTTGTCAAAGTTGATCATCACGCCTCCTTTGGTCCCACAAGGAATATCCCTAACCTGCATTAGCACATGATCCACAGCCATCACTCACCTTATTCTTCATTAGGTTTGTATAACTTAAAAACCATATTCGCTAGAAATTGAGAATCTCAAAAACTTTGAGATGAGAAACCTTAAAAAGATAAAACAAAAGAGAAAAAAATGTTACCAAATCTGTTTGAAGAGTAACTTGAATTGGTTCAAACTGAGTTATAAAGGGCAGTTTCAAATGAAAACCTGCACACTCAAACATACATGTTTGATCAACAATAAGGATCTACCCCAAGAAAAGGCAAATGATCAGCTAGATAAAGCACCAAATATAACCTGGATCAGTTATTGTATTCAAAAGGGCACCTCCTCTCCAATAGACTCCAACATGACCTTCCGGCACTTGATGTAAAATGGATAAACTATTATTTAATGTTGACATAGAAGGAGCCACTATCTGCAAATGATTTTAAGATGTCCCAGTTATACGTTTAAAAAAGAAAGAAAGAAGAAGAAGAAGATATCTCGCTATAATAAATCATATCCCCAACAAGCAAGTCGCATATCCCCAAATTAAGTCCTATTACCAAGTTACTCAATAGCATAAATGCAATACAAATTGAGGATCATTTACCGAAGCATTAGACTATTGCCAATATTTCAGTGCCAACCAATTGGCAGGTGAAATCCAAGGCAGTTATATCTTCTTTATTTATTTTTTGGGAATGTCCAAGACAGTTACATCTAAAAACAATCAAACAAAAAAGTTTTACCAGAAAGGCGACTTTTTTTTGTGTGTGTGGTGACCAATGATAAACACTAGAGAAACACGACGACTAATCCTTGAACATTTAAACAAAATCGAACCCAGTCAAAACTGAGAAGCAGCACACCAGGTGCTGAGCATTCACGCAACAGACCTTTATCCTGTAGGCAAATGTTGTCTTAAATAACCAACTCAATCATAATTACTCTAAATGTGTGCAAACAATTATGATGTAATGAAGACAGCTTCCATTAAGTTGATTAAATCAGCAGCTTATATACCCTGAATACATTGAATCATTGAGAGGAGTGTCCTCCCCTTACTGCATTAGCTAGGTAACTCCTTTTCCTAATTATGAAATCAAAGGGGGCATTGCTAATAGCATCTGATGAATAGTACACCCCTAATGCCATTAAGCTCCACTTTTACAATAGCATAGAAGATGTAGCATGTAACAATGGATATATGACTGCCCCAATCCCAGGAATATCAGAAATTGTATGTGACAGCTAATAGGAGGAATGTAGGTAAAACTCTCATGCTTGTACAAAAGGGTTCCGGTGAGCTGTTAATAATCATTCTTAAAGTCAATAGTAATAATTACTGACAGGAGGACCATGAAGATCAGATTTGATGAACGATCATTTCTCCATCTATATATCTAAAGGGAAGTAATAGTCCCAAAGGGAACTGAAGTTCAATCATCTAACCATTTCTTTTTTTGAAGTGCCAATAATCTATCCATATATTTTTAAGTCACAAGAATGGCAGGCAAGTTATAAATATCAAGCCAATGTAATCTGATACACTCAATGAAACGATCACTCAAGCTACCAACCTCTGCTAGATCTGTTACGTAACAGAGTTCGGTTATGGATTACCTCTAAAGATGTCAGTAAAGCTCCTATGGTAATATACTTTTTGCTGCAGAAGCAAGAATTTGGAAATTTTTTACCAAGAACTATTAGGAAATAAATTTATTGACCATAAGGTTGTGTTGCACAAGAAAACTGTCATTATTTTAATACTTTGAACATTTATAAGACATAGTAGTTTTTAGAATAAAATAAAAAAGTATCTGGAAGAATATGACAGTAAACTAACACCAAATGCTATGAAGAATAAACGTTAAATGCTTGTATATCAACAGAATTTCTTTAGCTAAATATCAGTCTACTCTAACCATCTTTTACCATAAAAAGCAGTCCAGTTTAACTGATTACATCTAAAACAGAGTCTTAAACTGGATTGAACTTAAGTAGATAATCCCATTAGAGTGAAAGGCCACTCTCAGTATATATCAAGAATCACTATGTTAAACGCTTGAATAACTGTGGTGATTGGACCGACGGCACGCACCTTGACTATTTCGCGGGCACTGTATCTTCTACCAGTTCATGGACCCCGGTCTTCCATGGTCTTTTTTCCAACTTTATGGACCGTCATGCCAAACCCTTGGGTGCTACACCTCTAGCACTTCTATAGCTCAATCAAACACCCTACCCTAATTTATCTTTCTTTTACCCTATAAGCAATTCAATCAAAGCCATTATATCCCCAACAGGGTCTTAGATTGGTCTTCACTTAAGTAGATAATCCACTTAAACAGAAAAAGCCCGTCCTAAAAATCAAAGAATGGTTTAAACTAAAAAATCCACTCTATAGTGGTCAACGCAATTATCAAACATAATGAATATATTGAAGCCTTAGCATGGTGGTTTATCAAGCACCTGGTGCATATACGATACATGTACTAAACACAATTATCAAGAATTATTCACTCTACATTTTTATCACAAATTAATAATAGGAACAAAAAATAAAATAGGCAGAATCAAAACTAAGAAAATGAAACAAAAATAAGAAACTATAAATAATTTACATGCAATTTATTGATAATTTAGGGATTAAGATTAGTTCACCAATACGAAAATGGCGATGAAGGACACAAGCACGGTGAGAATGGGAGTAAAGTCTCCACCACCAGCTCCGGCGCCGGCGCCGGGCCTTGGGATTTGGGGAGCACCTTGTTGTCTCTGCTGTTGTTGTGCATCCATGGCGAATTTTGTTTTCTTAGCACTCAAGTTTGTTTTGAATATGTGTATTAAGTCTTAAATAAATAAGTTTTTTTTTTCTAGATTAGAGTAAACGGAAGTAAGATGGATAAAGTTCGGGCTTGGATTTTGGGCGGGCCTTGACTTTGGAAGTTCGACGAGCTTTCGTGGTAGAATGAAGGAATCATTTCCGAATTGAAGCCCAACAGAAAGCTGAATTTAGATGACGTTTGGAAACTAGGAAAAAGGAAAGGAAATAGAGAGGAAAATGGTATGATATGCAGGGTGTGTTTGGTACGAAGGAAAATATTTTCATGAAAAATGAGCGGTTTTATCATTTATTTTTTCTTGTTTAGTTGGTAAGTGAAAACTTTTTTTCGAAAAATATTTTTTAGTGTTTGGTTAAAGAGCAGAAAATATTTTGTAGGAAAATAATTTTTTATGCTACTCTCCTCCCCTTCCTTCCCCCATGTCCCTATGTTTTATGTGCTCTCCCCTCCCCCCGCCTAAATACACACCCAAATACACAACATTTTCATTACTCTATTTTTTTCAAGAATTTAATTATTTTTTCAAAAATTCATACAAACCAAAGGAACTAATATGTTGCTTTACTTTTTTACGCAATAACAACGTTGAAAATTGTGTTCCATAACTAAAAAAAAATACTCATTTTTTGGTTAAAAAAGAAAGTACTATTTCTACAACATGAAAATAAAGTACTCATTTTGTTGAAAAAAATACTCTATCTATAATATGAAAAGAAAGTACTATTAATAATATTTCTATTTAGGGGGGGGACGAGGGTGAGGGTGAGGGTGAGGGTGAGAGGTGGGTGGAATTGGGGTGGGGTGGGGGTGTGGGGGTGGGTTGGTGGGGATAGGGAATGGGAGAAAGGTTGGAAAAGAGTTTTGGAAAATATTTTCCCTTCTCTTGATAGGGAAAATATTTTCCTCCAATTTGAGGAAAATAAGTTCATGAGAAAAATATTTTTCAAAACGTTTAAGCCAAACAAACATGAAAAAATTGAAAAATATTTTCATTCATACCAAACACACCCTAAGCTTATTCCCCCCCCCCCCTCCCCCCCCCAAAAAAAAATTTGTTTTGTTTTGTTTTATCAAATGTTGGAAGTTATGCCCCTTTGTTGTTTTCTGATTGATTAAGATCTCCAAATCGGAATACAGATTGAACTTTTATAATTTACGGTTTAACGATTTTGGGGCAGATTATTCAATTTCTTTATCGGATAAACCACTAACCCGTTAAAATTTTTATATTTATACTTTTACCTCTATGTATATAAAGTAATATTTCTTAGTTGGTAATGCATATGGAACCCGTCAAGTATCTGGTAACAAATGTAGGATTGGATTTAAGTTAGTTAGGGCAGAGTAGTACTGCTAGTCTGCTACTTCCATATATACAAGTATATGATTTAAGCTAAAGGTCGTTGATAATCTCGTTGCTCAAATACTACACACGCACTCCAGCTTTGAATGAATTTGATTTGCAAAGACAAAGCAAAGTCAAGAAATTTTAGCCTTACTCAATTAGTTCAGCTTTGAAGAGCGCCTTTATTGGGGTTCAATTTCTATTTTCTAGCCTTACTGAGTTAGTTCAGTTTTCAATACAAAGGGCTTCATTTACTTCATCCAGAATTATTGCAAAGACAAAGCAGATGTGATGCTTTACCCCAAATTTATCTTTAATCGATAATCTGATAAATCGTCCGATAATCGCTAATCCGATACCAATCCGCCCAATGTCTTATCGGTTGGCTAGCGGATTACGACATTTATAAACTGATAACTGATAAGTCAAACCGTTAGCTTAAATATCCGCCAAATCCGCCCGATAAGCACCTCTATACAAACGTGAGATTTGAACCTTAACTTCACTTATAAAAATATATTTAGTGATCATTGCTGGTGGTGAAGCCAGAAATTTAACAAAGAGTATCCAAGATTTAATATATATACTTCATATAACAAGTAATTTTTTACCTATATATAGTATAATTTTTTATATACTCACTATTATCACACCTCCTTTTTTCCGAGGGATAGGAAAGTTTTTCCAATTAAAGTGACATTATTCGAAATGAGATTATTTAATTAGAGTCACTTGGAGTATCTGTTATGGTGTCCCAAATTACCGATTTATTTTAAAATCCCAAATCGAGGAAATTGACTCTTATTTATGGTCTGCGAACACAGAAGGCCGGGTAAGAAATTCTGTTAACCCGGGAGAAGGTGTTAGGCATTCCCGAATTTCGTAATTTTAGCACGGTCGCTTCAATCATACCTGGCTTAATTGTTAATTACGTGTTTAATAACCTATGTGCATTTTGTCTTTTACCGCTTTTAATTTATGGCGTTATGGATTTATCTTTGAAACGGATCACGTGTGCGTGAATCCATTTTATTTGGGGCACTAAAATCATGTCACGCGTACGTGTACACGATTAATCACGCTTTATTATTCTTAAGGATTTTTTGGCCAAAGTCGCGCGAACGCGTACCTTAATTTATTTTGGAAATCATAATTATGTCACGTTGTCACGACCCAAAATCCCACCATAGGCATCGTGATGGCACTTAGAGTCTAAGACTAGGTAAGCCGATTACAATTATATTTCAAATCATTTTTTTTTTTAAATAGATAATTTAATACAAGTGTCAAAATCAAAAGCGGAAACAAATATAACAACCTCCCAAGACTGGTAATATTGAGTCACGAACTCTAACTGAATACATGCAATGATCTCAAGGATCGAATATACAATATTGTTCGAATAATAATTAACAGTACAATAAAATGAAAAGACTCCAAGGGACTGCGACGACCAAGCATCTATACCTTGAATCCTTGCGATCAACACACTAACTCTGTCCGAGTCCGATATCTCCAATACCTGGCTCTGCACAAAAATGTACAGAAGTGTAGTATGAGTACACCACGGTCGGTACCCAGTAAGTATCAAGACTAACCTCGGTGGACTAGTAACGAGGTACAGTCAAGACACTCACTAGTCAAATAACTTGTGCAATATAGCAATATACAATAGTCTGAAAAACAACTAGCAATAATAGCAACAAAATCAACCAATGATATAAACAACAAGGCAACAAGAATACCATAATTAAACGAATAAGGAACACACGTACTACCAATTAAACATGTCCTTCAAATATAAATCTTTCACATATAATTCTTTCGAATAAATACCTTCAGAATATATTTCTTTTAAATAAATATCTTTCGAATATACTTCTTTCAAATAAATATCTTTTGAATATAATTCTTTCAAATAAAAGTCACTCTGTGACACCTCATTTAATAATCATAAAATACGGGTCTCAACCCACTTTCATATTTTTATAACACCGGTCTCAGCCCACTTTCACATTTCCGAGGCACCCCGTGCCCATATTTCTATCATAACTGCACGGACAACTCACGTGCCAATAATACAATTATTATTTATTCACGGCACCTCGTGCACACATCTCATATCACAAATGCACGGACAGTTCACATGCCAATATCTTAATTATCATATTTTTCTGGCACCTTGTGCCCACATTTCATATCACATATGCACGGACAAATCACGTGTCAATAACATAATCCGCTTGGCAATAGCCACATGCTCACAATTTCAACATAGATCAGACTATTATTAAGTTTACCGAAACAACAAGATAAGTTGCACAAGATATAAAAATAAACACAAGAAAAATCACAACATCACATGAAAATTACCAACACAATACCCTACATCATCACATAAAAATTACCAACACAACAACCCCACATCATCACATATCATCCCTGACAATAGCCACCATTATCTCTCATATAACCACCCTTATCACTTCTATAATAGCCTCTATTATCCCTCCGCCCTGACAATATCAATAGCCACCCTTATCGCTCCTATAGCCACTTGTATCGCTTATATAATAGCCTCCCTTATCGCTCCATTTAATAGCCTCCCTTATCACTCCACCCAAACAATATCGCAACACATATAACAACAGTGAAAATGCCAAGCGGTTTTATCATTTATTTTTTCTTGTTTAGTTGGTGAGTGAAAACTTTTTTCCGAAAAAAATATTTTTTAGTGTTTGGTTAGAGAGCAGAAAATATTTTCTAGGAAAATAATTTTTTATGCTACTCTCCTCCCCTTCCTTCCCCCATGTCCCTATGTTTTATGTGCTCTCCCCTCCCCCCGCCTAAATACACAATATTTTCATGACTCTATTTTCTTCAAGAATTTAATTATTCTTCTAAAAATTTGTACAAACCAAAGAAACTAATATGTTACTTTACTTTTTACGGAAAAACGACGTTGAAAATTGTGCTCCATAACTAAAAAAATACTCTTTTTTTGTTAAAAAAAAGTACTATTTTTACAACATGAAAATAAAGTACTCATTTTGTTGAAATAAAAGAAAATATTTTTCTACATCATGAAAAGAAAATACACTTTTTGTTGAAATAAAAGAAAATACTTTTTACTACATCATTTTGTTGAAATGAAAGAAAATAATTTTTCTACGTCACGAAAAGAAAGTAATTTTTTTGTTAAAATAAAAAAAAAAAAATTTATATCGCGAAAAGAAAATACTCATTTATTGAAATGAAAAAAATACTCTATCTATAATATGATAAGAAAGTACTATTAATAATATTTCTATTTAGGGTGGGACGGGGGTGGGGGCGAGGGTAGGGTGGGTGGAGTTGGGGTGGGATGGAGGTATGGAGGTGGGTTGGTGGGGATAGGAAATGGGAGAAAGGTTGGAAAAGAGTTTTGGAGAATGTTTTCCCTTTTCTTGATAGGGAAAATATTTTCCTCCAATTGGAGGAAAATGAGTTCATGAGAAAAATATTTTTCAAAATATTTAAGCGTAGTTTATTTCCTCTCCCCCTCCCCCTCCCCCCCCCCAAAAAAAAAAAAATTATTTTGTTTTGTTTTTTCAAATGTTGGAAGTTATGCCCCTTTGTTGTTTTTTGATTGATTAAGATCTCCAAATCGGAATACATATTAAGATATTGTTTCTTAATCTGAGTATTGCATTTTATATATATATATATATATATATATATATATATATATATATATATATATATATAATATTTTTAGTTCACGTGGTTTTTTGAAATATATCACCAAAAGTTAGCGGTGTTAACAACTTGCGACAGCGATAGCCAATTGTAGTAGCTGGCGGGAGGTTATGTTTGGTGGTGATGGTTATTTAGTGATGATTGATGCAGGTGGAGGTTAGCATGGTTGGTGGTGGTCGTGAGTTGGTGATTAAAGGTGATGATTGTATGGCAGTGGTTGGCGATGATAGTTGACAGTAAAAGTAGTTAGTGACAGTGGGTAGTGATGGTATTGATTTTGTGATAGCGACTGGTGGTGAAAGTGGTTGTCAACGGTGGTGATTACAATAGAAGTGGTTAACAATGGTGGCTTGTCATGATGGACGTGGTTGGTGATGTAACGTTTTACAGCAGATCCCTAGATTGGCGTGTGGTGACAAATAGTGGTAGATGTAATTGGAATCTAGGCCAGTGAAGGTGGTCATCAATGCTAGTTGTGTAGTGGTGATTGGCGCAAAAATGATTGGTGGTGGTAGTTGGTAATAGTTGGTTGTTATGGAAATTAGTGGTAGTGGTTACACGATAATAGCAGATAGAGTTATGGTACATTTATACAAATTTCATATAAATAATATTTTAATGATTTTAAGACTTTATACAAGATTTTGAATGAATTATACTAATTCAAATTTCAAATTAAATAAATAGATATAAAAGAATTTCATTTCTTTCTTTTGCCTTAGGTCCTAAACATGCTTAAGGGTAAAAACAAAACTATAAAGTGAAAATCAAATTAGCAATACATGATGCAAATCAGGGAGCTACTCAATCAATTAGTCATGAAATACTATTAGCTGGCTAGCAGGTAGGTGTCATGTTTATCCCGTGCGACAATACTACCGAGCGAGTTGCTCTTCTTTCGTCGTGAAGTGTCACATTTAGATTGTTTTTATTAAAGGAAAGAGACGAATAGACAAGTTGGATCAATCAAGGGAATACTACGAATCATTTGCCTTATACATCTAACTAGCTTGCATGGTTCATCGGTTCCATCGACTAGACCAAAAGAGTGATTCAGTCGATACAGAGATGCGCTTAAAGTGGGAGTGTACTGTCCCTATTGGGTTAAAAAAACCACTATTACAAAAGATTTGTCCTTCATTTTTTAATAAGGGTGTCAACAGTAAATACGAGGAACATTAACCATCATCGAGAAAGCAGGGAGGGGGAAACAAGCAAAATAGTTGGTGCACTTTCAGGCTTAATGCATCACGATACAATCGGGAGCGGAGCCACACAGTTGGTTGCGGGTTCCGGTCGAACCAAGTAGTTTTTGTTCAAACTCTGTATTTGTATTTAAAAATTTAATAAATATATACAAATTATTAATTTAAAACTCAATACTTGAAAGGATGATAAACTCGAACCCATAATTCAAATCCTAACTCCGTATCTGGCCATACAACCAAGCTATCACGTACAACTACATGCTTTTATCGGTGCAACTACGTACATGCTTAACGTGTGGTTAGTCCAATGCCACCGTATCAAGTAAAATATTTTCAGTGGCCTAACATTTTGAGGAGGTCCTAACTTATTTAACTACTTTTTAATCATATTAATTGTAAACAAAAAAATTTACATGCCATTTTCCTAATTTGGCATTCAACGAGGTTGTAAAGAATGACTATTTTCTAAAGCACGCCTTTGGAAAATCTATTTAAAATAGATCATTTTAAAATAACTAAAATTTGAAAATTTAACCAAACAACATCTTGTGATCAGAACGAAATAGTACAATAGGTCACACCTTGATGGAGTGTTAAAGTAGTCCTTCCAATAGCTTAGAGGTTTTACCGAAACATTAATTTGGCACCAACTGCCATAAAATAATAAAATCAAACCCAGATAAGATAGCTACAATCTAAGAATCCATTGAATGACGATGTTGTCACCAGAAGTGGATCCAGGATTCCAAGAAGATGAGTACTATTACGAAGAGGTGAATTTAGAATTTATATTTAATGGATTTAACATTTAGGTTCTTATCATGAATTCACTATTATATGTTAAAATTTAAATTTTTTCTTGCAATTTTGAGTGATTTTTAACATATATGCATATACGAGTATTAAAAATGATAGGATCATTGAACCATGATATACCATCAACTGCTATTAGTTTTAGTTATATAACATTTTAGGATAACAAAGGGCGATCAATGATTTCAATAATGTTTTGGAGATTTTGAATGAATAAATCAAATAAAAAAAGAAAAATACAAGAGGGGACACTAGATATGTCTACAAACGTATGGTTGTTCAAAATCGAACTGTAACTGTTAACCAAACCGTAAAAATGGCTTCTTTTATTTTTATAAGATTAAGACGTCTAGATCTGAATATACGTCTGAATATCAAAATGTGTATTAAGATTAAGACATCTGAATCTGAATACACATCTGAATGTCAAGATATGTATTAAGATCTGAATACTAAATGATTAAGACTGTTTGATTTTTAACATCTGAATGTATAAAATTTATATTTATTTGAAAATTAATAAATATAAAATTCAAATCAAATACTAATTAATCTAATATTACATCACTAAAATATATAGCTTTTTAAAATATGATAGTTGCTGGTGGTGATGGCTACCAGTAGTGCTTGTGAATGCCGACTAAAAGCGGTGGTTGGTGGTAGTTTAGGGTAGTAGCTAGTGGTGATTGGTAGTGGTAGCTATTATGATTGAGGATGGTGGCGGTGTGTGGTGATATTTAATAATGACGGGTAGTGGTGGTGGTTGTTGTGATTAAGGAAGATGGTGGTGGGTGGTGGTAGTTTATAATAATGGGCAGTGCCATCTATGGTTGTTGATAGTGATGAGGTGGTTAGTTGTGGTAATTGAGGTGGATGAGTGTTGGTTGTCATTAATGATGGTGGTGGGAGTGGTGGGGATGGTGGGTGGTGGTAGTCGACAATGGTGACGGCTATGATTGAGGATGACGGTGGTGGTAGATGGCATGGTGGTAGTTGATAATGGTAGGCGGTGGCGGCAGTTAATAATGAAATTAAGTCTATGTTATAGATCTTAATGATACAGACCTATTCAGACTCATTAAGTGGTTGTAAAGTAAAAAATAATAAAAACTTAACTAATAAGATTTGAATAATTAAGATTCAAACTTTGAAAACAAACGCACTTAATGTCTGAGATCTGAATGATTAAGATTCAGACCTCTATTAAGTGCAAACAAATGAGGCCTTATTGGCTTATTGGTATCGGATTATCGGGGTAATAGTTGGTGAACAGATTAAAATTTTATAATTAACGGCTTAAGGGGCGGATTACTCAATTTTTTTATCGGATAAACCACTAACCCGTTAAAATTTTTATATTTATACTTTTACCACTATGTATATAAAGTAATGTTTCTTAGTTGGTAATGCATATGGAACCCGTCAAATATCTGGTAACAAATGTAGGATTGGATTTAAGTTAGTCGGGGCAGAGGAGTACTGCTAGTCTGCTACTTCCATATATACAAGTATATGATTTAAGCTAAAAGTGGTTGATAATCTCGTTGCCCAAATACTATACCCACTCCAGCTTTGAATGAATTTGATTTGCAAAGACAAAGCAAAGTCAAGAAATTTTAGCCGTACTCAATTAGTTCAGCTTTGAAGAGCGCCTTTATTGGGGTTCAATTTCTATTTTCTAGCCTTACTGAGTTAGTTCAGTTTTCAATACAAAGGGCTTCATTTACTTCATCCAGAATCATTGCAAAGACAAAGCAGATGTGATGTTTTACCCCAAATTTTTCTTTAATCGATAATATGATAAACGACTCGATAATCGCTAATCCGATACCAATTCGTCCGATGTCTTATCGGTTGGCTAGCGGATTACGACATTTATAAAATAATAACCGATAAGCCAAACCGGTAGCTCGCCAAATCCGCCCGATAAGCACCTCTATACAAACGTGGGATTTGAACCTTAACTTCACTTATAAAAATATACTTAGTAATCATTGTCAGTGGTGAAACCAGAAATTTAACAAAGAGTATCCAAGGTTTAATATATACTTCATATAACAAGTAATTTTTGACCTAAATATAGTATAATTTTTTATATACTCACTATTGTCACACCTCCTTTTTCCCGAGGGATAAGGGAGTTTTTTCAATTAAAGTGACATTATTCGAAATGAGATTATTTAATTAGAGTCGCCACTTGGAATATTTGTTATGGTATCCCAAATCACCGATTTATTTTAAAATCCCAAATCGAGAAAATTGACTCTTATTTATGGTCTGCGAACACAGAAGACCGGGTAAGGAATTCTGTTAACCCGGGAGAAGGTGTTAGTCATTCTCGAATTTTGTGGTTTTAGCACGGTCGCTTCAATCATACCTGGCTTAATTGTTACTTACGTGTTTAAGAACCTATATGCGTTTTGTCTTTTACCGCTTTTAATTTATGGCGTTATGGATTTATCTTTGAAACAGATCACGTGTGCGTGAATCTATTTTATTTGGGGCACAAAAATCATCTCACGCATACGTGTAGACGATTAATCACGCTTTATTATTCTTAAGGATTGTTTGGCCAAAATCGCGCGAACGCGTACCTTGATTTATTTTGGGAATCATAATTATGTTAAAGTGTCACGACCCAAAATCCCACTATAGGCGTCGTGATGGCACTTAGTCTTTAAGACTAGGTAAGCCTATTACAATTACATTTCGAACCATTTCTTTTTTGAAATAGATAATTTAATACAAGTGTCAAAACCAAAAGCGGAAACAAATATAACAACCTCCCAAGACTGGTAATATTGAGTCACGAACCCTAACTGAATACATGCAATGATCTCAAGGATCGAATATACAATATTGTTCGAATAATAATTAACAATACAATAAAATAAAAAGACTCCAAGGGACTGCGACGACCAAGCATCTCTACCTTGAATCCTTGTGATCAACACACTAACTCTGCCCGAGTCCGATATCTCCAATATCTGGCTCTGCACAAAAATATACAGAAGTGTAGTATGAGTACACCATGGTCGGTACCCAGTAAGTATCAAGACTAACCTCGGTGGAGTAGTGACGAGGTACAGTCAAGACACTCACTAGTCAAATAACCTGTGCAATATAGCAGTATACAATAGTCTGAAAAACAACTAGCAATAATAGCAACAAAATCAACCAGTGATATAAACAACAAGGCAACAAGAACACCACAATTAAACGAATAAGGAAAACAAGTACTACCAATTAAATATTTCCTTCAAATATAAATCTTTCAAATATAATTCTTTCGAATAAATACCTTCCGAATATATTTCTTTCAAATAAATATCTTTCGAATATACTTCTTTCAAATAAATCTCTTTTGAATATAATTCTTTCAAATAAAAGTCACTCTATGACACCTCATTTCATAATCATAAAATATGGGTCTCAGCCCACTTTCATATTTTTGTAACACCGGTCTCAGCCCACTTTCACATTTCCGCGGCACCTCGTTCCCATATTTCTATCATAACTGCACGGACAACTCACGTGCCAATAATACAATTATCACTTACTCACGGCACCTCATGCACACATCTCATATCACAACTACACTGCCAATTCACGTGCTAATATCTTAATTATTATATTTTTCCGGCACCTCGTGCCCACATTTCATATCATATCTGCACGGACAAATCACGTGTCAATAACATACTCCACTTGGCAATAGCCACATGCTCACAATTTCAACATAGACCAAACTATTTTTAAGTTTACCGAAACAACAAGACAAGTTACACAAGATATAAAAATAAACACAAGAAAAATCACAACATCACATGAAAATTACCAACACAATAACCCTACATCATCAAATAAAAATTACCAACACAATAACCCCACATCATCACATATCATCCCTGACAATAGCCCCTCTTATCTCTCCTATAACCACCCTTATCACTCCTATAATAGTCTCCCTTATCCCTCCGCCCTGACAATATCAATAGCCACTCTTATCTCTCCTATAGCCACCGTTATCGCTCCTATAGACACCGTTATCGCATATATAATAGCCTCCCTTATCGCTCCGTTTAATATCCTCCCTTATCACTCCACCCAGATAATATCGCAACACACATAACAACAGTGAAATGTCACCCTTTTGCCCGCATAATGTCAATAATGGAATGCCATCCTTATACGCCGCATAACAGTAACCCAAATCACATAACAATTCACACAAAATATTATCACAACAGCACATCATCATCAACTCGTATTTACAAATTGCCCCTAGGCCACAACCATTCCAAGGGTATAAGAAAGTTAATTAATTTCACAACAGATAGTCCACGGCTCAACACAATGTATATCAAATCTCAACAAAAAATACAACCACAGAGATGAGAAAATAACTCATCATAGGACAACGCCTTCTTCAATCCAAATATTAGATAAATATATAAACGCCTCCATTTAATCTTATTTAATAAATTATTTGTAAATGAATAATCCATAATGAAATTATCTTGAGGAAATATCAACTCAACAAAAATACGGGATTCACATAAAAATCAAAGTGGCAATCACACCAAATTATCATATAAAAACAAATTCAACAAACAAGGATTTATGCATGACAAATAAAGGATTTACTATGTTCAAATAATTTTCCAATTTAATACATAAGGGCATCTACGAGTTTCAACCAATGTAATTTTCACATATAAACCAAGTACGTACTCGTCACCTCCTGTACATGGTTTAAATTATACAATTTTTATATAAGACTCAATGCCTAAGGGGTAATTCCCCCACTCAGGGTTAGGCAAGATACTTACTTCAAGCAACTCAATCCACTGGTAAGCCTTTTTTCGTGATTATCGAACTCCGAATGGCTCGAATCCAGATGAATATTTCCTTGAAAATGCTTCGGCAAAATTGCTACAAACCGACCTTTCTTGATTCAGATCATTAGTGATATTAAAACCTCCAACTACTCTTACAACTTCGATCTACATCAACATAATTCGATTGGACCAATATTAGTAAAATTTCGAGATTTTAGGTAATTTAGACATTTTATCAAATACCTAGTAGGCATGAATCTCTACATATCTTAACCATAGGATTAGTTCATCCAACTACTACCATTTACCAATAATTTATCCCACCTTCATTCTTAAACAATTCATAACATCCAACATCACATACATGACCATCCATCCACACCCAACCAACAAATTCCATCAAATAATCACCTTTCAATCTCTACAATGGTTATGTATTTAAATTGGGAACATATGGCTTCCAATCACCATACCATAAGTTATACTACTTAATTCATACTCATATTCCCATATTATATCCATTCATGTAAGTCTAAGGGTGTAGGATTACCTTTTGGAAGAAATCTTGCAAAACCCTCCTTTGAGTTCTTGAAGAAATTTCTTGAAGATCTAAGTATTTTATGTGTAGATTTCATCAATACTAGTGTAGAAATGATAGAATTTCACACCAATATAATGGGTATTGCTTACCTTGAAGAAGAGGGGAGTTGGTGGTCTTGAGAGAGTGGAAAGAGCTCCAAAATTCGTCCAAATGAAATGGAGAAAATGAGCCCCGAATTGGCTTAAAAAGAGCTGGAGCTGACCCGCGCCCGGTCTGGCGAAGTAACCCTCACTTCGTTGTCCACTGCATGCAAGAGAAGACAGGATCCGCGCCCGGTTTGGCAAACTGACCCTCACTTCGCTGTCCGCCAAAATAACTGGGCGATCTAACTTTGGTAATTTGATCATAATTTTTAGTAGGAATGTCCAAATGACAAATGATTTGATGCGTTAGAAACTAGACTCAAAGGGCTACACTCTAGGTACAAAATTCATGGAATGTATCTTCACATTATGAGACTTATACCCGTTCAAAGGTAGGTGTTTTGCAAATTAAGACACCTTTTCCACTTAATATTTCCAACTTTTGCCAATTAGTGCCGAAACCTTCTAGACCTATCCAAATGCAAATCCGGGCATACGCCCAAGTCCAAAATCACCATTCAGTCCTAGCGGAACCATCAAAATTTTGATCCGAGGTCGAATACTAAAAAGTCAAATTTGGTCAACTCTTTCAACTTAAGGCTTCCAACATGGAATTTATTCTTCCGAACTAATCCTGAAACATTTGAAAATCAAAATCGACGATTCACACATGTTATAATACATCATATGAAGCTATTCAAGACTTCAAATAGTTGAAAGGAGCGTAAATGTTCAAAACGACAAGTCAGGTCATTACATTCTCCCCCACTTAAACATATGCTCGCCCTCGAACGTGCCAAGAATCTTTCTGAGGACATTAAATTTACTGAGGGTATTATTACACACTTACTCGCGGGTGATTCTACGTCACCGCAAATTTAACATGGATCCGACAATGCCATCTCAGTTGAAAATTATTTCTCTCATCCATACTTATAAACTTTAAAACCAAATTTCTTACACTCCAAGCATTTCCGAAAGGCCTCATTATTTTTTCATATCAACATACGGTATTAGTCTCAACCGGTTGGAGCAACTCGTGCCTACACTTGCACGACACAACCACATAACGTAACACATCATACATAGTCCCATAATAATAACTCTAGCCACAATAGCTGCCCATAACCAATTACAACACCGGCAATTAACTTCATCTCAGTTTAAGCCTTGCTTCAAACCTTCACAATACTGACAACGATTTGAGGAACATGAAAACATCGTAATTAATCACCCGAATCATCGAGTCACATTTAACGTCACCCGGGCACTCGCCTCGTAGGCTAAACCACAATAATTACAACACGAATATGGCTATCATGCACAGATAAACACACAAAAGAATTATCAAATAAGCCTAACAAGCATAACCCCCTATCTGTACTATAATGCAATTCAATTTCGCAAGGGAGAATTTAACACATGAATTTAACCACAAGGATATCATCCTGATATAACTTCCACCGCGACACGTAGCCCAGTTTAAACATATCAATTCACATTAAAATGCGATGAACTCATCCTCAACTCTAAATCACAAGTACTTTGCATATTGTGCCAACTGAAATTTTCCCATTTCTATTCTTTCTTCTTTTTAATAAATTTTGACAAACGATTTCACAATACATAATGAACCCCCATACCAGTAGGGCAATCAAATTCACAAAGTTTAATCAAATTATCCCGAATCTACATCAAAACCCACTGTAGTGAATAATAGAAAGTCACTTTTGGACTCATAGCCCACAATAGTGTACAAAACAAAAATGATAGACATGGGCTAACACTATCAAATCTCCCAACAGGGATAAACACGTGAGTGGAGTACAAATTCACAAAGTCACCATGTAAGGAGTATTAAAGGAGCTTTTACCTCGATAATCGGAGTCGGGTCAAAATAAGAATAGTGCTCCTCTATTATAAATTAAATCATATTTGTAATGACACCATCTGGTGTATCGGCCTCAGCCAAATCATAGCAATTATATCAACGGTCCGAGCCTCCTCCTCTTGGGCTCCCTCTACTCGCCTGTCCTCCACCCCTAACTGGCTGTGCACGTGGAGTATTAACTGGAATAAAGCCTTAACCTGAGTGTTTTGATGAAATTCGCCTCTCCCAAGTATGGGACAATCTCTCATGATGTGTCTAGTATCACCACACTCATAACAACCCCTCTGCGGGTGCGACTGCTCATACTGAGTCTGTGCCGGATAACTGGAATAACCACTATAAGAACCATATGCTGGTGGTTCACTAAAAGTATTAACTGGAGCACTACGAGTATTCTTAATTGCAGATTGGGTTGACTGACTGCCCGAGCCTCTGCCATGATGAGTCATAGCTGTAGAGTAGAATCCACTAAATCCTCCAGAGCTTCGAGACCTTTTGGCCTCCTTAGACTCCTTCTTCTCACTTTGAACACGTTCTAACATCCTGACAATCTCTACTACTTGACTAAATAGAATGTCAATCTGCAACTCTCGAGCCATACATATTTTAAAAGCATAATCGAGCCCTTCCATGAATCTACAGACTCGCTCTTTAACTGTAGAAATCAAGATAGGTGCATGACGGTCTAACTCACTAAACCTGATAGCATATTCTAACACCGTCATGGTACCCTGATGCAACTGTTCAAAATCTATGCGCCACACATCCTAGAGAATCTAGGGAACAAACTCTTTCAAAAGCATCGCCGAAAATTAAGCCCAAGTTGCTGGTATTGCATCGGTTGGTCTACCTTCTTCCTAAACTTACCGCAACTGGTACGCTACTCCTAACAGCTGAAATGTAGTAAATGCAACTCCGCTCACTCCCACAATGCCCATAGTGCAGAGAATACGATGACATTTTTCTAGAAATCCCTGGGCATGTTTGGTAGTTATGCCACTAAAGGTACGTATACCTCTTAAATCTCTCAAGTCTCTTTTGTTCTTTTTTTGATGCCTCTGGCCCGACCTTAGTCTGAATCGTAATAACAGGCTATACCGACACTACACCCGGAACCTGACCTATGGGAAGTTGCTGCTCTGGAGTACGGGCTGTAGGAGTCTGTGCTAATCCCCCAATTTGTGAAATATTTGGTGCAACAGAGATCAATCCCGCCAGAGTTAATGTACCAAACATGTTCAGGAACTATGCTAAAGTCTCCTGAAGTCCGGGGGTAACAACAGGTGCTTCCGGTACCTGTCCCCCAACCGGAGCTACTGGTGGCTCCTCAACTACTACTCCGATAGGTGCTCTAGCTGCGGCATGTGCCCTTCCTTGGCCTCCACTTCGGCCTCTACTTCGTCCCCAGCCTCTTGCGGCCCTAGTAGAATGCGCGGTTGTCTGCTCAGCTGACTCGGTAGCACGTGTCCTCACCATCTTGAGAGAATAGAGATACAAAGGCTCAAACTCCAAAACCAACAAATTCCGCATGATAGGAATGAAAGAAGTGGAAATTTCCTAACAGTTCTATAGCCTCTCGAAGATAAGTACAGACATCTCCGTACCGATCCGCAAGACTCTACTAGACTCGTTCGTGACTCGTAAAATATATGAACCTAGAGCTCTGATACCAACTTGTCACGACCCAAAATCCCACCATAAGTGTCGTGATGGCACTTAGTCTCTAAGACTAGGTAAACCGATAAAAATTAAATTTCAAAACATTTTTTTAAATAGATAATTTAATACAAGTGTCAAAACCAAAAGAGGAAACAAATATAACAACCTCTCAAGAGTGGTAATACTGAGTCATGAACTCTAACTGAATACATGCAATGATCTCAAGGATCGAATATACAATACTGTTCGAATAATAATTAACAGTACAATAAAATAGAAAGACTCCAAGGGACTGCGACGACCAAGCATCTATACCTTGAATCCTTGCGTTCAACACACTAAATCTGCCCGAGTCTGATATCTCCAATACCTGGCTCTGAACAAAAATGTATAAAAGTGTAGTATGAGTATACCACGGTCGGTACCCAATAAGTATCAAGACTAACCTCGGTGGAGTAGTGACGAGGTACAGTCAAGACACTCACTAGTCAAATAACCTGTGCAATATAACAGTATACAATAGTCTAGAAAACAACTAGCAATAATAGCAACAAAATCAACCAGTGATATAAACAACAAGGCAACAATAACACCATAATTAAACGAATAAGGAACACATGTACTACCAATTAAATATGTCCTTCAAATATAAATCTTTCACATATAATTCTTTCGAATAAATACCTTCCGAATATATTTCTATCAAATAAATATCTTTCGAATATACTTCTTTCAAATAAATCTCTTTTGAATATAATTCTTTCAAATAAAAGTCACTATGTGACACCTCATTTCATAATCATAAAACACGGGTCTCAACCTACTTTTATATTTTTGTAACACCGGTCTCAGCCCACTTTCACATTTTCGCGGCACCTCGTGCCCATATTTCTATCATAACTGCACGGACAACTCACGTGCCAATAATACAATTATCATTTACTCACGGCACCTCGTGCACACATCTCATATCACAACTGCACGGACAGTTCATGTGCCAATATCTTAATTATCATATTTTCCCGGCACCTCGTGCCCACATTTCATATCACATCTGCACGGACAAATCATGTGTCAATAACATAATCCGCTTGGCAATAGCCACATGCTAACAATGTCAACATAGATCAGACTATTATCAAGTTTACAGAAACAACAAGACAAGTTGCACAAGATATAAAAATAAACACAAGAGAAATTACAACATCACATGAAAATTACCAATACAATAACCCTACATCATCACATAAAAATTACCAACACAATAACCCCACATCATCACATATCATCCCTGATAATAACCACTCTTATCTCTTATATAGCCACCCTTATCACTCCTATAATAGCCTCATTTATCCCTCCACCCTGACAATATCAATAGCCACCCTTATCACTCCTATAATAGCCTCACTTATCGCTCCGTTTAATAGCCTCCCTTATCACTCCACCCAGACAATATCGCAACATACATAACAACAGTGAAATGCCACCCTTATGCCCGCATAATGTCAACAATGGAATGCCACCCTTATACGTCGCATAACAGTAACCCAAATCACATAACAATTCACACAAAATATTATCACAACAGCATAACATCATCAACTCATATTTACAAATTTCCCGTAGGCCACAACCATTCCAAGGGTACAAGAAAGTCAATTAATTTCACAACAGATAGTCTACGGCTCAACACAATGTATATAAAATCTCAAAAAAATAACAACCCCAAAGATGGAAAAATAACTCATCATAGGACAACACCTTCTTTAATCCAAATTTTAGATAAATATATAAACGCCTCAATATAATCTTATTTAATAAATTATTTACAAATGAATAATTCATAATGAAATTATCTCCAGGAAATATCAACTCAACAAAAATACGGGATTCACATAAAAATCAAAGTGGCAATCACACCAAATTATCATATAAAAACAAATTCAACAAACAATGATTTATGCATGACAAATAAAGGATTTACTATGTTCGAATAATTTTCCAATTTAATACATAAGGGCATCTACGAGTTTCAACCAATGTAATTCTCATATATAAACTAAGTACGTACTCGTCACCTCGCGTACATGGTTTCAATTACACAATTTTTACATAAGACTCAATGACTAAGGGGTAATTTCCCCACTCAAGGTTAAGCAAGATACTTACCTCAAGCAACTCAATCCACTGGTAAGCCTTTTTCCGCGATTATCGAACTCCGAATGGCTCGAATCCAAATGAATATTTCCTTGAAAATGCTTCGGCAAAATCGCTACAAATCGAGCTTTCTTTATTCAGCTCATTAGTGATATTAAAACCTCAAACTACTCTTACAACTTTGATCTACATCAACATAATTCGATTGGACTAATATTAGTAAAATTTCGAGGTTTTAGGTAATTTAGGCATTTTATCAAACACCTAGTAAGCATGAATCTCTACATATCTTAACCATAGAATTAGTTCATCCATGTAATGACTCGGGCGGTTATTTTGAGTATTATAACTCCGTTCCCCCATTTACTGCTCAAGTTATTCTTTACAATTGTTTTATGACTTATCGGGTTAACTGGTTCGGGTCCGGAAGGATTTCAGAGTGAAATGAGACACTTTGTCTCATAATTTAAAACTTAAGTTGAAAAAGTTAACTGGATATTGACTTATGTGTAAACAACCTCAGAATTTAATTATGATGATTCCAATAGCTCAATATGGTAATTGTGGACTTAGGAGCGTGTCCGAAAAAGTTTTTGGAGATCCGTAGTGGAATTAGGCTTGAAATGGTGAAAGTTGAATTTTTGGGAAGTTTGACTTGGGGGTTGACTTTTTGATATCGGGGTCGAAATCTGATTCTGAATATTTTAATAGGTCCATTATATCATTTATGACTTGTGTGCAAAATTTGAGGTCAATCGGACTTGATTTGATAGGTTCTGGTGTCGTTTGTGGAAACTTAAAATTTCAAAATTCATTAGGCTTGAATTAGGGTATGATTCGTGATTTTAGTGTTGTTTGAGGTGATTTGAGGGTTCGACTACGTTCGTATGATGTTTTAGGACATGTTGGTGTATTTGGTTGAGGTCCCGAGGGTCTCAAGTGAGTTTCGAATGGTTAACAAATCAATTTTGCATCTGGCATTCCAGCTGAAGAACGTTGGTTTTCCGTCACTGGTTTCCTTCACGCGATCGCATGAGAATGTCCGCGATAGCGTAGGCTTGTTTGAGGCAGTGATGATTTTGTTCTTCGCGATCGCGTGAAGAGGGCCGCAAACGCGTAGCTGTGCGAGTTTGTTATCCACAAACGCGTGAAGAAGGTCGCGTTCGCGTAGAGTAAGTGGAGCAGAAGTAGAGGTCACGCGTTTTGTGCTTCACGATCGCGTGGACAAGTTCGCGATCGCGTAGGCCTGTGAGACTTCGCTTCACGATCGCGTGGAAAAGTCCGCGATCGCGTAGGGTTAAATCTAGGCAGTGGAAATTTGTGCTTCGCGATCGCATGTGGTTGTCCGCGATCGCATAGAGCAAATGACTGGGCAAAGAGTTTTAAGTTATTTTTATCGATTTGGAGCTCGGATAGAGAGAGAGAATGTTAGGGAGATTTTCAAGGAAAACAACGGGGTAAGTGTTCCTAACTCAATATTGGTTAAATTACTTGAATCCATGGTTGTTTTTGACATTTAATTAGTGAATTAAGTTGGAAGATTTAGAAAACTCTCTTGGTTTAAATTGAAGATTTGAGGGTTGAGTTGAGGTCGGATTTTGGAAAAATTAGTATGGTTAGACTCGTGGTTGAATGGGCTTTCGGATTTTGTAACTTTTGTCGGGTTCCGAGATGTGGGCCCCATGGACAATTGTTTAGCTAAATTTCGAATTTTGTTGGAAAATTAGTATTTTCTTATGGAATTAATTCCAATAAATTTTGTTGACTGAATCAAATTATTTGTGGCTAGATTCGAGGCGTTTGGAGGCCAATTCATGAGGAAAATACATTGTAGAATAAAGAATTACATGGCTGGAGGTAAGTAACAGTTCTAAATTTGATCCTGAGGGTATGAAACCCCGGAATATGTATTATGTGATTGGTTTAGAGGTGACGCACATGCTAGGTGACGGGCGTGTGGGCCTGCACCGTAAAAATTATGACTTGGTCAATTCCATGGAACTGTGTATTTGAAAAATCTGTTGATATCCGTACATTTTCCCCGTATTAGAGAAATTGATCTATGAATCATGTTTAAATCATATGTTTACACTGTTGGGACCCACATAGGTCGTGTACTCTTGAAATTATTTGCTAAATTGTTGTTTTGCACTCAGTCACAATTCTATTTGCACATTTTTTTACCTCAGTCTCTCTTATTCATTATTGATGCATCATATCATTAGTGTTGGGCTGCTTATCATGATTTCTGAGAGCCCGAGAGACTGGAGAGGTTGATGATTGAGTGAGGCCGATGGCCTAATTGTGAGGATATTTATGGATCAGGCTGCACGCCACAACGTGCTTCATTGATTTATGCCATGATTGGCTTGATATAGCGCTTGGGCTGAAGGAGCCCCTCTGGAGTCTGTACACACCCCCAGTTAGCGCAGGTACCAACTGAGTGCGAGTGCCGGGTGCGAGTGCCGAGTGCGAGTGCCGAGTGATGAGTGACTGTGAGGAATGAGCGACTGTGAGGAAAGAGTGACTGTGAGGTTGGAGTGAATGGGAGAACTGAGTGACTGTTACTCTGAGATGATGCATTGATTTCATTATTTGCTGCATTTCAGCTGTCATATATCACTATTTTGGAAATTTCGGAAAAAACATTATTTTCGGTTTCGATCAAACTTGATATGAAATTTGAGTGAAATTGTCACGACCCAAAACTAACCCTGTCGTGATGGCGCCTATCGTGGAACTAGGCAAGCCGACTCATTTCCAAAACAAACTGATATTTCATTTCAAAGATAATTCCAAGGTTAATAAAAATAAAACCTCCATTTAAAAGAGTTCAAATCAAGAAAAACAGAATTTGCGGAAAAGAAAAGCCCGACATCGGGGTGACGCTAGTCATGAGCATCTACTATAATCTGTCTAACAATATCGAGGCTAACTTAGCTTGGAAAATAGCTAAATACAACTAGAGGGAGATAAGAGGGAGAAGAGCAGGGGTTGCGATCGCCAATAGCTACCTTACTGTCTCCGAGAAAACCTGCAACCAGAACACTCAATAACTGCTACCGTGTCCAGCTACACCTGAATCTGCACACAAGGTGCAGGGAGTAACGTGAGTATGCCAACTCAGTAAGTAACAACAATAAATAAAGACTGAGCAGTAGTGACGAGCAATAAAGCATATAACATTCATATCATGAAATCTCAGTAAAGTACAACATGCTTAAAAAATCAATGTTTGAATAAAATCGTCTTGTTTAAACCTGATTCCAGTAAAAATCATTTAAAGATATTTTTTTTCCAACAGTTTTTCAAACAAAGGCTCAGCAAATGTGAGTAAAAATGATGAAGTCATAAATAGCCCCTCGGGTATACCTCACAATCACTCTTGCCACTCGGGCATACCTCACAATCACTCTTGCCACTCGGGCATACCTCACAATCACTCTGCACTCGGCACTCGGCACTCGCACTCAGTAGGCACCTGCGCTCACTGGGGGTGTGTACAGACTCCGGAGGGGATCCTTCATCCCAAGCGTTATAATCTGCATGGACAACTCACGTGCGATAATAATAAAGTATGCTGCAGGCGGGCAACCCCGATCCACACTCATCCTCACAAATCAGGCCCTCAGCCTCACTCAGTCACAAGTATGCTGCAGGCGGGCAGCCCCGATCCACACTCATCCTCACAAATCAGGCCCTCGGCCTCACTCAGTCACAAGTATGCTGCAGGCGGGCAGCCCCGATCCACACTCATCCTCACAAATCAGGCCCTCGGCCTCACTCAGTCATACATATTTCAAGCCACTCGGGCATTTCAGTAAAACAGGGCATTCGGCCCAAAGCATTTATATGCATCAAAAATAGAGTCATAAAACTGAGTTATGCAGTAAACAAGTATAAACATGACTGAGTATAGATTTTCAATCGAAAACAGTGAGAGGATGATAAGAAATAGCCCCTGAGGGTCCAAACAGCATTGGCGCAAGGCCCAAACATGGCATTCAGCCCAATTTACTGAAATTCTTTCTAAAACATATAAGTATCAAATGGTTTCAACAAAGTATGCAACTTTACAGTTGCTACGGGACGGACCAAGTCCCAAATCCCCAACAGTGCACGCCCACACGCCCGTCACCTAGCATGTGCGTCACTTCAAAGTAGTAGAATGATACAAAAAATCCGGGGTTTCATACCCTCAGGACTAGATTTACAATCGTTACTTACCTCAAACCGGTCAAATCTCTACCTCGCAATGCTATTGCCTCTGGATTCGGTATCCAAATGCTCCAAATCTATTAAAAATCAGTATAATACCATCAATATACGCTAATGGAATGAATTCCACAAGAAAAGCTTCAAAATTAGATCAAAATCCGAAATTGGCTCAAAATTGCCCGTGGGGCCCACGTCTCGGAACCCGACAAAAGTTATAAAATCTGAAAGCCCTTTCAACCACGAGTCTACCCATACCAATTTTACCAAAATCCGACCTCAATTCGACCCTCAAATGTATAAATCTTATTTCCAAATTTCTAAGTTCCAATCTCCGATTTACACCTCAAAATCATGTAATCTAGTCGGATTATTCGATGATAATTCAATATTATGGAGTAGAAATGATAACAAGGGACTTACCTCAAGTTTTTCCCTTGAAAATATACCAAAAACCGGCTCTCCCCAAGCTCCAATTTGTCAAAAATGGCGAATGGGACGAAGTCCCTGATTTTATAGTTCTGCCCAGACATCCTCGGTCTTCGATCGAGGATCTCGATCCTGGCCCTCGATCTTGGCCCTCGATCTTAGCCCTCGATCCTGGGCCTCGATCCTGGTTCTTCGGTTCTAGGCCTTCGATCATTCCTTCGATCCTAGCCTTCGACCGTGACCCTCGATCCTGGTTCTTCGGTCCTAGGCCTTCGATCCTAGCCTTCGACCGTGACCCTCGACCCTCGGTTCGATCATATCTTCGATCGTGGCCCTCGATTCTGGGCTCGATCATGTCTTCGATCATGCCCCTCGATTCTGGGCTCGATCGTGTCTCCGATCGTGGCCCTCGATTCCAGGCTCGATCGCTGGGAGATTGCTGGGCTCGATCGCTAGGCAGAAGCAATTTCCAACAGAAGGAAATTGCAGCAGCTGTACTAGTTTAATGTTTGATCCGTGAACCATCCAAAACTCACCCGAGGCCCTCGGGACCTCAACCAAATATACCAACAATTCCTAAAACATCATACGAACTTAGTTGAATCCTCAACTCACCTCAAACAATGCTAAAACCATGAATTATACCCCAATTCAAGCCTAATGAACTTTAAAATTTCTAATTTCTACAAACAACTCCGGAACCTATCAAATCACGTCCGATTGACCTCAAATTTTGCACACAAGTCATAAATGACATGACAGAGGTATTCCAATTTTCAGAATCGGATTCTGACTCAGATATCAAAAAGTCAACCCCCCGGTCAAACTTCTCAAAATAAAACTTTCGGCATTTCAAGCCTAATTCCTCTACGGACTTCCAAATAATATTCCGGACACGCTCCTAAGCCCAAAATTACCATACGGAGCTATTGGAACCATCAAAATTCAAATCCGAGGTCGTTTATATATAGGTCCATATCCGGTCCATTTTTCTAACTTAAAATTTTAATTATGAGACTAAGTGTCTCATTTCACCCCGAGTTCCTTCCGGACTCGAACCAACCCGATATAACATAATATAGCTGAATGACACAAAAAGTAGGAATGGGGAAAACAGGGTTATAACTCTCAAAATGACCGGCCGGGTCGTTACATCCTCCCCCTCTTAAACATCCGTTCGTCCTCGAACGGGTCTAGAAACATACCTGGAGTCTCGAATATGCATGGATATCTGCTCCGTATCTCCCGCTCGGTCTCCCAAGTGGCCTCCTCCACAGGCTGACCTCTCCATTGCACCTTCACTGAAGCTATATCCTTTGACCTCAACCTTCGAACATGCCGATCCAAAATAGCCACCGGCTCCATATCATAAGTCATATCACCCTCTAACTGAACCGTGCTGAAATCCAAAACATGGGACGGATCTCCAATATACTTCCGAAGCATAGAAATATGAAACACTGGATGCACACTCGACAAGCTGGGTGGCAAGGCAAGCTTATAAGCCACCTCTCCTATCCTCTGAAGCACCTCAAAAGGCCCAATGAACCGGGGGCTCAACTTGCCCCTCTTTCCAAACCTCATAACACCCTTCATGGGTGATACCTTCAGCAAAACCTTCTCCCCAACCATAAAAGACACATCACGGACCTTCCTATCCGCGTAGCTCTTGTGCCTAGACTGCGCCGTGCGAAGCCGCTCCTGAATCAATTTTACCTTATCTAATGCGTCCTGGACCAAGTCTGTACCTAAGAGCCTAGCCTCACCCGGCTCAAACCATCCAACCGGAGATCTACATCTCTTCCCATACAAAGCCTTGTATGGGGCCATCTGAATACTCGACTGATAGCTGTTGTTATATGCAAACTCCGCGAGTGGCAGAAACTGATCCCATGAATCCCCAAAGTCAATGACACAAGAACGCAACATGTCCTCCAATATCTGAATAGTATGCTCGGACTGCCCATCCGTCTGAGGGTGAAAAGCTGTGCTTAACTCAACCTGAGTACCCAACTCTCGCTGCACGACCCTCCAAAACTGCGATGTGAACTGAGTACCCCTATCTGAAATGATAGAAACTGGAACACCATGCAGGCGAACGATCTCTCGGATGTAAATTCCAGCCAACCGCTCTGAAGATTAAGTAGTACCAACTGGAATGAAGTGCGCGGACTTGGTCAGACGATCCACAATAACCCAAATAGCGTCAAGCTTCCTCGAAGTCTATGGGAGCCCAACTACAAAATCTATAGTGATCCGCTCCCACTTCCACTCTGGGATCTCTTATCTCTGAAGCAAGCCACCCAGTCTCTGATGCTCATACTTAACCTGCTGACAGTTTAGACACCGAGCCACAAACCCAACTACATCCTTCTTCATCCGCCTCCACCAATAGTGCTGCCTCAAATCCTGGTACATCTTCACGGCACCCGGATGGATGGAATACCGTGAGCTGTGGGCCTCCTCAAGAATCAACTCTCGAAGCCCATCTACATTAGACACACATATCTGGCCCTGCATTCTCAGCACGTTGTCATCCCCAATAGTCACATCCCTAGCATAACCTCTCTGAACCCTGTCCTGAAGAACAAGCAAGTGAGGGTCATCATACTGACGCTCCCTGATACGGTCATAAAGAGAAGACCTGGAGACCACACAAGCCAATACCCGACTAGGCTCCAAAATATCCAATCTAACAAGTTGGCCTGCTAAGGTCTGAACATGTAATGCCAAAGGTCTCTCTGCTGCTGGAAGATATGCTAAACTCCCCAAACTCTCTGCCCGGCGATTCAAAGCATCGGCCACCACATTGGCCTTCCCCGGATGGTACAAAATAGTGACATCATAGTCCTTAAGAAGCTCCAACCATCTCCGCTGACGCAAATTAAGATCCTTCTGCTTTAACAAATACTGCAGACTCCGATGATCAGTATAGATCTCACAATGAACCCCATACAAATAATGACGCAAAATCTTCAAGGCGTGAACAATGGCCGCTAACTCAAGATCATGGACATGATAGTTTTTCTCATGGGTCTTCAAATGGCGTGAAGCATAGGCAATCACCCTACCCTCCTGCATCAAAACACAACCAATACCTATCCTCGAGGCATCACAATACACAGTGTAAAAACCTGAAGCTGATGGCAGAACTAACACTGGAGTTGTGGTCAAAGCATTCTTGAGCTTCTGAAAGCTCTCCTCACACTCATCCAACCACCTAAATGGAGCACCCTTTTGGGTCAATTTGGTCAAGGGCGATGCAATAGATGAAAATCCCTCCATAAAACGACGGTAGTAACCCGCCAAACCAAGAAAGCTCCTAATCTCCGTGGCTGAGGACGGTCTGGGCCAACTCTGCACCGCCTCTATCTTCTTCGGATCCACCTGAATACCCTCACTAGACACCACGTGCCCCAAGAATGCTACTGAACTGAGCCAAAACTCACATTTAGAGAACTTTGCATAAAGTTTCTCCTCCTTCAATCTCTGCAATACAACCCTCAAATGCTGAGAGTGCTCTTCCTGGCTATGAGAGTACACCAGGATGTCGTCAACGAATACAATGACGAATGAGTCCAAATAAGGCTAGAATACACTGTTCATCAGATGCATGAATGCTGCTGGGGCATTGGTCAGCCCAAAAGACATCATCATGAACTCATAATAGCCATATCGGGTCCTGAAAGCTGTTTTGAGAATATCTGAATCCCGAATCTTCAGCTGATGATAACCGGACCTCAAATCAATCTTGGAGAACACCCTCGCTCCCTGAAGCTGGTCAAATAAATCATCAATACGAGGCAAATGATACTTATTCTTGACTGTGACCTTGTTTAACTGCCTGTAATCAATACACATTATCATAGAACCATCTTTCTTCTTCACAAATAGAACCGGTGCGCCCCAGGGTGACACACTAGGCCGAATAAACCCCTTATCAAGGAGTTCCTGAAGCTGTTCTTTCAATTCCTTCAACTCCGCCAGTGCCATACGATACGGTGGAATAGAAATGGGCTGAGTGCCCGGCACTAGATCAATACCAAAGTCAATATCCCTATCAGGCGGCATGCCCTGTAGGTCTGCAGGAAATACATCCGGAAAATCACATACCACCGGAACAGAATCAATGACAGGAGTCTCTGCACTAACATCCCTCACAAAAGCCAAATAAGATAGGCAACGCTTCTCAACCATGCGCTGAGCCTTCAAATATGAAATCACCCTATTTGGTGCATAATCTACAGAACCGCTCCACTCAACCCTCGAAATTCTCGGCATAGCCAACGTCACCGTCTTAGCGTGACAATCTAGAACAGCATGACATGGAGATAACCAATCCATACCCAATATCACATCAAAGTCAACCATACTGAGTAACAATAGATCTACTCGGGTCTCTAGACCCCCAATAGTCACCACACATGACCGATATACGCGGTCCACAATAATAGTATCGCCCACATGAGTAGATACACGTACAGATAAAACTAAGGATTCACGGGGCATATCCAGAAAATGGGTGAAATACGAGAAAACATATGAATACGTGGAACCAGGGTCAAATAATACTGAGGCATCTCTGTGAAAAACTGAGACAATACCTATAATGGGCCTGACCACCCCCCCTGCTCTACCTCCCCCTCTAGGGCGACCCCTAGCTGACTGACCTCCACCC
Organism: Nicotiana tomentosiformis; assembly: GCF_000390325.3. Taxonomy (NCBI): domain Eukaryota; kingdom Viridiplantae; phylum Streptophyta; class Magnoliopsida; order Solanales; family Solanaceae; genus Nicotiana; species Nicotiana tomentosiformis. The sequence goes on along the minus strand of NC_090821.1, from coordinate 62,676,505 downwards.
CGAGCTGACTGGGCCTGTCTGAAATGACGACCTCTACCGTGCTGGAACTGACCCCCAAAAGGAGCACCACTGAATCCACCCTGACCACGAGGCCTCTTGGCCTCCCTCTCAACCCTCTCTTGACCGCGAACCATCTCAATCTACCGAGCAATGTCGACAACCTCATCAAAGGTAGCACCCGAAACTCGCTCCCTAGTCATGAGAAACTGTAGCTGATAAGTGAGGCCTTCAATAAACCTCATGATCCTCTCTCTATCTGTGGGAACCAACCAAATAGCATGACGGGCCAACTCGGAGAACCGCATCTCATACTGTGTCACAGACATATCACCCTGGCGTAGCCGCTCAAACTGTCTACGCAGCTCCTCTCTGCGGGATCGTGGCACGAACTTCTCCAAAAAGACCACGAAGAACTGTTGCCAAGTAAGGGGTGCTGCGCCAACAGGCCTACACCTCTCGTAAGTCTCCCACCATCTGAGTGCAGCGCTAGAAAACTAAAAGGTAGTGAACGAGACCCCACAAGTCTCCAAAATACCAGCAGTACAGAGTATCCTCTAACACCTGTCCAAAAAGTCCTGAGCATCCTCTCTCTCTGTACCACTGAAAGGTGGTGGCTGAAGTCTCCCAAACCTCTCCAACCTACCCTGGTCATCCTCAGGCATAGCAGGAACCACATAATCCTGAGCAATAGCAACCGGCTGGACTGGTGGTGCCTCCGGTGTCTGAAGTCCCTGAATAACCTGCTCGGGTGTGCGAGCGATGGGAGTCTGAGTGCCTCCCCTAGCATGAGAAGTGGCTGCGGCCATCGAAATAGAGACCGCCTGAGCAAGGCCAGTACACGCTGTCAGAATCTGAGCTAGGGCCTCCTGAAGGCCTGGAATCACAATAGGCACAGGTGGTGCCTGAGCTGGTGCATCAACAATTGGAACTTGGTCCTGATCTGGGACAACCGGTGGATCAGTAGGTACTGCCCCAACTGTTGTACGGGCAACACCTCTGCCCCTACCACGGCCTCTACCGCGGCTTCGGCCTCTCGCGGCCCTGGCTAGTGGTACTGGTGGCTGGCCCTCCTGACCGATAGCACGAGTCCTCACCATCTGTGAGAGAATGAAACAACAGATGTTTAGTTACCAGAATCAACAGATTCGCACGACAAGAATTCAAGAATATGGAGTTTCCTAAAGGTTCTGCAGCCTCCGGAAGATAAGTACAGACGTCTCCGTACCGATCCGCAAGACTCTACTAAACCCGCTCATGACTCGTGAGACCTATGTAACCTAGGCTCTGATACCAATTTGTCACGACCCAAAACTAACCCTATCGTGATGGCGCCTATCGTGGAACTAGGCAAGCCGACTCATTTCCAAAACAAACCGATATTTTATTTCAAAGATAACTCCAAGGTTAATAAAAATAAAACCTCCATTTAAAAGAGTTCAAATCAAGAAAAATAGAATTTGCGGAAAAGAAAAGCCCGACATCGGGGTGTCACTAGTCATGAGCATCTACTATAATCTGTCTAACAATATCGAGGCTAACTTAGCCTGGAAAATAGCTAAATACAACTAGAGGGAGATAAGAGGGAGAAGAGTAGGGGCTGCGATCGCCAATAGCTACCTTACTGTCTCCGAGAAAACCTGCAACCAGAACACTCAATAACCGCTACCGTGTCCAGCTACACCTGAATCTGCACACAAGGTACAGGGAGTAACGTGAGTACGCCAACTCAGTAAGTAACAACAATAAATAAAGACTGAGCAATAGTGACGAGCAATAAAGCATATAATATTCATATCATGAAATCTCAGTAAAGTACAACATGCTTAAAAATCAGTGTTTGAATCAAATCGACTCCTATTAACCCGATTCCAGTAAAAATCATTTAAAGATATTTTTTTCCAACAGTTTTTCAAACAAAGGCTCAGCAAATGTGAGTAAAAATGATGAAGTCATAAACAGCCCCTCGGGTATACCTCACAATCACTCTTGCCACTCGGGCATACCTCACAATCACTCTTGCCACTCGGGCATACCTCACAATCACTCTTGCCACTCGGTCATACCTCACAATCACTCTGCACTCGGCACTCGCACTCAGTAGGTACCTGCGCTTACTGGGGGTGTGTACAAACTCCGGAGGGGATCCTTCATCCCAAGCATTATAATCTGCACGGACAACTCACGTGCGATAATAATAAAGTATGCTGCAGGCGGGCAGCCCCAATCCACACTCATCCTCACAAATCAGGCCCTCGACCTCACTCAGTCACAAGTATGCTGCAGGCGGGCATCCCCGATCCACACTCATCCTCACAAATCAGGCCCTCGGCCTCACTCAGTCACAAGTATGCTGCAGGCGGGCAGCCCCGATCCACACTCATCCTCACCAATCAGGCCCTCGGCCTCACTCAGTCATAAATATTTCAAGCCACTCGGGCATTTCAGTAAAATAGGGCATTCGGCCCAAAGCATTTATATGCATAAAAAATAGAGTCATAAAACTGAGTTATGTAGTAAACAAGTATAAACATGACTGAGTATAGATTTTCAATCAAAAACAGTGAGAGGATGATAAGAAACAGCCCCTGAGGGTCCAAACAGCATTGGCGCAAGGCCCAAACATGGCATTCAGCCCAATTTACTGAAATTCTTTCTAAAACATATAAGTATCAAATGGTTTCAACAAAGTATGCAACTTTATAGTTGCTATGGGACGAACCAAGTCACAAATCCCAAACAGTGCACGCCCACACGCCCGTCACCTATCATGTGCGTCACTTCAAAATAGTAGAATGATACAAAAAATCCGGGGTTTCATACCCTCAGGACTAGATTTACAATCGTTACTTACCTCAAACCGGTCAAATCTCTACCTCGCAATGCTATTGCCTCTGGATTCGGTATCCAAATGCTCCAAATCTATTAAAAATCAGTATAATACCATCAATATACGCTAATGGAATGAATTCCACAAGAAAAGCTTCAAAATTAGACCAAAATCCGAAATTAGCTCAAAATTGCCTGTGGGGCCCACGTCTCAGAACCCGACAAAAGTTATAAAATCTGAAAGCCCTTTCAACCACGAGTCTACCCATACCAATTTTACCAAAATCCGACCTCAACTCGACCCTCAAATGTATAAAGCTTATTTCCAAATTTCTAAGTTCCAATCTCCGATTTACACCTCAAAAGCATGTAATCTAGTCGGATTATTCGATGATAATTCAATATTATGGAGTAGAAATGATAACAAGGGACTTACCTCAAGTTTTTTCCTTGAAAATATACCAAAAACCGACTCTCCCCAAGCTTCAATTTGTCAAAAATGGCGAATGGGACGAAGTCCCTGATTTTATAGTTCTGCCCAGACATCCTCGGTCTTCGATCGAGGATCTCGATCCTGGCCCTCGATCTTGGACCTCAATCTTGGCCCTCGATCCTGGGCCTCGATCCTGGGCCTCGATCCTGGTTCTTCGGTCCTAGGCCTTCGATCATGCCTTCGATCCTAGCCTTCGACTGTGACCCTCAATCCTGGTTCTTCGGTCCTAGGCCTTCGATCATGCCTTCGATTCTAGCCTTCGACCGTGACCCTTGACCCTCGGTTCGATCATATCTTCGATTATGGCCTTCGATTCTGGGCTCGATCATGTCTTCGATCGTGCCCCTCGATTCTGGGGTCGATCGTGTCTCCGATCGTGGCCCTCGATCGCTGGGAGATTGATGGGCTCGATCGCTGGGAGATTGCTGGGCTCGATCGCTGGGCAGAAGCAATTTCCAACAGAAGGAAATTTCAGTAGCTGTACTAGTTCAATTTTTGATCCGTTAACCATCTGAAACTCACCCGAGGCCCTCGAAAACTCAACCAAATATACCAACAATTCCTAAAACATCATACAAACTTAGTTGAATCCTCAAATCACCTCAAACAATGCTAAAACCATGAATTACACCCCAATTCAAGCCTAATAAACTTTAAAATTTCTAATTTCTACAAACAACTCCGGAACCTATCAAATCACGTACGATTGACCTCAAATTTTGCACACAAGTCATAAATGACATGACAGAGGTATTCCAATTTTCAGAATCGGATTCCGACTCCGATATCAAAAAGTCAACCCCCGGTCAAACTTCTCAAAATAAAACTTTCGGCATTTCAAGCCTAATTTCTCTACGGACTTCCAAATAATATTCCGTACATGCTCCTAAGCCCAAAATCATCATACGGAGCTATTGGAATTATCAAAATTCAAATCCGAGGTCATTTACATATAGGTCCATATCCGATCCATTTTTCTAACTTAAAATTTTAATTATGAGACTAAGTGTCTCATTTCAACCCGAGTTCCTTCCGGACTCGAACCAACTAACCCGATATAACACAATATAGCTAAATGACACAAAAAGTAGGAATGGAGAAAATAGGGTTATAACTCTCGAAACGACCGGCCGGGTCATTACAGAAATCTTAAATGTTGAACTTGAGAGATGCCTACTTTTTTATATTGGAAAGTACTGTATTTGGACTTAGCTGAGAAGCTCGTCACTACTTTCAGTTCTTTATTTATTATTGTTACTTACTGAGTTGGTTGTACTCATACTACACCCTGCACTTCGTGTGCAGATCCAGGTGATCCCGGATACAGTGGGTGTTGATTCTTTCACACAGTCAATTTTTCGGAGATTTAGAGGTAGCTGCCATGTTTCGCAGACCTTGTCTCTCCTTCCCCATCTTTTGTTTATTGTATTTGGTCTCAGATTATTATAGACTGTATTTTCTATACTTGTAATGTATTGATGCTCATGTACTCAGTGACACCAGGTTTGGGGAGTGTTTGTATTAGTATTTGCAAAATTTTTGGATTGTGTTTAAATATTATATTTTCTAACTTAAAATAAATTTTGGTTTATCGAGGTTGTTTGCTTGCCTAGTATCGAGATAGGCGCCATCACGCCAGGTTGGAAATTTTTGATCGTGACAAGTTAGTATCAGAGCCTAGGTTACATAGGTCTCACGAGTCATGAGCATGTTTAGTAGAGTCTTGCGGATCGGTATGGAGACGTCTGTACTTATCTTTGGGAGGCTGCCGAACTTTTAGGAAAATTTCAATTTCTTGTACTCTATCGTGCAAATTTTTTGATTCCGAAAACTAAATTTCTGTTATTTAATTCTCTTATAGATAGTGAGAACACGTACTATCGGATTGGACGGTCAGCCACCAGTGCCACCAGTTAGGGCTACGAGAGGTTGGGGCCGTGGTAGAGGTCGGGGTCATGGTAGAGGCTGGTTTCGAGGTAGAGGTCGAGGTGTAGCTCGTACCACAATTGGACCAGCACCTGTAGTACCACCAGTTGCTCCAGCTCAGAAGCAAATTCCAGATATAGCTAAGCCGACAGGATCAGCTCAGGCACCAGTTGTGCCCATTGAGATTCCAGGCCTTCAGGAGACTTTGGCCCAGATATTGACAGTTTGCACTGGTCTTGCTCAGGTGGTTTCAGCTCAGGATGCACCTGCCACTTCTCAGGCCGGGGGAGGCACGCATACCCCTGTAGACCGTACTCCAGATCAGGTAGTACAGGGACTTCAGATATCGGGGGCACTACCAGCCCAACCGGCTGTAGTTGTTCAGGCCCCGGTAGTCCTCGTTATGGCTGATGATGAGCAGAGTAAACTTGAGAGATTTGGGAGGCTTTGACCTCCATCATTTAGCGATGTTAAGTTAGAGGATGCTCAGGGATTTCTGGATAAGTGCCAGCGGATGCTTCAGACAACGGGTATTTTGGAGACCAGTGGGGTCTTATTCACTACTTTTCAGTTTTCTGGAGCTGCCATAAGATGGTGGGAGGCTTATGAGATACGCAGGTCGGTCAGTGCAGTACCAATTACATGACAAGAATTCTCTGTTCTCTTTTTGGAGAAGTTTGTGCCGCAGTCTCGTAGAGAGGAACTGTGCAGACAGTTTGAGCAGGTACGTCCGGATGGCATGTCTGTGATGCAGTACAAAATAAGGTTTTCTAGTTGGCTTGTCACGTCATTTGGTTGGTTCCCACTGATAGGGAGAGGATTAGGAGGTTCATTGATGGCCTCACATATTAGCTACGATTACCTATGACTCGGGAGAGAGTATCTGGTACTACTTTTGATGAGGTAGTTGACATTGCTCGGCAGATAGAGATGGTTTGTAGCCAGGAGCGTGGAGAGAGGGAGGCCAAAAGGCCTCGTGGTCTAGGTGATTTTAGCAGTGTTCCTTCAGGGGGTCAGTTTTACCGCGGTAGCGGTCGTCCTTACAGACACGCTCATACGGGTCGTCCAGTTCACCGTGGTGCATCATCCAGCCAGGTTCATATAGTTCTCATCAGGGCCAGTCATCTCTCAGTGCCCTGCCTGCCCAGAATTCGTCCCGTGCTCCTTTAGTTCAGGGTTTATTTGCATCGGGTGCTTCTAGCAGTTATTCTGGTTCTTGGGGCCCGATTCAGTCAGCACCACCACCAGTACCGGGGAGCTGCTTTGAGTGTGGGGAATTTGGGCATATGTGGAGACAATGTCCTCGTCGCTCGGGAGGTCCAGTGTAGCAGAGAAGTCAGACTACGACTTTAGCACCAGTTACTTCACCACCCACCCACCCAGCTTGGGGTGGGGGTCAGTCAGCTAGGGGTCGCCCAAGAGCGGGAGGCCGATCAGGTGGCGGTCAGGCCTAATTCTATGCTTTTCCTGCCATGCCAGATGTCGTTGCCTCAGATGCAATGATCACATGTATTGTCTCAGTGTGCCACAGGGAAGCTTCTATATTAGTTGATCATGGTTCTACTTATTCGTATGCATCATCGTACTTTACTCATTATCTGGATATGCCCCGTGAGTCCTTAGTTTCACCTGCTCGTGTATCTACATCGGTGGGCGATACTATTATTGTGGACCGTGTATATCAGTCTTGTGTGGTAACCATTGGGGGACAGGAGACTAGAGTTGATCTCTTATTGCTCAATATGGTTGATTTCGATGTAATCCTGGGTATGGATTGGTTGTCTCCATGTCATGTTATTCTGGACTCTCATGCAAAACTCGTGACGTTGGCGATATCGGGGTTGCCGAAGGTCGAATGAAGAGGTTCTCTAGATTATGTTCCCAGCATGGTAATTTCTTATTTGAAAGCCCAACGTATGGTTGGGAAGGGGTGTTTGTCATATTTGGCATTTGTGAGAGATGTTGATGCAGATACTCCTACTATTGATTTAGTACCGGTCGTGCGAGACTTTCCGGATGTATTTCCTGCAGAGCTGCCGGGTATGCCACCCGACAAGGATATTGATTTCGGTATTGACTTGGTGCAGGGCACTCATCGCATTTCTATTCCTCCGTATCGTATGGCACCAGCTGAGTTAAAAGAATTGAAAGAGCAACTTCAGGAACTTCTTGATAAGGGGTTTATTAAGCCTAGTGTGTCTCCTTGGGGTGCACCGATTCTGTTTGTGAAAAAGAAAGATGGTACTATGCGTATGTGTATCGATTACAAGCAGTTGAATAAAGTTACAATCAAGAATAAGTATCCTTTGCCTCCTATTAATGATTTATTTGACCAATTTCATGGAGCGAGGGTATTCTCCAAAATTGATTTGAGATCTAGGTATCACCATTTGAAAATTTGGGATTAAGATATTCTAAATATGGCATTCAGGACTCGTTATGGTCACTATGAATTTCTTGTGATGTCATTTGGGCTAACCAATGCCCCAACAACATTTATGCACCTGATGAATAGCGTATTCCAGCCGTATCTTGACTCATTTGTCATGGTATTTATTGATGATATCCTGGTGTACTCACATAGCCAGGAGGAGCATGCACATCACTTGGGTATTATATTACAGAGGCTGAGAGAGGAGAAACTATATGCCAAATTCTCTAAGTGTGAGTTCTGGCTTAGTTCGATGGCATTCTTGGGACACATAGTGTCCAGTGAAGGGATTAAGGTGGATCCGAAGAAAATAGAGGCAGTTCAGAGTTGGCACAGACCATCTTCAGTTACTGAGATTCGAAGTTTTCTCGGCTTGGCCGGTTATTATCGTCGCTTCGTGGAGGGATTCTCGTCTATTGCATCGCCTATGACTAAATTGACCCAGAAAGGTGCTCTGTTCAGGTGGTCAGATGGATGTGAAGAGGGTTTTCAGAAGCTTAAGACAACTTTGACTACAACTCCAGTATTGGTGTTGCCTACAGGTTCAATGTCTTATACTGTGTATTGTGACGCATCACGTATTGGTCTCGGCGCAGTGCTTATGCAAGACGGTAGGGTGATTGCCTATGCGTCCAGACAGTTAAAGGTACATGAGAAGAATTATCCGGTCCATGACCTTAAGTTAGCAGCTATTGTTCATGCCTTGAAAATTTGGCGGCATTACTTGTACGATGTCCATTATGAGGTTTATACCAATCACCGGAGTCTACAACATCTGTTTAAATAGAAGGATCTTAATTTGTAGTAGCGAAGGTGGTTAGAGTTGCTTAAGGATTATGATATCACCATTCTCTATCATCCCGGAAAGGCCAATGTGGTGGCCGATTCCTTGAGCCGTAAGGCAGAGAGTTTGGGCAGCGTAGCATACTTACCGGTAGTAGAGAGGCCTTTAGCTTTGGATGTTCAGGCTTTGGCCAACTAGTTTGTTAGATTGGATGTTTCCGAGCCGAATTAAGTTTTGTCTTATGTGGTTTCTCAGTCTTCTTTATATGATCGCATCAGAGAGCGCAGTATGATGATCCCCATTTACTTGTCCTTAAGGACACGGTTCAGCACGATGATGCCAAGAAAGTCACTATTAGGGATGACAGTGTATTACGGATGCAGGGCAGGCTATGTGTGCCTAATGTAGATGGTTTGCATGAGTTGATTCTCCAGGAAGCACACAGTTCGCGATACTCCATTCACCCAGGTGCCGTGAAGATGTATCAGGATTTGAGGCAGCATTATTGGTGGAGGCGAATGAAGAAAGATATAGTTGGGTTTGTATCTCGGTGTTTAAATTGTCAACAGGTGAAGTACAAACATCAGAGGCCGGGAGGATTGCTTCAGAGACTTGAAATTTCGGAGTGGAAATGGGAGCGTATTACCATGGATTTCGTAGTTGAGTTTTCACGAACCTTGAGGAAGTTTGATGTTTTTTGGGTGATTGTGGATCAGTTGACCAAATATGCACATTTTGTTCCAGTTGGTACTAATTATTCTTCGGAGCGATTGGCTGAGATTTATATCCGCGAGATTGTTCGCCTACATGGTGTGCCAGTGTCCATCATTTCAGATTGGGGCACGCAATTTACATCACATTTTTGGAGAGCAGTGCAGCGAGAATTGGGCACATAGGTTCAGTTGAGTATATCATTTCACTCTCAGATGGACGGACAGTCCGAGCGCACTATTTAGATATTGGAGGATATGTTACGCGCTTGTGTAATTGATTTTAGGGGTTCCTGGGATCAGTTTCTGCCACTCGTGGAGTTTGCTTACAATAATAGCTACCAGTCGAGTATTCAGATGGCTCCATATGAGGCTTTATATGGGAGACGGTGTCGGTCTTCGGCGGGTTGGTTTGAGCCTGGTGAGACTAGACTATTGGGTACTGATTTGGTTCAAGATACTTTGGAGAAGGTTAAATTGATTCAGGAGCGACTTCGCACGGCGCAGTCTAGACAAAAGAGTTATACGGTCCGGAAGGTCCGTGATATTGCTTACATGGTTGGGGAGAAGGTTCTGCTCAAGATTTCACCCATGATGGGTGTGTTGAGGTTTAGTAAGAAGGGCAAGTTGAGCCCTCGATATATTGGAACTTTTGAGATACTTAAGAAGATTGGAGAGGTGGCTTATGAACTTGCTTTGCCACCTAGTCTATTAGGTGTTCATCCAGTGTTCCATGAGTCCATGCTCCGAAAGTATATCGGGGATCCGTCTCATATTTTGGATTTTAGTACAGTGCAGTTGGACGGAAATTTGACTTATGATGTGGAGCCGGTGGCTATTTTAGACTGCCAAGTTTGAAAGCTGAGGTCAAAGAACATAGCATCAGTGAAGGTACATTGGAGAGGCCAACCAGTCGGAGAAGCTACTTGGGAGATTGAGCAGGAGATGCGGAGCAAATATCCATACCTATTTGAGACTCCAGGTATGATTCTATACCCGTTCGAGGACGAACGTTTGTTTAAGAGGGGGAGAATGTAACGACTTGGCCGGTCGTTTTGAGTATTATAACCTCGTTCCCCATTTACTACTCAAGTTATTCTTTACAGTTGTTTTATGACTTACCGGGTTAGCTGGTTCGGGTCCGGAAGGATTTCGGAGTGAAATGAGACACTACTTCATAATTGAAAACTTAAGTTGGAAAAGTTAACTGGATATTGACTTATATGTAAACAACCTCAGAATTTAATTCTGATGATTTCAATAGCTCCGTATGGTGATTTTGGACTTAGGAGCGTGTCCAAATTATTTTTAGGAGATCCGTAGTGGAATTAGGCTTGAAATGGCGAAAGTCGAATTTTTGGGAAGTTTGACCTGGGGCTTGACTTTTTGATATCGGGATCGAAATCCGATTCTGAAAATTTTAATAGGTCCATTATATTATTTATGACTTGTGTGCAAAATTTGAGGTCAATCGGACTTGATTTGATAGGTTCCAGCGTCGTTTGTGGAAACTTAAAATTTCAAAATTCATTAGGCTTGAATTGGGGTATGATTCATGATTTTAGCGTTGTTTGAGGTGATTTGAGGGTTCGACTACGTTCTTATGATATTTTAGGACATTTTGGTGTACTTGGTTGAGGTCCCGAGGGCCTCGGGTGAGTTTCGGATGGTTAACGGATCAATTTTGGATCTGGCATTCCAGCTGAAGAATGCTGGTTTTCTGTCACTGGTTTCCTTCTACACGATCGCATGAGAATGTCCGCGGTCGCATAGGCTTGTTTGAGGCAGTGATGATTTTGTTCTTCGCGATCGCGTGAAGAGGGCCGCAATCGCGTAGCTGTGCGATTTTGTTATCCGCGAAAGCATGAAGAAGGTCGCGTTCGCGTAGAGTAAGTGGAGCAAAAGTAGAGGTCACGCGTTTTGTGCTTCGCGATCGCGTGGACAAGTCCTCGATCGTGTAGGCCTATGAGAGTGAGCTTCGCGATCGCGTGGAAAAGTCCGCGATCGTGTAGGGTTAAATTTGGGCAGTGGAAATTTGTGCTTCACGATCGCGTGTGGTTGTCCGCGATCGCGTAGAGCAAATGACTGAGCAGAGAGTTTAAGTTATGAAAATGGGACATTTTCCATTTTTACCGATTTGGAGCTCGAAGAGAGAGAATGTTCGGGAGATTTTCAAGGAAAATAACGGAGTAAGTGTTCCTAACTCAATATTGGTTAAATTACCCGAATCCATGGTTGTTTTTGACATTTAATTAGTGAATTAAGTTGGAAGATTTAGAAAACCCTCTTGGTTTAAATTGAAGATTTGAGGGTCGAGTTGAGGTCGAATTTTCGAAAAATTGATATGGTTAGACTCGTAGTTGAATGGGCTTTCGAATTTTGTAACTTTTGTCAGGTTCCGAGACGTGGGCCCTACGGGCAATTTTTGAGCTAAATTTTGTATTTTGTTGGAAAACTAGTATTTTCTTATGGAATTAATTTCAATAAATTTTATTTACTGAATCGAATTATTTGTGGCTAGATTCGAGGCATTTGGAGGCCAATTCACGAGGAAAAGACATTGCAGAATAAAGAATTATACGGCTTGAGGTAAGTAGCAGTTCTAAATTTGGTCCTGAGGGTATGAAACCCAGGAATATGTATTATGTGATTTATTTTGAGGTGACGCACATGCTAGGTGACGGACGTGTAGGCGTGTACCATAGGAATTATGACTTGGTCAATTCCATGGAACCGTGTAGTTGAAAAATCTGTTGATATCTGTACATTTTTCCCCGTATTAGAGAAATTGATCTATGAATCATGTTTAAATCATAAGTTTACACAGTTGGGACCCACAGAGGTCGTGTACTTTTGAAATTATTTGTTAAATTGTTGTTTTTCACCCAGTCACAGTTCTATTTGTATATTTTTACCTCAGTCTCTCTTATTCATTATTGATGCATCATATCATTTTTGTTGGGCTGCTTATCATGATTTCTGAGAGCCCGAGAGACTGGAGAGGTTGATGACTGAGTGAGGCCGAGGGCCTGATTGTGAGGATATTTATGGATCGGGTTGCACGCTGCAATATGTTTCATTGATTTATGCCATGCTTGGCTTGATATAGCGCTTGGGCTGAAGGAGCCCTGAGCCCCTATCTTTTGTTTCGCAGACCTTGTCTCTCCTTCCCTATCTTTTGTTTATTGTATTTGGTCTCAGATTATTATAGACCGTATTTTCTAGACTTGTAATGTATAGATGCTCATGTACTCAGTGACACCAGGTTTTGGGAGTATTTGTATCGGTTTTTGCAAATTTTTTTGATTGTGTTTAAATATTATATTTTCTAACTTAAAAGAAATTGTGGTTTATCGAGGTTGTCGGCTTGCCTAGTATCGAGATAGGCGCCATCATGATAGGTTAGAAATTTTGGGTCGTGACAATCCAACTACTACCATTTACCAACAATTTATCCCACCTTCATTCTTAAATAATTTATAACTTCCAACATCACATACATGACCATCCATCCACACCCAACGACTAAAATTCCAGCAAATAATCACCTTTCAATCTCTACAATGGTTATGTATTTAAATTGGGAACATATGGCTCCAATCACCATACCATAAGTTTTAATACTTAATTCATACTCATATTCCCATAATATATCCATACATGTAAGTCTAAGAGTGTAGGATTACCTTTTGGAAGAAATCTTGTAAAACCCTCCTTTGAGTTCTTGAAGAAATTTCTTGAAGATTAAAGTATTTTATGTGTAGATTTCATCAATACTAGTGTAGAAATGATAGAATTTCACACCAAGATAATGGGGATTGCTTACCTTGAATAAGAGGGGACTTAGTGTTCTTGAAAGAGTGGATAAGAACTCAAAAATTTGTCCAAATGAAATGGGAAAAATGAGCCCTGAATTGGCTTAAAAAGAGCTGGAGCTGACCCGCGCCCGGTCTGGCGAAGTGACCCTCACTTCGCTGTCCACTCCATGCAAGAGAAGACAGGATCCGCGCCCGGTCTGGTGAAGTGACCCTCACTTCGTTGTCCGCCAAAATAACTAGGCGATCTAACTTTGGTAATTTCATCATAACGTTTAGTAGGAATGTCCAAATGACGAACGACTTGATGCGTTAGAAACTAGACTCAAAGGGCTACACTCTAGATTCAAAATTCATGGAATGTATCTTCACATTATGAGAGTTATACCCATTCAAAGGTAGGTGTTGTGCAAATTAAGACACCTTTTCCACTTAATATTTCCAACTTTTGTCAATTAGTGTCGAAACCTTCTAGACCTATCCAAATGTAAATCTGGGCATACGCCCAAGTCCAAAATCACCATCCGGTCCTAACGGAACCATCAAAATTTTGATCCGAGGTCGAATACTAAAAAGTCAAATTTGGTCAACTCTTTCAACTTAAGGCTTCCAACATGGAATCAAAACCGATGATTCACACACGTCATAATACATCATATGAAACTATTCAAGACTTCAAATAGTTGGAAGGAGCGTAAATATTCAAAATGACAAGTCAGGTCGTTATACACACGAACGTGTACACAATCACGATAGTAAATTAAAAACCCGCCTAAGTATTCTATGAATGTTTCATGAGTTGATTATTTTCCTAAGATTTTAGATTATTGGGAAAATCCAAGAATTATGGAATTATTGTTGGAAAATGTTGTAAATTAGTTAGGAAAGGCAGGCTAGCTTATTCAATTATTTAAGGATAAGGGCTAGAATTGTTATACTGGGTTGGATGAAGTTCACCTTCTTGAGGCCCAAATTCTTCTCTTTCTGTCACGACCCAAAATCACGTGACCGCCACCCGGCACACTACCCGACATGAGCAAACCAAACCATGTCATGCACCCAAATCATATGCATGAAAACCAATTTAACGGCGGAAGCTCCTTGAAAATCATATACATTTTCAAGTTAAATGATAAAATATTTTTCAATTCAAAATCACACATGACGCCTTTCATGATAATAACAATGAGACTAAGTAAAACAAATATACTTCCATGTGTGTCCTGTACAACCCCGTTACTACAACCTTTCACAACTATCTATGGAGCCTTTATACCAAAGAATAGAACTAATGGTTGGAGTAATTCCAACAAAATAAAATAAGGAAGAATATGATAACTACCACGAAATAAAAGTGGAGCTTCATAATACTTCGGAAAGAGAGTCATCCTACCCTGACCGCATGTTACGTATCATACATCATCCTGAAACATGTAAAGTAAGCAGGCCCCTGGAGGGGGCCCCTTAAGGGCTGAGTACACCACATCAGTACTCAATAAGTGTCAGACTCTGTCTAACTTAAGTTCTTGGGACAAATTTTATAAAAATAATGCACCAATATTTGATATAAATGATAAGAAATTTTATCAATTCATGACCCTTGTTATTTTAAATAACGACCAAGTGAAATATAACCCACAATATAAACTTTTTAAATTTTACATCAATCCAAGATTTTTGATAAAATCATACAAAATCATTCCATTTGCTTTAAGTCATCGAAATTACTTTCGGCTCCTTAGGCCTAAACATAAGAAAATCATCCTTACCTTTCACTGGGAGTACTATACCATCACTGACATAAGAAGGTCAACTAGGTTATGTACCTAGCGGCAAGTATCATATACCCTACTTTCTCAAGTCGTCTCATCGTAGTGCCGTACGAATCGACTCAGCCATGCTAATAATAGCACAAAATAGTACTCTCTCGAAGGAGAGCACTCTGCTGTAGTCTATACCACAAAGTGGCTATCTACGCCTACACCGGCACGTGTAGCTTCATGACAATGAACACGATATATCCGAAGCCAATCTCGGTGAACACAAGTAACTCCAAAAATATTTGATACTTCAAAAATAGATTCATAGCATAGTAGACTTAAAGGATCTATTTTTATCAAATCATAGCATTTATAGAAAATTCAAATCATTTGAACAACATTTAAATAAATAATCTTTTTCATGCTAAAGCCTTTAGCAATTTAACATTAATATTTAAAAGATACCACAAGTGTCATTCTGTTCGTCAATTTCCAAAAGAAATACTTTTCACGAAAACTTATCTTTAGCATTCAAATATGTATATTCTTGTAAATACGTAAGTTTTGATAAAAAACTTATAACATTTACCTTGAGTGTCATTTTGCCAACAAGATTTAAAATAAAATTTTATAAAATAGCATGACACTAGATATGCAACATAATATTCTAGTACATGGAGATAACTTGAAACATGCTTTTAGAGAAAGTCCCTAAATAAGAGTAAGTTTTAATCAACCTACCTCGCTTTCGCTTTATTAACATTCACAAGCTTTCAATCCTCCTCTATCATTCCAATGTTGATTAAAACGCTCAACATCACCAACAAGTCGATATCTACAATTAGATATCCTAATTACATCAGAATATGACATAAGATATTGATTAACATCCATATATGGCTCATAAGTTGGCTACAAGCCTCCAACAACTCAAATCGCCAAATAGTTTTACATGCTAGACCATTCAACTTCATTCTTATGTTTTAATACCCATTCGGAGTCATTAATGATACTACATCAATTGTCCATCGCCACCAAGTTACTATTCATCGTCTTTCTATAATCAATACTTGCAAAATATACAATTCGGATGATTACTTTCATCTTTTGCTAACAAATAATTCCATAAGTTCATTGTATTCATAAATTTCATCGCCAAGATTACCATTCATCTACTCTTTTATTTTCTCAAAAGTACTATTCATACCATGAACTAGAGTTTTATAATCCAATCTTTCAACCATTAAAACTTGTAACAAATGCTTCAAATACTTCTAACTACTCATAATAAACGAGTTGTGAAAATTTGAAATTACCTATAGTAGATAAATCTTGAAAAATCATAACTTTGGTGATTTAATTGTTCTTGAGGATTTGATGATGAAATCTAGCATTTGGATGCAAGAATGATGTTAGAACTCATGTATATTGAGTAAGAATCAACCCAAAACATCATTAACAACTTACCTTAGTTGGTTGGACTTGATTTGAGATCAAAATCGCCTCTTCACCTCAAGAACCCCAACTCCCAAATACCCACAATACTCTCCTCCCCCGACCTTGTATTTATAGGCCCAGATTTCTGGGTTTCGGATGCGGCCCTAGATGCTTCGCATCCCCACTTCACTCCTCTTTGAAGATAAGATGTGGACCTGGATGCTATGGCAGCACTTCACTGCCAGTCTTTCTTTCGGACACGGCCTCGGATGCTTCGCATCTGCAGACTCCTCTGCCAGCCTTTGGTAATTTGGTCATAACTTCTTGTAGGAATGTCCAAATGACAAACTGTTTGACGCTTTAGAAACTAGACTCGAAGATCTTTCATTTGATAGTGTTTTATATCACATAACTCCTTACACATATTTAAAGTTAGGTCTTGTGCGTACTCATTTGGAATTTTAGTCTATCATGTAATTTCCAACTTGACTTGGACTTAGGGATATCCTTAGACCCCACATCACTTATAATATACCTTGTACACTTATCATATCAAATTAATATTTATCATATTAATAGTTCTCTTCTGCACACAAAATAATATAATTAGTGCACATCAACTTCCTTAATAGCGCTTAAGTACTTCGAAATTTTTCGGGGTGCTACATTCTCCCCCACTTAAGAACATTCGTCCTCAAATGTTTTACAAGTCACTTTTAAGAATATAGTTACCATCCTTTTACCTCCAACCATTATGCATAGGCACTTATGACTAATGGGTCTTATACTTCCTTTCCAAAATCTCAACTTACTTATGGCCCTCAAAATTTGGCTATCTTTACAAATTCTTAATAATTTCAGCAGATTTTCCCTTGCAATTGGGACTATCCAAAAAAGTTTAACCTATCCAGAACAAGCCCCCACACGGGCACCAATAACAATATAGCTCAACAACTAGAAATATAGAACATGATGAACTCTTTAGGCCCCACACGACCTTACATATACCATAAGTGCATCAAATATACACTTTTGTACTTTGTGAGTATTTACATACCTACATACTGATGAATATTAATAGTAGTCATTCAACATAGTACCCATATCACTACTGAACATATTTGTAGTCCTTTATCTTGAATACGTCAACTTGTACCTGAAAAGTATCTTCAAGTAAACTAAAATCTCTCTATGATTGGAACTTTTACAAATTCATAATGTAGAATGGAACATTTCCATGCTGCCTTAATTCTCAGATTCCTCGAAGCTATGGCTCATGCTTGGTGAGAGCAAAATTATATTGCTCACTTGGTACCTGTAAACTTATCCATTCTGACTCATAGTATCGAAATTTTCTTATAACCAATACTTTCAAATTAGTCTATTGCCCCTTTTGAGTCTTGTTTCCAGGAAAAAATTTTCCACTTAAGACTTTTAATATTCTCTAATCATCAAAACTATTTTGGAATGTTCTTTTATTCCTTTCAAAGATTAATAAGATATTTGTCTCAGACTTATCCATCATATGATAATTTCATACCCCCACTTTCGCTCATACCTTTAGAGCTCATGTTAGAATCATAATTTGATAACTATTGTTAACAATAAGTTTGCTCTAAAAATAATTCAACTCACTTCTTTTGAGTTCATGACACTAGTTTGCCACCTACTCGCGGACATCCGTGTTCTAGTTTTATTTCTTAACTTTTACCAATTCCTTGACACCATTGAGTATCTTGTGATATTTTGTTACCGAAAATTTGGGATTGCATTTATTTTCATGCACACCATAGACATGCTACCGTAGCCCGTAAACTTTCAATAGTCAAGAGTCATCATTACCACGATGGTACTTGCACCCTTTTGATATTAGTGCTCTTCTTTGAACCCGTGCTTTTTACTGACATACTTTATTTTTTTTATAGAAGTCTCTTCTCATTTAAGAATAAGCATTGCATTACCCCTTTATATTTTATTCCGTGCAAAGTGTGCACATATTAAAAGGACTCCCTTATTCCATACAATTCCACATATAATTCAAAGTACTCCCTCGTTCTCCACAATACTTGAATTTAATTCAAATCGCACATGTCCCCAAGTTGTAGGAATACATTCAAGTTGCGTATTAAATCCTTGACTATCAAACATAACTTTCAATATCCCTGATGCAGAACATCGTAACTATTGCTCATAATGAGTTTGTAATTGTCGTACAAGCACTTCATGAAAATTGTACCCTTCTGATCATAAAGGCTACTGATAATACCTCATTCATCTTGTTTTTAGTAACTATAACCTTTCCTCTTATTTTTTTTAATTTTATAAACCATAACTTAAAAGGTAACATCTGCTTACTCAGACGCTCCCCCACTTAGGAGTAAATAAAATTTGAAACTCTTACCTACCACTCAAAGAGTTAACTGAAGTTTTAGATAAATTTTCTCGGACCATTTACATGCTCACCTGTTTTTACATCCTTTATTTTGTCAAAAGCTTTCTGGCGGGCTCCCCCAATTAGAAATCTCTATTTTACCGCTTCAATATTTCATCGTACATTGTCTTTTGTTTTATCATTATACCGATATGCTCATTATTCTGACAATATGATATATTGGTTATACTTGTAGGAACTTTCTTTGTTCATTTTCGTATCCAAGTATCACGTCGCTACTAATGCAACATATATTGCTAAGGGCCATTATTTTTCGCCCTTGTGACATCTTTATAGCTAGCACTTCACTCTTTCATGTTCACTCTACCATTGAAATATCTTCTAATATTTCACCCTTCAATCCATGCTCTAATATATTTCTAGCAAGCACGACTACCTTGCGCCTTTCATCTCATGCTTAAATATGCTGAACAAGTGTGACTTCCTTAGGCTAAATCCATGTATCATTATATAACTTTTCACAATATATACCATTTTCACAATGCTACATGTAAGAATTACACATCCTATCTTAATGCCACCATCATGTTATCAAGCCGCATATATATATATATATATATATATATATATATATATATATATATATATATATATATATATAGAGATTCCGTAATATATATCTCTGAAATTTTTCTTGCTCTTAAGTTCTTTCATGAAACTTTATTTTGATGGTATCCCACCGAGTAGACTAATACTTATGATAAAGATGGCATGCATGTAGGGTCTTATTACCTCATGTCTTCATCACAATGTGAACTCTTTTGGTCGTAGCTAATACCACGTATTTATATCAACACATTTCATACGATAAATATATACTTGCATATTTTCCCATTCTTCATGGTATTGTTGACCTCGTCCATACACATTCATGTAGGGATTTATGATACATTATCATGTAGTCTTAGAATTCTTGTAACTTCTCAATCTCCAAATCCGTACCATAACCGTTTTCAATCATTGTTTTGAGCCTTACGTCGTACACCTTATATGTATAACTTTACAACAACTTTAACTTAGCCCATGAGCCATTTCTATATTTATTCTTCTTGAATCATAAGGATTTTTTTACTCACATGTTAACTGCTCTTTCAATATCGGTGACATATAGAGTTACTTTGAGATCATTTTTGGAAATTCTCAATTTTTTAATCATTTCAACAGAATAAAATAAGACATACCTCGACTAGAAAAACTCAAGATTATCATTCTATGTCATTTTCTTTTTCTTCTCTAACAACCTATATTGTTTCTTATAACCTCCAAGATTATGCCTTTTGCGCATCCCATGCCTTAATATTTTCACGCTTACCCATTTAAGTTCACATACTTTATCCTCGCATACCTTGGTATGCATAATTAGAGATTGACTTTTATTTATATCACATTCATCATCTGGAGGAACTAAAGGTTGGCATGCCCATCTTTTACATATGGCATGCTTCGTCTATCTTCAACTCGTACTTACACGTGGTACTTTATTTCTTGTGTGCCACTTCTATTACATATGACACCATCATGATGATAACCTATCATGCTTAGAGGTAACCCGATGTCAAGTACAATTAAGGATCATCTCTCTCGTTTTGTAACATTCCCTTTTCAGATGATCAAGATGTCATTTTCCTTTTTTTTGGGAAGGTGTCTTTGGTCATTATTGACACTGTCTTAACTATGCCATATTTCTTATAAATCATACTATGTTCGCCACAGACTTGACTGATTCACATTCATTCATCAGTTAGATCCATATCACCTCTCTATACATTGTCATGATAATTTAAGATGCAACCTCTTAATTTATAATATTCTTTTTATACCTTTGCTAAACTCGTTAATGCTGATTACCATATTAAACAGTCGCTTTAACATCTTGACTAAGAATCTTGAATTGAAATCTAGGGTCTAACATAGGTGCCCTTATTCACATCCTTTAATAAAATTCTTTATAAGTCATGACACCATCTTGACAATACTAGCTGACATCATCACCTTATTTTCTTCCATAATTTCTCCGTATTCGACTCATAATTCTTATTGACCAAAGTCATATGTGTTGACTGTATCAGTCCCAATATATTCTCAATGTATCTTTCCATTTTGAACAAATCTGACACTTTCTGGCTATTAGCACAAGCATCTTGTATTATAACTTGAACCTTGAGTTTTATTCTTGTCACTACTATATCTTCCATAACAGGTAATCAATACGATCGAGAATCCGTACTCTCACTTCAGGCACAAACGCACGTTATAGAGTATGAAGAAAGTGAAACTCTCTAGATGTCATTGTAGCCTCCCCGATATAAGTGTGGTCGGCAACATACCAATAAGAGGGACTCTACTTGACACGGCTCCATAGACTTCCTAGGACTCGACTTAGAACCTAGTGCTCTGATACCAAGTTTGTCACGACCCAAAATCACGTGACCGGCACCCGACATACTACCCGACCCAAGCGAACCAAACCATGTGATGCACCCAAACCATATGCATGAAAACCAATTTAACTGCGGAAGCTCCTTGAAAATCATATACATTTTCAAGTTAAATGATAAAATATTTTCCAATTCAAAATCACACATGACGCCTTTCATGATAATAATAATAATAATGAGACTAAGTAAAATAAATATACTTTTATGTGTGTCATGCACAACCCCGTTACTACAACCTTTCACAACATTCTATGGAGCCTCTATACCAAAGAATAGAACTAACAGTTGTAGTAATTCCAACAAAATAAAATAAGGAAGAATATGATAGCTACCACGAAATAAAAGTGGTGCTTCATAATACCTCAGAAAGAGAGTCATCCTAGCATGACCACATGTCACGTATCATACATCATTCTGAAATATATAAAATAAGCAGGGTCCTGGAGGGCCCCCCTAAGGGCAGAGTACACCACAGCAGTACTCATGTAACGACCTAGCCGGTCGTTTCGAGAGTTATAACCTTGTTTTCCCCATTTATACTTCTTTTTGTGTTATTAAGCTATATTATATTATATCGGGTTAGTTGGTTCGGGACCGGAGTAGTTTCAGAGTGAATTAAGACACTTAGTCTCTTAAGTAGAAACTTAAGTTGGAAAAGTCAACTGGATGTTGACCTATGTGTAAACGATCTCGGATTGAATTCTGATGGTTTCGTTAGCTCCGTTAGTTGACTTTGGAGTTAGGAGTGCATCCGGAATGTGATTTGGAGGTCCGTGGTAGAATTAGGCTTGAATTGGTGAAATTGGAAATTTGGAGATTTTGGTCGGCAGTGGAAAATTTGATATCGTGGTCGGAATGGAATACCGGAAGTTGGAGTAGGTTCGTAGTGTCATTTGTGACGTGTGTAAAAAATTTAAGGTCATTCGTACATGGTTTGGTTGGTTTCGGCATCGGTTGCCGAATTTGGAAATTTAGAAGTTCTTAGGCTTGAGTGATTCGAAGGTTCGACTAAGTTTGTATGTTGATAAATGACTTGTTGGTATTTTTGGTTTAGGTCCCGAGATCCTCGGGGTGATTCCGGGTGGTTAACAGATTTGTCGATGTTGGAATTTGCAGTTGGAGCTGCTGCTTCTGCTATTTCCGCACCTGCGGAAGGAAGAGTCGCAGGTGCGAGGCCGCTGTGCGCGTGGGGAGTGCGCATGTGTGGGCAACGCTGGGCTAGGTAGGTTTCGCAGGTGCGAGTTGGAGGTCATATCTGTGAGCCCGCAGGTGCGAAACCTTGGGCGCAGATGCAGAAAGGGCAATGCTGGGCAGGCTTCGCAGAAGTGGAGGAAACGGCAGATGGGCCTTCGCAGGTGCGACGGGTTTGCCGCAAATGCGGATTCTGGGTGCGTAAGTGAGTTGCGCAGGTGCGGCTCCTTGGACCGTAGGTGCGGCCGCGCGGGTGCGAGAAAATAGCTGCAGGTGCGAGAAACCTGGGCAGAGAGTACATATTGCACACTTCGCAAATTATTGGGCATTCTTCACGATTTGTTTTCGGATTTGGAGCTTTTTGGAGAGTTTTGAAGAGGGAATCAAGGGGGTTTTCATTGAGGTAAGTTACTTGAGTCTAATACTCGTATATATGGTAATTTTCCCGTTGTTTAATCATTGTAATTAGTGAAAATGAGGGGTTAGGGCTTGGAACCTTTGGAGAGTAATTTAAGGATTTGAAGGACCAAACGATGTCGGATTTTGATGAATTTGGTATGGTTAGACTCATGAGTGAATGAGATTTCTAGTTTTGTGAATTTTGTTAGATTTCGAGATGTGGGCCCGGGGGCTGGGTTTGAGCCAATTTCGGGTTTTGATCTAATTTTGAAGCTTTCCTTGTGGAATTCATTCCATTAGCGTATATTGATGGTATTGTACTGATTGTGAATATATTTGGAGCATTTGGAGGGAGAGTCCAGAGGCAAGAGCATTGCGGGGTAGAGATTTGACCGGTTTGAGGTAACTAACGATTGTAAATCAAGTCCTGAGGATACGAAACCCCAGAGTTTTGTATCATTCTACTATTTTTAGTGACGCACATGCTAGGTGACGGGCGTGTGGGAGTGCACTGTTGGGGATTGTGACTTGGTCCGTCCCGTAGCAACTGTAAAGTTACATACTTTGTTAAAACTATATGATACTTATATGTTTTAGAATAGTTTCTGTAAATTGGGTTGAATGCCATGTTTGGGCCTTGCGTCAGTACTGTTTGGACCCTTAGGGGATTTTTCTTACTATCCTCTCATTGTTTTCGATTGAAAATCTATACTCAGTCATGTTTATACTTGTTTACCGCATAACTCAGTTTTATGACTCTATTTTGATGTATATAAATATTTTGGGCCGAATGCCATGTTTTACTGAAATGCCCGAGTGGCTTGAGAGGTTTATGACTGAGTGAGGCCGAGGGCCTGATTTGTGAGGATATTTATGGGATCGAGCTGCACGTCGCAACATATTGATATCGGCCGAGGGCAAGATTGTGAGGATGAGTGTGGATCGGGGCTTCCCGCCTGCAGCATACTTTATTATTATAGAACGTGAGTTGTCCGTGCAGCACGTGAGTTGTCCGTGTAGATTATAGCGCTTGGGCTGAAGGAGCCCCTCCGGAGTCTGTACACACCCCCAGTGAGCGCAGGTACCTACTAAGTGCGAGTGCCGAGTGCTGAGTGACTGGGCGGCATGAGTGATTGTGAGGTATGCCCGAGTGGCAAGAGTGATTGTGAGGTATGCCCGAGTGGCACGAGTGACTGTGAGGTTTGCCCGAGGGGCTGTTTATGATTTGATCATTTTTTCTCACCTTTGCATTGAGCCTTTGTTTGAAAAACTGTTGGAAAAATATCTTTAAATGATTTTTACTAGAACTGGGTTTAAACGAGATGATTTGATTCAAACACTGATTTTTAAAGCATGTTGTACTTTACTGAGATTTCATGATATGAACGTTATATGCTTTATTGTTCGTCACTACTGCTCAGTCTTTATTTATTGTTGTTACTTACTGAGTTGGTGTACTCACGTTACTCCATGCACCTTGTGTGCAGATTCAGGTGTAGCTGGACATGGTAGGGGTTATTGATTGTTCTGGTTGCAGATTTTCTTGGAGATAGCAAGGTAGTTGTTTGGCGATTGCAGCCCCTGCTCTTCTCCCTCTTGTCTTCCTCCAGTTGTATTTAGCTATTTTTCAAGCTGAGTTAGCCTTGATATTGTTAGACAGATTGTAGTAGATGCTCATGACTAGTGACACCCCAATGTCGGTCTTTTCCTTCCGCACTTTTATTTTTGATTGGGAACTCCTTTGCGTAGGTTTTTATGTTAAATAACATTGAAATTATCTTTGAAATGAAAATATCGGTTTGTTTTGGAAATGAGTCGGCTTGCCTAGTTCTACGATAGGCGCCATCACGGCAGGGGTTAGTTTGGGTCGTGACAACTCAATAAATGTCATAGACTCTCTCTAACTTATGTTCTTGGGACAAACTTTATAAAAATAATGCAACAATATTTGATATAAATGATAAGAAATTTTATCAATTCATGACCCTTGTTATTTTAAATTTCGACCAGTGAGATATAACCCACAATATAAAATTTTAAAACAATTACATCAATCCAAGATTTTGGATAAAATCATACAAAATCATTCCATTTGCTTTAAGTCATCGAAATCACTTTCGGATCCTTAGTCCTAAATATAAGAAAATCATCCTTACCTTTCACTGGGAGTACTATACCATCACTGACATAAGAAGGTCAACGAGATTATGTACCTAGCCGCAAGTATCATATACCCTACTTGCTCAGGTCGTCTCATTGTAGTGTCGTACGAATCGACTCAGCCATGCTAATAATAGCACAAAATAGTACTCTCTCGAGGGAGAGCACTCTGCCATAGTCTATACCACAAAGTGTCCGTCAACGCCTACACCGACATATGTAGTTTCATGACAACGAACACGATATATCCGAAGCCAATCTCGGTGACCACAAGTAACTCCCAAAATATTTGATACTTCAAAAATAGATTCATAGCATAATAGCCTCAAATGATCTATTTTTATCAAATCATAGCATTTATAGAAAATCTAAATCATTTGAACAAAATTTAAATAAATAACCTTTTTCATGCTAAAACCTTTAGCAATTTAAAATCAATCTTTAAAAGATACCACAAGTGCCATTCTGTTCGTCAATTTTCAAAAGAAATACTTTCCACGAAAACTTATCTTTAGCACTCAAATATGTATACTCTTGTAAATACGTAAGTTTTGATAAAAACTTATAACATTTACCTTGAGTGTCATTTTTCCAACAAGATTTAAAATAAAATTTTATAAAACAGCATGACACTACATATGTAATATAATATTCTAGTATATGGAGACATCCGTACTTGTTTGTCCCCACAAGCACGAAAGCACATTTGCAAACAACTTAAGTATTAACTTGAAACATGCTTTTAGAGAAAATCTCTCAATAAGAGTAAGTTTTAATCAACTTACCTCGCTTTCGCTTTATTAACATGCATAAGCTTTCAATCCTCCTCCATCATTCTAATGTTGATTAAAACGCTCATCATCACCAACAGGTCGATGTCTACAATTAGATATCATAATTACATCAGAATATGACCTAACATATTGATCAACATCCATATATGGCTCATAAGTTGGCTACAAGCCTCCAACAACTCAAATCGCCAAATAATTTTACATGCTAGACCATTTAACTTCATTCTTATGTTTTAATACTGTCACGATCCAATTTTCCCTCCGTGAGACGTCGTGACGACACCTAGTCTCTACAACTAGGTAAGCCTAACATTTTTGAGGAATAGTGAAATAAAAATATAAATTTAACCAACTATTCAAAAATACACAACGAATCCCAAAACCCGGAGCATCGTGAATCACAAACTACATACGGAAAAATCTAGTGTCTCTATACATCAGAATCTAACAAGAAAAATACAGAAGATAATGGACATGAGAAAGAGTAGAAGGGGACTTCGAGGTTTGCGGACGCGGCAGATATACCTTGAAGTCTCCAAAGCTATCACGGCATACTGATAGTGCGACTGATAAGGTGCACCTGGATCTGCATACGAAAAACATATGCAGAGAGTAGCATGAGTACTCCACAATCGGTATCCAGTAAGTGTAAAGCCTAACCTCGGTCGAGTAGTGACGAGGTCAGGTCAGGGCCCTACTGGCAAATATATATTAAAAGCAATATAGAGTGTAATACCGCAATAAAATAAAGGCTGAAATTTAACGACAATGAAATCATAGAAGGAAACAGCTTAGTACACAGAAATCACAACAGGGGATCTCCCGAGTACCATCTCGTAGTCCCAAATGTAAATGTGCAGGGGGGATCTCCCGGAATACCGTTCCGTAGTTCCAAAGTAAATATGCAAGACATGGGGATCTCCCGTAATACCGTTCCGTAGTCTCAAAGTAAATATGCAGTACAGGGGGGATCTCCCGGAATACCGTTCCGTAGTCCCAAAGTAAATATGCAGCGTGAATGATAGAAATACAACTACATCACGAAATTCTTACAATTTAGACTAAGTACCAATCAGGGAAGAAGTAGGAAATTCACTAAGCATGCTACACAAAATTCACATAAACAATTAAGACACGTAGATATGTTGTATTAGACTAAACATGATAGCTACACATATTGGAATAACTCAATTAAGAATGAAAATAGATTAGTACTCATTAAAATGGTATAACTCAAAATAACAGGAAAACATGTTGCTGCTCAGTAAGAAAAATCGAGTTTTACCACAACTAGCATGTGTACGTACTTGTCACCTCACGTACACGGCGCTCACATATCACAATAGTTCCAAATCTTAAGGAAATTTTCCCCACACAAAGTTAGGCAAGCCACTTACCTCAAACCAAGCTCAATCAATCGGTCACAATTCCTTTCCTACGAATATCCGGCTCCGAATGGCCCAAATCAAGCCAAAAGAAATTACATATCATAAATACAACAATAATAGACTCATCTATTAACGAATCAACATTTTTAACGAAAATTCCGAAATTAACTCAAAAATCGCTCGTGGGGCCCACGTCTCGGAATCAGGGAAAAGTCATAAAATACGAATGCTTGTTCACTCACGAGTCTAACCATACCAAAATTACTAAATTCCGATAACAATTCGGCCCTCAAGTCCTCAAATTTATCCAGGAGGGTTTTCAAACCTTTCCAACTTAATTCACCAATTAAATGATAAAAACAACCATGGATTCGGGTAATTTAAACAATATTGAGTTAAGAACACTTACCCCGTTGTTTCCTCTAAAAATCTCCCAAAATTCGCCTCAATCCGAGCTCCAAATCGTTAAAAATGGAAAATGGGATGAAGTCCCATTTTCTGAACTTAAACTTTTTGTCCAGACCTCTATTCTTCGTGAATGCGACAGGTCCCTCGCATTCGCGAAGCACAACTCGACTGCCCACAAATTTAACCCTTCCCGAACGCGACCACGGTTTCGCGAATGCGAAGATTTACCAGCTCAGACCTTCGCGAAAGCGACCACGGCTTCGCGAATGCGAAGATTTACCAGCTTAGACCTTCGCAAACGTGACCACCATCTCGCGGAGGCGTAGAACAAGGACTTGGGGTCCCCAATAGCCTCACTCCTCTTCACGAACGCGACACCACTCACGCGTTCGTGATGCACACACAGACCATACCTTCGCGTTCGCGTTCGCGTCCTCCCCTTCGCGAACGCGAAGAACAAAACTTCACGCTCAGAAAACACTCTTCGCGAACGCGTCCTACTCCTCGCATTCGCGATGTTTCCATTGGCCACATCTTCGCGAATGCGAGCTCTTCTTCGCGAACGCGAAGAACAAACTTCTGCAACAAAAACCAGAAAAATCGGCTACTTCTCTAAGTCCAAAAATGACCCGTTGAGCATCCGAAACACACCCGAGGCCCCCGGGACCTCAACCAAACATACCAACAAGTCCTAAAATACCATATGAACTTAGTCGAATTCTCAAACCACATCAAACAAAGCTAAAATCATAAATCATCCTCCGATTCAAACTTAAAGAACTTGAAACTTCCAAATTCGACAACCGATGCCGCAACCAACCAAACCACGTCCGATTGACCCCAAATTTTGCACACAAGTCATATTCAACACTACGGACCTACTCCAACTTCCGGAATCGGATTTCAACCCCGATATCAAAATTTCCACTACCGGTCCAAAACTCCAAATTTTTGACTTTTGCCATTTCAAGCCTAAATGAGCTGCGGGACCCTAAAACACATTACGGATACGCCCCTAGGCCAAAAAACACCCAACGGAGCTAACGGAATTGACGAAATACCATTCTGGAACCGTCTTCACATAATTCTGACTACGGTCCAAATTCTAAGACTTAAGCTCTCATTTAGGGACTAAGTGTCCCAAATCATTCCAAAAACCAGAACGAAACCTCCCGGCAAGTCACAATAGCAGAAATAGATATGGGAGAAGCAGTTAATAGGGGTTTGAGGCTCTAACTCTTAAAACGACCGGCCGGGTCGTTACATCCTCCCCCTCTTAAACCAATCGTTCGTCCTCGAACGAGCATAGACATATACGTGAAATGGTGAAAAGATGAGGATAACGACTGCGCATATCCTGCTCGGTCTCCCAATGAACCTTCACGGAAGCAATGTTCTTTGATCTTAGCTTTCTGACCTGCCTGTCTAAAATAGCCACTGGATCCTCAACATAAGATAGATCCTTGTCCAACTGGACTGAGCTGAAATCCAACACATGAGATGGATCGCCGTGATATTTCCGGAGCATAGAAACATGGAATACCGGATGAACTCCTGCTAGACTGGGAGGCAGGGCGAGCTCATAAGCAACCTTCTCAACTCGACGCAACACCTCAAATGGACTAATGAACATTGGGCTCAGCTTACCCTTCTTTCCAAACCTCATAACGCCCTTCATAGGTGAAACCTGAAGCAAGACTCGCTCTCCAATCATGAATGCCACATCGCAAACCTTCTGGTCTGCATAACTCTTCTGTCTAGACTGGGCTGTGCGAAGTCTATCCTTAATCACCTTCACCTTTTCCAAAGCATCCTGAACCAAGTCCGTACCTAATAATTTGGCCTCGCCGTCCTCGAACCAACCCACTGGGGACCGACACTGCCAACCGTACAGAGCCTCATACGGTGCCATCTGAATGCTGGACTGATAACTGTTGTTGTAAGAAAACTTTGCAAGTGGCAAGAACTGGTCCCAAGCACCCCCAAAATCTATCGCACACGCACGGAGCATATCCTCTAATATCTGAATAGTGCTCTTAGTCCGTCTGAGGGTGAAATGATGTGCTCAACTCAACCCTAGTACCCAACTCATATTATACAGCTCTCCAGAACCATGATGTAAACTATGTACCCCGGTCAGAGATAACAGATACCGATACGCCATGAAACCTGACGATCTCATGGATGTAGATTCGAGCCAGCTACTCGGAAGAATAGGTAGTCATCACAGGAATGAAATGAGCCGACCTGCTGATATGGAGTATCAGTCTCCAACTCCTAAGCCACGCTGAATCTAATACCATAGTTGAGCCCCTCGATAAATCGACGGACTCGCTCTCTCACTGTGGAAACTAAGGCAGGTGCATGCCTGGACAACTCGCTGAACCTGACAACATACGCTGACACGGTCAAATTAACCTTTTCTGCCTAGCGATTCTATATTTGTGGACTACCAGTCACACCTGCGACACCGCACCTGCGGAATATCCATTGCAGCTGCGGAGATGGATCTAGATAAATTGATAACCAACAGTAGAGTTGAATATTATACGAGTAGAGAATTTGCAGAGTTTTGATATTGTAATGTGTATGTCAATGTGTATTACTATGGTGGATACTATACAAACTTTTTTAGATTTACGGTGGATATTTGCAAAGTTCTTATTTTCAACCAAAGATTTTGGCGAAAACAGAAAATTTAAGAAAGACAGGGTCATATTTCTTTCAATTGTTTTCATTTATGATGTGAGAAATTGGTATTAACATAATAACGGTTGACAGTTATCTGCTTGTATCTTGCTCCCTATTCCACTAAAATCTTGTTTGTTCAGTTGTTTTAGAGCCCATTTTAGTGTTTTGAGCTTATTCCACACAGATAGCATGGCAGGTCATCTTTTGTTGCTCCTCCATATTTTCTTTACAGTTGCATCAAACTCACTTAGGCTTGCCAAGCAGTTGAGAAATTTGAAAGTACATACGCCCAAGTCCAAAATCATCATACGAACCTATTGGAACCGTCAAATCCCGATTCCAGGGTCGTTTTCTCAAAATGTGGACCAAAGTCAAACTTGGCCTTTTAAGGCTAACTTAAGGAACCAAGTGTTCCGATTTCAACCCAAGACCCAGCGCCAGTGTAGCGTGAAATGCTGGCCTGGACGTTGGGTCGACCTATGATTCTTTTTAATACTCTCCATTCTGTCCGAACATTTTATACATAACTTGCACATTCCAATACCACTCCTACCTACGACTTCTAGGACTACAAAGAAAATAATTTGCCAAAAGAATGTTTAATGATCCCTCAATTGTGAGCTTCTTTGATGTTCGTGGATAGGTTACTGTGTCCAGGGACTACAATTTAAGAAAGATGCTTCTATCCCTCCTTTAAGATGTTGGGGTAAATATGGAGCTTAATAAGAAAAGCGATATTGGAGAACACAGAGAAGAAGAAGAAGAAGAAGAAGAAGAAGAAGAAGAAGAAGAAGAAGAAGAAGAAGAAGAAGAAGAAGAAGAAAAAGAAGAAGAAGAAGAAGGAGGAGGAGGAGGACAAGAAAGAGTAAGTTATTATTTCGCTTTTATTACCGTGAATATTATTTTTGTAGATGGCTTATTCCCAACAAATACCTTCCCAATTCTTCCTACTCCTAGAATGTATCCCTTTTTGTCATTTCCAAAGGATACACTCCCTCCCTGCAGGGCCTTCAGTGAAAGGAAATCATTTGTACTTCCAGTTATCCATAATCACCCAAACTGCATCAAACTTCCGCTGAGTCCGTGGGAGACCAATAACGAAGTCCATAGTGATTCGCTCCCATTTTCACTCCGGAATCTCTATCTTCTGAAGCAACCCACCCAGTCGTTGATGCTCATACTTCACCTGCTGGCAATTTAGACATCTAGCCACATACTCTACTATGTCTTTCTTCATCCTCCTCCACCAATAATGTTGTCTCAGGTCCTGATACATCTTCGCGGTAGCCGGATGAAAGGAGTACCGCGAGCTGTGAACCTCCTAAAGAATCAACTCACGCAAACCATCTACATTGGGAACACATAGCCTGCCATGCATCCTCAATGCACCATCATATCCAATAGTGACTTCCTTAGCATCACCGTATTGGACCGTGTCCTTAAGGACAAGCAAATGGGGGTCATCATACTGACGCTCCCTGATACGATCATAAAGAGAAGACCGAGAGACCACACAAGCCAATACTCGACTCGGCTCAGAAATATCCAATCTCAAAAACTGGCTGGGTAAGGCATGAACATCCAACGTCAATGGCCTCTCTGCTACTGGTAGATATGCTAAACTCTTCAAACTCTCTGCTCGGTGACTCAAAGTATCGGCCACCACATTGGCCTTCCTAGGGTGGTATAAAATAGTGATATCATAATCCTTAAGCAGCTCCAACCACCTCCGCTGACGTAAGTTCAGATCTTTTTGCTTAAACAGATGCTGCAAGCTCCGATGATCGGTGTAAATATCACAAGGAACACTGCACAAATAATGTCGCCATATCTTCAAGGCATGAACAATAGCTGCTAACTCAAGGTCGTGGACAGGAAAGTTCTTTTCTTTCACCTTCAGCTGTCTGGATGCGTAGGCAATCACCTTACCGTCCTGCATCAACACCGTGCCAAGACCAATACGCGATGCACCACAATATACAGTATAAGACCCCGAACCTATAGGTAATACCAATGCTGGGGTTGTAGTCAAAGCTGTCTTGAGCTTTTGAAAGATCTCCTCACATTCCTCTGTCCACCTAAACGGAGCACCCTTCTGGGTCAGCCTGGTCATAGGTGCTGCAATAGATGAGAATCCCTCTACAAAGCGACGGTAATACCCTGCCAAACCAAGAAAACTCAGGATCTCTGTAGCTGAGGATGGACTGGGCCAACTCTGCACTGCTTCAACCTTCTTCGGATCCACCTGGATCCCCTCACTCGATACTATATGACCCAAGAATGCCACTGAGTCTAGCCAAAACTCACTTTGAAAATTTTGCATATAACTTCTTTTCTCTCAAGGTCTGAAGTGCAGTCCTCAGGTGCTGCTCATGATCCTCCCGACTCCGGGAGTATACCAGAATGTCGTCAATAAACACAATAATGAATGAGTCAAGATAAGGTTGGAACACACTGTGCATCAAGTGCATAAAAGTTGCTGGGGCATTGGTCAGCCTAAAAGACATATCAAGAAACTCATAGTGACCATATCTAGTCCTAAAAGTAGTTTTCGGGATATCCGGCTCCCGAATCTTCAACTAATGATAACCTGAACGTAAGTCAATCTTGGAAAACACTCTGGCACCTTGTAACTGATCAAATAAGTCATCAATACGAGGCAATGGATGCATGTTCTTCACTGTGACTTTGTTCAACTGGCGGTAATCAATACACATCCGCATAGAACCATCATTCTTCTTCACAAATAAGACAGGAGCACCCCAAGGTGACACACTGGGCTGAATGAAGCCTTTATCAAGCAATTCTTGTAACTGCTCTTTCAACTCCTTCAATTCAGGAGGAGCCATACGATATGGAGGAATAGAGATGGGCTGAGTGCCCGGCAACAAATCAATGCCAAAATCAATATCTTTGTCGGGCGGCATGCCCGGAAGATCAGCTGGAAACACATCTGCAAAGTCCCTCACTACTGGAACTGACTCCACTGTAGGGGTATCAATACTGACGCCTCTCACATAAGCTAGATACGCGTCACACCCCTTCTCAACCATTCGTTGAGCTTTAAGAAATGAAATAACTCTGGTGGGAGTATACTCTAAGGTACCTCTCCACTCTAACCGCGGTAAACCTGGCATAGACAATATCACGGCTTTAGCATGACAATCAAGAATAGCATAATGGGGCGACAACCAGTCCATGCCCAAAATAATATCAAAGTCCACCATGCTGACCAATAATAAATCGGCTCTGGTCTCAAAACCACTAAGAACAATCAAACACGATCGATACACGGTCCACAACAAGAGAATCTCCCACAGGAGTAGATACATAAATAGGGGAACTCAAAGAATCCCGAGATACGCCCAAATACGGGGCAAAATAAGAGGACACATAAGAATATGTAGAGCCTGGGTCAAATAATACCGATGCATCTCTATGACAAACTGGAACAATACCTGTAATAACAGAATCAGAAGCAACTGCTTCTGTACGAGCAGGAAGTGCATAATATCTGGCCTGGCCTCCCCCTCTAGGGCGACCTCTACCTCCCCGACCTTCACCTCGAGCTGGTTGAGCAGGTGGGGTGGCAGATGGTGCTGTAATCATAGCCTGAGGACCCGATGGAGCACGCTGTGGCTGAAAAGTCTGTGGAGGTGCACCCCTCCTAATCCTGGGGCAATCCCTCACCATGTGGCGAGTGTCACCACACTCAAAACAAGCTCTGGGAGGGTGTGACTGTTGTGACTGGCTTGGGCCAGGTCTGCTGGACTGGCCGCTAGGAACACCCCGTGCAGGAGGCACACTAGATACTGGCGGTGTATAATAAGGCTCCTGGGGTCTAGAAGGAGCTGGAACACCGATGGAGGCTAGAAGAGCTGAATGAATGGGGCGACTCACATAACCCCTACCATGGCGAGCTGCTGGGGCACGAGCTCCCGAATAATAACTAGCCTCTCGAGACCTCTTGGCCTCCCTCTCCTCTCTATCCCGGGCAAACATGCCCTCGAATCTCCTGGCAATACCCATAACCTACTGATAAGAAATATCCATCTCCAATTCCCTGGCCATACTACTCCGGATGCTGGGATAGAGACCCTCAATAAACCGTCGAACCCTCTCTCGAACTGTGGCAACTAAGGCTGGTGCATGTCGGGCCAAATCACTGAAGCGAACTGCATACTCTGACACAGTCATAGTACCCTAGCGCAACTGCTCAAACTCCGTGCGCCATGAGTCCCTGAGGCTCTGAGGGACATACTCTCTCAAAAATATGTCCGAGAACTGAGTCCATGTAAGTGAAGCTGCCTCAGCTGGACTACTCAACTCATAAGCACACCACCACTGATAGGCTGCTCCTCTAAGCTGGAATGTGGTAAAAGAAACCCCGCTCGTCTCCGCTACAATGACACTCCTTTAGAAAACCCAGAGCATCATCTGTAGCCAATCCGCTTAATGTAGGTGGGTGGTACTTCTTGTGCCTCTCAAGTCTAAGGTTCTCCACCTCAGACGTTGTTGCCCTAACCTCGGGCTGAGCTGGAACTACCGGTTGCATTGGTACAACCTCTGGAACCTGGTCGACCTGAACCCGCTGCTCTGGAGTACCGGCGACGGGAGTCTGTGCTCCTCTCCCGGCCTGAGATGTGGCAGGAGCAAGTAGAATCAATCCAGCCTGAGCTAAAGTGCTGAACATGCTCAGAAAGTGGGCTAGAGTCTCCTGGAGGGCTGGTGCAGGAACAGGTATCTCATGTGTCTGTCCTCCAGCTTGAGCTACTGGGGGCTCCTCTGTAGCAGCTTGTGCGAGTGCTCTGGCTGCACTACATGGATGTCCTCGGCCTCTACGCCGTCCCCGGCCTCTCGCAGAAATAGCAGGGGGCGCGGGTGCCTGGTCATCAGATCCGCTTGTACGTGTCCTCACCATTTGTGAGAGAATAGAATACATAAGTTTATAATCTTTGAAGTCAACAAAGTTTTCGTACGACAAGGAATCAAAGTAGTGAAATTTTCTTAACAGTTTCATAGCCTCCCGAAGATAAGTACAGATGTCTCCATACCGATCCGCGAGACTCTACTAAACTGGTTTGTAACTCACGACACCTATGAACCTAGAGCTCTGATACCAACTTGTCACGGTCCAATTTTCCCTCAGTGAGACGTCGTGACGGCACCTAGTCTCTACAACTAGGTAAGCCTAACATTTATGCGGAATAGTGAAATAAAAATATAAATTTAACCAACTATTCAAAAATACACAACAAATCCCAAAACCCGGAACATCGTGAATCACAAACTACATAAGAAAAAATCTAATGTCTCTATACATCAGAATCTAACAAGGAAAATACAGAAGATAATGGACATGAGAAAGAGTAGAAGGGGACTCCGAGGTCTGCGTCTGCGGACGTGGCAGATATACCTTGAAGTCTCCAAAGCTGTCCTGACTCACTGATAGTGCGGCTGATAAGGTGCATCTAGATCTGCACACGAAAAACATGTGCAGAGAGAAGCATGAGTACACCACAATCGCTATCCAGTAAGTGCCAAGCCTAACCTCGGTCGAGTAGTGACGAGGTCAGGTCAGGGCCCTACTGGCAAATATATATTAAAAACAATATAGAGTGTAATACCGCAATAAAATAAAGGCTGAAATTTAATGACAATGAAATCATAGAAGGTAACAGCTCAGTACACAGAAATCACAATAGGGGATCTCCCGAGATACCGTCTCGTAGTCCCAAACATAAATGTACAGTGGGGATCTCCTGGAATACTGTTTTGTAGTCCCAAAGTAAATATGCAAGACATGAGGATCTCCCTGAATACCGTTTCGTAGTCCCAAAGTAAATATGCAGTACAGGGGGATCTCCCAGAATATCGTTCCATAGTCCCAAAGTAAATATGTAGTACAGGGGGATCTCCCGGAATACCGTTCCGTAGTCCCAAAGTAAATATGCAGTACATGGGATCTCCCGGAATACCGTTCTGTAGTCCCAAAGTAAATATGCAGCGTGAATGTTAGAAATACAACTATATCACAAAATTCTTACAATTTAGACTAAGTATTTGTCAGGGAAGAAGCAGGAAATTCACTAAGCATGCTGCACAAAATTCACATAAACAATTAAGACATGTAGACATGTTGTATTAGACTAAACATGATAGCTACACATATTGGAATAACTCAATTAATAATGAAAATAGATTAGTACTCATTAAAATGGTATAACTCAAAATAACAGAAAAACATGTTGCTGCTCAGTAACAAAAATCGGGTTTTACCACAACTAGCCTGTGTACGTACTCGTCACCTCACATACACGGCGCTCACATATCACAATAGTTCCAAATCTTAAGGGGATTTCCCCCACACAAAGTTAGGCAAGCCACTTACCACGAACAAGGCTCAATCAATCGGTCACAATGCCTTTCCCATGAATATCCAGCTCTGATTGGCCCAAATCTAGCCAAAAGCAATTACATATCATAAATACAACAATAATAGACTCATCTAATTAATGAATTCAACATTTTAACGAAAATTCCGAAATTAACTCAAAAATCGCCCGTGGGGACCACATCTCAGGATCGGGTAAAAGTCATAAAATACAAAAGCATGTTCACTCATGAGTCTAAACATACCAAAATTACCAAATTCCGATAACAATTCGGCCCTCAAATCCTCAAATTAACCAAGAGGGTTTTCAAACCTTTCCAACTTAATTCACCAATAAAATGATAAAAACAACCATGGATTTGGGTAATTTAACCAATATTGAGTTAAGAACACTTACCCCGTTGTTTCCTCTGAAATTTCCCAAAAATTGCCTCAATCCGAGCTCCAAATCATTAAAAATAGAAAATGGGATGAAGTCCCATTATCTGAACTTAAACTTTCTGTCCAGACCTCTCTTCTTCGCGAACGCGACAGGTCCCTCGCATTCGTGAAGCACAACTCGACTGCCCACAAATTTAACCCTTCGCGAATGCGACCACGGCTTCGCAAACGCGAAGGTTTACCAGCTCAGACCTTCGCGAACGCGAAGATTTACCAACTCAGACCTTCGCGAACATGACCACCACCTCGCGGACGCGTAGAACAAGGACCTAGGTTCCCCAATAGCCTCACTCCTCTTTGCGAACGCGACACCACTCACGCATTCACAATGAACACACACGCCATACCTTTGTGTTCGCGTCCTCCCCTTCGCGAGCACGAAGAACAAAACTTCACGCTCAGAAAACACTCTTCGCGAATGCGTCCTACTCCTCGCGTTCGTGATGCTTCCATTGGCCACATCTTCGCGAACGCGAGCTCTTCTTCACGAACGCGAAGAACAAACTTCTGCAACAAAAACCAGAAAAATCTGCTACTTCTCTAAGTCCAAAAATGTCCCGTTGAGCATCCGAAACACACTTGAGGCCCCCGAGGCCCCCGAGACCTCATCCAAACATACCAACAAGTCCTAAAACACCATACGAACTTAGTCGAATTCTCAAACCATATCAAACAATGCTAAATTCACAAATCATCCTCTGATTCAAACTTAAAGAACTTGAAACTTCCAAATGCTACAACTGATGCCGAAACCAACCAAACCACGTCCGATTGACCCCAAATTTTGCACACAAGTCATATTCAAAACTACGGACCTACTCTAACTTTCGGAATCGGATTCCGACCCCGATATCAAAATTTCCACTACCGATCCAAGACTCCAAAATTTTGACTTTCTCCATTTCAAGCCTAAATGAGCTACGGTCCCCCAAAACACATTCCGGACACGCCCTTAGGCCCAAAATCACCCAACGGAGCTAACGGAATCGACGGAATTCCATTCTGGAACTGTATTCACACGGTTTCGACTACGGTCCAAATTCTAAGACTTAAGCTCTCATTTAGGGACTAAGTGTCCCAAATCATTCTAAAAACCATAACGAAACCTCCCGATAAGTCACAATAGCAGAAATAGATATGGGAGAAGAAGTTAATAGGGGTTCGGGGCTCTAACTCTCAAAACGACTGGCCGGGTCGTTACAAATACCCATACGAAGTCATTAATGATACTACATCAATTGTCCATCGCCATCAAGTTACTATTCATCGTCTTTCTATAATCAATACTTGTAAAATATACAATTCGGATGATTACTTAGTTGATCACTTTCATCTTTTGCTAACAAATAATTCCATAGGTTCATTGTATTCATAAATTTCATCGCCAAGATTACCATTCATCTTCTCTTTTATTTTCTCAAAAGTACTATTCATGCCATGAACTAGAGTTTTATAATCCAATCTTTCAACCATTAAAACTTGTAACAAATGCTTCAAATACTTCTAACTACTCATAATAAACAAATTTGAAGCATTGGAATTACCTCTAGTAGATAAATCTTGAAAAATCACAACTTTGGTGATTTTAGTATTCTTGAATATTTGATGATGAAATCTAGCATTTGGATGCAAGAATGATGTTAGAACTCATGTATATTGAGTAAGAATCAACCCAAAACATCACTAACAACTTACCTTAGTTGGTTGGGCTTGATTAGAGCTCAAAATCGCCCCTTTCACCTCAAGAATCCTAACCCCCAAATACCAAAAATACTCTCCTCCCCCGACCTTGTATTTATAGGCCGAGCTTTCTGGGTTTCGGATGCGGCCCTGGATGCTTCGCATCCCTACTTCACACCTCTTTGAAGCTCGGATGTGGACCTAGATGCTATGGCAGCACTTCACTACCAGTTTTCTTTCGGACGCGGCCTCGGATGCTTCGCATCCGCAGACTCCTCCGCCAACCTTTGGTAATTTGGTCATAACTTCTTGTAAATGTCCAAATGACAAACGGTTTGAAGTGTTAGAAACTAGACTCGAAGATCTATCATTTTATAGGTTGTTTATCATATAACTCCTTATATATATGTAGATATGCTCGTCCAAAGTTTGGTCTTGTGCGTACTCATTTGGAACTTTAGTCTATCATGTAATTTCTAACTTAACTTGGACTTAGGGCTATCCTTAGACCCCACATCACTTATAATATGCCTTGTACACTTATTATCATATCCAATTAATATCTATCATATTAATCATTCTCGTCTGCACACAAAATAATCTAATTAGTGCACATCAACTTCCTTAATAACGCTTAAGTACTTCGAAATTTTTCGGGGTGTTGCACTTTCATTATAGTCGAAAACTAAACTATCATATGTCAACCAATCCCAACTAATTGCCAAATCTTCACGGCCCAAGACACATTTACAAACAAATCACATGGCCTAATTTATTAACTAATTAACCAAATATAAACTCTAAAATTTAATCAGCAA
The DNA here is from genome assembly GCF_000390325.3 of Nicotiana tomentosiformis. Classification (NCBI taxonomy): domain Eukaryota; kingdom Viridiplantae; phylum Streptophyta; class Magnoliopsida; order Solanales; family Solanaceae; genus Nicotiana; species Nicotiana tomentosiformis. The sequence continues at coordinate 62,637,069 of NC_090821.1, read as the reverse complement.
AACAATCAAAACTCATGGCAAATCAGGATATAAACCAATGAAAATTCTTCAACAAATACCACAAGCAAACACATAAATAGAGATTCATGAACAAACATAATGAAAAGATCGACCAAAAAATATAAATCGAAAAAGGCAAGAACGGACCTCAATCAGCCGCAATTTTCATTTAAAATGGGAGCTCTCAAGTCCAAGTACAATGAAGAGATTCGACTTAATACTTCTGCTAGAGATCTGAACCAAAATCGAAGGCTTCTAAAGGCGACATCGCCGAAACCTCAAACCGGCGAACTCGAACATCACCTCACTTTAACGATGGTTTCTAAACTGATTTTGGACTGATTTTGAAGCTGTTTTCGAGCTATTTCGCAGTTGGTTTTGCTGCTTCTTTTTGGCTGGATTTTTCGAAAGAAAGAAGAAGAAAGAATGACACGAGTAGAAATTCCCTTAGCGTAGAAGAAGAAAAAACTTTTCTCTCAATTCCCTCCACTCTGTTTTTCTTTCTCCCTCTTCTCGTCACATTTTCTCTTCTATTTATAGAAAAAAATTCGAAATATTTTCAGATTTTTTTTTAATTATTTTATTAACTTCCCATTTTTCTTATTTTTAAAAAAAATAAATTCCCACTTTCCTTTACTTTTATTTTTTAACTTTCCATTTTTTTTACTTTTATTATATTTCAGTTTCCACTTTTTTTACTTTTCTTTTTTTTCACTTATTTTACTTTTTTTTTTTAATTTTCACTTTCTTTTACTTTTTTAAAAAGAAAATTCACCTACCTTTACTTTTATTTTTTAATTCCAACTTTCTTTTACTTTTCATTTTTTAAATTTCCATACTCTTTTACTTTTATTTTTTAAATTTTCCACTTTCTTTTACTTTTTTTAAACAATTTTCACCTACTTTTACTTTTACTTTTTAATTCCATACTGCTACTTTTACTATTTTTTTTATTCCCATCCAAAAATTTAAAAAAATAATTAATTTTTTCGGTTTTTTTAATTTATTTTATTTTAAAATAAAAATAAAAATAATATTAATAGTAATAATTGACCTTTAAAATTATTTTTAATTTTTACCCTATATAAAAAGAAGTGTAACAAAGCTAAAAAATATATATTAAATTTCTAAAAATATTTACATAGTAGAAGGTGATAAAAATTCAAATATAGTCAAATATTAGGTGCTCACAGCTGCCCCTCTTTGCTTGGAAACATGAAAAGTTTTCAGGCAAAGACTAGGTGAGCCATGTGACTAATTTTTTTCCAAACCGTTATTCAAAAGGAAAAGAAATAAAAGATAGCATGCACCGAGTCCTGGTTTTGGACAGCCTACATATCCTGGGTTATAGGGGAATCGGGTCACATGTAGTTCAAGGGGAATGGTGGAATGATGAATTGAGGAGTCGAGTGAGGTTCTGTAGAGGCTTCGGTATACGGTCCTACTATTATATCAAAATAAAAAATAAAAACTAAACAAGCCTATCAGCTATGAGTTACAAGATTCATATCTATGAGTCTTCTAAAATTTGATCTTGAGTCTTGACTGGTTCTTCATGCAGACTCTGATCTAAACCTTGATGCTCGCTAGCTGTAGGTGCTAGTTCATTGATCTATAGCTTCTTCTAATCAAAACGGGACTCCATTGCTCGTGGCTTCAGTCATGCCTTGAGCATTCCATATCTTTTCAACTGTTTTTGCATTTTGGATTCACTTATTTTTTCTTTTCTTTTATTCTAAATTGAGACTTCTTCTTTTGGTCATCTCGAACCTTGTGCCTCGAGGTAAAACCTACTCAAACACCAAAACAAACAAACGAACAAAATTTTTCTGACCCTGTTTGCACTAGGAAAATTTCGTGAGTTATTGTAACAAAATTCTAAACTACTTCTTTATTGAAAGCAATAAAAGGTCGGGAATGGTGTACCCCAAAAAGCTTATGATGATGTTTTTTTATATGGTGTTCCTTTATTGTCAAAAAGATGTCTCAACTAAGAATTGGTATACCCTATGTTGGAAAAATATGGCCAGGGAATGGTATACCATATATTGGCAATGATATCAGAGAGTGGTATACACTGCATTTAAGATCAAATCAACTAGGGAGTGAAGACTCTATGTTGTAAAAGAGACTAGGAAGTGGAGACTCTATGTCTAAAATAAAATCAACTAGGGAGTGGAGACCCTATGTTGGAAAAGAAACTAGGGAGTGGAGACCCTATGTCTAAAATAAAATCAACTAGGGAGTGGAGACCCTATGTTAGAAAAAGAGACTAGGGAGTAGAGACCCTATGTCTAAAGTCAACTAGGGAGTGGAGACCCTATGTTGGAAAAAGAGACTAGGGAGTGGAGGCCCTATGTCTAAAATAAAATCAACTAGGGAGTGGAGACCCTATGTTGGAAAAGAGACTAGAGATTGGAGACCCTATATCTAAAATAACTTCAACTAGGGAGTGGAGACCCTATGTTGTAAAAGAGACTAGGGAGTGGAGACCCAATGTCTAAAATAAAATCAACTAGGGAGTGAAAACCCTATGTTGGAAAAGAGACTAAGGAGTGGAGACCCTATGTCTAAAATAAAATCAACTAGAGAGTGGAGACCCTATGTTGGAAAAGAGACTAGGGAGTGGAGACCCTATGTCTAAAAATAAAAATCAACTAGGGAGTGGAGACCCTATGTCTAAAAATACAAATCAACTAGGGAATGGAGATCCTATGTTGGAAAAGGGACTAGGGAGTAGAGACCCTATGTCTAAAATAAAATTAACTAGGGAGTGGAGACCCTATGTTGGAAAAGAGACTAGGGAGTGGAGACTCTATGTCTAAAATAAAATCAACTAGGAAGTGGAGACCCTATGTTGGAAAAAAGACTAGGGAGTGGAAACCCTATGTCTAAAAATAAAAATCAACTACAGAGTGGAGACCCTATATTGGAAAAGAGACTAGGGAGTGGAGACCCTATGTCTAAAGTCAACTAGGGAGTGGAGACCCAATGTTGAAAAAAGAGATTAGGGAGTGGAGGCCTTGTGTCTAAAATAAAATCAACTAGGGAGAGGAAACCCTATGTTGAAAAAGGAGACTAGGGAGTGGAGACCTTGTGTCTAAAAAATAAAATCAACTAGGGAGTGGAGACCCTATATTGGAAAAGCAGACTAGGGAGTGAAGACCCTATGTCTAAAATAAAATCAACTATGGAGTGGAGACCCTATGTTGGAAAAGAGACTAGGGAGTGGAAATCCTATGTCTAAAATAACTTCAACTAGGGAGTGGAGACCCTATGTCTAAAATAACTTCAACTAGGAAGTGGGGACTCTATGTTGGAAAAGAGACTAAGGAGTGGAGACCCTATGTCTAAAATAAAATCAACTAGGCAGTGGAGACCCTATGTCTAAAATAAAATCAACTAGGGAGTGGAGACCTTATGTTGTAAAAGAAACTAGGGAGTGCTAAAATTAAAAATCAACTAGGGAGTTGAAACCCTATATTGGAAAAGAGACTAGGGAGTGGAGACCCTATGTCTAAAATCAACTAGGGAGTAGTGACCCTATGTTAGAAAAAAAGACTAGGGAGTGGAGACCATATGTTGGAAAAAGAGACTAGGGAGTGGAGACCGTATGTCTAAAATTAAATCAATTAGGGAGTGGAAACTCTATGTTAGAAAAAGAGACCGGGGAGGGGAGACCATGTGTCTAAAAAATAAAATCAACTAGGGAGTGGAGACCCTATATTGAAAAAGCAGACTAGGGAGTGGAAACCCTATGTCTAAAATAAAATCAACTAGGGAGTGGAGACCCTATGTTGGAAAAGATACTAGGGAGTGGAGACCATATGTCTAAAATAACTTCAACTAGGGAGTGGAGACCCTATGTTGGAAAAAAGACTAGGGAATGGAGACTCTATGTCTAATATAAAATCAACTAGGGAGTGGAGACCCTATGTTGGAAAAGAGACTAGGGAGTGGAGACCCTATTTCTAAAAATAAAAATCAACTACGGAGTGGAGACCCTATGTTGGAAAAGAGACTAGGGAGTGGAGACCCTATGTCTAAAGTCAACTAGGGAGTGGAGACCCTATGTTGAAAAAAGAGACTAGGGAGTAGAGACCCTATGTTGGAAAAAGAAACTAGTGAGTGGAGGCCTTGTGTCTAAAATAAAATTAACTAGGAAGTGGAAACCCTATATTGAAAAAAGAGACTAGGGAGTGGATACCTTGTGTCTAAAAAATAAAATCAACTAGGGAGTGAAGACCCTATATTGGAAAAGCAAACTAGGGAGTGGAGACCCTATGTCTAAAATAAAATCAACTAGGGAGTGGAGACCCTATGTTGGAAAAAAAGGCTAGGGAGTGGAAACCCTATGTCTAAAATAACTTCAACTAGGGAGTGGAGACTCTATGTTAGAAAAGAAACTAGGGAATGGAGACCCTATGTCTAAAAAAAATCAACTAGGGAGTGGAGACCCTATGTTAGAAAACGCAGCTAGGGATTGGAGACCCTATACTACCATGATTTTGGACTTTTTTTTCTTCTTTGTTTTTTTTAATAGAATGAGTAAAATGTGGGAAAGAATTTGGAGAAGACTTCCCTTTTGAAGTTATTGCTGATGCGGAGTTATTTTAGTCTCCGCCTGGTTTCTTTTTGGCTGCACCTGCTTCTTGCAAGGTTGCGTTGGATTGCACCTATTTCATGTTTTTTCAAACAAAGAATAATTTCTCAGCTTGAAATGGTGGTTGGTTTTGCGGCCTGCAGTGTTTCAGTCATTTGACCTTGACCGGCTTCTTTGATGATAATTTCACTTGCAACTGGTTGTTTCCTGAGTATCGGTTGCACTTCTGGCCCCGGAGAACCTTTGGCTTTTCCAAACTTTGCCATGACAGTTGGCCGCGTGGGACTTAACCTTTTTTCACCTTTTTCACTCTTTTGTTTTTCAATTTTAATTTTAGAGCATTGGGGAACTTTTGGCTTTTCAAACTTTGTAAAGACGGCTAGCCACTTGGGACTTAACATTTTTAACTTCATTTTGCCTTTGTAGGCTTTTCACTTCAATTGATTTCCTCCTTTCAAGATTTTTGATCTCGAAGCATAGGCCGCCATGGCCAGTCGGGGTTGACTTGATGCCCTCTGTCGAGGCTGGGTGCCTCTTGAATATCAGCTTGTGGCAAACGAAAGTCCTGTAAATCAGTCTTGCCATCTCTTCTTTGTCTCAGTTTTCGGAACCAATACCACAAGCAAACACATAAACAGAGATTCATGAACAAACATAATGAAAAGATCGACCAAAACATATAAATCGAAAGAGGCAAGAACAGACCTCAATCAGCCGCAATTTTTATTTAAAATGGGAGCTCTAAAATCCAAGTACAATGAAGAGATTCGACTTAATATTTCTGCTAGAGATCTGAACCAAGATCGGAGGCTTCTAAAGGCGATATTGCCGGAACCTCGAACTGGCGAACTCGAACATCACCTCACTTTAACGATGGTTTCGAAACTGATTTTGGACTGATTTTGAAGCTGTTTTCGAGCTATTTCGCAGCTGGTTTTGCTGCTCCTTTTTGGCTGGATTTTTCAAAAGAAAGAGGAAGAAAGAATGACACGAGTAGAAATTTTCTTAACGTAGAAGAAGAAGAAGAAAAAGTTCTCCCAATTCCTTCCTCTCTTTTTTTCTCTCTCCCTCTTCTCCTCACATTTTCTTTTCTATTTATAGAAAAAAATTTGAATTTATTTCAGATTTTTTAAATTATTTTATTATTTTATTTTTTTTAATTAAAAAAATCCCACTTCCCATTTTTTTTCTTTTTAAAAAAATAAATAAATTCCCAGTTTTCTTTACTTTTATTTTTTAATTTCCCAGTTTTTTACTTTTATTATATTTAAATTCCCACTTTTTTATTTTTTTTAACTTTCCACTTATTTTACTTTTCTTTTCTTAATTTCCACCTTCTTTTACTTTTTTTTTTAAAAAGATTCACCTACCTTTACTTTTAATTTTTAATTCCAACTTTCTTTTACCGTTCATTTTTTAAATTTTTACATTCTTTTACTTTTATTATTTTTTAATTTTTCACTTTCTTTTACTTTTTTTGAAAACAATTTTCACCTACTTTTACTTTTACTTTTTAATTCCATACTTCTACTTTTACTATTTTTTTATTCCCATCCAAAATTTTAAATAATATATATTTTTTTTTGGTTTTTTAATTTATTTTATTTTAAAATAAAAATAATATTAATAGTAATAATTGACCTTTTAAATTATTTTTAATTTTTACCCTATATAAAAAAATGTAACAAATCTAAAAAATATATATTAAATTTCGAAAAATATTTACATAATAGAAGGTGAAAAAAATTTAAATATAATCAAAAATTAGGTATCACAACTATAATTCCGACGAAGGTGTTCAACTGAACATAGATATTTCAATCTGACGTACTTGGTAACAACGGAAAAGTTTATAGTGAGTTGAGATTTGTGCGGACTTAATATTTATCTTTTTTTTAATATACTTTATTCTCGAATCAAATGTAATATATGCAATTGCACCTATTTCTATAGCCAATATACTCACAAGTTGGCAAGAGTAGCTTATGGGCTACGGCTCATGTAATAAAATAAAATAAAAAGCGTGAATATTAAGGTAAATATACTCTTCATGTCTATATGAAAACTGCTACCACAAGATTTTTTTTATTTTATCAACATGTACTATCTCTTGTATTAGACATTTAAAGCAAGTTTAATTAATTGGCATAGGTATAATTACTTACCAAAAAAAATGGAGCTATATGGAGAGGTTTTTGAAATATTGAATGCTTTCTTTCATTGTTATAATTAAAGGGGGCATGACTAGGGTGGGCAGTTAATAAGTATGAGAAATTTTGTAGAGTTGCTTAAGTCCATTCTAGATAGGAGCGATTATTTTGTGATAGAAATTGCTAATGAGCAAGTAGGATAGGACAACTAAAATTCGTGAAGTATATACAAAGGCTATTTTTTCCAAAATAAGTTATATCTAAAACAGTAAAAACAATTCTCAACACTTTCTAGAATACTTAGGAGCTCATAGGAGGTAGGATAGATAATAGAATAAGTACATATATTATTATCATGTGTTTTTATTAAAGTAATGCTTGGCAGCTAAATGTGATGACCCAAAATGTAATCTTTAAATTTAATAATTAATTTTGTGTTCTAAAACCACGAAAAGCACTATTTATCATTATTCGACTTGCGTGCACATTCCGTAAAATTTTTCAAAAAGTTTTTATGCAAAAAATGAATTAAAATGTGAATTAGAGCTTTAAAACTCAACTGAGTTGACCTTGGTCAATATTTTTAGCAAACGGACTCGGATCAGTGTTTGAATAATTTTGAGGTCCGTATCGTGATTTGGGACTTGGGCGTATGCCCGGAATCAAATTCCGAGGTCCCTAGCCCGAGATATGGAATTTTGAAGAAAAATTAAAAGTTTTAATTCAAATAGTGATCGGATGTCGAATTATGTGCAAACGACCCCGGAATAGAATTTTGATGATTCCAACAGCTTTGTATACTGATTTCGAACTTAGGAGCGTGATCAGAATTTTATTTGGAAGTCCGTAGTAAAATTAGGTTTGAAATGGCTAAAATAGAAATTTAAGTTTGGAAGTTTGACCGGGGAGTTGACTTTTTGATATCGGGGTCGGGATCTAGTTCTGAAAAATTTAACAGCTCCGTTATGTCATTTATGACTTATGTACAAAATTTGATAGGTTTCGACATCGTTTGTAGAAATTGAAATTTTTAAAGTTTATTAGGCTTGAATCTATGTGTGATTCGTGTTTTTAGTGTTGTTGGATGTGATTTGAAGACTCGACTAAGTTCATATGTTGTATTAGAACTTGTTGGTATATTTAGTTGAGGTCCCGAGGGGCTCGGGCATGTTCCGGATGGTTAACGGATCATTTTTAGCCTTGGTGAGATAGCTGATATCTGCTGCTGTAATTTTTCTGGTTTCCTCTTTCGCGTTCGCGAAGAGTGTTATGAGCCGGTGAGATTTTTGTTCTACGCGTTAGCGTAAGAGAGGACGCGAAGGGTAGGGCAGTGTGTGCATCGCGAACGCGTGAGTGGCGTCGCGTTCGCGAAGGAGAGTGAGGCAATTGGGAACCCCAGTATTTTGTTCTACGCGTTCGCGAGGTAAGGAACGCATTCGCGAAGATTTGAGTTTGCAAAGCTTTGCGTTCGCGAAGCGTAGGTCGTGTTCGCGAAGAGAAAAGTTGGGCAGCATATTTTTGTGTTTCGCGAACGCGAGTCAAGGGTCGCGTTCATGAAGAAGAAACCGTTGGACAGAATGTTTAAGTTCAGAAAATGGGACTTCGTCCCATTTTCCATTTTTAACGATTTGGAGCTCGGATTGAGGCGATATTTAGGAGATTTTCAGAGAAAACATCGGGGTAAGTGTTCTTAACTTAATCTTGGTTAGATTACCCGAATCCATCACTGTTTTTAATATTTAATTGGTGATTTAAGTTGGATAAATTTGAAAATAACCCCTTATTGATAGATTTGAGGATTTGAAGGTCGAATTATTATTGGAATTTAGTCATTTTGGTATGGTTAGACTCGTGATTGAATGGGCGTTCATATTTCGTAACTTTCGCCAGATTCCGAGACGTGGGCCCCATGGACCATTTTTGAGTTAATTTCGGATTTTATAGAAAAATATAGTATTTTCTTATAGAATTAATTCTATAATTTTTGTTGACTGTATCAAATTAATTATGACTAGATACGAGTCGACCAAAATCGGAAGATCGAGGAAAAAGCGTACTAATTGGTTAAATTGGAGCAAGTCGAGGTAAGTGACTTGTCTAACCTTGTGTAGGGGAAATTTTCCTTAGAATTGATATTAATATGATTATTAAAATGTGTTGAAAGTCGTGTACACGAGGTGACGAGTGTGTATACGGGCTAAATATTAAAGATTATATTTTTAAATTGTGTAGACCATTGTTGCGCATTTATTAAATTATTTTATCTTATTATATTCTTCATCATTGATCCGAGATATATACCTTAAATTTGTTTGACCTTTTCCTGCTAATTGTTATACATGTTTAGTTGAAACTTGGTTTTCTTTTATTCTGTGCATTATTTGAAGGGTGATTTTGTTTAAATTAAATATTATTAATATGAAGTATTTGACATTTTTAAATTTGATATTGAAGCAACGTATTAAAGGTTTTAAAATATTATTTTCCTGAATTATTTATTCTTGAATATTTTGTAAGATTTTTGTACTCATTGTGATGGAGCCGTGAGCTCTTTATTGCGGAAAAATATTATTGATGATTTATTTTGGCATGAGCTGTGAGCTCTTTATTGTGGAAAAATATTGTTGTTGAATTATTTTGGCAAGTTACATTATTTGAGCACTTGAGATGCAAATTGTGATATATTATGATATTGATACGCATGCGGTGGTATAAGGTCTGGTTATTGAAACGCATGCGGTGAGATAAGGGTGGCTTGATAAACGTGACTAGTAGGAGAAACTACTAGAAGTCATGCGGTGTGATAAGGATGGCTAAAACGCGGGATGCTATTTCTGGAAAAAAATATTTTTCTTTCAAATAAATTATGAAGGCTCTCGCGGTGAGATAAGGAAATGAGATATTGTGAATTTGTTTATGATTTGGGACTAAGAGGCGGTACCTCGAGAGTGCCCTTGTTAATATTGATTTATGGGCGCAGTTGCCTTGATTATTTGTTGTGATTTTCTTAAAGTTGAAAGGAAATTCGGTTTTGTTTCCACGAGATATTATTTGCCATTATTTTGCTTAATTAAATGGTGACACACTACTTGATTCATCTCCAATGTCATTTTATTTTACTATATTTTTAAATATTTTACCATGCCATTATTATATTCCAGTAGGGCCTCACCTTACCTCATCACTACTCTACCGAGGTTAGGCTTGGCACTTACTGGGTACCGATGTGGTGTACTCATACTACGCTTCTGCACATATTTTTGTGCAGATCCAGGTACATCTTACCAGTCTAGACGTCAGTGAGTTACCTGTGCACGGAGACTTCGAAGTATATCTGCCAGCATCCGCAGACTCCGGAGTCCCCTTCTATCATTTTTATATTGCTTCCTTATTTTTCTTTAGACCTTGATACATGGAGACATTGAGAATAAATTTTTAGAAGCTTGTGACTCATTTCTACCTGGTTTTGGGAGTTGTAATTATTTGAATTGTAGTTTATTTATTTCAGGTATTTATGATTATTCCGCATTGATAGGCTTACCTAGTCTTAGAGACTAGGTGCCATCACAACCTCCTACGGAGGGAATTTGGGGTCGTGACAAGTTGGTATCAGAGCACTAGGTTCATAGGTGTCATGAGTCACAAGCAGGTTTACTAGAGTCTTGCGGATCAGTACAGAGACGTATGTACTTATCTTCGAGAGGCTATGGAACTGTTAGGAAATATTCACTTCTTTGATTCCTTATCGTGCGCCTTTGTTGATTTCAAAGTTCTAAACAATTGTCTTTTTATTCTCTCACAGATGGAGAGGACACGCATAACCGGATCTGATGATCAGACACCCGCGCCCTCTGTTGGAGCCGCAAGAGGCTGGGGATGAGGCAGAGGTTGAGTCAGAGGTCGAGGAAGACCACGTGGTGCAGCTAGAGTACCTGCACGAGCTGCTGCACAAGACACGCATGTTACTACTCCTGCACTTAAGGAGACTCTTGCCTAGTTTTTGAGCATGTTTGGCACATTAGCTCAAGCAGGATTAATTCCACTTGCTCCTGCCACATCTCATGCTGGGGGAGGAGCGCAGACTCCCGCTGCCCGTACTCCAGAGCCACGGGCCCAAGTTGACTATGCCCCAGAGGTTATACCAGTGCATCCAGTTGTCCCAGTTCGGCCTGAGATTAGGACAGCAGTTTCAGAGGGGGAGCAGCTCAGGCTCGAGAGGTATAAGAAGTACCACCCTCCTACTTTCAGTGGTTTAGCTTCAGAGGATACACAGGGTTTTCTGGAGGAATGTCACTGTATCCTTCGTACTATGGGTATTATGGATTCCAGTGGGGTTTCATTCACGGCATTCCAGTTTAGAGGAGCAGCCTACCAGTGGTGGAGGGCATATGAGTTGGATAGTCCTGCTGAGGCATTTTCACTCACTTGGACTCAATTTTCAGATATGTTCTTAAGGCAGTATGTTCCTCAAAGTCTTAGGGACGCATGGCGCGCAGAGTTTGAGCAGTTGCGCCAAGGTTCTATGACCATGTCAGAGTATGCGGTTCGATTCAGTGATTTGGCTAGGCATGCACAAGCCTTAGTTGTCACTGTTCGAGAGCAGGTTCGCAGATTTATTGAGGGTCTTCACCCTAGTATCAGATATAGTATGGCCCGAGAGCTAGAGATGGACATCACATACCAACAGGTGGTGTCAATTGCTAGGAGATTGGAATGTATGCGGACTCGGGATAGGGAAGCTAAGAGACCCCGATATTCTAGCACATATAATAATTCACGTGCCCCAGTTACAGCCCGTTATGGTAGAGGTTATGTGAGCCGTCCTATTCATTCAACACTTCCAGCTTTCAGTGGTATTCCGACTACTCCTAGACCTCCGGTTCCATATTATGCACCACCAGTGTCTTTTATACCTCCTGTATGGGGTGCTTTAAATGGGCAGTCTAGTTGATCAGGCCCTAGCCAGTCCCAGCAGACACGTCCTCCAAGGGCTTGTTTTGAGTGTGGTTACACTCGCCATATTATGAGAGATTGCCCCAGATTTAGGAGGGGTGCACCTCCACAGATTTCTGAGGCCCCACCTATTCCACGGGGTCCTCAGGCTTCTCAGGCCGTGATTATTGCACCAGTTGCCACTCTACCTGCACAGCCAGCTAGAGGTGGAGGTCGGGCCGGTAGAGGTCAACCTAGAGAGGGAGGCCAGGCCAGATATTATGCCCTTCCTGCTAGGACAGATGCTGTTGCATCCGATTCTGTTATCACATGTATTATACCGGTCTGTCATAGAGATGCATTAGTCTTATTTGATCCAGGCTCCACTTACTCTTATGTGTCATCTTATTTTGCCCCGTATTTGGGCATATCACGTGATTCCTTGAGTTCTTTTGTTTATGTATCTACACCCATGGGTGAATCTATTATTGTGGACCGTGTGTATCGGTCGTGTTTAATTGTTATCAGTGGTTTTGAGACCAGAGCTAATTTATTATTGCTCAGTATGGTGGATTTCGATATTATTTTGGGCATAGACTGGTTGTCGCCCTATCACGCTATTCTTGATTGTTACGCCAAGACGGTGACATTGGCTATGCCAAGTCTACTGCGGCTAGAGTGGAGAGGTACCTCGGATCATGTTCCTAGCAGGGTTGTTTCATTTCTTAAAGCTCAACGAATGGTTGAGAGGGGGTGTGAGGCGTATCTGGCCTATGTGAGAGATGTTAGTATTGATAATCCTACTATGGAGTCAGTTCATGTAGTAATAGATTTTCCTGATGTATTTCCAGCAGATCTTCCGGGTATGCCACCCGACATGGATATTGATTTTGGCATTGATTTGTTACCGGGCACTCAGCCCATTTCTACTCCACCATACCATATGGCCCCAGCAGAGTTGAAAAAATTAAAAGAACAGTTACAGGAATTGCTTTATAAGGGTTTCATTCAGCCTAGTGTATATCCTTGGGGTGCTCCTGTCTTATTTGTGAAGAAGAAGTATGGTTCTATGCAGATGTGTATTGATTACCTCCAGTTGAACAAGGTTACCGTGAAGAACAGGTATCCATTGCCACGTATTGATGACATATTTGATCAGCTTCAGAGTGCCAGAGTATTCTCTAAGATCGACTTACGTTCAGGCTATCATCAATTGAAGATTAGGGAGCCAGACATCCCGAAGACTGCTTTCAGGACACGGTATGGTCATTACGAGTTCCTTGTGATGTCTTTTCGGCTGACCAACGCCCCAGCAGCATTTATGCACTTACTGAATAGTGTATTTCAGTCCTATCTTGATTCTTTCATTATTGTGTTTATTGACAACATTCTGGTGTATTCCCGGAGTCAGGAAGATCATGAACAACACCTAAGGACTGTGCTTCAGATTTTGAGAGAAAATAAGTTATATGCAAAATTCTCAAAGTGTGAATTCTGTCTTGATTCGGTGGGATTTTGGGTCATATAGTTTCATGCGAGGGGATCAAGGTAGATCCGAAGAAGATTGATGCAGTGCAGAATTGGTCCATACCGTCCTCAGTTACGGAAATCCAGAGTTTTCTTGGTTTGGTAGGGTATTATCGTTGATTTGTAAAGGGTTTCTCTTCTATTGCTGCATCTATGACCAAATTAACCCATAAGGGTGCTCCGTTCAGGTGGACCGAGGAATATGAGGAGAGCTTTCAAAAGCTCAAGACAACTTTGACTACAGCCCCAGTATTAGTATTACCTACAGGTACAGGGTCTTATACTGTGTATTGTGACGCGTCGCGTATTGGTCTCGGCGTAGTGTTGATGCAAGATGGTGGGGTTATTGCCTACGCGTCCAGACAGTTAAAGGTGCATAAGAAGAATTATCATGTATATGACCTGGAGTCAGTAGCTATTGTTCATGCCTTAAATATTTGGCGGCATTATTTGTATGGTGTCCATTGTGAGGTCTACACCGATCACCAGAGTCTACAGCATCTGTTTAAATAGAAGGATCTTAATTTGCGACAACGGAGATGGGTGGAGTTGCTTAAGGATTATGATATCACCATTCTCTATCATCCTGGGAAGGCCAATGTAGTGGCCGATGCCTTGAGTCACAAGGCGGAGAGTTTGGGCAGCTTAGCATATTTACCGGTAGCAGAGAGGCCTTTAGCCTTGGATGTTCAGGCCTTAGCCAACCAGTTTGTCAGGTTAGATATTTCCGAGCCGAGCCGAGTTTTGGCTTGTGTGGTTTTTCAGTCTTTTCTTTATGATCGTATCATGGAGCGTCAGTATGATGACCCTCATTTGCTTGTCCTTAAGGATACAGTTCAGCACGGTGATGCCAAGGAAGTCACTATTGGAGATGACGGTGTACTACGGATGCAGGGCAGGCTATGTGTACCAAATATAGATGGCTTGTGTGAGTTGATTCTCCAGGAGGCTTACAGTTCATGGTACTCCATTCATCTGGGTGCTGCAAAGTTGTATCAGGACTTGAGACAGCACTATTGTTGGAGGCGGATGAAGAAAGACATAGTGAGGTATGTATCTCGGTGTCTAAATTGTCAACAGGTAAAATATGAGCATCAGCGACCGGGTGGATTACTTCAGAAGTTAGAGATTCCAGAATGGAAATGGGAGCGGATCACTGTGGATTTCGTTATTGGGCTCCCACAGACTCAGCGGAAGTTTGATGCAGTTTGGGTGATTGTGGATAGGCTGACCAAATCAGCTCATTTCATTCATGTGATTACTACTTACTCTTCAGAGCAGCTGGCTCGGGTATATATTCGCGAAATTGTCAGACTTCACGGTATACCGGTATCTATCATCTCTGACAGGGATGCACAGTTTACCTCACGATTTTGGAGGGCAATACAGTGTGAGTTGGGTACTCGGATAGAGTTGAGTACAGCATTTTACCCTCAGACGGACGGGCAGTCCGAACGCACTATTCAGATACTGGAGGATATGCTTCGTGCGTGTGTGATAGATTTTGGGGGTGCTTGGGATCAGTTCTTACCACTTGCCGAGTTTGCTTACAACAACAGTTACCAGTCAAGCATTCAGATGGCGTCGTATGAGGCCTTGTATGGTAGGCGGTGCCGGTCTCCAGTGGGTTGGTTCGAACCAGGTGAGGCTAGACTATTGGGTACAGACTTGGTTCAGGATGCCTTGGAAAAGGTTAAGTTGATTCAGGATCGACTTCGTACAGCCCAATCTAGACAGAAGAGTTATGCGGATCGGAAGGTTCGTGATATTGCATTCATGGTTGGTGAGCGGGTATTGCTCTGGGTTTCGCCTAGGAAGGGTGTGATGAGGTTCGGGAAGAAGGGCAAGTTGAGCCCTAGGTATATTGGGCCTTTTGAGATTCTTGAGAGAGTCGGAGAGGTGGCTTACAAACTTGCACTACCACCTAGTTTCTCTGCGGTTCATCCGGTATTCCATGTTTCCATGCTTCATAAATATCACGGCGATTCGTCTCATGTGTTAGACTTCAGTTCGGTTAAGTTGGACAAGGATTTATCTTATGTTGAGGAACCAGTGGCTATTTTGGATTGGCAGGTTCGAAAGCTGAGGTCAAAGAACATTGCTTCCGTGAAGGTTCAGTGGAGGGATCATCCGGTCGAAGAGGTGACTTGGGAGACCGAGCATGATATGCGCATCTATTATCCACACTTATTCACCAGCTCGGGTATTTCTTCTAACTCCGTTCGAGGACGAACGTTTGTTTTAGAGGTGGAGAATGTGATGACCAAAAATGTTATCTTTAAATTTAATAATTAATTATGTGTTCTAAGACCTCAAAAAGTACTATTTATCATTACTCGACTTGCGTGCGCATTCCGTAAAATTTTTCAGAAAGTTTTTATGCGAAAAATAAATTAAAATGTGAATTAGAGCTTTAAAACTCAACGCAGTTGACCTTGGTCAACATTTTTAGCAAACGAACTCGGATCAGTGTTTAGACAATTTTGGTAGGTCAGTATTGTGATTTGGGACTTGGGCGTATGCCCGGAATCAAATTCCGAGGTCCCTAGCCCGAGATATGGAATTTTGAAGAAAAATTAAAAGTTTTAATTCAAATAGTGATCGGATGTCGAATTATGTGCAAACGACCCTGGAATAGAATTTTGATGATTCCAACAGCTCTGTATGGTGATTTCGGACTTAGGAGCATGATCAGAATTTTATTTGGAAGTCCATAGCGAAATTAGGCTAGAAATGGCTAAAATAAAAATTTAAGTTTGGAAGTTTGACCGGGGAATTGACTTTTTGATATCGGGGTTGCAATCCAGTTATGAAACTTTTAACGGCTCAGTTATGTCATTTATGACTTATTTACAAATTTTGAGGTCAATCGGACTTGATTTGATAGGTTTCGACATCGTTTTGTAGAAATTGAAAGTTTCAAAGTTTATTAGGCTTGAATCTATGTATGATTCGTGCTTTTAGTGTTGTTGGATGTGATCTGAAGACTCGACTAAGTTTGTATAATGTATTAGAACTTGTTGGTATATTTGGTTGAGGTCCCGAGGGGCTCGGGCGTGTTCCGGATGGTTAACGGATCATTTTTGGCCTTGGTGAGATAGCTGATATCTGCTACTGCAATTTTTCTGGTTTCCTCTTTCACGTTCGCGAGAGGAGCCTCGCGTTCGCGAAGAGTGTTCTGAGCCGGTGAGATTTTTTTTCTACGCGTTCGCGGAGGAGAGGACACGAACGCAAAGGGTAGGGCAGTGTGTGCATCGCGAACGCGTGAGTGGCGTCGCGTTCGCGAAGGAGAGTGAGGCAGCTGGGAACCCCAGTCTTTTGTTCTACGCGTTAGCGAGGTAAGGGACGCGTTCGCGAAGGTCTGAATTTGCAAAGCTTCGCGTTCGCGAAGCATAGGTCGCGTTCGCGAAGAGGAAAGTTGGGCAGCACATTTTTTTGCTTCGCGAACGCGAGTCAAGGGTCGCGTTCGCGAAAAAGAAACCGCTGGACAGAATGTTTAAGTTCAGAAAATGGGACTTTGTCCCATTTTCCATTTTTAACAATTTGGAGCTCGGATTGAGGCGATTTTTGGGAGATTTTCAGAGAAAATATCGGGGTAAGTGTTCTTAACTCAATCTTGGTTAGGTTACCCGAATCCATCGCTGTTTTTAATATTTAATTGGTGATTTAAGTTGGATAAATTTGAAGGAAAAAAAAACCTCATGGATAGATTTGAGGATTTAGGGTCGAATTGTTATTGGAATTTAGTCATTTTGGTATGGTTAGACTCGTGATTGAATGGGCGTTCATATTTCGTAACTTTCACCGGATTCCGAGACGTGGGCCCCACGGACTATTTTTGAGTTAATTTCGGATTTTATTGAAAAATATAGTATTTTCTTATAGAATTAATTCTATAATTTTTGTTGATTGTATCGAATTAATTATGACTAGATACGAGTCGGCCGGAATCAGAAGATCGAGGAAAAAACATACTAATTGGTTAAATCTGAGCAAGTCGAGGTAAGTGATTTGTCTAACCTTGTGTGGGAAAATTTCTCCTAGAATTGAGATTAATGTGATTATTAAAATATGTTAAAATTCGTGTACACGAGATGACGAGTGTGTACACGGGCTAAATATTAAAGATTATATTTTTAAATTGTGTAGACCATTGTTGCGCATTTATTAAATTATTTTATCTTGTTATATTCTTCATCATTGATCTGAGATATATACCTTAAATTTGTTTGACCTTTTCCTGCTAATTGTTATACCTGTTTAGTTGAAACTTGGTTTTATTTTATTCTGTGCATTATTTGAAGGGTGATTTTCTTTAAATTAAACATTATTGATATGAATTATTTAATATTTTTAAATTTGATATTGAAGCAACGTATTAAAAGTTTTGAAATATTATTTTCCTGAATTATTTATTCTTGAATATTTTGTAAGATTTTTGTACTCATTGTGATGGAGCCGTGAGCTCTTTATTGCAAAAAAATATTATTGATGATTTATTTTGAGTCGTGAGCTCTTTATTGTGAAACAATATTGTTGTTGAATTATTTTGGCAAGTTACATTATTTAAGCACTTGAGATGCAAATTGTGATATATTGTGATATTGATACGCATGCAGTTGTATAAGGTCTGGGTATTGAAACGCATGCAGTGAGATAAGGGTGGCTTGATACACGTGGCTAGTAGGGGGAACTATTAGAAGTCATGTGGTGTGATAAGGATGGTTAAAATGCGGGATGCTATTTCGGAAAAAAAATATTTTCTTTCAAATAAATTATGAATGCTCCCGCGGTGAGATAAGGAAATGAGATATTGTAAATTTATTTATAATTTGGGACTATGAGGCGATACCTCGAGAGTGCCCTTGTTAGTATTGGTTTATGGCCGCAGTTGCCTTGATTATTTATTGTGATTTTCTTAAAGTTGAAAGAAAATTCTGTTTTGTTTCCATGAGATATTATTTGCCATTATTTTGCTTAATTAAATGGTGACACACTACTTGATTCATCTCCAATTTTATTTTATTTTACTATATTGTTAAACATTTTACCATGCCATTATTATATTCCAGTAGGGCCTCACCTGACCTCGTCACTACTCTACCGAGGTTAGGCTTGGCACTTACTGGGTACCGCTGTGGTGTACTCATACTACGCTTCTGCATATCTTTTTGTGCAGATCCAGGTACATCTTACCAGTCTAGACGTTAGTGAGTTACCTGCGCAAGGAGACTTCGAGGTATATCTGCCAGCGTCCGCAGACTCCGGAGTCCCCTTCTATCATTTTTATGTTGCTTCCTTATTTTTCTTTAGACCTTGATACATGGAGACATTGAGAATAAATTTTTAGAGGCTCGTGCCTTATTTCTACCTAGTTTTGGGAGTTGTAATTATTTGAATTGTAGTTCATTTATTTCAGGTATTTATGATTTTTTCGCATTGATAGGCTTACCTAGTCTTAGAGACTAAGTGTCATCACGACCTCCTACGGAGGAAATTTGGGGTCGTGACAGTAAAATATGAAGAAGGACAATATATATATATATATATATATATATATATATATATATATATATATATATATATATATAATAATAGCTTTGATAAATTAAATTTGTGTCAAAACATTTGATATTTCAAAAAATAAGAATACTTTTTTTCGTGGTTATAAGCTAGGCATAAGAAAGTTATAGAGTGCATGAACTCCTTTAGAGATAGCAACAACTTTTTTGTTATAATAATTGTGAATGAGCAAGTAAGATACCACAAAATTCATGATATATACAAAGACTAGCTATTTGAGTATTTGTTTTTCCAAAAGTTATCAAAAACAATCTCAACCATCTCTAGAATTAGGGCTCATGGGAGGTAGGATACATAATAAAATAAGTAAGGAGTATTTACGGTAAAAATTTATTCATATTTCATTTTTATATCAAATCAATGTACTTCATCATGATTAAGTAATAAATAAGGTAAAAATACATAATAATTAACTATAATTGATAAAAAAGTATACAAAATAGATATATATTATTATTACCGATTTGATGTAAATATTGGATAAGCGTTTACAGTTATGCAATGTGTTGAATTACTGTGAACACATAGGGATTGTCTGGTAGAATATATTAGGAGAAATAATACATGTATTACTTTTAGTATTATTAATCCCTTGTTTGGTAGAGTTTTTCACCCTATTTTATATTATCATACGTATAACTAATACTCCATCCGTTCACTTTTAGTTATCCACTATATTAAAATACATTTTCACTTTTACTTGTCCGCTATACTAAATCAAGAGAAAGACAAATTTTATTTTTCTGTTTTACCCTTATCATAAACTACTCATTCCTTAAATCATTTTCCAAGACTTTTGGAAATGCTATCATTAGTCATTACTATGGGCAAAATTGTAAAAATACATGCTTTCTTTATTTTTTCTTAAAGAGAGTGCAAAATCAAAAGTGGACAATTAAAAGTGAACGAATGGAGTACATAACAAACCATAATATTAGGAATACCATAGTTTTTAATATATGGATAAGCGTGTATACACCCCTATGCAAACACATGTTATTTTTAAGGAAAAAATTCACATAAAAATAATTGGGCTCCCTACTTTTCAATTTTATAGCCCATATTTCAATTTACAACTTAGTAGCCCAAAAATAACATGCCCATATCCGGAAAAAGGGACGTTATTTCTGTTTTTTGGGATTCAGAAGCGGGATTTTCTCTCTTTCAGCGGGATTTTCTCTCATTCTTTCCATTCTTCTTTCCCAAATCTACAAAAACGCGATTTTACACTCAATGCAACTCCAAAAAACGTAGAAATTCTTCTTCATAATTTTGATTTCAACTTTTTGTTCGATGGAGCTTTATCCAGTTTACGTTCTTCATAGTGGTGAATGGGATGACAACAAATTTATCAATTTCATCGGCGATTGTGTAATAATCGAGTCTACATTCAGCTACAACAATTTAGTTGAAGCAATTTTGAAATAGATTAGAGTTGATTCTGAGTTAAATACATTAGAGATTAAGTTTTTCCCAAAGGATGGTTTGCCATCGATCTTGATTTACAACGATACTGGTGTTCGGGTGTTTATTGAATTAAAGAAGAAAAACTTTGGATTTCACTGAGTACCCGTTGTGTGTGACTGTGAAAGAAATTTATGATAATTGTTTGGTTGCTACAAGTTTTAGTTGTTTGGTTGCTACAAGTTCTAGTTGTATAGATAAAGGCAAATGTGTAAATGATATTGAAGATGCATCCATAATTGATAGCATTGAGATTATGCCTAATATCGAATTTATTGAAAACATCGATTATGGTATAATAGATAATATGTTAAACGAATTGGTTGAGGAGGATCAAGTTTACAAAGATAAAGAGACAATTGTCAGTGTGATGAAAAACTTGGCTGTACGCGAGAGGTTCCAATTCAAGGTGAAGAGATCAAGCGCAACAAGATATGGCAATAGTTGTATATTAAGAGATCAAGCGCAACAATGTATGGCAATAGTTGTATATTCTGCTATATATATGTATAAATATATATAAAGTAGTATATATTTGTATAGAGGTATTAAAATTAGTATATATCTAGTTATATTTTTGTATACAAGTGTATTTAGAAGTTGAATGATCTTTAATCCTAGGTATCACCTTATGTGTGTGGATGACAATTGTGCTTGGAGTTTCAAATCTTCTGCCGTTTACAAGGCAAATATATTTAAGGTGAGAAGTTACAATAATAATCACACATGCGACTATGGTAAAAGATACTTAGCACAACGTCAAGCTACTTCGGGTGTAATTGCTAGTAAAGTCAAGGACAAGTATGTTAATCCAAAAAATATTTACACCCCAAATGATATAATAGAGGACATACAAAAGCAACACATGGTTGAAGTGAGCTACATGAAAGCATGGAGAGCTAAAGAGATAGCAATGGCAATGATTAGAGGGAATCTGAGCGATTCATATAAGGAGTTGCCGAGGTATTTGTATATGTTGGAGCATACAAATCCAGGAATGGTTACAAAGTTGCACAAATCAGAAGATGGATGCTTTCTTTACGTATATGTTTCGCTATATGCATCTATCAAGGGTTAGGAGTATTGCAGGACGATAATGTTTGTTGACGGAAGTTTCCTTAAAGCAACATATAAGGGTACCATATTAACTGCTTGCACACAAGATAGAGCTGGTGAGTTGACTACATCTACATTGTTTCTGCAGTTTGTATAATATTGTAGTTTCATGTATAAACGTGTATAGGATTTCAGAGCTGTTATTTTTATAAGATTTGCAGTATGTATAAAGTTGTATATTCGTGTATAACTGTGTATAAGATTTATATAATTGTCTGAATCCTAATATCTACTTTGTATAAACAGAAAAAATCCTTCCACTTGCATATGCAATTGTAGATTCAGAGAATAATAAATTTTAGGAGTGGTTCTTCGTTCAGATAAAGGGAACTTTTGGTGTTAGGGAAGGGATATGTATAGTTTCAGATAGAAATGAAAGCATCTTCAATGCCACAAAAGTTATGTACCCAGAAGTTCTACATTATATTTGCATGTTTTACTTGTGGCGGAATGTCAAGTTCACATTCAAGAAACATTACAAACAATTGAAGGATATCTTCTGTGCTTTGGCTAGAGCTTACACAATAGAGAAGTTTGACTACCATATGACATAAATATGCAAAATTGATTCGAGGGTGCAGCCTTACTTGTTCGAAATTGGCTACGAAAGGTGGTCTAGGTCATACTCCAAAGTTAAAAGGTCGATGGTAATGACTTCCAATATTGCAGAGTCAATTAATGCATCAAACAAAGATGCTAGAGAGCTACCAATAATGAGATTGTTGGAGTACATGACAAATTTGCTACAACACTAGAACAACAAAAATAGAAAAAGTGCAATGGAGACATCTACAAAGCTTGGCAAAAAGTATAACAAACTCCTTCGGGAAAATCTGATTGCATCGTAGCAAATGACGGTAAAATAAATTAACTATAATGATGCATGGCACTGCTGACTTACATTTTACTGTTTGCATAAGGATGTATAACTCTGTATAATAATGTATAATGTGCTTTAACTTCTTTTTTTTTTTTTTAAACTTTTGCAGGTGAGGCCTGCTACAGAGCAGTTATATACTATGCTTGAAGGGGTAAGGCGAAACATAGTGTGCCTTGAAGAGGGAGCATGCAGTTGCGGCAGATTTCAAATGGATGAACTTCCATGTCCGCATGCTTGGGCGATTTTGAAGAACCAGCAGCTGAAACTTGGCCAGTATTGCTCTTTTTACTACAAGAAGGATAACCTCCTTAGAACTTATGAATTTTCAGTGAATCCAATGCCAGATGAGAGTTTATGGGTAATCCCAATAGAAATGCTGGAAGATGTGGTCCTACCACCAAAAGGGAGAAGAAATGCTAGAAGGACAAGAAAAGAAAGACTCAAACCAGCTTCAGAGAAGGAGTATAAGAGGGGGTTTTCATGTTCTGTGTGTGGACAGAGTGGTCACAATAGAAAAACATGTAGGAATCGACCAAAATAAATAGTTGAAAACATAACACTTCCTATTACATATGTTGCCATGTTGAGTAGTTAAGTTTCACAAATAATTAAGTTACAAATGCCAATAAAAATTACTATTTACACTATATGTTGCAACTATGTTAACTATGTTTCATTATACATGTTTTGATTATCCAATAATAGTATGTTACTGCTTTTAATTGTGCTAAATATATTGATAGATTGTACAAATGCAAAACAGAACTGCAAACAATCAGTGTCATTATATGTATACAAATGTATAAATGAGAGTATAAGTTTGTATAAAATTGTATAACTATGTATATTATTGTATACATATGTATAAACCCTGCAACATTGGCAAAACTGCAACAATAATGAAAATACATACTTTGTTAAAGAAAAAAGTAACTGAAATATTCATTAAAATGTAATTCATTCACAGCTACAATGTGTAATGACTGCCACAAACTACACAAATAAAGTCATCTACATTAAAATAAAAAAAAATAGAACTACTTTCTCGCTCGTCCCCTCTTCCTCTTCCTAAAAAGTCTCCCTGTGATTTTATCACCGCTAATTGCACCGGACTGTTATTTTTTCCGTCCATAATCCTACAACAGAGATCCCCACCTGGTGCGAAGTGTCTCAATGTCAAAATTATTTTTTCGAATTTCCTTACCCAAGATGAAATACTCAGCAAAACCAGCAATAAAAGCACCACAATCACTGTAATTAAAAAAATCAGATTCTCTGTACGTTACTGTAAATAGGTACACAAATAGTAAAATAGTAAAACAACCGAGATTAACCTACCATTTGATCTGTTGTTGCACATTATTAACCAGATTAATATGCAAAGTATCAGAATGAGATTTATCGATATATGCACCATTGTTCCAATCAATGTCCTTTCTTCTCGACATAAAAATCAGAACTCTTCAAGAAGTAAGGTATCAAAATTGCATAAGGTAATGCAGCATCCAAAGCAAGTCTATCATTAATAGCTCCACAGTTAGAGTCATAGATGTGGATGCACCTATCTATGAACGTAAATAACCCCAAACCTCAGTGGCCTAATTTAACTCTTCCACGCTTGACATAAATAGGGAATAACACGTGGTCAACAGTGTGATACGCTACATTTGCATCACAATAAAAGCCTCTAATGTACTCTTATATTTCATGCCCCTCAGGAATCACAGAAGGATCTTGCTTCACTTTGAAATCTTTATACAATGAATTGATCTTGTTACCAAAGGCAAAGTCGGTTGTAGTAAACCTTACGACAACATTCGGCTCATATTTACCCCTCTTTCTCAAATAGTAAAAGATGACATTCAAGTGCTGAGACAAGAAAAATAAAATAAAAACAATCATCACTGCTAAATGATTCAAAGTACTACAAAAAAATCAATATATGATGCAGATTTTTAAAATATACAAATTTATACAGTAATATACATAGTTATACATATTTATATAAGGTTATACAAGCTTATACCGTGATTATACAAAAATCTTGCATTTGATTATACAAAGTTATGTGTACACTATGGGGGTCTCAAACAATAAAGATACGCAACAACAAAAAGGCATTAGGACAGAAAGTTACTAAATACCGTGTCAATCAAAGGTCGACCACAATACGCAAGCGAGTGGAACCAATCATTCGTGGTCACATGAACCAATTTTCCCAAATTAGAACAAAACTCAAAAAATAAATTATACCCTAAAAGTCGAAATAATAAAGCATGCAAACCGAAACACCAAGTTTAGGCCCAGAACAAAGATAGAAGGAACACAAAATCGAAAGAAAAACACAACAACATTGTAAAACAAAAATATTCAAAATCAGAAAAGCCAAAAAATTAAAAATTAAACAAAATTTAAAACCAAAACAGTGGTAAAAGCACAAAACGAAATGAAAATTACCTGAAAATAAAAGTGAAAGCTCGAAAAATCACTTGAGACACAACAATGGAGGACAGTTGCCTTCGTACTTCTGTGAAAAAGCGTGAGAAGAACAGAGAGAGAGAGAAATTTAAAAAGAAAACTAAAATACTGTTAATAATATTTGTGGGCTATCGGGTGAAAACAAAATTTCAAAACATATACAATCTGGGCCAAACCAGGTTAGAGCTTCAAATGTGGGCTATTTTCGAATGAGTTATATGGCCCAAGTGATATATGATGTAATTTTATCTATTTTTGTTTAATACACCAAACCAAACCGTGAATAAAAATTAATATCAGCATAACTAATTCCAACATTACTGATACATCTAATTATTATTCTTATGCAATCTACCAAACCACCCCATAGTATGTGGTCGTATTTAAAAAATTTTATTTTCAATATTTTGACCTTTTCTCCATTAATTTAATCATCGAAAGCGGGAAAATTAAATTAAAAGAAAACGTGAAATGCATGTACGGCCACATTGCTGAACCTTTCTCCTGATTTTGTTAGGCCAAATGTCAAAATCCAACTTGCACCCGAGTTAGGCAAGTACTAACATAAAATAATGGCTACTCACTCTTCTTCTTTGTATGTATGTATGAGTAGCAGAAAACCCAATGCCACTATGCTAACAGTTCTCTCAGCCAGAGCTGGTGGTGCTCCGCCACCAACACTTTTCTTTGGAATTGGACCCAAAAGAAAATGTTGGAGTTTTAAGTCTTTTAGAATATGGGCTGGTGAATTTCCAGATTTTCTTCCTAAACAAGTGGAGAATATTAAAGATCCTTTTGCTAGAAAATTGGCTTCAAGAATTGAAAGATTACCAGTATGTTTTTCCCTCTTTTTATTAGCTTCAAAATGTGCTATTTTCTTTAATGGTTTCTGTATCTTTTTTCTCTGTGTTTACACTTTCAATGTTGCATGAAGCATTGGGAATCACCTGGGGCAAAATCTGTACTTTTTGTGAAATGGGTTCTGTTTTGATGTGTAAAATTTTGTTGCTTTGGAAAAATACTAACACATAGGTAGCAAATTTTGTGTTTTAGAACCTAAAATCAGTAGTACAAGAACAAGAATTGCACCATGCATGCAGGTTTTTATGGTAGCTAGACAGGCTATTTTGATGTTTTTATGACAATAGTGCTCGAGCCAGCTTGCGTCTACCTCGACTATTCTGGTTTGCTGTTACCTCCCACTAGTATCAAGTAAATCTGTCCACCAAGGATTAGACTTAAGGGCTATTTGATATCTCTATTTGGGGATGTTAGATTAGGATTAGATAACAAAGTACAAGGATAAATCTTTTTTTTTTTAAATATAAGTTTCTTCATAAGTAATGAATAATTGTTTACTCCCCCATCCAGATTTATATAAAGGTATTGATTGGACCTGAAATTTGTAAGAAAAAATTAAAGTAATGGTTGAAAAATTATTTTTTTTTTGTAGAGGAAACATTAAATCCAAGTCTGAAGTTTGAATAGTTTGATAAACTTTATTTCTTGAAAGTTGTGAAAATTTTACAGAAATGATAATAGTGTCAAAAACTTTTGGAATATCCTAAATGGGAAGGAGTTATCATATATTCGGAAGGAAGGAGGGAGTATTTTCTATTTAGTCATGGTTGTTTAGGAATAATCCAGGATTTTTAAAACAGATAGTGAATACTATTGCACATACTACCAGAGGTGAATCCAGAATTTAAACTTTATGGGTTCAACCTTTAAGATTTTTAGCATTGAACCCATTATATTTTTAAAGTTATGAGTTCATATTTACTATTTGTTGCAATTTTCATAGATTTTTATAGATAAATTTATGCCCCGCATTGAAAGTTATGGGTTCAGTTGAACCCGTCACCTTAATGCTTCATACACCCCTGCATACTACCTTGTGACAATGCGTGCAGACTTAATATAAATATATATATTTAAGATCTTTTCAGTAATCTTTTAAGTTGCATTCTCTTCCTTTATAAAGTTCTGGTAACTCCCTTGACGGTTCAGCTTCATTGCTGGTTCATTTAGGTAAACTTGTCGAAGGGTTGTGTAATGAGTAGTTGCGTGAAGCCAAAAGAACAGACAGAGGCCAATCCAATTGTGCTTCTCCATGGTTTTGATAGGTATACCTCATGCTAAGGTAATAGTTTTGACGGCTTTCTATTGCTGTGCTCCTGTTGTTCATTAAACCTCATTATTCAGCACATGTTTAGAGTGGAGGTACACACTTCCATTGCTTGAGGAGGCTGGGTTGGAGACATGGGCAGTTGATATCCTTGGATGGGGCTTCTCTGATTTAGGTACATTGTCTTGTCCTAGTTCTTTCCCGATTTTTCATTTTTTCAGTAAGAGTTTGCAAACAAAGACTGAAGACTTGCTCATGGTTTCATCTCTTTCTGTTTCCTTGTGATTTTAAAGAAAGGCTTCCATCGTGTGATGTAGCTTCCAAGCGTGATCATCTGTACCAGGTACCTACTGATTTTATGAATTATATGTCTTAATCTAGAGGAGCCGTGGAAGCAGCCACTAATGCTTGCATTAGGGTAAATTGTCTACAACTCTACATCACACCCCTTGGGGAGCGGCCCTTCCCCGCACCCTGCATGAACGCGGGATGCATTGTGCACCCGGTTGCCCTTTTAATCTAGTGCACACAAACTTCAAATGTTGGAATTAGTCTCTTTTATTAGACAAAAAGAAAAGTCTCTTTTATTAGACACTCTAATAAATGTGAAGTAGCATACCTAAGTACAAATTAAGTAGCATATCGAAGTACAAAATTAAGTTAAAAAGTCACATTCAATATTTTCTGGTAGCTTACTATAATACTTGCTATGCAAGGGTGCATACCACAGTTGTCCCCATTGTGCGGTGGTATAATATCACAGTTATGCAGCATTACGGGGGTACCTTTTCTTACTCGGCACAGCCCTACACTAGGAAATTATGGAAGTAGTATTTACTTGTCTTAGTTTATCTGTAGAAACCACTAAATGGTTAATAAGGCTCAGAAAGGTCTCCCTGCTGTAAGGCCATGTTGAAAAATTAGTCTGATATTATATTTTTGAAGGAATTTTCCATTTACTTGTTTTGAATATCTTCAGTCTTGTTTTTCTTTCAGTTGTGGTGTACCTACATCAAGAGGCCAATGGTACTTGTCGGGCCGAGTCTTGGATCTGCTGTTGCTATTGACTTCTCTGTCAACTATCCAGAAGCAGTAATTACATTAAATAACTGTGAATCCCTTATACAAATTTTATAGATTATTTTCTAGTATTAAGGAGGTATCATTTTATGGCTTCCTCTGAAGTAGCTTTTACTTTTATAGGTGGATAGGCTGGTTTTAATCGATGCATGTGTTTATGCGGAAGGTACAGGAAGCCTCGCAACCTTACCAAAAGCATTAGCTTATGCTGGGGTGAGTTCCCTCCAAGTCCTCTTAAAATAAAGGGATACAGTATACTCCTATTTTGACCATTTGAGGTAAATACAACAACAACAAACCCAGTGGAATCTCACAAGTGGGGTCTGGGCAGGGTAATGTGTACGCAGACCTTACCTCTACCTCATGAAGGTGGAAAGGCTGTTTCCGATAGACCCTCGGCTCAAGAACAGTAAAAGGAAGCAGCAGCAACAACAACAACAACAACCCAGTATAATCCCACTAGTGGGGTCTGGGGAGGATAGTGTGTACGCAGACCTTACCACTACCCTGGGTTAGAGAGACTATTTCCGATAGACCCTCGGCTCCCTCCCTCCAAGAACTCCCCACCTTGCTCTTGGGGTGACTCGAACTCACAACCTCTTGGTTGGAAGTGGAGGGTGCTCACCACTAGAGTAAAAGGAAGCAATAAGCAATTAATAGCAACAACAAGGTAAAAGGCAGCGGAGACCGTTTGATGTAAATGAACATCTATATCATAATTGTGGTTTCACCAAGGACGTGATTTATGATAAGCTCGAAAGAAAAGGAGAATCGTAAATGATGATTGAATCAACTTAACTAATCCAAAGATTAGCACCCATTGTATAGTAACACTCTTTGTTCGTCAGATCTTTTCCTTGAAGCTGCAAAACCTAAATAACTCGTACTAGATACATCAGATATCAAGTTATCATTCAGTCTGTTACTGGAAAGATTCTGATCCAAATCATGGATCTAACATGTATCCAAATATGTTTACAGCATTCTTCGAGTATCTTCCATCTATATTTCTTATTGTTTTCACTATCTTGACAACTAACTTGTTGCAGGTCTACTTATTGAAAAGCATACCACTTCGTTTATACGCAACATCATTGACTTTCAATGGCTTACCATTAAGTACCTGCATAGACTGGACACATGTAAGTTTCGACCCTCTGATCTTTAGGAAACCTGAAAGTCGTGGAGCTCAGATGTCCGAAATGGGCGTCTGCACTACTTGTCTTATCAGACCTTTTAATTACATGGTTTTCTATCCAGATAGGTCGTCTACATTGTTTATTACCTTGGTGGGAGGATATAACAGTGAATTTCATGATCAGCGGAGGTTACAACGTCATTGATCAGATACAACATGTATGTGGAAATTTACTAAATAATCTTAAGTTTTTCCTATATAGACATGCCTATTGGCACCTTTTATACTTTCTTTTCTCATGACTATGGTATCGAGCAACATGTTCTTGCTGTAAAAGATGTTGTGGGACTAGCCGTAAAAAATGTAATCTTACTGTTCATTTATGCAATGTTGGGTTTATATACAGAAACTCCTGCCAAATGATTAATTTCGAAAGTCTGTTTTAGCAAGTAAAATTCTTGTGTATTCTGGACTGCAAACACCTATGAACTTCTCTTGAAATTCCGAACTTATTAGTTGTAGACATCACCAATATTATTGGTTTGGTAATAAATTAGACTAGAGTTACCGTTGATCTCCAGGGCCCTCATGTTTTTTTGTCGGACCATTCTACTAAAATTGTGGCTGATTGGATCCACACCTGCTTCTGCTTCTATAGCACTGAGAGTGTTTCTTCTAGCTGTAGCTCCATTTCCTATGTTGTCTACTGGTTTTCTTCTCATTCCTGTGGAAAATTCTACAGTATTCTCATGCTAGGAGTTCTATTATACAGGTCAAGCAGAAAGCACTAATAATATGGGGTGAAGATGATCAGATTATTGACTACAAGTTCGCAGTGGTATGTTTCTTTCAAATTCTGGAAATATATAAACCTGGTAACTCCTATCATCCAAATACACATATGTAGAGTCACTGAATTGTCCGTTGACTTTTATGTGCACAGAGATTGCACTCTGAACTTCCAAATGCGATTCTACGCCTAATACCAAAGTGTGGCCATATCCCTCACGTGGAGAAGCCTGATGCTGTCTCCAGGTTGATTGTGGAATTTGTTCACTCTGATCAATCACAAAAGGCAAAGTCTGACTCTGTCTCCACCATCTCTGTTCCTGTTTGATTAATGATACTTGTACAAGCAGATAGTTAGCATATATCTAATTTGGGGATCTGACTTGTTGATTCTACGTAGTGATGAGGTTAGTTTTCCAGCTTCAATGGTGAACTATGCTTTCTTTCTTTATGCAACATCAACCTTATTATCTATATATTGAAGGTGCTTTGGTATCCAGTACAGAAGCGAAATAAACTGAATACTTAACCAGTGTAATTAGCTGAATTAGCAGCATTGTGGTACATAATTCTTTTGGTTTCTCTTCAATGTAGAGCTGGAGTTTATGGCCGGTGAATCATAGCTTGTAGCGGTGCAAGCGTAGACGGCAGAGTTACCCGATACTTGTGTTGGTGGGAGGTAGGAGGTACCAGCGTGGAATGTTATAAGAAAAATAACTTGGAGCAGTGCTGAAATTTTGTTGTGCATATCTGGAATTATATCACTGTTATGTATTAATAACTCCTAGTAGTACTTTTATTTTTGTTATTATTTTATTTTGTATAATTTTGGCCTTGAGTTTGTAGTTGGCGCAAAAACAATTATTTATAAAAAAGAAAAAAAGCGTGAATACATTAGCGTTCACACCTGGTTTCATGTAACTACTACAATAAGTTTTACTTCTATCAATATAAAATATATCTTAATATTACATTTATTAATATTCTTAATTCAGTCATGAATGTAGCACTATTTTTTCCTGTGTAAAAAAAAAAAAAAAAAGTGAAACGCAGAAACGGCCACATGGCAAATCCAATCCTCTACCAACATAAATTCTTCTTCCACTTCTACTTTGTACGAGTAAGTTGAAAAACCAGTGCCACCGTGCACGGCGGAGTCACACCACTATTATGTTAACAATGCTCTCAGCCAGAGCCGGTGTTGCTCCTCCACCAATCCCAATTGGACACAATGTAAAATTCTCCATTTCA
Organism: Nicotiana tomentosiformis; assembly: GCF_000390325.3. NCBI lineage: Eukaryota > Viridiplantae > Streptophyta > Magnoliopsida > Solanales > Solanaceae > Nicotiana > Nicotiana tomentosiformis. The sequence continues at coordinate 62,605,950 of NC_090821.1, read as the reverse complement.
AGGCGTTTAAGGATCCGAGCTGCTGAATTTCCGGATTTTCTTCCTAACCAAGTCGAGAATATCAAAGACTCTTCTGCTAGAAAATTGGCTTCACGAATTGAAAGAGTACCTGTACGCTTTTCTTTTCTTTTTTACTTTCAAAATGTGCTACTCATTTTTGGGATGATTTTGAGTTGTTTCGGATAATTGCACTTTAGTCCCTCAGTTATTGGTTAATTCTAGTTTTGATCCTTGTAATATTTGGCTAAGTACATTTAACCTTCAATAAACTAACAGTCTAGCACAGTCTCACTCTATATAGGTAATATCTGATATTTAGACTATTTTGGGACTATATTACTCTCAAATATGGAGTAACGTTACAAATTTGACATAATACATGATAATTGAATGGTTTAATACTTAATAATTCGTTAACTTTGTGAAGATTTACCGTCGAAGGAATCAAAATTGCTCGTATAATATAATTGAAGGTGGAATGTGTTTAACCAGAATCACAAGGAGAAAAATAAGAAATGAATTATTTTCCTTGTAATAGTCCTAAACTCAAATATCTAAATATCGGAATTGAATTAATTATTCACTTTCTCTATAAAGCTCTGGTTACTGCTTCAGTTTGATAATCCAGCTTCATTTTAGGTAAACTTATCAAAGGGTTGTGTCTTGAGTAGTTGTGTGAAGCCAAAAGAACAGACAGAGGCCAATCCAGTCGTGCTTCTCCATGGTTTTGATAGGTATGCGTCACGCCAAGCCAATAGTTCTGACCACTTTCTCTTGTTGTGCCTGTTGTTCATTATACCTCATTGTTCAGCTCATGTTTAGAGTGGAGGTACACACTTCCTATGCTTGAGGAGGCTGGGTTGGAGACATGGGCAGTTGATATCCTTGGATGGGGTTTCTCTGATTTAGGTACATTGTCTTGTCCTAGTTCTTTCCCGGTTTTTCATTTTTTCAGAAAGATTTTGCAAACAAAGACTGAAGACTTCCTCATGGTTTCGTATCTTTTTGTTTCCTGTGATATCAAAGAAAGGCTTCCATCGTGTGATGTAGCTTCCAAGCATGATCATCTTTACCAGGTACCTTACTGATTTTAAAATGTATGTCCTAATCTGGTGCATACAAACTTGAATGGTTGGAATTAATCTCTTTCACTATACATTCTAATAAATGCAAAGTTGCATATTTAAGTTCAAAGGTAAACTCACATTCAATTTTCACCTAGTAGTGTATGGTAATACTTAGTATGCAGGGGCACGTGCCAAAGTTATACCCCATCGCGGTGGTATGATATCACAATTATGCAGCATTATGAAGGGGCCCCTTGCTTACTAGGCATGGTCCTAATCTAGAAAATTATGGAAGTAGTGTTTACTTGTCTAAGTTTATATGTAGAAACCACTAAAAGGGCAATAAGGGTCAGGTAGGTCTCCCTGGTGAACAGCCACATCAAAGAATTAATCGGATCTTGAATTTTGAAAGAATCTTCCGTTGATTCTTTTTGTAAATTTTTCAGTCTCGTTTCTCTTTCAGCTGTGGTCTACCTACATCAAGAGGCCAATGGTACTTGTCGGACCAAGTCTTGGATCTGCGGTTGCTATTGACTTTTCTGTCAAATATCCTGAAGCAGTAAGTACATTAGTAACTGTGGATCCATGTCCAGATATTATAAATTACTTTCTAGTATGAAGAAGGTATAACGTTATGCTTACTCCAACGCCTCTTTCACTTTATCAGGTTTATAAGCTGGTTTTAATCGATGCAAGTGTTTATGCAGAAGGTACAGGAAACCTTGCAACCTTACCCAAAGCAGTAGCTTATGCTGGGGTGAGTTCCCTCCTGGTCCTCTTAAAACAAAGGGATACTTTCTACTCCATATTGGATTATTTGATGTAACTGCAAATATATGTTACAAGGATTGTGATTTATTGACAACATGGTTTCTGATTAGCAAACTCAAAGAGTAAAAAAGAGAAACTTTCCCTAATTGTTAATGATGATTGATCCTTAATCGATCTAAGTTTAGCATCCTTATACTGACTCTCTTTGTCTATCAGATCTTTCTCCTAATGCTGCACGACCCCAACTAAAGAAAGAACTTTTAGTTTCAGTTTGTTACTATTCAGTCTCCTATTCAACGGAAAGATCTCAAATATAACATGTGCTCGGATATATTTTAAACAACATTCTTTGTGCATCAGCCATCCATATTTCTTGTTCTTTTCACTAATCTGATAACAAACCTGCTGCTGCAGGTCTACTTGTTGAAAAGTGTTCCACTTCGCTTATATGCAACATCATTATCTTTCAATGGCTTACCATTAAATACCTGCATAGACTGGACTAATGTAAGTTTTGACCCTGTAATCTATTAGAAACCTAAAAGTCATGCAGATCAGATGGTCACCATGTGCTTCTGGCATATTTTTAATGCTCCTTGTTTTACCAGGCCTTCTGATTATCTGGTTTTCTGTCCAGATTGGCCGCTTACATTGTTTGTTACCTTGGTGGGAGGATGCAACAGTGAATTTCATGATCAGTGGAGGTTACAATGTTGTTGCACAGATAGAACATGTATGTACAAATTTACTAAATTTTCTTTAAGTTCCTAAATAGACGTGCCTGTTGCGATCTTTTGGTACTTTCTTTTGCATTGACTCTGATATGGAGCAACACTATCTTGCTGTATTTTATAGGCAATGATTGGATCATGGAGTTAGGAATAATGATTTTAATTAGTTTCATCTTAACATGGTTGCCATTTGGACATGCAATTATTGGAGTCTAAATATAGGAACTCCTGGCCACTGGCTTAATTATGAAAAGTCTGTTTTAGTAAGAAATATTCAATATGCTGTATTGTTCTTAAACAGTCCAGACAAGTGAGCCTTAGCTGCAAACTCCACGTAACCTCTCTAGAAATTGCAAACCTATTAGCTTTAGATGTCAATAAAATCAATTGTGGTATGTAAATGAGACCAGAATTATGGTGAATCTCTTCCTGTGGCCCTCATAATTTTCTGTAAGTCTTGGGGCTGACTGGATTCTCGCCGCGTCTGATTCTACTGATACATTGCATAAAGATGTGTTTTGCTAGCTGCATCCGTTCTTCATGTTGTCAACTTATTTTCTTCTTGTCCCTATGGAAAATGCTACAGCATTATGATGCTAGCAGAAGTTTTGTTATGCAGGTCAAGCAGAAAACACTAATAATATGGGGTGAAGATGATCAGATAATTGACTACAAGCTCGGAGTGGTATGTTTCTTTCAAGTTTGCAACAATAGAAATCTGTTGGCTTGTAGCAGCCAAATACGTGGTTCATAAGTATTACTAAAGTGTCCGTTGACTCTTATGTGCGCAGAGATTGCATTGTGAACTACCAAATGCTATTATACGCCAAATACCAAAGTGCGGCCATATCCCCCATGTGGAGAAGCCTGATGTTGTCTCCAGGTTGATAGTGGAATTCGTTCACTCTGATCAATCACAAAGGGCAAATCCTGACTCTGTCTCGACCATCTCTGTTCCTGTTTGATTATTAGTACTTGTACAAAGCAGATTGTTAGCACATCCCACATGTGGAGATCTAACTTCCTGATTCTACTTAGAGGTGAGATCAGTTTGCCAGTGAGCACCATCAGCCTTATTACCTACATATTGAATGTGCTTTGGCATCCAGTACAGAAGTGTAATAAACTGATTACCTAAGCAGTATAATTAGCTGAATATCTTAGCATTCTTCAACATGTTTCTTTCAGTTCTTCAATATTTGGAGCTGGAATCTATGCCTGGTAAATCATAGCTTGCGCCTTGATGCAGTGGTGAACTTTTATTGTGTAATATATTTAGGATTACATCACTCCTATTAGAGCTTCATGCCAGGTACCATGGTAGTTTCAGGAACATTTCGAATTAGCAGTGAATACTAGAGGTAGTTTAAGATGTTATCTCTAGAAATCGGAAATGTTTTTGTGATATTGGCAATTAGAATAACGTATCTTGGGGATAAGAAACTATAGTAACTTAGTCAAGGGATATTGCTGGACAGTTTGTTGAAAGATAGATGTCGCTAGAATTTTCTTTCTGCATGGGTTCCGGAACCCGAGCTATGTACATGTTTTCTGGCTGTTTTTTTTATAATGTTGGGATCAGGTTCTCTTCTAAGCTTATGATGCAAGAGTGCATACAGATAGAGGATGTGAGGAGTTGGTGATGCTGATCTTATTATATGTCAATTACCAATTACCACTTATTTGAACTTATTTGATTAGTGAAGGTACTGTGATTGATGCATATCCTAACTTAACCTACAACTTAGACCAGGAGTAATGAACCATTGCTGTTAACAGATCCTTGTTGTGTCACATGCTATCATTTTCAAAGGGGGAGGGGGCTCTACATAAAGCTCAAAGGTTGTTACAACAACAACATACATAGTATGTATTATCCCACACCGTGGTAAAAGTTCAAAGGTTAGTTCTGAAGTCATTATCCCTTATTATATCATAATAAGGTCTGGCTCATTGAAAGATGTCGTGCATGTGCACTGGAGTCACCATCCAAGTGAAACAACCTTGAGCTTTTTATTTTATTTTAATGAAACCTCAAAAGTTCTCCTTCAAGATTCTTTACCTCAACCTTTTCACCTAAGTCAAAAGTTCTTGCTTTGAAGATTCTATTTTAGCACCAAAAAGTAGTGATCGTACCAGCTTGCACGCAGGACGTATACATTTTATTTATCATCAGTTTATATACTAGAATACTCTGATCACTATAGGAAAAACGATCATCCAACTCTTTTGTTTCTACAGGATTTTGAATATTGGTTTCTCATGATTTTCATTCAACTCATTGATCCTAATATTAAATACATTAAAAAATTTAAGTAGCTTTTGACCTTCATGTAAGGTGCCGCCAAAAAGGGCAAAGTAAAGAAACTAGAAGGAAACCTTGTTTGGTTTCTTATGTAAGATCCATTCAAAAAGGGCTTAGGGTAAAGAAACTTGAAGGAGTCACACTTGTTTGGTTTATTCTCTTGTGAAGGAACCAAGATTCCTTTCACTCTGACACTTGAGCCTATTTCTACATTTCTTTAAGTTGGGATTTTCAATTATACTTTGCTAATATTCTCTACACACACGCACAAAGAAACAAGATGAACGAACAGAAATCACAAAGACAGATGGACAGGGAACTAGAAGGGGGTTATATTTTAATACAGAGATGCACTAATATCACCACAGGGGTAGGGTAGTGAGTACTCATTGATAACATCTCTAAAATAAACAATACAGCCTTATGTCTTCTACTCTCCAGATATACAAAAAGGAAAATCTAAAAAGAAGAGATCAGATTCTTCCTACATTACTACCCCAGAAACAGCCACATCACTTCAAAAGGGAATCTAATTCCAAACTTTTTCACTCGCTAAGAAGATGGAGATAAAGAACAAGAAGAAAACAAACAAAAAGAAAGAAAGAAATAAAAAGAAAAAGTCCAAGTGGAAGTGTGTCCAGATGATTCTCCCCTGCTGACCATTGTAAATGGCTACCCCATACTTTGTGCCAAAAGCCCACATTATCTTCTCAAACCTTTCCTTCCCTTCATTTACTGCCTCACGTTCATCATTTTCTTAAGCATACCAAGCTTGTAAACAAAATGCCTATAGTGAAAAAGACAGTATTTTTATGAAGAGTTTCTGTGCCGCTGCCATCTGGATTGAAGCCACCACTTCCTGTTGGTCCTAGCCCAAAAGTAGGATTGTTAATACCTGTTGTAGTTCCCGTGCCGGTGCCGGTGCCGGTCCCAGTGCTGGTGCCGGTGCCGGTGCCGGTCCCTGGAGTTGTGGTTCCTGGTACAGTTGTGGTACCTCCACCAGTGTTGCTGGTATAAAGTAAAAAACAATATGAAGCAAGAACAAGATCATCCACTATATTCAATTATTAGTTCTATAGAATAGAAAAGTCCCGAGTACACTGAGACGAGCTTAAATAGAGTAACATAAACAATGAGAATTCATGTAACCGCCTCCAAGTTGCTTGAGATTGAGGCATAGTTAATTCCAGACTGAACATGTTAATGTTGTTGTCATTATAGTATAGTCCAAAATAAGCATGTTAGTGTTGTTATTATAGTATAGTCCAGAGTAAGCATGTTACATGAATGATAAGATATGGTGGAAATGACTTTGGTTCTATAAAATATTACATAATGGCTGGAAATAAATGTCAACTTAAAGATTTTTATCATGACAATGGGAGAAAGTGACAAATACAACACTAGAATACAGACTATATCAACATCAAAAACAGGTCACATGGGCATACATAATGATGAATCTAACTCATCTTATGTTTGAAAGTTATCGGCACAGTTAGGACACTAAGAATGACTATTGAGAGATTTTAGGTAAAAGAAGACAAGTGAATACCAACAACAATCTTTAATTATATCCTCAGGAAAAAAGGTCACTATATTAGGAAAAGCTTCCAACCATTCACTCATACATCAAAGTTCATATCTTGGCATTTATAATTGCACCTTTTATCTTGTAATAGGTCCTTTCGTACCCTGAGAACAGAGTTTTAACTTCTATATATCACCACCCCTACTTGGTAGGTGAATATTTATACTGAAATCATGAAAAAAAAATATTTTTCCAAGATTTTTCCCCTGAGAATGTGCTACAAGGTGAAGCAAACATCATCCAGACAAAAAGGGACCAAAAGAGCCTTCTATTTTTTAATTAAACGAGGGGAATTATCACCATTTTTGCCCTAGGAAAAGAATGGCATTCACTGCAATCTAAAGGGAGAGAAACTCTTCTTTTTTTGTTGAGAAAATACAAAAAGATTTTGAAATGAGAATTAGATGCAAGTTTAAGGAGATGCTTCATTCAATATTGACAAGATAAATACAAGATCTAGCATCAAAAACAACAAAATCTTAAGAAACATACCCAGGAGTTGTCTGATAACATCCAGAAGTAGATGCTGTTAATTAAAAATAATAATAAAAGAACAATATCAGTGACTTATAGAGGAATAAGTGTTTCAAAACAAAGGAAATAAAAAAGAAGAAAAACAAGATCATTTAGGAACTTACAAGATGGTGGATTTGAACTTAAAGTTGCAGTTCCAGAAAAGTCACAGGTTGCACCAGTTGCAGCTTTCCTCTGATAATAGCTATTTACAGCATAGCTACAGTGATCTTTGATAGTGTTAGGGTTGTAACAAGGTCCATTTTGAAGGATACCAGTACAGTCAGCTCCATTTCCACAAGCATAATCTATACTCTTCTGCATAAGGCTGTCTCCTACCCCATCTTTGCATAAACAGTAATTAGCACCACCTAGAAAAAAAAACAAAAAAAAAACACCATAAATAAGAAATCAGCTCAAGAAACAGAAATTATTGAAATTTTGTCAAAGAAAAAAAGACTCAATCTTTGTATAAGAAATTCTTGTATACACTACTAAGAGCAAAATCTGGTGAAACCCTTTATCAAGAAACAGATGGAAAATGCAAGAACAGAGAATCTTGAAGTGAGAGAGCTAAAAATTCAATCTTTGAAGAAAATATTGTTGGATACACAAACTAAGAGCAAAATCTGGTGAAAACCCCTTATAAAGAACACATGAAAAAGGCAGAAAATAAAGAAATTTGAAGTGAAAGTAGCAACAAGCTACTTACTTGAGTAACCAGTGAAAGCCAAGAAAACTATTAAACACAGTACAAAAGCAGTAGCCATGATTGTTTTGTGCCAAGATCTTTGAACTAGTTATGAAGAAATTCTTGTTCCCGTCTTTTCAAGAATATTAATAGAGCTAGTGAGAGATTTTTAAGAGGAACAAAGAAGCTCCAAAAGGGGTGTTATGGGGATATGGAGTTCTCGAGACAAGAAAAATGGTAAGTAGACGGTGGAAGATGGAGCTCAATGTCTATTTTGGGTGGCCCTTTTTATATGTCTAATCTTATGTATTACCACACAAATTACTATATGGGTGTTAAAATAATAGGGGACTGTGTTTTAGGAAACTGAGCTCCAAAGCTTTTTTGTGTCAAATAAGTATTTGACTGTACTCTGTACTATGTATATGTCAGTGGAATTGTTTCTCAAACGGTCATAAATTAACTCTATGGTTCCAATCCAACCAAACGGTCATAATGTAAGCAGAAAATTATTTCAAGAAAATGACAAAAATTGATCATCATGTTCGGGTAGGTGCAAAATAGTGAATTAAAAAGATAATTCGGTGCACGAAGTATCGCATATTCGCGCATGGTTCGGTGAGAGCTGCACCCCAAAAGGGCGTAATGTAGACGACCGTTAATTCTACGGTTCGAAACTTATGACCTATAAGTCGCACTAAAATAATTTTATAGTTGCTCCAAAGCTCTCCGTAAGGTGCAAAATAGTCCTCTTAAATATATTTTTGAGCAATTTTAATTCTTTAAATTTATCCAAAATGAATACCTTTAATTTTCGTCAATCGTTAATATATTTTAAACATCTAACTGTTTTTATTTTTTGGTCTATTAATGATTTTTGGTGCAGTTTTCTATGGTATAATTTCTGTTATTTTTTGTGGCTGCTGTAAATTTTTGTATTCCAATTTTTTGAGATCTAACAAGACTTTTCTGATGTTTTGGTTTTATTTTATTTTTTATTGCTAACTCTAACCGGTAGAGTTCGTTAAGTATTTGACGAAGACCAAAAGTACTTACTTTTGGTAAAATCAAAGGACCAAAACTATAAAATCAAAGGACCAAAACTATCCATAAATGTTTTTAAGAGACTATATGTTAAATCCATCCCAAACATTAAGGGGCCTTTTTTGTCATTTAATTACAGAATAATGGAGGGGGCCGAGTCTAGCCTTGAAATTAGGGTGCTTATCGGACGGATAATTACGCTTAACGGTTCGACTTATCATTTTCGGATTATAAATGTAGTAATCCGCTAGCCATCCAATAAGACAACGAGCGGACTGGTATCGGATTAACGATTATTGTAAGTGAAGTAATGAAACAAACCCCACTTAAGTAAAATGACCTAAAGAGTAATTCAATTCATGTCTACTCATAATTCATGAGAAGCCAAAGACGACTTCTATTAGCTATAGACAGTTCTATCATTCTATGTACAATTACTTATGCAGTAATGTAGTAACAACTAACAAGTTTATATATTTGGGGGAAAAAGTATAAATATAAAAAAATTTAACGGGTTAACGGTTTACCCGATAAGAAAATTAAGTAATCAGTCTCCAAACTGTTAAGCCGTTAATTATAAAATCTCAATTCATTTACTATTCATTATTCCGATAATTCGATATCAATAAGTCAATATGTCTTCGGTTCGGTTCGGTTCGATTTTGAACCTTCCCTCTTAAACAGAAGAGGCCCCCACGAGGTCGGTTTGTTTTAGCAAGCCTTTTCCTGGTGTGCTGTCACTGTTTGAGTTTGCACTGGTGTCCCTTTGGCATTCAATAGAGTTACCAGAAAATCTCAGAATCCCCTTAAGATATTATTACTTCAATATAATGAAATTGGACAGTAATAGAAAAAGTAGGTTATGTAATGTTGTATTTATTATATACAGAAAGAAAATGGTTATGAACTTATTTATTATATACAGAAAGAAAATGTTGAATAACAAATAGAACATTGCATTTTTGTAAAATGATTGGACTCTGGGAGTAATATATATAGCAAGTGCAAAATGCAAACAGAAAAAGAGTGTAAATAATTTAATAGTCAACTATTTTTTCTTCAAAGAAAGAATGAGATTAAGGAAAATGACACGATCATTTTTGACATGAAGAAAGCTATAATTATGAGAAGTCAGGAGAGAAAATGATCTTTGGCTTCTTTCCATTTTTGGAGCTCATAATTATGTATAAAGATTTTCTAAATATTGTCTTCGAAAATGACATATAGATTCTATGCATGGTAAAACTCGTTTATTATTTTTGCTTGTTTTTTCAAAATGAGGTACAGACCCTCGAGACTGCAGCATATGAAATTATGAACCACACCAAAATTATTTCTGCTCGTTAATTGTTAGGTTATGATTTTTGTAGTAAAAAATTTAAGTCCTTTAATTTTGTGAATGTGAAAATAACGTTAGGTCGGCTCAATATTCTTACCAGAGACAGAGAGCTAAAAATAAACAAATAACAACTGAGAGGTTGGTTGGCAGAGAAATAATATGGAAACTGCAGCCATGAGGCAAGGAAAATAATATTTAAAAAATGCACTTGTATTCTTTTTTACTCCTTTTGTTCCATTCTAAGTGAAGCTATTTTAAATTATTAATTATCTTGACTTATAAGTAGTACTTTTGGATAGTTAACAAATATATAAATTTAATTTTAAAAATTAAAGTATTTATGTCAAAATGCACATTAAAAAATAAATATTTTGAGTCTCATATTTCGAACTTCTAATTAAAGTAATTAACTTTTATTCTACTTTAATTTGTTCTCATTTTTGCCTCTCAAACACGTCAACTGGAGACCAAATGAAAATAATCTTGTTAATATCAGACAAGATATACGATATAAGGTTGCACAGTGAACTAATCATTTTTGTCATTTTCTTTTCGAGACAAATATAAGCAAGCAAAAAGGGCATATTAATACCCAACTAAGATACATATTAATTTGAAGGGAACATTCTTGAATAAGATATTTATTTATTATCAGATTAAATGAATGAACCCTTTTCGTCAAAGATGAGCAACCTTTAATTAATCATATATAATAGGTAAGTAAACAATTAAAAATTTATTGGTATGTATACAATTAAATTCATATCAAAAGGCAAAGAATCGGATGTTTTTGGACAACCTTTTTGAAATCTAAGCCACCGACTTCTTTAGAATGCACTTGAAAAAAAAAATAATAAAAAAAAATCTTTCCCATCTTCTATCCACCCAATTTATTATGTTTCCCAAGTAAAATCTTTGTCGTCCTTTTTGGAAAGAGAATGGAATAAAAATGACTTTCCATAAGATTGATCTAAAACAATAAATGCTGAAAATATACACAAGTATATATGTATTTATTATTCATCGTATATCCGTAGAAAATATAAAAAACTTCTAGTGCTTACTAAAATTAATCTTTAGCTTATTGAAACTAACCTTTTAATATATTAGTTTTAGAAGAGCATCAATGAAGAAAAATGAATAGTAAAGACTCATGTAGATGACTTTCAAACTTGGTTGTACTTTAGATTTACTTGTTATTGTAGTCGTTTGTATTTCTTATTCAATTTAATAGATAAATTATTTTTTAAACTAAAAAAAATTAACAAGAAAATTCGTAGTCACTGCCATTTGGATGTGTGCACGATAAACTACGTTCCTATGTAATAACCCATAAAGTACTATACAGGAAGATAAACTACATTAAGCAAGTCCCGTGCGACGGACTCGACCGAAAAAGTATGCAAGTGAATTTCGTATGCTAAACCTCCCATTTGGGAAGTCTCTTATTGCTTTATAAAAGTGATGTTTTGTCATGTATTTGTTTTCCTTTAATTTAAGTTAGTCAAGATTAATCGGTTATCCTTGGTTCTAAGGTGACAATAGAGTAGGGCTGTGTACTTGGATCGAATATCCGAGAATTCGAGTTGATCCATTTTATTCGAATTTTCGGATTTCGGATCGAATATGGGTTGAGTTTTTTAAAAGTTCGGATATTCGGATCGAATACGGATTGGAATAATTTTAATTCAATCTTACCCGAAATTCGAATCATATGGACATGTATAAATATTAGACTTACATTTTAGGGTTAAGTCTTCTCATTTCATCTGCCTCTCTTTAGACTATTCTTTTCTTAGTTTATATCGAAGTCTCTCTCTCTAACCTCTCTTCAGATTGCTCTGTCTGCTTCTCTTAAGTTGTAACGACCCGACCGGTCGTTTTGACTATTGTAATCTCGTTCCCTCATTTACTGCTCAAATTATGAATTACAGTTATTATTTGGCTTGCCGGGGTAATTGGTTTGGGTTCGGTGAGGCTTTAAAATGATTTAGAGCGCTTAGTTACAAGGTTTAGAATTTAAGTTGAAAAGGTTGACTTGATGCTAACTTATGTGTAACGACCTCGGAGAAATTTTGCTAAGAAAATTAAGTTTTGGTGGTGCCGAGGTAGATCAATTAGTACAAAGATTATAGAAATTTCTTGCGGCGAGCTTCGCCGCGGCTCGGACTTTTTGGGTTGAACAATGCACCGAAGTGTAAAGGAAAATTTTGTCGAAAAATGATCATTTCTGGCGGACCGCATAATGATCGTAAAGTGGTTCAGGATAGGGGCAAGATTTGAGGAAAATCTGCGGTACAATATGCGATAATGACTGCAGACCGGGTCAGTAACGCCCAGCTTTGGAGGCCAAATTATACGGCCGGTATGCGGACCGCATACCTGTTATGCGATCGCATAACTGCGTCGGAGCTTCCATTCTTTCTAATTTTTGACCCGACCCAACTTCGATTTATAGCCCTTGAAGCTCATTTTTTAGCCAAAATCTGATATTTTAGAGAGAGGTGAGAGCATTTTAGAGAGAGAAAGTGAAGACTTGATCATTTATCCATCAATTCTTGTTCAAGATTTGAAGATTTCACAAGGATCTTGCTAGGGCTTCAAAGAGATAAGAATTTCTTTTCTCAATCCTTCAATTTCGGGTTTGGAATAAAAATGGGTGATTTATAGTATGATTTTTGGGTGTAAAAGTATTATGTATACATACCAATAAGGTTGTGGAAGGATTATTAAGTTCAAATGGGTAAGGATTTGATTGAAAATGGTAGAAATCTTCATAAACTTTAATTGAAGATTTGAGGGTCGAGTTGATGTCGGATTTTGGTGAAATTTATATGATTGGACTCATGGTTGGATGGGCATTCATATTCTGTAACTTTTATCGGGTTCCGAAACGTGGGCCCTACGGGCGATTTTTGAGTTAATTTCGGATTTTATTGGGAAAATTAGTATTTTCCTTATGGAATAAATTATAATAATTTGTATTGACTGATTCGAATTAATTGTGGCTAGATACGAGGCTTTCGGAGACTAATTCTCGTGACAAGGGCATAGCGGAATAAATAAATACATGGGTTGAGATAAGTAACAGTTTTAAATCTGGTCCTGAGTGTATTAAACCCCCGATTTTGGTATCATGTGATTATTTTGGAGGTAACGCACATGTTAGCTGACGAGCGTGTGGGCGTGCACCGAGGGGATTGTGACCTGGTTCGTCCCGAAAAACTGTAAAGTTGAATAATTTGTTGTTAGTTGTATGCCCTCTATGTGTTGATAAAATTTGACTGTAAATCATGTTAGAAATCATGCTTAGGCTATGTGATGGTACTATTGGGACCCACAAAGGTTGAGTACATGTTGAATTACCTGCTAAATGCTATATTTACTCAGTCTCAGTTTTTACTTGCACATTTTATCTCAGTCTGTATTATTATTATTGATACATCATATCATTATTGTTTGGGCTGATTTCATGATTATTGAGAGCCCGAGAGACTGGAGAGATTTATGACTGAGGGAGGCCGAGGGCCTGATTGTGAGGATATTTTATGGATCGGGGCTGCCCGCCTGCAGCAGGCCTTATTGGCTTATTATTGCACATGAGTTGACCGTGCAGCACGTGAGTTGGCCGTGCAGATCCTTATATTATTATTACACGTGAGTTGGCCGTGCAGCACGTGAGTTGGCCGTGCGGATTCAGACATTTATATTATGGTACGTGAGTTATCCGTGCAGCACGTTAGTTGTCCGTGTTTATAGCGCTTGGGCTGTAGGAGCCCCTCATGAGTCTGTACACCCCTAGTGCGCACGGATACCCACTGAGAGTGAGTGATGAGGGCTGGGAGCCCAGTGAGTGATTGTTGTCCTAAGAGGTTATACTTGATTTTCATTTGTTGTTGCACTTAGTTGCTATCTGTCATTGTTGTGAAATCTCTGAACGATTATTGATATACGGATTACATGAACAGGAACTGTATAAAAATTGATTTGACATTAAACTGCCAGATTTGATAGCATGTCTATTCTTTTGCTGGAATTACTGGAAATGAACCATAACTGTGTAGCTCGTTACTCTCTTCAGTTCCTTATTTATTATTGTTACTTGCTGAGTTGGTTGTACTCATACTACACCCTGCACTTCGTGTGCAGATCCAGGTGTTCCCGAACATAGCGGGTGTTGATCCTTTCGCGTGGTTGATTTTCAGGAGATTTTGAGGTAGCTGCCGTGTTCCGCAGACCATGTCTCTCCTTCTCTATCTCTTTGTTCACTGTATTTGGTCTCAAACTATTATAGACTATATTTTTCAGACTTGTATTCATATTAGATACTCATGTACTCAGTGACACCAGGTTTTGGGGAGTGTTTGTATTGTATTTAAATATTATATTTTCAATCTTGAGAGAAATTATGGTTTATTGAGATTTTCGGCTTGCCTAGTATTGAGATAGGCGCCATTATGACGGGTGAGATTTTGGGTCGTGACATAAGTCTTACCTCTGTGTTTCTCATTCTCATTCTCTTCTTCCTATGGAAGGACAACAACACCTCCCTTATTAGACATTTGTTTGGAATTTCAGTTTATTTTATTTTGCTATGAAACTTTTGATTTGTCTATTGATATAAAAGATATTTGTTGTCGTTCAATTTAATAGAATAGTAAATAGCAGTAGCCTTAAAAAGTGCAGTAGCCGATCGGATTGTTAATAGCCTTAATAAAGCATACAATCCGATCCGAAAATCTGAAATTTTTTTCGATTCAAATTTTAAAATCCGATCCGGTCCAATTTAATTCGGATTGTATTTTATAAAATTCGAAATACAAATTTATAATCCGAAATGTGCTAAATCTGATCCGATCCGACAATGCACACCCCTACAATAGAGCCAATTTAGTCCAAAAGACCTCAAAACAAAATTGGTTATGTTAATAAAAATTCATAAATCAAATAATAAACGAATAAAGAGAGATATGTTATTTCTCTTTAAGTAATTTGAAAATTATATTCCAACTATTTCCTAAGTTTCCAATAACGGATGATGTATATAAGTTCGTTCATTTTAGAACACCTGATGAAAAAAAAAGATATTACACAAATTTACGAGTTAATGTCGCATTCTTTTGAGCAAGAAGCAGAAGGTAAAGAAAAACAACTACTCAAACAAT
Organism: Nicotiana tomentosiformis; assembly: GCF_000390325.3. Classification (NCBI taxonomy): domain Eukaryota; kingdom Viridiplantae; phylum Streptophyta; class Magnoliopsida; order Solanales; family Solanaceae; genus Nicotiana; species Nicotiana tomentosiformis. The sequence continues at coordinate 62,590,733 of NC_090821.1, read as the reverse complement.
GTTGTGATGACAAGTGATATTTTCAATCCTAAGTATTTTATTTTTCCAAAGAAGAGCGATTTTATGATTAAGAAAAATGGAACAAGAAGGAGACACAACGTTTGATAACATTTGAATCATGTACCACTTATTGCTAAGATTGTGGCAGGATGGATATGATTTCTCTGCCCTTAATCTAATGTCTAGGATTTGAACAATGAGTATGGAAAAAAAAATCCCGATAGAAAGTATTCCCCAAATTAAAGGGACTTGCGTGATGCAGATTCGAATTAATCGGGTTTCAATGCGAATACCGTATAAAAAACTATTTAAAAAAAAATCTTCTACTACTTGAATATTATGTAAAACTATAACCATTAAAGTAAGAAAAACACGCCAATAAATGTTAACAAATATTTTTTTAAATTTTCTCACTATTTTTTCAAACGCGGTTGATATATTCTTTTGCCTTTAGCATATATATCCAAAGGCCAAAAGGGGGGACCCTACACCCACTAAATCCAGCAAATGACACCCTTAATTATTTGTCACGTTAATCATAATTAGAGAATCATATTCACATGTCTCATTTGTTTTGGACAACCAATCAGCGTGGGTAAATCTTGAGCAATACTACTACTTTGATGGGTTCAACCCACAATTTTGACTCTTCGAAGCCACTTTTAGGTGGATTCAGAATTTAAAATTGTGAATTTTTATGACAATATCAAATTATATAATAATAAATATATTTACAGTCAAATATATTTAAATATTTAGTAATTTCTTAATATATTTATAATATATGGAAAAAACTATTAAATTTATATGAATCTATAGAATACATGGTAGATCTGACCCTGCCTCCTATTACTATGCATCTTCATGTCTCACTTTGATTTCAACATCAATGTTTTAAGCAATCATTAGATCCATGACAAAATATTATTAGTGATGGCAATTTTGATATGATTTTTTAGAGTTTATTTGACCCCTGTCCTTGTGGGTTAACTGATTTCTTTTGAGAAACTTATTTGTAAAACATAAGTTTGAAGATAAAAGGATTTAACAACTTTTTGGAAAGGTGCAAGTCTTTAGTGGGGAAAGTGGAGGTATGGTTATTTACCCGTAAAACAGTACTATATATATATATATATATATATATATATATATATATATATATATATATATATAGTTATAGTTATAGTATATCTTAATATGTATATATAACTATAAAAAGTTTGGAGTTAAAACAAAGTTGGGGGTTAAATGACTATTTTATAAATAGCCAACGGCTATTTTGGCAGGTAAAACAGCCATATTTTAAATGCCATAACGTCTATAATGTGGCAGATTTTTTTTTAAAAAAAAATTAGCCGTTGGGCCCGGATAGGCCCGTTTAGGACTGCTCGAACCGGCCCACTTCCCAGCCGGTCCGGGTCTCGCGGGCCTCGCTTATGGGACCGACCCACTACCCAACCCACCTTCCCATGGTCCCGGTCCTATCCGGTTAGGACCGTTTAGGCCCACCGCCTATTTGGGCTTGCGGTCCTTGGCCGGTCCCAGTCCTAACCGGCCCACATGCCACCCTTGAGTATAAGTTAGCTAGAAAATTCCTGTCCATTATGAGGAGCATTGATGAAGACGTAACAGTGAACATAAATGCCAAATTCTCTGTAACGGGCCGTTGCTTTTTAATGTTGTGGAATATTCCTCATTGAATGTTACCGGGCGCAGAGTATTCAATGCCTTCACGAACGTTATCTTTTCCGATGACACACGAGATATTTGTGTTCGATTTTTCGTCCTCCCGACTTAGGTTCCACGTGTCCCCTTCTTGGGTGGCCACGTGCCATAACATATTTTACCTAATACAAATAGTCCCCATGCTTTCCGGTGACATAACTTCGTGTTACCGGAAAGTTGATAGAAACACTCTTTTGGCGGGAATAACTATAATTCCTTTTGAAGGCTACTGACGGTTGATTAGACGCATGTGTCTCCGCATTTAATGCCCAAACACGCGTCTTCCCATGATTTAGCACGTCTTTTACCGGTTATCGAGGTAATCTTAGTCAAGGATTTAGCCGCCAAAACTTTACTTATATGTATCAACTTCCCCCTTGTATTCTAACTTCCTTCATCTTATTTCGCCTATTGAATCTTCGCCTTCTTCAAACAAAAACCATTTCTCTTTTTCGATGGCTTCCTCCTCAAAACGTACTGGTTCTTCTAAAGGCAAAAACAAAACCGACGACTTTGTCGTTCCAACCGTAGACTCCATTATACCAAAAAGACTCAAAATCGTAAAGGATTTTGAGAAGAAATTCCCTTCTACTAACCCTCGTACATGAGCTGTTAGCAGGTACCGTTCTTTCATCCGTCCTTCCAGTATTCCCGCTGTGAAGGAAGATTGTTGTTGCCATGAATTTTATATCATCGATCCCAATATATCGGAGCTAGCGACCCTTCCCAAGGAAGGTTTGACATACTTTTACGCGTATCCCTTTACTTTGGGTGCGTTTTTTTGAGTGGAGAGCTTGATTCCATGATTGCGGAATTTTGCCTCCGCTATCAGGTGTGTTTGGCACAGGTAAGTCCTTCTGTGTGGAGGACGGTTAGCTGCCTTCGATGCTTGTGCCAAGAAACTGGAGAAGAGCTAACATTAGCTCACATGATGAATCTCTACTCCCCCAAGATTTTTCGGGGGAGGAGGGGGGAGGAGGGGCGGGGTAATGATAAATCTCTGTAAATGAGGACACCATGCTTTATTGACTAGCATGGATGATGATAGTGATCGCGGGTGGACAGAACGGTTCGCCGCAGTTGCCACTAGCAGTATCATTCCAACAATGGCTTTATCCTTTCCGACCGCTTGGAACCACGCTCGTAAAATCTCTAATATTTCTTCTTTCATTAAATATTCTTCTATGGTCGTGTTTTCATTCTTCGTATGTTTCAACAACTTGATGGGTCATGTCGGTGGTGAAAGGTTTAGACCGATGGGTTCAGAAAATTTTGGATGTCACAACGCCCGAAACTCGCTTGTGGAAAGAGCTGGCCCCGAAATATGGGTGGAAGGACAAAATTCATGGTAATTTGAACTTACCTCGCTTCCATCTTTCTCTACTTTGCATATCGATTGAACCCTTCTGACTTTTTTTATGAAATTAGGTCTATCTGCGGGCTCTGTTGCTGTCCCCGAGGAGGATGTTTTGGCTGATCCCGCTGATGCAGTGAGGCTACTTCAGGACGCTCTCGCTCGAACAGGTATCTACGGGCCTACTTCGGGTGAAACCACATCTTCACGGAGTCCTCGTCTAGAAGATAAGCAACCGGAGAGAAGACGTTCCTCCGTGGCCGGGGAGAAGAATAAGCGGGTGAAGACTGCTGTCCCGAGCTATCTTCGGTGGCGATGACGCCTGGTGCTCCTTCCAGGCTGGTCATAGACACTATGATGATTGATGATGATGATAAAGAATCTAGTGATGAGGGAGTTTCTATTCATAGAAGGTTACAATCCTTATCATCTCAACAGGATGCTCAACCTGTTGAGATAGTCATACCAATCGAGGATGATGTTTCAGCACTTTGGGGAGAATTTTATTTGGTAGATAATGCCAACTTCCATTCTCGGGCCCCAATTGTTGTGCATGGTACTGCGAGGCAGAGTACCGGGTCCTTGTCGTCTTCGGTTGGCGAGCACCCAACATCCAGTGCTGCTTTTGACACAGTTGTTTCTCATTCTTCTACCCCATCAGCTTCATCACCACCTTCTCCAACACCAGCAACTACAACATCACTTCCATCTTCATCCACTCTTCCATCAGCAACATCATCTCCAGCGGGCACACCTGACCATGAAGAAGGCGTTCCTCTTCCACAGTCCCCAGTTCATGGGAATTTGGGGCAAAATTATGCTGCCCCTTATGAAGATCCTCATAAGAGAAGTAATGTTACTCTTTCGGTCTCTACCGGGTGCAATCTTCTTTCCCGGCCGGTGGAGCTTGCTAACTATCTGAAGCCTTTGGCTTCAGAGAAGGATTGGGAAAAGATTCAGACACTCTTGGGAGAGTGTTTGTTGAACAATGCTATGCATAATGCCGCAGCGGTACGTTTCTTTCTTCCTCTATTATTTCTCCTGCTTTTGAATGAATGTATTTTAAGTTTTACCTCTTCTTGTTTTGCAGGCCAACTTCCTTGCTTCTAATGGCCTTCAAAGGTTGATTCGTGACGAGGAAGGACTTACTTCTGAACGGGATCAGCTTTTGGTGGAACGAGACCAAACCATTCTCTGTCTCTCAGAACTGGAAACCAGAGCCACCAAAGCCGATGTTTTGGAAGCCTGTTTGCAGCAAAGCGAGCAAGAAGTGATAACCCTCAGCCAAGAAGTTGGCCCGCTGAGGGTTAGATTTGATGAAGCCAAGGCTAAATGGGCTGAAGTCCAGGATGCATTCTTGCTGCAACCGAGCGTGAGGCTGCTGCTGAAATGGTAATTAACTTGGAAGCAGCCTTGAACTCCAAAGTCGAAGAGCTTGCTTCCGCGAGGACGAAACATGCCCAGCTAGAATAGAAGTACAGGAAAACTATCGAGCATAACATGCTCTATAGTTCAACTATTTGCGAGCTTGACGTCAGCCTTAAATCTATTAGGTCCGCCCGAGAAAATCTTTCTGCCGAGATAACCCAACTCAAAGAAGAACTCAAGCGCCGAGAGGCTTCCCTCATTGTTGAAAAAACTTACGCCATGTACTGCATGAGGAGAAAAACCTTGGAAGAAGCCAAAGTTGGTGTCATTGATATTGATGCCGAAATTGCTAAGGCACGCGAGCTTGAGTTAGCCGCTAAGACTGGCCTTCCATCAAGGTCCGATGTATCGGGTTAAATGGTTCTGGTTTCGAATTTTCGGGAACTGAAGAAGAATCAGAGGGCGACGATATTGAAGATCAGACTGGGGAAAATCTCTAGTCATCGGTGCAACCGTCTACAACTCCCGGGGGCGTGGACGCTTCTCTTTCTACTGGGCCCGGAGGCACTGCAGTTTAGCTTTACTTATCTTTTTCCGTTTTGTATTTCTTTTGGCACGTTCTTGTAAATGAAGACATATTTTTGCTCAAATGCTTTGTTTGAGTCTTACTTTTGCTTGAATATCCGTGCAAGTTTTTTAACCCTCATATTCTTTTAAGGATTTTGCGCATGTTTTTTCTGTTCACATTTTTCTGTATGCGGTCTCGGATACATTTTCTTCGATGCACATTGTATCCGAGAATTATCCCTTTTATGTGAGGCACTTTGTTTCCGAGAATTATCCCTTTTACGTGAGGGTTTCAATAAATATTTGCGCAAGTTTGCTTTTTGCGCCCTTTTCATAGGCGGCTTCAGGTGTATTTTCCCCCGATAGCATTTTTGATTCCGGGCATAAATTCTTCCAAAACCAACCATTTAACGTGATGTTTTTTTTTAAGAGAGGGCCCTCTTATGTTTACGGTACTCTTGACGAGGACGTCTCCTGTTCATTATGGCACTAACATTTGAAGTACTTGTTTAACTTTTAAATGACAAGGTTAGCTCATCGTTCAGACATGAAACAAGATAAAAGTAAAAGGATTTTATTTTATTCCTTCTATTTTCAGAGATTATATAAGCATTTTGCTATGCTAAAAAGAAATTGCCATGACTTGTGGCTATCTTATACAACTTGTTTCTACGAGGTTGGCTGCGCATTCCCCAATCCCGATGATGTATTTTGTTCCCGGATTTTTGTGCCTCGGTTGACGTGGAATTCAGTGTTGTCGTATCCTCATATCATTCCCCCTAGTGTTCGAATGCGAATTGGAACACTGGAAGTCTAGTATCTTCGAAGGTTCCACCAATGAATTGCTAGGTAATCCTTCACTCAGCAACATATCTTATTTCCCCTTAGGAATCCATGCTATCGAGCGAAAGAATACCTAACAACCCTCTAATGGTTTGTGCTTGTGAATGGTCGGGTAATCTCTGTTCGGTAGCAAACTTAACTTCCCAGTGAGAATTTGCTATCGAACCAAAGATTACCTAATCTCCCCCGAGTGAAGCCTTGGCATCAGAGATCTTATTGCTGATGTCTTCGTAGTATGCTTTCTATCGCTGCCTCATAAAAAACCTTGCCAGAAAAACCCAATTGGGACAAAAACTGAATGAAGGAAAAAAGAGTGCAGTACATACTTTCCGCTTGGGTAATGTTTATCAGCAATAATATCTTTTGAGGTGTGCCACGTTCCAGTTGCTAGGTAACTTGTCTCCGTTATGGTTTTCCAACTCATACGAGCCTTTTTCAGTGATAGCTGAAATCCGATAGGGACCTTCCCACGTTGGACCCAGCTTCCCTTCATTAAGCTCCAGGGTATTTTGAGTTACTTTCCTTAGAACTAAATTTCCCACTTTGAAATAACGGAAATTTGCTCATCGATTATAATATCGCTCCATTCTCTACTTTTGAGCCGCCATTCTTACATGCGCCAAGTCCCTGTGTTTCTCAAGCAGCTCTAAGTTGATTAACATTGCTTCGTTGTTCGATTCTTCGTATGCCTAGAAATACCTTAAGGTTGGTTCCCCTACTTCCACCGGTATCAAAGCTTCTGTGCCATACATAATGGAAAAATGGGTTTCTCTTGTGCTTGACTTGGCCATTGTTCAGTAGGCCCATAAAACCCCAGGTAATTCTTCGGGCTAGTTGCCTTTTGCTGCTTCCAATCTTTTCTTGAGATTTTGAATAATTACTTTGTTTGTGGATTCCGCTTGACCATTTTGCGCCCGGATGATAAGGTGAAGAGGTGATCCTTTTTATCTTCAAATCTTCAAGGAACTTTGTAACTTTTGCGCCGATGAACTGCAACCCGTTGTGGCATACAATCTCTTTTGGTAATCCAAACCTGCAAATTATATTTTCCCAGAGGAAGTTGACTACTTCGCATTCTCCGATCTTATGATAAGGACCTGCTTCCACCCATTTAGAAAAATAGTCAGTCAAAATTAAAAGAAACCTTACCTTTCCAGGAGCCGGTGGTAGCGGTCCGACGATGTCCATTCCCCATTTTATGAACGACCACGGGGACAGAACCGAATGTAGGGGTTCCGCCGGTTGATGTACTAGTGGTGCGTAGAGTTGACACTTATCTCATTTTCGTACGAAGTCTTTGGCATCTTGTTCCATACGGGGCTAGTAATATCCTGCCAGTAATGTCCATTCCGCATATCCCTTCATGGACTTCTCTCATGACATAGTTAGCTTCTGATGCTCCTAAGCACCAGGCCAACGGGCCTTGAAAGGATTTTTTGTACAATTGGCCTTTCTTGAAGTTATATCGTGCAGCTTTGGCATGTAACACTCTTGATTCTTTGGGGTCTTCGGGTAACTTTCCATGCTCGAGATAATCGATTATTTCATTTCTCCAGTCCCAAACCAAACTAGTCGAATTCACCTCATAGTAACAATCTGCGTCCAAGACCGAGTTCATTAGTTGTACTACCGTCCCTAATTCCGATCCCTTGATTTCTGTCGATGAGCCCAAATTTTCTAATGCATCTGCTTCCGCGTTATCTTCCCTCGGGACATGAGTAATTGAACACTCCCATAATCGTGCCAATAAAGCCTAAATCTTTATCACGTATTGTTGCATACATTCCTCTTTGGTGTCAAAAATTTCGTAAACCTGATTTACCATCAACTGTGAATCACATTTGATTTCGATGACTTCGGAGTCAAGCCCCCGGGCCAAGTCGATCCCTGCAATCAAAGATTCGTACTCTGATTCATTGTTAGTTAAAGGGATTATTCTGATGGCTTGCCTTAAGGCTTCCCCCGAAGGCGTGATCAAGACTATTCCGAACCCAGACCCTTTTACGTTTGAAGCTCCATCCGTAAATAGGGTCCAAACTCCCGATGTTGAATTTGACACCATTAGTGCCTCTTTGGCTGCCAGAGGCAATAGTCCCGGACTGAAATCGGCCATAAAGTCAGCCAAGACTTGTGACTTAATTGCAGTCCTCGGTTTATACTCTATATCAAACTCGCTCATTTTGACGGACCGTTTGGCCAATCTACCCGAGAGCTCGGGTTTATGGAGGGTATTCCTCAGAGGAAAAGTAGTCACTACAGCTATCGGGTGGCATTGGAAGTAAGGCCTCAGCTTCCGAGTAGCGACTACAAGAGCTAAGGCCAGTTTTTCCAGATGTGGGTAGCGAGTTTCTGCTCACGTTAAAATTTTGCTAACGTAATAAGTGGTAAATTGCGTACCTTCATCCTCTCAGACTAAAACTCCACTTACCGCAACTTCTGAAACCGCGAGGTAGACTAGCAGTGTTTCGCATTCTTTTGGTTTTTAGAGCAACGAAGGGCTTGAAAAATATTTTTTCAACTCCTTCAAGGCTTGCTGACACTCCGGTGTCCATTCGAAATTATTTTTTTTTGAGTAGTGCGAAGAAGCGATGACATTTTTTTGACGATCGGGAAATGAACCTGCTCAAAGCTGTCAATCTCCCTGTGAGCCTCTAGACTTCCTTTACGTTAGACAATTGATCCGGGATGTCCTCTATGGCCTTGATTTTGTCGGAATTTACCTCAATTCCCCTTTGTGAGACTAGGAATCCTAAGAACTTACCCGAACTAACCCCGAATCCACATTTCTCGGGGTTAAGCTTCATATTATGCTCCCTCTGTCAAATGTTTCCTGCAAATGCTTCGTGTGGTCTCCTACATTCAAAGACATAACGAGCATATCATCTATATGTACTTCCATAGTCTTTCCTATTTGTTTGTCAAACATCTTATTCACGAGCCGTTAATAAGTGGCTCCGGCGTTTTTTAACTCGAAGGGCATTGCATTGTAACAATATGTACCAAAATTCGTTATAAACAAAGTCTTTTCCTGGTCTTCTGGGTTCATCTTGATTTGATTGTACCCAGAATAAGCACTGAGGAAACTCATTAACTCGTGCTTAGCCGTGGCATAAATCATTTGATCGATATTCGGCAATGGGAATGAGTCTTTCGGGCACACCTTATAAAGATCCTTATAATCTACGCACATGCAAAATTTATTATTTTTCTTAGGAACTACTTACTACATTGGCTATCCAGTCCGGATATCTTACCTCTAGGATTAAACCAATCTTAAATAAATGAGTTGCCTCTTCTTTGACTAATTTATTCCTTGCTTCAGCGATAGGGTGTTTTTTTGCCTTATCGAAGGTATGTTGGGATCCAAGCTTAACTTGTGCACAACTATCTCCGTCGGAATTCCTATCATATCCTCGTGCGACCATGCAAAACAATCAGCTTTAATTTTAAGGAATTCAATAAAAGCAGACCTGAGCTCCGGGTGCAGTCCTATTCCTAAATAGAATTTCCTTTCTAGGAATTCTTCGAACAATGCAACTTGCTCTAGTTCGTCTGTCATGGACTTCGTCACGTCTGTCTCTTCTAGTACTTGAAAATACCTTTGTACCTGGTGTTGTTCCGACTCTTCCATCCCCGGACTAACTTCCTTTAGTTCGGGGCCAGGTGCCGGTTCCAGTAATTGCTATGATGCATGTTCCGGTTGATCACCCCTTATCTGTTTGATCCCCTCGGGTGTCGAAAACTTTAACAATTGGTGATATGTTGAAGGAACAACTTTCATCTCGTGTAGCCATGGTCTTCCCAAGATGATATTATACCCCATGTCTCCATCTACCATTTCAAATAGAGTTGTCTTCATTACTCCCTCAGCGTTCGTGAGCAGCAAAATTGCTCCCCGGGTTGTCACGCTTGCGAGGTTGAACCCAGCGAGGAGTTTGGTTGCCGGGATAATGCTTTCGGTGAGTTTAGCTTGCTCCAGTACTCTCCATTATATGATATTATCTGAACTTCCTGGATCCACTAAAATACGTTTAATTTTAAAATCTAACATATTTAAAGAAATTACCAGTGTGTTATTGTGCTGTAGCAGTAATCCATCTGCATCTTCGTCCGTAAATGTGATATCGACTTCCCGGAGCCTCTTACTTTTGTCTTCTTCGCTACCGAAAAGGTGACCCCATTAATCTCATTCCCTCCGAAGATCATGTTAATCGTTTGGCGTGGGGGTTCTTCTCCTGCTTTCGGGGTTTCCACGTCGCCCCTGTTCTGACCATAATTGTGTTTAGCTCGGTCACTCACGAATTCTCTGAGGTGACCATTATTTAACAGTGTTGCCACTTTTTCCTGGAGGTGTTGGCAGTCCCCAGTCCGGTGGCCGTTATGTCACGACCCAAAATTCGACTAGTCGTGATGGCACCTAACCCAACCTGCTATGTAAGCCAATTATCAACTATTCAATTCCAATGAATTTAATAAGGCAATTAATTAAAAGAAAATATATGAAACCAATATATTTCCCCAAGAACTGTTAGTACAAATCATGAGCTTAGAATAGAGCTTTGAAAAGTACATAAATAGAGTTTTATGAATCTAAGGCTACCATGAATAAGAGACAGCTACAACTGAAACGCAAGAACACCTTCAGATCCAGCTCCCGACTAACGCAGCAACATCAGCAGCCAACATCTGCACGCAAGGTGCAGAAGTGTAGTATGAGTACAACCAGCCCCATGTACTCAATAAGCAACAAACCTAACCTTAGGTTGAAAGTAGTGACGAGCTTGTACCAAGGTCGGGTCCCAACTTCAATAACCACAATAGTTCATAACAACATAAAATAAGTAATACCAGAAGTAACTCAACAATCAAATGCTCAACAAAAATATGATTTCTGAAAATAGTTCTGCCTTTCAAGTACATTAACGAAAACCCAAATCGTTTACTGGAGGGTCCAAAAATATGAATAAGTTTGAAAACAATAATTTTTTCCAAAAATCCTTTCAACAATGATAGGATGTTTTATTTTTTTTCTAGATAGCCAGTGGAAAAATGCATCACTATGCCCGTAGGCCAATATGTGTGAGAAGTCATGAATGATGTGATGTCGTACAACATGAGAAAAATGCATCTCTATGCCTGTATATCAAATGTGCATGTCAATGAAATGCAACTCAGTGATAAAATCATATGCATACTCTCAGAGTATCATTCCACTCTGTCCTCCCATTCACTCAGTCCTCCCAATCGCTCGGTACTCGCACTCGGCACTCGCACTCAGTAGGTACCTACGCTCACTGGGGGTGTGTACAGACTCCAGAGGAGCTCCTTAAGCCCAAGCGCTATAAGTTGCACGGACAACTCACGTGCTATAGTATTGTGATGACCCAAAATATCATCTTTAAAGTTAATAATTAATTATGTGTTACAAGACCTCAAAAAGTATTATTTATCATTACTCGACTTGCGTGCGCAGTCGGTAAAATTTTTTGGAAATATTTTATGTGAAAAATTGATTAAAATGTGAATTAGAGCTTTAAAATTTAACTGAGTTGACTTTGGTCAATATTTTGAGCAAACGGACTCAGATCAGTATTTTGACAGTTTTTATAGGTCCGTATCGTGATTTGGGACTTGGACGTATGCCCGGAATCAAATTCCGAGGTCCCTAGCCCGAGATATGAAATTTTAATGAAAAATTAAAGGTTTTAAAAGCTTAAGTCAAATAGTGACCGGATGTCGAATTATGTGCAAACGACCCCGGAATAGAATTTTGATGATTCCAACGGCTCCTTATGGTTATTTTGGGCTTAGGAGCATGATCGGAATTTTATTTGGAAGTCCGTAGTGAAATTAGGCTTGAAATGGCTAAAACAGGAATTTAAGTTTGGAAGTTTGACCGTAGAGTTGACTTTTTGATATCGGAGTCGGAATCTAGTTCCAAAAATTTTCATAGCTCCGTTATGTCATTTATGACATGTGTGCAAAAGTTGAGGTCAATCAGACTTGATTTGATAGGTTTCGACATCGAATGTAGAAGTTGGAAATTCTAAGTTTCATTAAGCTTGAATTGGAGCATGATTCTTGATTTTAGCATCGTTTTATGTGATTTGAGATTTCAAATAAGTTCGTATGATATTTTAGGACTTGTGGGTATATTTGGTTGAGGTCTCGAGGGCCTCAGGTGAGTTTCAGATGGTTAACGGATCAAAAATTGGACTTAAAAAGCTGCTGCAATTTTTCTCTTCTGCTAGATATTCTTGGGCTGTGATCGAGCCCAGATATCGAGACAAGATCGACGGCCAGGGTCGAAGCCAGAGACGAGGCTCAGGATCGATGCCATGATCGAAGGCCCAGGCTTGATGCCAGGATCGAGGCCATGATTGAAGGACCATGCTCGATGCCATAATCGAGGCCATGACCGAGGTCCCTGCTCGATCCTATGATCGAATCCATGATCGAGGCCTAGGCTCAAGGGCCATGATCGAAACCACGATCGAGGCCCAGTTCCGAAGGCTGCATGGGTAGATTTATAAAAAAGGGCATTCGTCCCATTCGCCATTTTTAACAAACTCGAGCTTGAGCAGAGACGATTTTTAATAGATTTTAAAGGAAAGACATTGGGGTAAGTGATTCTAACTCGGATTTGGTCTATATACACAAATATATCATTGTTTTCACCATTTAATTAGTGTTTTGAGATTGAAATTTGGAAAAATTTTGAAATCTCATAGAAATGAATTTTTGAGATTTCGGTATCGATTCGGAGTCGGATTTGAGTGAAACTAGTATGGTTGGACTCATAATTGAATGGGTTGTCTGATTTTGTAAGTTTCGCCGGATTCCGAGACGTGGGCCCCACGGACGATGTTTGAGCTAATTTCGGATTTTATTGAAAAATGTAGCATTTTCTTATGAAGTTGATTTCTATAATTTTTGTTGACTATATCGAATTAATTATGATTATATTCGAGTCGATCGGAGTCGGAAAAATTGAGAAAAAAGCATACTACTTGGTTAAATTGGAGCAAGTCGAGGTAAGTGACTTGTCTAACCTTGTGTTGGGAAAATCTCCCCTAGGATTGGTATTGAAGTGATAAATTGTAATGTGTTGAAAGTCGTGTACACGAGGTGACAAGTGTGTACACGGGCTAAATGTGAAAGATTATGTTTTTAAATTGTGTAGATCACTGTTGCGCATTAATTAAACTATTTTATTCTGATATATTCTTCATTATTGATTTAATGTTTATATTTTAAAGTTGCTTGACCTTTTCCTGCTAATTGTTTTACCTGTTTAGTTGAAACATGGTTTCTTTTATTTTGTGCATTATTTGAAGTTGATGTTCTTTAAATTAAATATTATTAATATGAAATATTTGACATTTTTAAATTTGGTATTGAGGCAACGTATTAAAGATTTTGAAATATTATTTTGCTGAATTATTTATTCCTGAATATTTTTGTAAGATTTTTGTACTCATTGTGATGGAGCCGTGAGCTCTTTTTTGTGAAAAAATATTGTTGATGATTTATGCTGGCATGAGACGTGAGCTCTTTATTTTAAAAAATATTGTTGTTGAAGTATTTTGGCAAGTTAAATTATTTGAGCACTTGAGGTACAAATTGTGATGTTGATACGCATGCGGTGGTATAAGGTCTGGGTATTGAAATACATGCGGTGAGATAAGGGTGACTTGATACGCGTGGCTAGTAGGGGGAATTACTAGAAGTCATGCGGTGAGATAAGGATGGCTAAAACGCGGGATGCTATTTTGGAAAAAAAAATTTCTTTAAAATAAATTGTGAAGGCTCCCGCGGTGAGATAAGGAAATGAGATATTGTGAATTTATTTATGATTTGGGACTACGAGGCGGTACCTCGGGAGTGCCCTTGTTGATATTGATTTATGGTCGCAGTTGCCTTTGATTATTTGATGTGATTTTCTTAAAGTTGAAAGGAATTCTGTTTTGATTCCACGAGATATTAGTTGCCAATATTTTGTGTAATTAAATGGTGACATGCTACTTGATTCATTTCCATTGTCATTTTGTTTTATTATATTGTTAAATATTTTACCATGCAATTATTATTTTCCAGTAGGGCCTGACTTGACCTCGTCACTACTCTACCGAGGTTAGGCTTGACACTTACTGGGTACCGTTGTGGTGTACTCATACTATGCTTCTGCATATCTTTTTGTGCAGATCCAGGTACTCCTTACCAGCCCCGACATTAGTAAGTTACATGTACACGGAGATTTCGAAGTATATCTGCCAGCGTGCGCAGACTCCGGAGTCCCCTTCTATCATTATTATGTTGCTTCCTTATTTTTTTTAGATATATATATATATATATATATATATATATATATATATATATATATATATATATATATATATATAATTGAGGATAAAGTTCTTAGAAGCTTGTGACTTATTTCTACCAGGTTTTGGGAGTTGCAATTATTTACAGTTTCAGATTTTTATTTTTATTCCGCATTGATAGGCTTACCTAGTCTTAGAGACTAGGTGCCATCACGACATCCTACGGAGGGAATTTGGGGTCGTGATAAGTTGGTATCAGAGCTCTAGGTCCATAGGTGTTATGAGTCACAAGCAGGTTTAGTAGAGTCTTGCCGATCGGTACAGAGACGTCTGTACTTATCTTCTAGAGGCTATGGAATTGTTAGGAAATATTCACTTCTTTGATTCCTTATCGTGCGCAATTGTTGACTTCAAAGTTCTAAACCATTATCTTTCTATTCTCTCACAAATGGTGAGGACACGCACAACTGGATCCGATGATCAGACACTCGCGCCCCATGTTGGAGCCGCAAGAGGCCAGGGTCGGGGCAGAGGCTGAGCCAGAGGCCAAGGAAGACCACGTGGTGCAGCTAAAGCACCTGCACGAGCTGCTGCACCAGAGCCACCAGTAGCTCCAGTTGGAGACCAGGTACCTGAGACGCCTGTTACTACTCCTGCACTTCAGGAGACTCTTGCCCAGGTTTTGAGCATGTTTGGCACTCTAGCTCAAACAGGGTTGATTCCACTTGCTCCTGCCATATCTCAGAACGGGGAGGAGCACAGACTCCCGCCGCCCATACTCTAGAACCACAGGCCTAAGTTGACCATGTCCTAGAGGTTATACCAGTGTAGCCAGTTGTCCCAGTTCGGCGTGAGATTAGGACAACAGTTTCAGAGGGGGAGTAGCTTATGCTCGAGAGGTATAGAAGTACCACCCTCCCACTTTTAGCGGCTTAGCTTCAGAGGATGCTTAGAGTTTTCTGGAGGAATGTCATTGTATCCTTCGTACTATGGGTATTGTGGATTCCAATGAGGTTTATTTCATGGCATTCCAGTTTAGAGGAGCAGCCTACCAGTGGTGGCAGGCATATGAGATGGATAGTCTCGCTGAGGCATCTTCACTCACTTGGACTCAATTTTCAGATATGTTCTTAAGGGATTATGTTCCTCAGAGTCTTAGAGATGCATGGCGCGCAGAGTTTGAGCAGTTATGCCAGGGTTCTATGACCGTGTCAGAGTATACGGTCCGATTCAGTGATTTGGCGAGGCATGCACCAGCCTTGGTTGCTACTGTTCGAGAGCGGGTTCGTAGATTTATTGAGGGTCTCCACACTAATATCAGATACAGTATAGCCTGAGAGCTAGAGATGGACATCACATACCAACAGGTGGTGTCAATTTCTAGGAGACTGGAAGGTATGCGGATCCGGCAAAGGGAAGAGAGGGAAGCTAAGAGACCTCGAGATTCTAGCACATATAATTTTTCTCATGCCCCAGTTGCAGCCCATCATGATAGAGGTTATGTGAGCCGTCCTATTTATTCAGCACTTCCAGCTTCCAGTGGTATTCCGGCTACTCCCAAACCTCAGGTTCCATATTATGCACCGCTAGTGTCTACTGTAGATCCTGTACAGGGTGCTTTCAGCGGGCAGTCTAGTCGATCAGGCCCGAGCCAGTCCCAGCAGCCACGTCCTCTGAGGGCTTGTTTTGAGTGTGGTGACACTCGTCATATTATGAGAGATTGCCCCAGATTTATGAGGGGTGCACCTCCACAGATTTCTCAGGCCCCACCTATTCCATAGGGCCCTCAAGCTTCTCAGGCCATGATTACTGCACCAGTTGCCACTCCACCTGCACAACCAGCTAGAGGTGGAGTTCGGACAGGTAGAGATCGCCCTAGAGGGAGAGGCCAGGCCAGATATTATGCCCTTCCTGCTAGGATAGAGGCCGTTGCATCCGATTCTGTTATCATAGGTATTATTTCGATTTGTCATAGAGATGCATCAGTCTTATTTGATCCAGGCTCCACTTATTCTTATGTGTCATCTTATTTTGCCCCGTATTTGGGCGTATCACATGATTCCTTGAGTTCTTCTGTTTATGTATCTACACCCGTGGGTGAATTTATTATTGTGGACCGCGTGTATCGGTCGTGTTTAATTGTTATCAGTAGTTTTGAGACCAGAGCTAATTTATTATTGCTCAGTATGGTGGATTTCGATATTATTTTGGGCATGGATTGGTTTTCGCCCTATCACGCTATTCTTGATTGTTACGCCAAGACGGTGACGTTAGCTATGCCAGGTCTACTGCGGCTAGAGTAGAGAGGTACCTCGGATCATGTTCCTAGCAAGGTTGTTTCATTTCGTAAAGCTCAACGAATGGTTGAGAAGGGGTGTGATGCGTATCTGGCCTATGTGAGAGATGTTAGTGTTGATACTCTTACCGTGGAGTCAGTTCCTATAGTAAGAGAATTTCTTGATGTATTTCCAACGGATCTTCCGGGTATGACACCCGATAGGGATATTGACTTTGGCATTGATTTGTTATCGGGCAATCAGCCCATTTCTATTCCACCATATCGCATGGCCCCAGCATAGTTGAAAGAATTAAAAGAACAGTTACATGGATTGCTTAATAAGGGCTTCATTCGGCCCAGTGTATCGCCTTGGGGTGCTCCTATCTTATTTATGAAAAAGAATGATGGTTCTATGCGGATGTGTATTGATTACCGCCAGCTGAACAAGGTTACAATGAAGAACATATATCCATTGCCACACATTGATGACCTATTTGATCAGCTTCAGGGTGCCAGAGTGTTTTCTAAGATTGATTTGCGTTCATGCTATCATCAGTTGAAGATTCGGGAGCCAGATATCCCAAAGACTGCTTTTAGGACTCGGTATGGTCATTATGAGTTCCTTGTAATGTCATTTGGGCTAACCAACGCCCCAGCATCATTTATGCACTTAATGAATAATGTATTTCAACCCTATCTTGATTCTTTCGTCATTGTATTTATTGACAACATTCTGGTGTATTCTCGGAGTCGGGAAGATCATGAACAGTACCTGAGGACTCTACTTCAGACTTTGAGAGAAAAGAAGTTATATGCAAAATTTTCAAAGTGTGAATTCTGGCTTGATTCAGTGGGATTTTTGGGTCATGTAGTTTCGTGCGAGGGAATCAAGGTAGATCCGAAGAAGATTGAAGCAGTACAGAGTTGGTCCAGACCGTCCTCAGTTATGGAAATCCGGAGTTTCCTTGGTTTGACAGGGTATTATCATCGATTTGTAAAGGATTTCTCTTCTATTGCTGCACATATGACCAAATTGACCAGAAGGGTGTTCCATTCAGGTGGACCGAGGAATGTGAGGAGAGCTTCCAAAAGCTCAAGACAACTTTGACTACAGCCCCAGTATTGGTATTACCTATAGGTTTAGGGTCTTATACTGTGTATTATGATGCATCGCGTATTGGTCTCGGTGTAGTGTTGATGCAAGATGGTAGGGTGATTGCCTACACATCCAGACAGTTAAAGGTACATGAGAAGAATTATCCGGTCCATGACCTTGAGTTAGCAGATATTTTTCATGCCTTGAAGATTTGGCGGCATTATTTGTACGGTGTCCATTGTTCGGTCTACACCGATCACCGGAGTCTACAACATCTGCTTAAACAGAAGGATCTTAATTTGCGGCAGCGGAGATGGTTGGAGTTGCTTAAGGATTATGATATCACCATTCTCTACCATCCTGAGAAGGCCAATGTAGTGGCCGATGCCTTGAGTCGTAAGGCGGAGAGTTTGGGAAGCTTAGCATATTTACCGGTAACAGAGAGGCCTTTAGCCTTGGATGTTCAGGCCTTGGCTAACCAGTATGTTAGATTGGATATTTCCAAGCCGAGCCGAGTTTTGGCTTGTGTGGTTTCTCAGTCTTCTCTTTATGATCGTATCAAGGAGCGTCAGTACGATGACCCTCATCTGCTTGTCCTTAAGGATACAGTTCAGCACGGTGACACCAAGGAAGTCATTATTGGAGATGACGGTGTATTATGGATGCATGGCAGGCTATGTATGCCCAATGTAGATGGCTTGCGTGAGTTGATTCTCCAGGAGGCTTATAGTTCGCGATACTCCATTCATCCGGGTTGTGCGAAGATGTATCAGGACTTAAGACATCACTATTGGTGTAGGTGAATGAAGAAAGACATAGTGGAATATGTAGCTCGGTGTCTAAATTTCCAACAAGTGAAATATGGGCATCAGCGACCGGGTGGATTGCTTCAGAAGTTAGATATTCTAGAATAGAAATGGGAGCAGATCACTATGGATTTCGTTGTTGGACTTCCACGAACTCAACGGATGTTCGATGCAGTTTGGGTGATTGTGGATAGGTTGACCAAGTCAACTCATTTCATTCCTGTGATGACTACCTATTCTTCCGAGCAGTTGGCTCAAGTCTATATTCGCGAGATTGTCAGACTTCACGGCATACCGGTATCTATCATCTCTGACCGGGGTACACAGTTTACCTCACCATTTTGGAGGGGTGTACAGCGAGAGTTGGGTACTCGTGTGGAGTTGAGTACAACATTTCACCCTCAGACAGACGGGCAGTCCGAATGCACTATTCAGATACTGGAGGATATGCTTCATGCGTGTGCGATAGATTTTGGGGGTGCTTGGGACCAGTTCTTACCACTTGCTGAGTTTTATTAGAATAATAGTTATTAATCGAGCATTCATATGGCTCCGTATGAGGCCTTGTATCGAGCCCAGGATCGACGGCCGGGGTCGAAGCCAGAGATGAGTCTCAGGATCGATGCCATGATCGAGGTCATTATTGAAGGCTCGGGCTTGATGCCATGATCGAGGCCATGATCGAAGGCCCAGGTTTGATGCCAGGATCGAGGCCATGGTCGAAGGACCAGGCTCGATGCCATAATTGAGGCCATGACCGAGGTCCAGGCTCGAGCCTATGATCGAAGCCACGATCGAGGCCCAATTCCGCATCGATTGGCCGATTGTGAGAAAAAATTGATAAAATGCTTCAGTCTTTTCTCTTCTTTTAATGATGTTTTTGCTTTTTGAGTCAATTGTAACTCTTTGGATGCTGTAAGCTAAAAGTAATAAAGTAGGTCATTGTTTTGCATCTCTTTTTGATCCTATATAGGCCAATCTATGTCGGATCAATCATGCTCTTCGTTCGATTATTGGAATTTGAAATATACGGTCAGTAGTAAATATAAATACTACTTCGTGATAATGCTAATTTCATTTGCTGCTTCAGCCATAAAAAAATAAAAAATAAAAATCATTTGCCCTATATTCATTATGTTTGTTCTCTTCGTCATAATAAGAAACTGTTATAAAAATGAACAAAATGAATAACGTCATTAGGAAAATGTGACTAGGAGTCTAGAATAAAATGTGAGAATTTGGAGCTCACAGTCAGATAATGTTTTGTGTTCAAGGGAAGAGGGAAATAAAAAGGAAGTTGAACTTTTGTTTTATCCTTTTATCCCTCTTCTTTAGGCAAGATCCATGAAAGTAGGCAATTGGGGCTTTAAAGCAGACATCATTGTATCTTAGAGGACTAGTGAATTGATTGCAGACAAGCCGAAAAGCAATTAATTAGTACTAACTCCGTTCCGATTTATGTGAATCTATAAAGATCAAAATGATTCAATTAAGAATAAAAGGGGATAGGCTTGTAATGCGGGTGCCAAAAGAACCATCAAAACTCTAATTCGACGTCAAATACTAAAAAGTCAAACTTAGTCAACTTTTCCAACTTTAAAACTTCAATCATGAAATTCATTCTTCCAAATCAATTCTGAATAACCTAAAAACCAAAACCGATGATTCATACAAGTCATAATACGCCTGGGTAAATTTTAAAAAGAGGCCATTCGTCCCATTCGCCATTTTTAACAAATTGGAGCTTGAGAAGAGGCGATTATTGATAGATTTTCAAGGAAAGACATTGGGGTAAGTGATTCTAACTCGGATTTGGTATATATACACAAATATATCATTGTTTTCACCATTTAATTAGTGTTTTGAAATTGAAATTTGGGAAATTTTTGAAATCTCATAGAAATGAATTTTCGAGATTTCGGTATCGATTCGGAGTCGGATTTGATTCATTTGCATTGTCATTTTATTTTATTATATTATTAAACATTTTACCATGCAATTATTATTTTTCAGTAGGGCCTGACCTGACCTCGTCACTACTTTACCGAGGTTAGGCTTGGCACTTACTGGGTACCGCTGTGGTGTACTCATATTACGCTTCTGCACATCTTTTTGTGCTGATCCAGGTACTCCTTACCAGCCCCGACATCAGTGAGTTCCCTATACACGGAGACTTTGAGGTATATCTGCCAGCGTCCGCAGACTCTGTAGTCCTCTTCTATCATTATTATGTTGCTTCCTTATTTTCTTTAGACCTTGATATATATAGAGACATTGAGGATAAAATTCTTAGAAGCTTGTGACTTATTTCTACCAGATTTTGGGAGTTCCAATTATTTAAAGTTTCAGATTTCTATTTTTATTTCGCATTGATAGGCTTACCTAGTCTTAGAGACTTGGTGCCATCACGACATCCTACGGAGGGAATTTGGGGTTGTGACAAGTATCAATATCTAGATCCGCACGGATAACTCACGTGTTATAATAAGCCAATCTGGCCTGCTGCGGCGTGCATCCTGATCCCATAATAATAAAGTATATGAAGCCAATATAGTCTGCTACGGCGTGCAGCCCGATCCCATAAGTATCCTCACAATCAGGCCCTCGACCTCACTCAATCATCAATCTCTCCAGTCTCTTGGGCTCACAATGTCATGAAACTAGTCCAAAATGATGATATGAAGAATCTATAAATAGCAAAACAGACTGAGAGATGATATGAAATGAATGAACATGACTAAATATGAAATTCCATTTTAAACAAATATTTCACAGCTATATGACCTCCGTGGGTCTCAATAATAGTGGCACATAGCCTCAACATGATTTTTAATATGATTCTCAGCTCAATTTCTTTAACACATAAAATTACATAAAAAATGCCAAGATTATTTGACTACAAAATTTTACGAAACTAATTACGTCACAATTTCTATAGTGCACGCACACACGCCCGTCACCTAGTATGTGCGTCACCTCCAAACAATTCACATAATACGTATATTCAGGATTCATACCCTCACCTCCAAGATTAGAAAAGTTACTTACCTTAAGCTGTGTAATTATTTATTCTGCAATATCTTTTCCTCGTGAATTGGCCTCCAAATGCCTCGAATCTAGCCACAAATAATTCGATTCAGTCAATAAAATTTATTGAAATTAATTCTATAAGAAAATACTAATTTTCCAACAAAATCCTAAATTTATCTCAAAAATTGTCCGTGGGGCCCATATCTCGGAACCCGACAAAAGTTACAAAACCCAAAAACCCATCACTCACGAGTCTAACCATACTAATTTTATTCAAATCCGATTATAAAATCCCATTCAAAACCTCAAAATTCTAGTCCAAGAACTCTTTCTCATTTTACCCAAATTTACATCTCAAAATACTAATTAAATGATGAAAACAATGATATATTCGTGTATATTGACCAAATCCGAGTTAAAATCACTTACCTCGATGTTTTTCCTTAAGAATCTCTCAAAAATCACCTCTCTCCAAGTTCCAATTTGTCAAAAATGAAAAAATGGGACGAAATCTCCTATTTTATAACTTAAAGTTTCTGCCCATTTTAATGACCTCGATTTTTCTCCAGCCTCGATTTTTATGACCTCAATTTTCTCCAGCCTCGATTTTTATGACCTCGATTTTCTCCAGCCTCGATTTTTATGACCTCGATTTTCTCCAGCCTCGATTTTTCTGACCTCGATTTTCTCCAGCCTCGATTTTTATGACCTCTATTTTTCATGACCTTGATTTTAATGAATTCGATTTTCTCCAACCTTGATTTTTATGACCTCGATTTTCTCCAGTCTCGATTTTTATGACCTCGATTTTCATGACCTCGATTTTCTCCAGCCTCGATTTTTATGAACTAGATTTTTCATGACCTCGATTTTCTCCAGCCTCGATTTTTTATGACCTCGATTTTTATGACCCCGATTTTCATGACCCCGTTTTTCATGACCTCAATTTTTCCAGCAGCAAAAATTTCCAGCAGCTGTTTAAATCCAAATTTTGATCCGTTAATCATCCGAAACTCACCCGAAACCTCCCGAACACAAACCATATATGAATTTCAATCATAAAACTCGCTACGGACCTGCTCGCGCACTCAAAACACTGAAAAGAGGTCGTCTTTACACGATATTGACCATGGTCAAACTCTCAAATTTCTTAACTTTACTAGTCTCTCAACCAATAATCCAAAAATACACCCAAGCTCCTCGGGACCCGTCAAATCATACCAACAAGTCCTAAAACATCATACGAACTTAGTCGAAACTTCAAATCACGCCAAATAACGCTAGAACCACGAATCATACATCAATTCAAGCCTAATAAACTTTGAAATTTTAAGTTTTCCACAAATGACGTCGGAACCTATCAAATCAAGTTCGATTGACCTCAAATTTTACACACAATTCATAAATGACATAACAGACCTATTAAAATTTTCAGAATCAGATTTCGAACCCGATATCAAAAGTCAACCCCCCGGTCAAACTTTTTAAAATTTTGACTTTCGTCATTTCAAGCTAAATTCCACTACGGACCTCCAAATAATTTTCTGGATACGCTCCTAAGTCCAAAATCACCATACAGAGCTATTGGAATCATCAAAACTCTATTCCGGGGTCGTTTACACATAATTCGCCATCTGGTCATATATTTCAACTTAAGCCTTAATTCTTAGAACTAAGTGTTCCAATTCATTCTGAAACCCTCCCGATAAGTCTCATAATTATACTTGAACATATAATA
The DNA here is from genome assembly GCF_000390325.3 of Nicotiana tomentosiformis. Lineage (NCBI taxonomy): Eukaryota > Viridiplantae > Streptophyta > Magnoliopsida > Solanales > Solanaceae > Nicotiana > Nicotiana tomentosiformis. The sequence goes on along the minus strand of NC_090821.1, from coordinate 62,567,604 downwards.
AGCAGTAAATGGGGAAACGGGATTGTAATACTCAAAACGACCGGTCGGATTGTTACATTCTCCCCCACTTATACATACGTTCGTCCTCGAACGTGCTAAGAGTTGTTTCCAAGCCATCACATCACTATTCCATCTTACCACGCATATACCCGGGGGTGATCCCATGCCACCCTATTCCATGGACCTGATAACACAACACAATTGAAGATCATTACATTAACCTTAGTACGTAAACTTAGAACACAATTTCCAACATCCAGAATTTCTTACAAAACTCGAGTCTGACATCTACACATTGTATATGTTTGAACAACCTGTATCAAGCCATAACCATAACCCCAGATATAATCACATAACATACTACACAATTTGCATACTTGCAGCACTATTCTCGATCACCGTACCTACTCAAAACCAACCCGGTAATGATATTAAACCCCGTATCAAACAAATCCTCATTCCAAAACCTCCGTACACTGCTGATAATGAAAGAAACATGCGGAAATCTCATGACCCCTTATCAGATCAACAAGTCATGGAGCTCTCTCGCCCCAACTATAACCATAATCACTCCCTAAGCCGACTTTCAATATTATACTCTCGAATATACCGTAATCAAACCTGATATTATCCAGTCTAGGTCCAATGACCTTATATTATTAAACACAACTATCCTACAGACACGCCAAATCAATATAACTCCAGCCACCACTGCGCAATCCGTGTACCCAATATGGGAGATGTCTCAAGGAAGAGAACCATATTGCAAGTTCAACAAGCACCCCTACAACTACAATGTTACAACCAACTCCTCAAATTTCGTGAAGAGGATAACCGTAGGCGCATGTGCACAATTGTAGATGAAGGAAATTAATGAATCAGATAAATTATCATAGAAATAAAATTCCCACATACGGCACTGACAACTCACGTGCTAATAATATGAATTGCCCGGCATGGTCACAAGCCTCTAGTCCCAGTATATCATACAGGAGAAATTAAACAAGTACACTTGTAAATGATAATGAAATAAGATTCTCATGCTCCTGGACTGGTATAAATAACACGTTTCCCACACTAGTAGAAAATATCGAGTTCAAACCATGGTAGAAACCATCAAGAACACTTTGAAATCCATCTGCACATAACCAAGTTATTAGAACTAAATTCCTCTAACTCGACCAAACCACGTAGGTCATCAAAACCCAAGAATATTGCCACCAAAACATCTGTAGAGTCTCACCACATCATAATTACCCTTATAAATACCGTAACCGAAACACCCACTCTGAAAATACCTTATTTGAGTCTAAGGCCATTTCATTCACCTTCCTGATACTGAAATATAAAATCCATAATGATATACAAAAAATGCCACAAGTCTCGACACCATCCAACTTAAATCTCAGATTTTAGCCATAAACAAATCCGCCAAAAATTCTCAGTTGTTACATATTAATCTCGAATCCATTAGAACTTTCTCGAAAGTCATCCCCTTTGTTCAAATCCACATTACACCGCCCAAATGGGCCAAAAGACACGTGCCCCATTAGCACAACAACACTCAAAGAAGTAACTCTACTTTAATACCACCAATCAAATTCATATTCTGTGCGCACTACATCATTCACAAATAACAACTCACTCATCCCACGATTTTCTTATACTCATAAAGTGCAATATAACCCGTATCCAGAAATTTCCTTACTCGAGTCATTCTCGAACTCCACCTCTGCAAGTCATCATTGATTCCCAAGTATACTTCAGACCAAAACAAAAAATAATTGACGCATAACCATGAATTGAATTGTCAATAGCATGCTCCCCCACTTGGCTCAAAGCCATCAATTAAAACACTCGATAATTCGTAGTACCCATACTCTATTACTGCCTTAATACCGCAGTCAGTTCAACGAAAATTCTTCTGAGGCCCATGCAATACCAACCATAAAATACCTAAATCATCCGCTAATCTCACATTCATTCTCTTAACACTCAAGTCAACTTTCTCAACCAGCTTCAAATTCAAGTCTCAACACATATGCCCCGCTGGCAGAAAAGAAACTCTCTACTCACATCATAACGAACACACCTACGTAGATTACTCCGCAGGAGATAACCCACTTGCTTAGTCTCAAATTGGCATCTTGTTATACCCTTTCGCAGCCACAATTACTATGAAATCACTTAATCTTTCTGAGTCCAAACTCATTAACCAGACACGAGAATTTAATTTGCCCCAAAATTTAACAACATGAAAGATCTTTCAAACATTCATACTCAAGACTGTACGTCACATCAAAACAAAAATCAAGCACCCAATGGCCTTCTTTTACATTTTAAGGAAACACTTCTCGCCACATTCACATCATCTTAACACATCCCGCAGTTACATCATACTCATCACAAAGCCATTTCACCGCTCATCGAGCCACAAATTTCACTCGTAGGGACATTACCGAACATATGAGTCCAAATGTATAGGTTACAACTGAAGCTACCAAGCTTAAGCTGCAGGTCAACCATGGCCTCAAGTCCTCCAAACTGGCCCATCACCAAAACACAGAATACATATCTCGCACATCATCCCCGAAATCACAAACCGGCGATACACAACTGATACCGAGCGCTCACATGCGCACACAAATACGTGGAAGGAATTCAAAGAGTTTTATTTCAAGCTGAATCAATTCCGCATGATAAAGAAAGAAAGGTGGGAAATTATCCTAAATGCCTTGTAGCCTCTCGAAGATAAGTATGGACGTCATCATACTGATCCGCAAGACTCTACTAGACACTTGCTCATGACTCGTAGAACCTATGAACCTAGGGCACTGATACGACCTTGTCACGACTTGAAATCTGACTAGTCGTGATGGCACCTAACCCAACCCGCTAGGTAAGCCAATTATCAACTATTCAATTATAATGAATTTAATAAGGCAATTAATTAAAATAAAATATATGAAACCAATACATTTTCCCAAGAACTGGTAGTACAAATCATGAGCTTCTAAGAATAGAGTTTACAAAGCTGGTATGAAATAAATACATCACTGTTTGAAAAGTTCATAAACAGAGTTTTATGAATCTAAGGCAACCATGAATAAGAGGCAGCTACAACCGGAACGCAGGTACACTTTGAGATCCAGCTCCCGACGAACGCAGCAACATCAGCAGCCAACATATACACGGAAGGTGCAGAAGTGTAGTATGAGTACAACGACCCCATGTACTCAATAAGTAGCAAACCTAACCTTAGGTTGAAAGTGGTGACGAGATTTTACCAAGGTCGGGTCCCATCTTCAATAACCACAATAGTTCATAACAACATAAAACAAGTAATACCAGAAGTAACTCAACAATCAAATGCTCAACAAAAACATGATTTCTGAAAATAGTTCTGCCTTTCAAGTACATCAACAAAAACCCAAATCGTTTACCGGAGTTGCCAAAAAAATGAATAAGTTTGAAAACAATAATTTTTCCCCAAAATCCTTTCAACAATGATAAGATGTTTTATTTTCTTTCTAGATAACCAGTGGAAAATGCATCACTATGCCCATAGGCCAATATGTGTGAGAAGTCATGAATAACATGATATCGTACAACATGAGAAAAATGCATCTCTATGCCTGTATATCAAATGTGCATGTCAATGCGATGCAACTCAATGATAAGATTATATGCATACTCTTAGAGTATCATTCCACTCAGTCCTCACAATTACTCAGTCTTCACAGTCACTTAGTCCTCCCAATTGCTCGGCACTCGCACTCAGTAGGTACATGCGCTCACTAGGGGTATGTACAGACTCCGGAGGGGCTCCTTCAGCCCAAGCGCTATAATCTGCACGGACAACTCACGTGCTGCAAGGACAACTCACGTGTTGCATGGACAGCTCACGTGCTGCACGGATAACTCACGTGCTATAGTATCAATATTTGGATCCGCACGGATAACTCACGTGTTATAATAAGCCAATCTGGCTTGCTGTGGCGTGCAACCCGATCCTATAATAATAAAGTATATAAAGCCAATATGTCTTGCTGCGGCGTACAACCCGATCCCATAAGTATCCTCAAAATCAGGCCCTCGGCCTCACTCAGTCATCAATCTCTCCAATCTCTCGGACTCACAATGTCATGAAACTAGCCCAAAATGATGATATGATGAATCAATAAATAGCAACAGAGACTAAGAGATGATATGAAATGAATGAACATGACTGAGTATGAAATTCCATTTTAAACAAATAATTCACAGCAATATGACCTCCGTGGGACTCAATAATACTGGCGCATAGCCTCAACATGATTTTTAATATGATTCTCAGCTCAATTTATTTAACACATAAAACTACATAGAAAATGCCAAGTTTATTTGATTACAAAATTTCACGGAACCAATTACATCACAATTTCTATAGTGCATGGTCGCTTGCCCGTAATCTAGCATGTGCGTCACCTCCAAACAATTAACATAATACGTATATTCAGGATTCATACCCTCAGCTCCAAGATTAGAAGAGTTACTTACCTTAAGTTGTGTAATTCTTTATTCTGCAATGTCTTTTCCTCGTGAATTGGCCTCCAAACGCCTTAAATCTACCCACATATAATTCGATTTAGTCAATAAAATTTATTGGAATTAATTCCATAAGAAAATACTAATTTCCCAACAAAATCTGAAATTTAGCTCAAAAATCGTCCGTGGGGCCCACATCTCGGAACCCGACAAAATTTACAAAACTCGAAAGCCCATTCACTCACGAGTCTAACCATACTAATTTTACTCAAATCCGATTACAAAATCCCATTCAAAACCTCAAAATTTTAGTCCAAGAACTCTTTCTCATTTTCCCCAAATTTATATCTCAAAACACTCATTAAATGATGAAAACAATGATATATTCGTGTATATTGATCAAATCCGAGTTAAAATCACGTACCCTGATATTTTTCCTTAAGAATCTCTCAAAAATCGCCTCTCCCCAAGTTCCAATTTGTCAAAAGTGGAAAAATGGGACGAAATCCCCTATTTTATAACTTAAAGTTTCTGCCCATTTTAATGACCTTGATTTTCATGACCTCGATTTTTCTCCAGCCTCAATTTTTCTCCAGCCTCGATTTTTATGACCTCGATTTTCTCCAGCCTTGATTTTCATGACCTCAATTTTCTCCAGCCTCGATTTTCATGACCTCGATTTTTATGACCTCGATTTTCATAGCCTCGATTTTCTCCAGCCTCGAATTTTATGACCTCGATTTTCACGACCTCGAATTTCTCAGCCTCAATTTTTTTGACCTCGATTTTTCATGACCTCAATTTTCTCCAGCCTCGATTTTTTATGACCTCGATTTTCATGACCTCGATTTTTATGACCCCGATTTTCATGACCTCAATTTTTCCAGCAACAGAAGTTTTCAGCAGCTATTTAACTCCAAATTTTGATCTGTTAACCATCCGAAACTCACCCGAAACCTCCCGGACACAAACCATATATGAATTTCAATCATAAAATACGTTAAGGACCTGGTGAATTTTCGGTTGTAATGGGGTTACACCAAGGTTCTGCGCTCAGTCCGTTCTTATTCGCCCTGGTGATGGACGCGTTAACACACCATATTCAAGGGGATGTGCCGTGGTGCTTGCTATTCGTCGATGACATAGTTCTGATTGATGAGTCGAGAGTCGGTGTTAACGAGAGGCTGGAGGTTTGGAGACAGGCTCTTGAGTCTAAGGGTTTCAAGCTGAGCAGGACGAAGACGAAATACCCGGAGTGTAAGTTCAGCGCTGAACCAGGGGAAGTGGGCATGGATGTGAGGCTTGATTCGCAGGTCATCCCGAGTAGAGGCAGCTTCAAGTACCTTGGTTCGGTTATCCAGGGGGGAGGGGAGATCGACGAGGATGTCACCCACCGTATTGGGGTAGGATGGATAAAGTGGAGGTTAGCATCTGGAGTCCTGTGTGACAAGAGAGTGCCACCGATACTCAAAGGTAAGTTCTATAAAGCGGTGGTTAGACCAACCATGATGTATGGGGCTCAGTGTTGGCCCGTTAAAAACTCACATATCCAGAAGATGAAAGTAGCAGAAATGAGGATGTTGTGGTGGATGTGCGGGCATACCATGATAGATAAGATTAGGAATGATGATATTCGGGAGAAGGTACACGTGGCTCCCATTGATGACAAGATGTGGGAAGCGAGGCTTAGATGGTTCGGACATGTTCAGAGGAGAAACCCAGATGCTCCGGTACGGAGGTGTGAGCGGCTGATTGTAGAGGGCACGAGAAGAGGTAGAGGGCCGCCTAAGAAGTATTTGCGGAGAGGTGATCAAGCAGGATATGGCGAGGCTCCAGATTTCCGAGGACATGACACTTGATAGGAAGATGTAGAGGTCTAGTATTAGGGCTATAGGTTAGGAGATAGTTGAGTCGTGCCTTACTTCGTACTATTGTGGGACTAGCCATGTAGGGTTTTTGTCTAAGATAACTAGTGGCAATGTTATGTCTTACTATTTCGCTTTTCAGTGCAGGTCCTATTTACTAGCTATCGCTTTTTCTTTGCATCTTTCTTCTAGATTTCATGGTGTTCTTATTTTTCTTATAATTGTTGTGGTGATACTAATATTGTCTTCCTTTGCTTTGCATCTTTCTTCTGGATTTCATGGTATTCCTATTTTTCATATGATTGTTGTTGTGATACTAATATTGTCTCCTTTTTGTCCTTTTGTCCTTTTGTTTTTTTAGCCAAGGGTCTTTCGGAAATAGCCTCTCTACTCCTTCGGGGTAGGGGTAAGGTCTGCGTATACACTACCCTCCCTAGACCCCATTAATGGGATTTTACTAGGTTGTTGTTGTTGTAATCATAAAATATGCTAAGGACCTACTCGCGCACTCAAAACACTGAAAAGAGGTCGTCTTGACCCGATATTGACCATGTTCAAACTCCTAAATTCTTAACTTTACTAGTCTCTCAACCAATGATCCAAAAATACACCCAAGCCCCTCGGGATCCGTCAAATCATACCAACAAGTCCTAAAATATCATACGAACTTAGTCGAAACTTCAAATCACACCAAACAACGCTAGAACCACGAATCATACGTCTATTCAAGCCTAATGAACTTTGAAATTTCAAGTTTTCTACAAATGACGCCGGAACCTATCAAATCAAGTCTGATTAACCTCAAATTTTGCACACAAGTCATAAATAATATAACGGACCTATTAAAATTTTTAGAATCGGATTTCGACCCCGATATAAAAAAGTCAACCCCCCCGGTCATACTTTTCAAAAATTTGACTTTCGCCATTTCAAGCCAAATTCCACTACGGACCTCCAAATAATTTTTCGGACATACTCCTAAGTCCAAAATCACCATACGGAGCTATTGGAATCATCAAAACTCTATTCCAGGGTCGTTTACACATAACTCGCCATCCGGTCAAATATTTCAACTTAAGCCTTAATTCTTGGAACTAAGTGTTCCAATTCATTCTGAAACCTCCCCGATAAGTCTCATAATTATACTTGAACATATAATAAGAAGTAAATGGGGAAATGGGGTTGTAATACTCAAAACAACTAGTCGGGTTGTTACACGTTAGTGCCATGGTATTCACACCATAAATTGGGATCCCTCTGGTTGGGATCAGATCTCAGAGATCTCGAGAATCATGCCTCTTTGATATTTCTCATGGTTGACACCAACTCCACTATACTGACGTTGAAGTTATACTCTGATAACTTTGGGTAAGAAGAATCTCGTGACCCCGAGATTTCTTTATCCTACAGCGATCTGTTGTTCCGGTCATGATCGATCCTTCTATTAACGGTGAACTTGTCTGTTGTCCGGAAGCTCCTGCCACGACCTTCTATCCGCTCGTAGGGCAAAAACCCGCCCTTTGAAGTCCGTCTATCCGTGTCAATATCATCTTTCATTTTTTCTCTATTTTTTTCCGTCTTTTGGTCAACGATGGAAAGCCAACCTAATCATCTTCGATCCTTATTTTCGACTCGTACTGGTTGTGGACATCCGCCCAAGTCGTCGCTTGAAACTCGAGCAGACTTTTCTTCAACTTTCGGGAAGCGTTCAAACTTCTCAGATTTAAACATTTGGCGAACGCTTCAGCTGCCCTTTCATCCGGGACTGCCGGTAGTAACATCCTTTCCTTCTGGAATCGGGTAACGAACTCTCGTAATAACTCAGATTCTCCCTGCGCGATCCTGAATATGTCGGCCTTTCGGGCTTGTACCTTTCTGGCACCAGCATAGGTGTCACGACCCAAATCTCCCTCCGTAGGATGTCGTGATGGCACCTAGTCTTAGGGACTAGGTAAGCCTAACATTTACTGAAATAATAACAACATTAATTAACGATGGATAAATGCGAAGTAGAAATCTCTATACAACACTTACAATCCCCAAAACCGGTAGTACAAGTCATAAGCTCTACTAAGTTACTAGAAAGCCTATAAGTACAACTGTTTTGAAGTAGAGATAAAACAGTGCAAGTACAATATCACAAGGTGACTCCGAAGCCTGTGAACGCAATAATATATTTTCCTTGAGTCTCCACAGCAAGATCCGTATAGCTAGCTAGCAGTCAACCGACTCCAAATTTACCTGGCTCTGCACAAAAATATGCAGAAGTGTAGTATGAGTACACCACAGTCGGTACCCAGTAAGTATCAAGACTAACCTCGGTGGAGTAGTGACGAGGTACAGTCAAGATACTTACTAGTCAAATAGCCTATGCAATATAGCATACAAAAATAATCGAAAATAAATAGTAGTGATAGCAACAATAATCAACTAGTGATATAAACAGTAAGGCAGCAAAAATACCATAATCATTAATCAGACGAATAAGAAACACAATTACAACCAATCAAACAAGTCTTTCAAATATAAATCTTTCACATATAATTCTTTCGAATAAACACCCTCCAAATATATTTCTTCAAATAAGTATCCTTTGAATATAAAACTCTTTCAAATAAATAAATCATATCATAATCATAAAATAAGGTTCTCAACTCCCTTTCATATTTTCACGGCACCTCGTGCCCATATCTCTATCACAACCGTATGGACAACTCTCGTGCCAAATATGTCAATACATAAAATTCGCACGATTAATTTATTTTCAATAAAGTAAGGTTTCAATTTTTAAATCAAGTAAGAATTTAACAAAGAAATGAGTTTATTTTAGAATTAGTATGAGTGAAAAAAATGACATTTCAATTTAAATAAAACATCAGATAAGCTACTGATTTGGATGTAAAACTTATCATATTAAAACATAATAGTAATTTCTTTTATTAAAATCAAATAAATCATCAAGAATAAGTACAAACCAGAAATATAATCCTCAAAAGTCTCGTACGAAAAAGTCAAAGCCAACACAACACTACAAGCAATGCAAAACACTTAATATTAAGTCAAATAATACATCACGGAAAACACATGAAATTACATATTACGGAAAAATAAAATAACTAAAGACAAGTGCAACCATAGAGAAATATCAACAAAAAGGGCACTCCCGAGGTACCGCCTCGTAGTCCCAAATGATAAATAAATTTCAACAAACAACAAATGTCCCCAGGCCATCACAAGTCATCACAAATATATCCCCGACATAGCCCACCTTATCTCGCCACGTGCGCAATAATAAAGTAAATGCCCGCCTTGTCTCGCCGCATGCATAATAATATTCCTACCTTGTTTCGCCACATGCGCAAACCCACATATATAGCCTGCCTTATCATGTCGCATGTGCATATATCAACAGTAACAATAGCACGGTAGAAACCTGTAAAGCCCCGTAAAAATAATTTCTAATGATTTAAGGATTTAAAGTGCACCAACGGTATTTGAGTATTAAAAGAGACCTATGGGATAGAGTCACATCATGTTGAATTTATAATGTATGTTTAAGGTGTGTTGGAACATACTAAGAAGTTTTGGGAATGGCAAGAACTTGTGTGGAACAAGTTGGACACATTAAGTGGAAATGATGTTTTAATTGGCACAAGACCCAATTTCAAATGAATATAACTCCCTAAATATAATGACTTAGGTGGTTGTCTACCTATCAAATTAAAGCTCTTTGAATCTAGTTTCCAACGCATCTAACCGTTTGTCATTTGAATATGGATACAGAAAGGTATGACCATTTTACTAGACATGTGTCGTATGCGCGCCCAGATGCGCGGCCGCGCATATTTGAGAGTTTCTACCTCATGTGCGCGGCCAGATACGCGGCCACTTGCCCAGGTGCACGGCCGCGCACATAGGAACTCATTAAATAACCCCAAGGTCGGTATAGAGAGGGGTTATTTTACATGAGAGTTTGGGCATGAGAGTTGTTTATTTTACATGCATGTGTTATCAAAGGGTGTTAGAAGATTGTTGAGCTAAAATTAAAAAGATTGAGTTATGGGATGAAGGGATCCTCCATAAAAGGACCTTGAAACCTTAATGCACATCTAGTGTTTGATAAAATATTCAAATGAGCTAAAACCATGTTCATCTTCCTAATCTTGGTCCAACTTGTTATATTTCTAAATTAGGTCGAAGTTGCTAAGAATTCCGAAATATTTTAGAGATTAAGGAAGCTCAATTGAGGTATGTATGGCTAAACCCCCTTTTTCTTATAATCGAATTCCACGGTGTTCATGTAATTGAAGTAAGACCTTGATCATTATTGAATTGGCTATTCCTAATGTGGTTGTGTCGAAGGATATATGTTAAATGCTTATTCTAAATGTTTTATCATGTCATTTTGCCATTTGAGAATATGTTCAAAATGTGGAATATGTGTTAGAAATGTTAAGACTTCATGTCAAGATCGAAATAAAGGTTGTTATGCCAAATTGTATGAAAAACCTCTATGTGCCTAAGATTCCCAAATTACTGTGTTATGTGAATTTAATGTCTTGAACGGGAAGCCTTATTGTTGTTGATAATGATTATGATAATGATATTTGAATGTGAAAAAGGGGAATAGAATTATAAAATATGGCCAAGTGCCAAGAATGATTTTATAATCATGATTACTAGTGCCAATGAATCAAAAGAATATGAAAGAATTATGATGTGAGATAATTGAAATTGTGGTTATGGTTGATGTCTCAAGTGAGATGGCCTAGCCGATCGGGCCGTGATCGGATGCCATGCCGCACACATGGTGGTAACTGTGCTGGAAATGATAATTGAAAATTAGACATGGTTGATGTCTCAAATGAGATGACCTAGCCGATCGGGTCAAGATCGGACTCCGTGTAAGAACACGATGGTATTGTGGATTGTGGCATATGACACTAAAGATTACCTAACCTAATAAGATGTAAATTGACTTGAGAACTTATGTGATCCTTACTTGATGTTTTAGTATTGTTTTGAAGCTCTTATTGAACTCATGACAGTTTTCCCCTTGTATTATTGTCCATTCTATTGAGATGGGATTTTAGCTTTACATACTAGTACTATTCGACGGTACTAACGTCCCTTTTGCCGGGGGCGCTGCATCTTTAAATGGATGCAGGTAGTTACATAACAGACAATGTTGATCGCAGTTAGTGGTACATCATCATCTTCTCAGCAGACTCGGTGAGCCCCATTTCATTCCGGGGTCATGTATTGTACTTTTTGTTTATATTGTGGTCACTTTTTTAGGTATAGCCGGGGCCTTATTGCTGGCACCGTCTTTACTCTCTTTTGTATCTTTAGAGGCTTCGTAGACACTATGTGGGTTGTATATGGGTGTTGAAAATGTTAAATCAGTTATGTTGTGTTTGATCACTTGTTCCATTCGAACTATAAAAAATATGTATTTTGAGACTTAAAGGCGCAATGGCTAATCAAATGATTTAGCATTGTATGTATGAACTTCCGGCTGTATAATTTATGTAATCATGTCTTTTCTTGATCATAGGTGAATTGGATTGAAAGAATCTAATAGGTTTGCTCGGTCGGGTTTACTCGGCTGAGCGCCAGTCGTGCTCCTCAGTTTTGGGGCGTGACAAAACCTCGTGCAAACATCCAAACAAACCTCTCAACAATATCACGCACCAATATCATAACATCTCATGAATTGCACCTCAAGTGCTCAATTATCACAATATATCAAAAGTTGCACATCAAGTGCTTAAATATTACAACTTGCCACATAAATCAACAATACATTAATTTTCACAATAAGGAGTCCATGGCTCGACCATAATGTGCACAAATCTTAACAAGTCATAAATGACATAACAGACCTTCCAGAATCGGATTCCGACCCTAATATCAAAAAGTCAACTCCCTGGTCAAACTTCCAAACCTTAAATTTCTTATTTTCGCCATTTAGAGCCAAATTCAACTACCGACTTCAAAATAAGTACCCAGACACACTCCTAAGTCTGAAATCACCATACGAAGCTATTGGAATCATCGAAATTCCATTCCGTAGTCATTTGCTCAAAAGTCAAACTACGGTCAACTCTTTTCATTTAGGCTTCAAAAATGAGAATTATTCTCTTAATTTAATTCCTAATCTTTCGAAAATCAAACTCGACCGTACACACAAGTCATAATACGTATTACGAAGTTGCTCGGAATCTTAAGTCGCTGAATGGGGCGTTAATTCTTAAAACGACAAGTCGGGTCGTTACATTCTCCCTCTCTTAAAACATACGTTCGTCCTCGAACGTGCCAAGAATCTTTCTACAGACATTAAATTACAGAGTGTATCATTACACACATACCCGCGGGTGATTCTACTTCACCGCAAATGTAACATGTATCCCACAACACCATCTCAGTTGAGATTATTTCTTTTATCCTCATTTATAATCTTTGAAGCCAATTTCTAACACTCCAATAAATTTCAAAAAGACCTGATTTTTATATTAACACATTGTGTTAATCTCAACCGGTTGTAGTAATTTCGTGCCTACACATACATTATACGTATGCCCATAACCACATCTCTAGTCATAATAGTTGTTCATAATTAATTACAACATCGTCAATTAACCTCGTGTTAACAAAAATCTCATTTCAAACCTTCACCTTACTAACAATGAGACACGAGGCATGAAGACCTCATAATTATTTACCCGAGTTAACGAGTCACATTTAGCGCCACTTGGGCACTCACCTCGTAGGCTAAAACTCAATATTCACAGCACGAATATGGCTAAATATGCACAGAAAATACATACAAGAATTCATCAAATAAGCCTCACAGGCATGACTCCCTATAAGTACTACAGTACAAATTTAATTTCACAAAGGGAGAATTTAAACTCATAAATTTTTCACCACAAGGACCTCGTCATTATATAACTTCCACCGCGGCTTGTAGCCTAGTTTAAATATTTCACATCATATAAAAATGCGAGGATTTCGTCCTCAACTCCGAATCGCAAGTATTTTGCACATTGTGCCAACTGAAATTTTCAATTTTCTTTCTTTATTCTTTTCAATAAATGTCGTAGACAATTTTCTCAACACATAATGAACCCCTCATTCTAATAGGGTATAAAATTCATAAAATTGAAATCAATTATTCCGAAATCACATCAAAAACCCACTGTAGTGAGTAATATAAAGTCATTTTTGGACTTATAGCCCTCAGTAGTGTACAAAATAAAAATGATAGACACGGGCTAACATCTTCAAATCTCCCAACAGGGATAAGCATATAAATAGGTCAAAAAATTACGAAGCTCACCCATAAGCGGAACATAATAGAAGGACTCGCCTCAATATTCATAACCGAATCAAATTAAGAAAAAATATCATTTTATAAAAAATCGGGATCGTACCTGTAACGACAGCATATGTTTAGTGGCCTAAGCCACACTATAGCAAATATATCAACGGGCTAACCCTCCCCCTTTAGGGCGCCCTCTACCCGCCTGTCCTGCACCTCTAACTGGCTGTGCATGTGAAATATTAATTGGAATAAAGCATGTAGCCTGAGCATTTTGATAAAATTCGCCTCTCCCAAGTATGGGACAATCTCTCATGATGTGCATAGTATCACTGCCCACATAATAACCTATTTGAGGTCGCGACTACTCGTGCTGAGTCCATGCCGGATAACTGAAATAACCACTTTAAGAACCTCGTGTCGGTGGTGCAATAAAAGCATTAACTGGAGCACTACTAGTACTCTGAATTGCGGAATAGGCTGACCGACTGCCCGATCCTCCGCCATGATGAGTCATAGCTGCAGAGTAAAATTCACTGAATCCTCTAGAGTTCCGAGACCCTTTTGACCTCCTTAGACCCCATTTTCCTCACTTCGAACACGTTCTAACATTCTGGAAATCTCTACTACTTGCTGAAATGGAATGTCGGTCTACAACTCTCAAGCCATATATATTTTAAAATCATAATCGAGCCCTTCATTGAATCTGGGGACTCGCTCTCTAACTGAAGGAACCAAGATAGGTGCATGGCGGGCTAACTCACTGAACTTGATAGCATAGTCTGACACCGTCATGGTGCCGTGACACAACCATTCAAACTTTGTGTGCCACGCATCCCGGAGAGTACGGGGAACAAACTCTTTCAAAAACATCCCTGAAAACTAAGCCCAAGTGGGTGGTACTGCACCAGCCGGTCTACCTCATTTATAAACTTGCCACTACTAATACGCTGCTCCCGACAGCTAAAACATAGTAAAGGAAACTCCACCCACTTTTACAATACCCATGGTGTGGAGAATACAGTGACATTTTTCTAAAATCAGTGGGCATCCTCAGCAGTTGTGCCACTAAAATAGGTGCACTATATCTTTTAAACCTCTCAAGTCTCTTTTGTTCTTATTCTGATGCCTCTGGCCTGACCTCAAGCTGAACCAGAATAACATGTTGTACCAGTACTATACCTGAAACCTGACCAATGTGAACCTGCTGCTCTGGAGTATGGGTGGTAGGAGTCTGAACCCCTCCCCCAATCTGTGAAATATTTGGCAAAACGAAGATCGATCCCGCCTGAGTTAATATACTAAACATGTTTAGGGACTGTGTTAAAGTCTCCTGAAGTTCGGGGGTAACAACAGGTGCTTCCGGTACCTGTCCCCCAACCGGAGCTACTGGCGGCTCCTCAATTGTTACTCTGACAGGTGCTCTAGCTGCGACACGTGCCCTTCCTCGGTCTCTATCTCGGCTTCTACCTCGGCCCCGGCCTCTTGCGGACCGAGCAGTATGCGCGGGTGTTTGCTCGGCTGAACCGGTAGCACATGTCCTCACCATTTGTGAGAGAATAGAGATACAAAGGCTCATATTCCAAAATCAATAAATTTCGCACGACAGGAATGAAAGAAGTGAAAATTTCCTAACAGTTTTGTAGCCTCTCGAAGATAAGTACAGACGTCTCCGTACCGATCCGCAAGACTCTACTAAACTCGCTTATGACTCGTAGCACCTATGAACCTAGAGCTCTGATACCAACTTGTCACTACCCAAATCTCTCTCCTTAGGATGTCGTGATGACACCTAGTCGTAGGCACTAGGTAAGCCTAACATTTATTGAAACAATAATAATATTAATTAACGATAGACAAATACGAAGTAGAAATCTTTATACAATACTTACAATCCCCAAAACCGGCAGTACAAGTCATAAGCTCTACTAAGTTACTAGAAAGCCTATAAGTACAATTGTTTTGAAGTAGAGATAAAACAGTAAAGTACAATATCAGAAGGTGACTCCGAAGCCTGCGAACGCAACAACAGCTTTCCCTTGAGTCTCCACAGCAAGATCCGTACAGCTAGCTAGCAGTCAACCGACTCCAAATTTACCTGGATCTGCACAAAAATATGCAGAAGTGTAGTATGAGTACACCACAGTCGGTACCCAGTAAGTATCAAGACTAACCTCGGTGGAGTAGTGATGAGGTACAGTCAAGACACTTACTAGTCAAATAGCCTGTGCAATATAGCATACAAAAATAATCAAAAATAAATAGTAGTGATATCAACAATAATCAACTAGTGATATAAATAGTAAGGCAGCAAAAATACCATAATCATTACTCAGACGAATAAGAAACACAAGTATAACCAATTAAACAAGTCCTTCAAATATAAATCTTTCACATATAATTCTTTCGAATAAACACCCTCCAAATATATTTCTTCAAATAAGTATCCTTCGAATATAAAACTCTTTCAAAAAAATATCTCATATCAACTCCCTTTCATATTCTCACGGCACCTCATGCCCATATCTCTATCACAACTGCACGGACAACTCTCGTGCCAAATATGTCAATATATAAAATCCGCACGATTAATTTATTTTCAATAAAGTAAGGTTTCAAATTTTAAACCAAGTAAGAATTCAACAAAGAAATGAGTTTATTTTAGAATTAGTTTGAGTGAACAAAAATGACATTTCAATTTAAATAAAACATCAGATAAGCTACTGATTTGGATGTAAAACTTATCATATTAAAATATAATAGTAATTTCTTTTATTAAAATCAAATCAATCATCAAGAATAAGTACAAACCAGAAATACAAATCCTCAAAAGTCTCGTACGAAAAAGCCAAAGCCAACACAAAACTATAAGCAATACAAAATACTTAATATTAAGTCAAATAATACATCACGGAAAACACATAAAATTACATATTATAGAAAAGTAAAATAACTAAAGGCAAGTGCAACCATAGAGAAATATCAACAAAAAGGGCACTCTCGAAGTACCGCCTCGTAGTCCCAAATGATAAATAAATTTCAACAAACAACAAATGCCCCTAGGCCATCACAAGTCATCACAAATATATCCCCGACATAGCCCACCTTATCTTGCCACAGCGCAATAATAAAGTAAATGCCCGTCTTGTCTCGCCGCACGCGCATAATAATAATCCCACCCTGTCTCGCCACATGTGTAAACCCACATATATAGCCTGCCTTGTCACGCCGCATGTGCATATATCAATAGTAATAATAGCACGGCAGAAACCTCGTGCAAACATCCGAACAAACCTCTCAACAATATCACGCACCAATATCACAACATCTCATGAATTGCACCTCAAGTGCTCAGTTATCATAATATATCACAAATTGTACATCAAGTGCTCAAATATTATAACTTGCCATAGAAATCAACAATACATTAATTTCCACAATAAGGAGCCCATGACTCGACCATAATGTGCACAAATCTTTACAAAAATATTAGAGAGTGAACGACTCAACAGAATAATATTTCGTAATTTAATACTTCACCTCAATATGATTTACGGCCTTTATAACTCAATACCAATTTCCACAACATGAACTGGAAAATAATTCATCAAGGAACAATGCCTTTTTTAATCTAAATTTTTGGCAAATAAATTAATACCTCCTTTTAAACTTACATAATAAGTTATTTGCAAATGAATAATCCATAATAAAATTATCTCCAGGAAATATCAACTCAACAAAAATACGGGATTCACATAATAAATCAAGGTGGCAATCACACCAAATCATCATATAAAAACAAATTCAACAATCAAGGATTTAGGCATGACAAATAGAGGATTTAATAAGTGTCAATAATTTCCAATTTAGTACATAAGGGCGTCTAAGAATTTTAGCCGATATAATTTGCACATATAAACTAAGTACGTACTCGTCACTTCGCGTATATGATTTTCAATTACACAGTTTGCCACATAAGACTTAATGCCTAAGGGGTAATCCCCCCACACAAGGTTAGGCAAGATACTTACCTGAACCCGTGAAATTCTTTACTCTGCTGTGCCTTTGCCTCGCGGATTGGCCTCCGAAAGTCTCTTATCCAGTCACAATTAATTCGATATACTCAATACAAATCGATAGGAGTTAATTCCATATGAATTTACTAATTTTCCGGATTAAAATCCGAAATTCATCTAAAAAATCAATAGTGTGGCCCACGTCTCGAATCTCGAAAAAACTTACAAAATCCAAACACCCGTTCTAAGACGAGTCCAACCATACAAAAACTATCAAATTTTGATGACAAATGGACCTTCAAATCTCAAATTTTCGTTTTTAGAAAGTTTTACAAAAATTCTAATTTCTTCCATCTAAATCCGAAATAAATGATGAATATAACCATAGGATCATGAAGTATAATCACTTTCGGATATAGAACACTTACCCCAATCCATATGGTGAAAATCACCTCAAAAATCGCTTCAATTTGAGCTCCATAGGTCCAAATATGTTAAAAATGGCCGAAACCTTAAAATATAACTAAGAACAAGTGCCCACCTCTTCCAGACAGCCTTTAGTATAATTGTCATAACTTTTCTGACAAAACTCCAAATTGTAGATGGTTTAACTTTCTTAAAACTAGACACCAAGGGCTACAACTTTTATTTTTAGATCATCTCCAAATTCCTTATAGATTATGAGATATAAGCTTCCAAAGTCGGGTCAGTACAGGAGAAAGTTTCCTCTACACGATCGCGAATCACTGGCCAATTTTTCCCATTTTACTCATCGCGATCGCGGCCAATTCACGCGATCGCATAGCACACTGCTGTAGCCAAAAACCAGCAGCTACAAATGGCCTAGAAATGGTCCGTAACCACTCCGAAACTCACCTGAACCCCTCGGGACTCCATCCGAACACACCAACAAGTCTCAAAATATATTATGGACTTAGTTGAGGCCTCAAATCACATCAAGCAATGCTAAAAATACGAATCATACCTTAATTCAAACTTAATGAAACTAAAAAATTCCAACTTCTACATTTGATACCGAAACCTATCAAATCAAGTCCGATTGACCTCAAATTTTGCACACAAGTCATAAATGACATAACAAACCTATTTTAATTTCCAGAATCGGATTCCGACCCCGATATCAAAAAGTCAATTCTCCGGTGAAACATCCAAATCTTAAATTTCTTATTTTTGCCATTTCAAGCCAAATTCAACTACGGACTTCAAAATAAGTACCCCGACACACTCCTAAGTCCGAAATCACCATACAAAGCTATTGGAATCATTGAAATTCTATTCCGGAGTAGTTTGCTCAAAAGTCAAACCCCGGTCAACTCTTTTCATTTAAGCTTCAAAAATGAGAATTGTTCTCTCAATTTAATTCTGAATCTTTCGAAAATCAAACTCGACCGCACACGCAAGTCATAATACATATTACGAAGTCGCTCGGGATCTTAAGTCGCTGAATGGGGCGTTAATTCTTAAAACGACAAGTTAGGTCGTTACATTGGTCCTTAATTAAAGAATCCGTGAGCATCTCTAAGAAATCTATGGAATGCTCGGGCAATAATGAATACCACATTAAAGCTGCCCCCGTGAGAGTCTCACCAAATTTCTTTAGCAACACAGACTTAATTTCGTGAGGAGCCAAATCATTTCCTTTCACCGCTGTTGTGTAGATGATAATGTGCTTCTGTGGATCTGAAGTTCCGTCATACTTCAGCACTTCGAGCATTTTGAACCGCTTCGGGATTAATTCTGGGGCCGCACTTAGCTTGTACGGTAATTGAATATATTTCTTCGAGTTCAGACCTTTCAATACTGGCAGCGCGCCCGGGATTTAATCCATGCGGGAGTTTATTTCCTTCATGAATCGAAAATGTTCATCCTTGAACGGATTATTACCGTTGTTGAGGCCGGCTCTACTCCCCCCGGCCCCGTCGGAGCCAACTTCGCCCCTAGGAGTGCTATTATCAACTCTTTGCATCGTTTGGTTCGAGAGAACATCAGGAGGAACTGGATCTCACATGTTTGCATTATTTAAGGCACCCGATAACACCTACTTCAGCTCCATCATAACCTGATCCTGCCGCGTGAGATGGCCTAGAATGATTGCTTATTGCTCTTGCAGGACCCTTACTGCATCCGCTACATGCTCCTCATCAGCATCATCAGGAGTTGCCTCCCGAACCTGTCGAGGGTACCGCTTGCCATGTACCGGTGTGGCTTCGTTCCCCTCATTGCGAGTGTCACTGATTGAATCCTCAAAATGAGGCTGTTCCCCTTGGATTTCAGGGCCACGTGTGCCATTAAAAGTGTTATCTGCCTTTTTTTGTGATTTTTTGCTAAGACAAAGTAATCAAAACACATTAGTAAAAACGACAAGGATCAATTTAATTGCACGGCTGTCTAGGCCCCATGGTGGGCGCCAAACTGTTTATCTGTAAAACGGTACAGTTAAATTTGCTCGTGCTTTCTAGACAAGTGAATTAATTTGATCCAAAAAGTAATGAAATAACTGGTGAAATATAAAATACTCAGCCTTAAAATGTAGATAAAATGACAGAGCTTACGAGTCCAGGAACAGGGTTTCTGGGCACGATAATGATGAGATCAAAGAGCGAGAAAGCAAAATTGTATTAAAATTCTGAATTGAATGTAGTATAAGTTAGCCAGAAAATTCCTGTCCATTACAATGATCATTGAGCTTATTATTTATAGCAATGAAGAAGGTACTAGGGTCGTGCCCTTCTTTAATGTCAATTATGAGGAGCATTGATGAAGACATAACGGTGAACATAATGTCACAACCCAAACCACAGGGCCGCGACGGGTACCCGGTGCCTTACTCAACCGAGTACCAACGTAACATATCTTTCTTATCATACCATTATGGGTAAATGGGCCAGAAAGGGCGTCATAAGATAACCAGAATAAAACAAAAGGGAATACTCGACATAGGACGACCCAACATGTAATACAAACTTATACATGTGATATACGGGCCTATAAGGCTAACATGATCATTTGTAAACTCAAAACATAGGCCGACAAGGCCATAAAAGTATCCATATACCTGACATCTATCTACAAGCCTCTAAGAGTATATAAACATCATAAAGATCGGGACAGAGCCCCGCCATACCAGTCAATACATGTCCAAATCATACTGACTAAATAGGCAACTTCTGAGCAAGTGGAGAGCACTAACACTTTCTGCTGAGTTGATAGCCTACTAGGAGGACTGTCAACCTGTCTATCGGGCCATGCGAGCATGAAACGCAGCATTCTAAGGCAAAAAGAGACGTCAGTACAAATAAAGTACCGAGTATGAAAGGCATGAAAAGTAGTATATAATAGACATGAAAGAAACATGGAGTAAAAGACTCAACCTATAAGTCTGAATAGCTCTGTGAATCATGAGATATTTATAATGTCATTCACATGTGTATAAATGGCATACCATGCATAGATATATGCGTACATAACATCATCAAGTCTCTGAGGGCATCCCATCATATCATCTCGGCCACTGTGGGCGAAATCATCAACGTATACTAGCTGATCAAGTGGTGGTGCGTATATAACACCATAACCTTTCCCCATATCCCATATACATATAATATACGCATATATAACGCGATCTGCTCATGTGTTAATGTACATATATAAATAAATGCAATGCATAATGAAATAAGTCAATAAGATCTCTCGGAATGTCATGAGACCCATGAATAAACGATATGATAGTAGGACACATGGGGAATCAAGAACATAAGCATCCCTAGTACTTCTAAGAATAGAATCATTTGTGAAAATTGCGTGCTTGCTCGTTTCGCTGTATCATATGGATCATGCCAAAAGAAAGAAGGAATAGCCTTAACATACCTTATCACAATCTGTCTAATAACCACGTTGAACTCGCCACGTTGCACCTTAATCTATAACAATGATAATAATACTATCATTACATTACGGAAGGTTCAGCTATCGCATAACGAACGACAAGCTTATTTTGTAATAAAACGGACAACATCTCTCCTATAATCTTTACTTTCCCCTAATTCGACATAACACCAACAACAACAAGAACACAATAATAACAACATGTATACATTATTTTACAACCTTATCTCCATCACAATATACCACAAAATAACCCACACACCCTAATCACTTCATACATGAAACGACAACCGTAGTAGTGTCAAACAACCTAAAAATATAACGACGAACGACCAACCCACCATCCCGTAATTATGTGGTGTTTCTCCATACATTTTCTCCTCCAAAGCTCCATAATACAGCAGCAAACCATACAACCCAACAGAAACACGAAACAACCCACAAAACAGTCTACTACAAGTTGAACAACTCAAACTCACGGCTTCTGATCACTGTCCCGTAAGTTCTTATAATTAGGAAATAAAATTATCAACCTTCCTTGAGATTTAAAAAGCTTAAATACAGGAAGTAATTATTTTTTTAACCATAAAGTACCTTCCAAAACTCAAACTACAAAGAAAATGAGAGACGGTATAATGATACTTACGTCGTAGGGATCGTTCTAATGTTATCGCTTCTTGATTTCGTGAAAGGGATGTTGATCTTGCTTGGGATTTCTTGGACCAGTTCTTGGAGAGCTTGAGAGTGTTTTGATAAGTATTCTCTGTATTTTTGACAAGATATAAGGGGATAAGACCACTTATAAGTCCACTGCCTCAATTCTCCAAGCAGGTGGGTAAGCTGCCTGCTTGGCAGCTTGAGCAGTGCAACTTCGGACACTTGTATCTCTCTACTCCGATATCGTATTGACAAACGGTTTTCAGCATTAGAAACTAGACACATATGGTTTTAATTTCATATAAAGATCTTCCTGTAACTCTCAATATATTGGGAGAAAACGGCCTCACAACCTGGCCTATAAACTTGCCAGTTTCTCCGAAGTGCGACGACGTGACTTGGCGACTCTACTTTAAATATCCATAGTTCTCTACCCCGATGTCGTATGAATAAATGGTTTAGACCGTTGGAAAATAGGTTCTAAGACCTTCATTTTGGTATGATGCTATATCCCAAAATGACATCATAAAACTTACGAATTTAATTTCTCAAAACGGCTCGTTACAAGGCAATTCTTAACTCAAATTTTCCATAATTTAAATTTAATTTTCCCCAAACTTTATATTTTATATCCAAACATCATATATAGTTATATTATCACTTTATACTCATTTAAATTATGACTAACAAGTCTCATTCATCCTAACTTACTTAACACTTCGATATACTTTCCTCAGCCCTGTAGAAGGATTTCATCCTTTTTGAGCTTATATCAATTGACTTACAACGTACTTTCACGTACAAAAATATGGGGTGTAACACATAAATGCTAAATTCTCTGTAACAGACCGTTGCTCTTTAATATTGTGGAATATTCCTCATTGAATGTTACCGGGCGCAGAGTATTCAATGCCTTCACGAACATTATTTTTTTCGGTGACACACGGGATATCTGCGTCCGATTTTTCGTCCTCCCGGCTTAGGTTCAACGTGTCCCCTTCTTGGGTGGCCACATGGCATAACATATTTTACATAATACAATAGGGTAAGAAGATTGGATCATGGGAGGGTTATTGGATTTGAACTTTCTACACTGCAAAAGCATGAAGATAAAAGGATTAACCACTAAGAAGTAATAATTTTTGCTGAAATAATATATTTGTGTTAAGAAATTATTAAATTTATGCACATATTAAATTTAGAATTCAATTATTAGCACTTGAAGTTAGAATAAATAAAGATAGTCACTCAACTTTTATTTTATTGGTTTATGGTCATTAAACTACTTTATATAATGAAAAAGTTACTCAACTTTGTCGAAGTATCACAAAAAATCATTAAACAATTCTTTGTAAGTAAGAATTCAAACTTTCCCTAAGTATCATAGAAAATCTCTTTTGTTTTCTCCTAGCGGCTTCATGTAATACTTATGCAAAATTGAATGACTTTGGTTGTTTTTGGTATGAAAAAAAAATATTTGAAAAATATTTGTTTAATTTTCTCATGTTTAATTAGTTGGCTTAAAGGTTCTGAAAAATATTTTCTTTATGAACTTATTTTTCTCTAATTGGAGGAAAATAATTTCCCTACCAAGAGGAGGTTAAACCTTCCCCATTCCCACCCGTAACCCCGCCCACACCCCCCTACACCCCCTATACCCTACGCTTACCCTAACCCTTCCCTTGCCCTCGCCTTAGCCTCACCACCGCCACCCCGGCCTCTAGACCCCAACTCCTCCTCCCTACTTATCTATTTTGTCTTTATCGTGTTTGCCTAAATTTTATATTTTTTAAAAATATTTTCTTCTACCTAATCAAACACTAGAAAATAAGTAGAAAACCTCTTATTTTCAAATATTTTCCTTCACACCACTCACATCCTTTACATAACTTTATTCTCCAATCTCTTCATTCAGTTGCATATGCCTTTTTGAAGCCCATAAGTATTTCATATCTTATCGGTCCAATAATTTGAAACCCAGACACGCCCAATTTATAACAAAACCAGCCCAAAACAATTCGAATATGCAATAAACCCATAGATCTATGTTACACAAAATTACCCCTCAACTTTTAGATAATAACAACAACACCCCTTATAACCTTTCTCTCTTCAACATTTCCCAGTAACATCCTTAAACCCTAGCAAATATTCCCCAAAACTAACACTTACAATGACACTCCTCACTCGATCACGACCGTTGATCAGAACTTTAACAAACTACAGATCAATCACCACCGTTCCTTTCCTCTCACAAGAACCTCAACTCGCCGGAACTCCGCCGGAAGTCAACACTACCCCATTACCCCCAAACCCATCCTCCGGCAGCCCACTTTACAATGAAAACTGGCGGTCCCCATTTGCATCCACCATACCCTCCTCCTCCTCAGTCGTCCCACTACCATTCCTTCGCCAATCACCAGCTGCACGCATTCAGGCAATTTCACAAACACTTGATGTGCAAGGTTTAATGAACCTTTTTGCTGATTGGATGACGACACAACGGTGGGAGGATATGAAGCAGCTGTTTGAGCTTTGGATTAGATCTTTGGATCGAAATGGGAAGCCCAATAAGCCTGATGCTAATCTATTTAATCATTATTTGAGGGCTAACTTGATGATGGGTGCTACTGCTGATGATTTGTTGGGATTAGCTAGTCAAATGGAGGAATATGGGCTTGTTGCTAATACCGCGTCGCATAATTTGATCTTGAAAGCTATGTATCAATCTGGGGAACCATTGTCTTGGGTTGATAAAGCTGTCAAATTGCTCGAAAGGTTCGTATTTAATAGAATTTTTTTATCTTTGAATTGTTGAAAATGATTCAACATAACCATTTACAATTTGAATAGATGAAAAAGAAAAAAAGACCGGTAAAGATATGATGTGTTTCATTTTAAAATCTATTACATGTAAAAATAAAGATCTTTTGGGAGATTTGACATAAACCTAAAATGAAGTTATAATGAGCCACAAAACCAATTGACCCATATTTAAGCTGCATGTACTAAAGTGTAGTTTTTTACTAATGTTATTGGCATTTGAAGTAGTTGACTTTTGTTGTAGCAGGTTACTTCCCTCATTTTCTGAGTTTATTATTTACCTTTTAAAAAATTATCTAATTTTACAATCCACGCATATAATAACCTGAGTTTATAAAGATTAAACCTTTGTTGTAATTGTGGAGATCCCTTTTTCTTTTTTTAGTGTTCATTTATTTTAAATTGCAATCTCAGCCTTTGTTATATTTTTCAAAGGCGGGGACTAGGAAGTTGAAACTTTTGGTACCTGTATATTCACAGATGGAAAAGATGTGGAATTTATGAGTCATGTAAATATTTTGCAGAGAACAACTTCTTTTATAAGTATATTTTGCAGAGAAGAGTTGTGACCCTTTTAGCTCAGTGATAGGCACTGTTATCAAAGGCGAAAAACGCAAAAAAACTCTAAGGTTCGTTGGGGCTTTAAGCATAAAGCGCAAATAAAGCACGAGCTTTAATGAAAAAAGGTGCAAATGGAGAAAAAAATACAAATATGTTTGTGTAGTCCAAGACTAATATTATAAGCAGTGTTTTAAAAAGCGTGGGCGTAAAGCGAGGCGTTTTACATATGCCTCAGCGAGACGTAAGCCCCGAGGCACGAAGCGTAAGCCCCATGGTATTTAATTTTTAATATTTTATAAAATAATATAATTATAGTAAATATTTATAAATAGGTAAAATTGCATAAAAATTGATGAAAACTATAAATATGTGAAAAATATATATAGATGTGCTCCATCCCCACAAAACATTAGTCAAAATAATCTATTATACGCTACTTACAAGCACAAGTAACTTGAGTCGAAAAGAATAAAGTTTTCTACATGGAGGAATAGAAAGGATGACTAACCTGCAATTTGAACTTTGAACTTGCTGCCATGAAGGAGAATGGAGTTCACTTTGTATTTGTAATTGTTTTTTACTATTTGTTGCTTTTGGGAAATAGTAGCAGACTAGCGGACAAGATAAAGAATTGGGAAAGACCATAAATTAGGGCTTCAATCAATAAAAAAGGTCTTGACTTTTAAATTTAATACATTTCAGTTTCTTTTTTAAACTTTTGAGTAATTACAAGCTGACTTTTGAGAATTTAGGTATTATATGAAGAACTTATTCAACAAAATTTGTTTTAATTTGAAAAAGTCTCTGGGGGCTTACCTCACTACAAAAAATGCGCCTCAAACGCCCGAGCGTACATCCCGAATTGCTGGGCGTACGCCTCTTGAGCCTTTCGTCCCACACCATTGCCTCGGGGCATTTTTGGTGCGCCTCGCCTCAAGGATCGCCCTGGGGCTCGCCTTGAAAACGCCTTTTAAAACACTGATTAGAAGCATGAAACCAAATATATGGACAAAGAAATTGAAAAAAATTATGATAAAGTGAAATATCAAGTGTTTAGTGTTGCATCTTCAGGATTATGCTCATTGACAAGGAAAAGTATGCCTTAGCGACTTAATGAAGACAATGAAGTGTCCGCCAATCAAGGCGAAGTGCTCAACATGTTTTGCGCTTCGTTTCTAGGCTTAAGCGATGAAGACAGTTGTGACCATATCACTTGAGCCAAGACTGTTATGGTATTTTGCTTTTAGGTTTTCATAGTAAAGGTATTTGCCTATGGGATTAGCTTTTGTGATCGTAATTTTTGTTCATTGGATGAAGGATAGAGACGTAAGTTAGTCTAGTGCAAAATAATATCTTTATGCAATTGATAGGAGTCATGACGGTACTCGCAAGGGTCTCACACAACAATAAGTCGAGATAAGATACATGTTAACTCTTTTGGTCGATATTTTCACACATGGTGTGAAACATGTGCTACAACATTCTCTCCGTTTTCCCATGGAGCGTATGTCTTTATCTCATAGGATAATGTTGTACGAATGATATTCAGACACCATAGGCATTTGAATTGAGTCCCTTGATCTACGTAATAAAAAGTGTACAAAAGTATGTACAAAAATTGCACAAAACTCGAATTATTGAATTTTTAGGATTAAATTTGTGATAATAAAACCTCAAAACTTTAAAATTCAATTACTTACAAAATAATCTCGACAAACTCCACAAAATTCCTAAGGTTTCATGCAAAAATCATGCAAATTCAAACGTGAGATAATGCAATAAGTTTTAGTATTAACACATAAATAAAAGCTCTAAACATTACATATTGCACAAAACTCATGTAAAGGACTAAAGAAACAAGCTTATGAATCTTATACCAATGAAGGAATTATGTAAAAAACTTGTTTAGGAGACTTACAAGTTTTTTTCTGGAGGAAGGATGATCTCTTGCAACCATGACTAGAAGTACCTGTCGTTGGGAATCCTCAACAAAGCGAATGAGCTTTCTATTTCCATAGCCTAAATGCCCTCTAGGTGAGAATAGTATTTTTTTCTCTTCAAAAGCTTAGTCGCCTATCTCTTAATGTACAGAGCATGTTTTCTCAACACCCATAGTGGTGTATTTATAGGCAATTAATTAGGGTTTAGGTGGAAGATTACCTAATGGCCCAATAAGCTAATTAGCACCCTTTATGGATGTACTAGGCCTAATAGTATTTTTCAATATTAGAATCAAAATGCCTTTTTACTAAGGTTTAGGATTTGTTAATCCAGCCAATTTCTTGCTATTAATTCATGTGATATTTTTAGCAATTTTGGTTTGAAACCTTAGGGCTTTTGTTTGTTCCTCTTGTTGGTGTTAGAAAATATTATTGGGCCTAGTTCACCTATAAGGGGTGTTGATTAGCTTATTGGTTATTAGCTAATCCTTCACCTAAATCATAACTTGCCTATAAATATACCACTATGGATGTTGGAAAATAGGTTTCTTCCATTAAGAGATAGACTAGGGTTTATGATGAAATACTCTTTGCATCTAAGGGGGTAATTAGGTTGTGAAAACCAAGGGATTCATCTGTTTTGTGTTGATCCCTAATAATTAGTATTTCAAGTTATATTTGCTAAGGATTTGCATCTGCCACGAAAAACTTGTAAATCTTTTGACTAGTTTTTTTACTTGAAATCCTTCGTTTGTATCATAACCATAGCTTGCCTTTCGGTTGTTTACATGATTTATATGCAATACATGAATTTTAGGATTTTTATGTGCTAATCTCGAAACTACATTGCATTATTTCATGTCTTCATTTGCTTAGTTTTGTCATGAAATCTTAGGGTTATCGTAGAGCTCATCGAGATCTTTACAACGATATACAGATCATAGTTTTCGGCCATGTGTTTGTGAGTTATTGAATTTTAAAGATTGGATTTGATTGGATTTTAAGGAAGCCAATAAATCTAAAATTGATTCTTTCTGGGTCGATGCCAGAGCGGTTAATTAGGACTGACGGTATATTCGTTGGCAATATGTCTACGCTTGTTCAAATCGGGCTAAGCCCAATATTTTGCCAATCCTCCATGAGATGATATAACCCTCTTTGTACTTCAAAAATACCCGATCTGGAGATAAAAAAAGAATCAAATTTCTGCTACATCTCGTATTTCCCTGGGATTGAAGTTCAATTGGTCAAACCACCGCCAAAAGAATCTATTCGGGTTGGTTAAGAAAAATATAATCATTTACTTTATCTTATGGATCACTATTTGAACGGTTTTGCTTGAATTTGATGATCCAAATGAATCCTAAAATAAGTTTAGTACATAAATTCGATGTTTTAATTGGAGAGATTTGGTCAAAACTTGTGGGTTTTGGCCAAAAAATCAGCCCTACCTGTCTTGAGAAATATTTGATGATTTTGTGAGCAATTAATGCTTGAAATTAATCCTAAAATATGTTTGAGAAAAAAATTTGTGTTTTAACTGGATCAAAGTGGCAAAAAATGGAGAAAAATATAAATTGGGTCACGATGGACCCATTTCTAAGCAAATGGGTCGTGTTTGAGCTGCTTGGCGAAGACGATGACAAGGCTGGTTGCTCGGTGATGCCCACTCGTGGTTGATATTTCATTATTTTAGAATTATTTTTGGATATTGAAAATAATTTTCTTGTAACTAATACTATTATGAAATAATTAATTCCGTCTTGATTATTTTCAGCGATATTTATCCAAAATAAAAAATGAGGAACCTTTCCTAGTTGACAAGAGAAAGAAAGAAAATGAGCCTATTGATTCTGAAATATTCCGTTGTTAGCGATTCAGATTTCTATCTTAAGGAAGATAACGAAATTTTGAAGAAGCTCTTTTGAGAATATTTCTTGCATCTTACTCTTTAACTGCAAGCTTAGCAACAAAAAGTTTTCCTCTGTCGGAAAGCATTCCTTCATGGATATGGGAGCTTACTCTGCTGTTGCTAGTTTAGTAAGCTAAGTAAGTCGTGTCCACCGAAAGTTGGTAACCTTCGTCACTGCCAGCATTTGGTAATCTCTCGATAGCTTCAATAAAGCCGAAAATTACATATGATGCAGAGAACATATCTGTTTGTCTCTGTCACTCTCTCTCTATATATATACAAAAAATAAATATCTTATTTTTAAAGTGAAATTAGGTATTTATGATGATTTTCTCCTTGATTTGTTCTTAAAAAGATGAAAATTATGTTTTAAGATCTCAACAAGATATCCTATTCATATATATAAGTATATCTAAAAAGAGATTTGAAGTTTTTCCATTTATGTATATATTTGTGTATATACTGTCTATTTAATTGTGAAACAAAAATATTTGTTGAATACTTCTATTTGGTAATTTGTTTTCAAATCTAATGAGATATTCTATTGATTTACGAAAGGCAAGGTTGGGCCGGACAAGAAACCTAAAATGATAACCAACAAGGCGATAGAAAGTGTGAAAGAAATAAAACTATGACTAAACTGAAATGTTTCAATTGTGATAAAAAGGGTCGCTATGCGATCAAAAAGGGTCATTATGCTAGTGATTGTACTAAGCCTAAGAAAGCACCTCACAATGAGTCGAATAAGATACTTTCTGTTCCTTTAATCTGAATGTTAGCTATCCACGTTAGCTTTCTCACGTAATCATAAGGATGATTTGAGAATTTGACATGCTAGACTTGGTCATATGGGTCCACGGCGTATGCAAAGGCTAGCAAAAAAAGGTTTACCAGCTAAATTTAACATGTGGATGAGTCCACTTGTGAACATTGTCTAGGTGGAAAAGCTACAGGAAAACCATTTGGAAAAGGCATCAAGAGCGAATTTTCATTGCAATTAATTGATTTGGACATTTGCGGTCCTATGAATGTGAAAGCAAAGCAGGGAGCTTCAAATCAAATTGTTTCTTGTTCTTGCCCGTGATGTCTCAGGGATATGTTTCCGGATTTAACTGGTCTTGCGAATTGCAACACATTCGGGCGCCATTGCAAAATCTCTCTCCTATATTTTGCCCTCCAAAATAATGAAACATTTAAAGTTGCCAGAAGAAGAGATGTTACTGCCTCTAAAATGAATTGAGTTAGCTGGTTTCAATATTTTTTTTTGTAGCCAAGCTTCTGATCAGGTTTGTTATTTGGGTTTTTCTCCCCTTTAATTTCTTGCTTAGAAGTAATGTCTGCCATGTCTTTGCTCCGCTTTGTCGCTTTTAAGCTTCCTTTCTCTCAGTTTGGTTATTCCTTCATTCTATTGCTTCTGTCGTTTGTGTTGGATAGTATGTTTACTAAGTGTTAAGGGCAACCTAATGGTGTTTATTGAGCGTGGTCTGATTGCCACAGCTCACTGTGTATTTTCACCATGCATGTAAGTACTCTGTCATGCATTAATGCTATTTGATAGATTTCTTGTGTCATACTTATGCCAGGATGATTCAGACTGGAAAAGAGTATAAAGAAGCTTTGCCTGATGATGAGTCATATGACTTGGTTATGGGCTTACTGTTTAAAGCAGACCTTATTGATGATGCCTTGAAATATGTTGATTCAGCCTTGAAATCTGGGTATAAGCTGTCCATGAATGTATTTAATGAGTGTGTGCGAAGCTGTGTCTTCAACAACAGGCTGGATATATTGGTGTCGATAATAGAGAAATGCAAGGTATGTATGCCTTTGTTGAGATAATTCTTACCATGAAGCTTCACCTTTTTTAAAATATATTTTAGTCTCTGATGCCGCTTTTGTGGATTTTGCCAGAAAACAGACCAGAACAAAGGCCTATTGCCGCCTTGGAACATGTGCACACACCTTGCTGATGTTGCACTACAGGCAGATAATAATGAACTAGCTTTTTCTTCCTTGGAGTTCTTTGTGAAATGGGTTGTTAGAGGTGAGAGTGTGAGGCCCCCTGTTTCGCTCTCTGTTGATGAAGGACTGCTTGTGGCTGCACTTGGAACTGCTGGTAGAACCTACAATGCTAAACTCCTTAATGGTGCTTGGGAAGTCCTTAAGCGCTCACTACGGCAAATGAGGGCCCCTAACCCTGAATCTTTCCTTGCGAAGATATATGCCCACGCTTCTTTGGGGCAATTGCAGAATGCTTTTGCTACCCTGCATGAGTTTGAGAAAGCTTATGGTAGTTCTAAAGAAGAGAGTGCAGAACTATTTTCTCCGTTTACCACCTTGAATCCACTGGCTGTTGCTTGTTGCAGGAATGGTTTTGTCACTTTGGACTCTGTATGTTCTTTCTCTTCAAGTATACCCTGCCTAATATTGGTTTGCGTCAAGTTTTATTAATCAAGTATCTCAACACGTGTGAAGTAGGTCTGAAAATTTCTGCTACTGATGTTTAAATGTTCATCCTGCTGCATTCTTCATATTTTTTCAGCACTCTCCCCTTTTTCTTAGCTTCTTCTAAGACATGCTGAAATTAGGGAATAAATTGATCGTCTAATTCCCAACTTTGCATATCTCACAGCTTAGCATTTTGCTGCACCTACTTAAGTCAGTCAGATGTTCTCTATATGGTGGCCTTGCACTTTGTATCGCTGCTGACCTCTACAGATTTCAGGTTTACTATCAGCTGGAGAATTTGAGCCGAGCAGACCCCCCTTACAAGTCTGTTGCTGCCCTCAATTGTGTAATTCTAGGTTGTGCCAATATATGGGATATTGATCGTGCTTATCAGACATTTGCTGCAATTGAATCCTCTTTTGGATTAGTCCCAGATATCCATTCATACAATGCTCTGATATATGCATTTGCGAAACTTGGCAAGGTAAATAGAAATGAATGTGAGATCTGAAGGTCATTATAATAATCTGTGAAGGTCATTATCCCAAGTTCTGTTATTAATAAAACGTCGGAACTACATTCTTTCATTTGTATGGTGATAGAATCCTCTGCTAGCAGTCTTAAGATGTACAAATAATGGGAGTGCACATTTGCATGCGATGCACGATTATATGATTATTGACAAAGTATCTTTTCTTGTTGCAGAGAGATGAAGCAACAAAAGTCTATGAGCACTTCATGGATTTAGGCGTGAAGCCAAATGAAATGACATATTCTCTACTTGTTGATGCTCATCTTATTAAGCGAGAACCGAAAGCTGCAATTTCAGTAGTTGATGAGATGGTAAAAGCTTTCACTCTCCCAGACCCCTGCAATCGTCAGTGAAGAAAATGAGCCCGCTTTTCATTTTAGCTAACGAATTATACTATTGTTTCATGTGCAGGTGCATGCGCAGTATAAACCTTCCAAGGAGATGCTGAAAAAGATCCGAAGGCGATGTACTCGAGAGATGGATTATGAGTCTGATGATCTAGTCGAGGACTTGGCCAAAAAGTTTAACATCCGACTGGGCACAGAGAATCGACGGAACATGCTTTTTGATCTTCAATACAGCACGGAATACGCTGGTTAGATGGTGCTGAGGTGAATCAGAGATTGCATGCATAGTCGACACGGTTTCTCGGCTCTTTGCTGAAGAAACTTGCTGGGATTAGAATGTTGGACTCTTTTTCCTCTTCTTCTAGCTTGCCTCTGCTAGTGGAACACCTGAGTGCTGATGTAGGTGTTCACAAAGTTTAGTAGTGTTGCATCTCATATGCCTCGGGCGATCCTTTAAGCAGTGGCTGTAAATTATTTAGTTCTGGTTAGTATTAAGCTGTGGAGGATGGTGTCTGGTTAGAAGGTTCTTGTTTTAACATATTTATGTATTCTTTTTTCACCCATTAGGAAGCGTAAAGACAGGCAATTTTGCTAATGCAATGAGATATTCAGCTCATTGTGAATAAACTGTAGGCACTTTTCATGCTGAAGCAGTTTGCATCAAATACAATTTTCTGCTTCATTCTTGTTTTCAATTCTCCATAATCGATACTCTTATCTGATTTTGGTTACCATTTTTGGTTCTTAACTTTTGTTGCTACTGCTTGTTACTTTATTTTCACTGTTCCTTGAGCCGAGGGTCTATCGGAAACAACCTCTCTACCTTTACAGGGTATGGGTAAAGTCTGCGTATACACTACCCTTTCCAGACTCCACATGTGGGATTACAATGGTTTTTTTTTGTTATTGTTGTTGTCGTTGTTGTCTTGCCATTCTAGCCACAAAAAAAGGGGAAGTTTTTGTAATACCAGAAGACAGATTTCTCCATTCAATATCAGCTTTCTGTCAGTTTTGGCTGTGCTAATGTGCCTATTTTTCTGAACATATGTTTGCATATGATGTATTTGCACGGACAGCCAAGGCTAAGGGCCAAAGTTTTTTACACTTAACCAAGGTTGCCTAAACACTTTTGATTTTTTTCTTTTTTCCTTTTGAGCATACGTATTTTTGACTTTCGGAGTCTGATTCCTTTAACTGTTAAGTTCAAGGCTAATTTTTGGACTAAAACACTTTTGAAAGTGACCGAATTTCTTGCAGAAATGGACCTATTAGGCACTCTAGGTTTCTTCCTGAATCTGCAAAAGGTGCAAGCATCCTTGAGTGCATATTTTCTTAAATTAACTTAAGTACATGTTAAAACTATAATTTTTGTTTTTTTTAACCGTGATGTCTGAGCCAATCTATGCATATCCCAACTATTCTAGTGGATACGTCCTACTTTTACCAGCATATGCTTCGAGTAACTCCGCCCACCATGGTACTTTTGAAAGTTATCTTGTTCACGTAGTTGAAGACACTCTACTTATGGCTTCTGAACGGGTGGCAACAGAGGCAGATCCAAGATTTAACTTTATGGGTTCAGATTTGCAATTTTATCGTATCTCATCTAATTTAATGGACTCAAAATTTATTATTTATACATATTTGATGATTTTTTAGGTAAAAATATAGGATATAAACGAAAGCTATAAGTTCAGTTTAACCATAGGTTCTACGTTGCATACGCCAATGGGTGGCAGGTTCTATGTGAAAACTTGAAATAACAGGGTATCCCCTCCGTGAAGAAAAGGGGGTGCAGGTCACATGGTTCGCACATGAGCTTTCTTTCTTTAAGAAATATTTTGAATAAAGGAAATTGGAATAAACTTACTATAATGAAGATTTATTAATTGGAGTTATAATTGGAACAAAAAAGTGCAAATACTTATTTAATTTTACAAAATAGATATATCTATATCCTCTTACGACTGATCAAATAATTCCTTTAATTTAGAAATATTAATTTTATTTGACGTTTAAATTTTCTGCATTCTGTAGTCCAAAACTTTTCCAATTCAAAACGGAAAAAGAAATAATCAAAAACTCGCACGATTTACAACTGTTAATTGAAAATTAGCTACAATTTCAAAAATAATCGAAATTTAATTACTTTTTTTTATGTAAATATAAAATTTGAATAAAACACCTTTAAAAATCTGGAAAAATTTCTAGCATAATATGCTGGAATTCATAATTTTTACATTTGAGATTATAACATAATATGATGGAAGTTTATACGCATGAGCTCTATAATCCAGCATATTACGCTGGAACTTTTCGTGTTTCAGCTAGGATATTTTTATCCAGATTTTATCTCGGCATAAAATAGTAAGTATTTTTTAATAACTTTACAAATATTGACTATTTTCTAATTACCAGTCTGAAAATGGCTAGCCCATATTATTTTGACATTCAAAAGAAATTTTTACACAAATAGCTGGCCATATTCATTATTTACTTTCTCTAACCATCTTGGTACATTATGTATTGATTATACACATATAATATATAAATTATACATATATTATACATTCATCGATTATTTTTAGTTTAAACTGATGCTGAGTTACTACTTGGGTTAATTTTACCATTCTCCACATTCAAAACCCCAAAAAAACCAGCCCAATAGAATCTTGATTCTAAAATCAAACTGAGAATACCGAGCTTTTCTCAACAAAAATTGATCAAAACCCCTTTCAAGAAACAAACGATTACATCAAAATCCAATCTTTCATGCATCATTCTGTGATAAATTCCCCACACCCATAAAACCCCAAGAGCGAAGAACCAAAAAAAAAAAAAAAGTAATGGGGCAGAACACTGGGGCAAGTGGGAAAGGCAAGAAAGAAGAGGAAATGAAAAAGGAAACAGTAGAAGAAGAAGAAGAAGAGGAAGTAGAAGAAGGAGGAGAGCATGACGAACAAGATGGCATGTCCGTACATTCTCCTTGTAAACCTCCCTCTTCTGCTCTTCGTAAGGTATCCTTTTTCTTCATTGTTTTTTAATTATTTATTATTCTTTGCTGTGACATGGT
This sequence comes from Nicotiana tomentosiformis, assembly GCF_000390325.3. NCBI lineage: Eukaryota > Viridiplantae > Streptophyta > Magnoliopsida > Solanales > Solanaceae > Nicotiana > Nicotiana tomentosiformis. Next base: position 62,531,673 of record NC_090821.1, on the reverse strand, counting down.
TGTGTATGTATCATATGTATGTTATGTCTTAGATTATAGTATAATTTATTAATTGTAAACTAGTTGGGGTCAGCTATATGAAACTTTTTTTTAATGACGGTGGTGTCCGGACCCGCTTGCGCGCAACTCGATTATTACACCACGTATCTGCTACCTCTCCCTAGCACAGTTATCACGTAACTTTGTCTACCGTGGTTTATCAATTATTTTGTTTCTTTTCTGAGCATGTTTATTTTCGAGCTATAGGAGCAATCACAGGTGGAATTGGAGATAAGATTGCTGGAGGCTCTTGAAATCTATCCCCCTGCCAAATTGAGAGGTATAATTTGTCACTTTTTATCTGTCATTACACATTTTATATGTATCCTCTTCAATTAATTGCCTTATGTCTTGGTGTGTTTTTGTTATTAAAGCTGAAAGGTGGCAACTTTATCATAGTTTGTCTAATTCAGAAGTAAAATGTGGTGGATAAGAACTTGTGGTATAATCTGGAACATATTGAAGGTCTATGGAAATTGAGGTGCTTTGATTACTATGGTTTGAAGAAATTTAATGCATTGCGCACCTTAGCGCACAATTTTTACCGTTATACTTAGAGCTCTGCTTATGTAGTAAATAATAATGTAGGTTGTTATGCCGTGGCAACATAGACCTTCTTTCTTTGATTTTAAAGCAAGATTTTTGGGAAGTAACAATTCCATTCAGGTTGCTCCCGGTCGTTGATTAGTTCGTTCTATGCCACCAGCAGCCTCAACTCAAAGGCGCATGTTGATCTCTCTAGTTGATATTGCATCCATTTAATCGTATTCAACTAGAATACGTGGGAAGGGCTTCCTCTACTAGTGGCTCGACTTGGTCTCACTCTCTTCCCGCACTACTCCTTCCCATTAAAAAGAGTGATTGAGAATCTCAAGAAGCTCGCCCAATGTCTGTCTATGTGAGGCGATTGGAAAAGAAAGGAGTATTTAATTCCTTTATTGCGTTCCATTCTACTATTCTGATCAAATTAATTGCTCTTCTGAACTATCAAGTCTTAATGAAATTAAAAATCGATGCTTCCAGCATTCGAAATATGCCGGGATTGAAGATGACACAATATTCTTCCCGTGAATAGCAATATACGAATTGTTATGCAGTGGATAACCGATGAACTACCTAGTTTTAAGGATATTTTTGTCTTTAAATAATTTTATCCACGTATTTCTATTTCACGTGTTCTTATTCTACATTATGGCCCGCATAAATAATAAATATATTCCCACATAAAGGCATATGGATACTAAACTTAATAGCAACAACTAAACCCTATATTACTTCATGCATTAGTTATACACATATTATTTTTTCTTATGTGCCCCAACCAAACTTCGTTATACTTGATGCAGAGATTAGTTTGCTAATTTGGCCAACCAAATGGTGCCTAAGTATATGTAGCGTGCTATTAAATAGAGTTGTAGTCACCCCCTTTTTTCGTAATAGTATAGCACTTTCTGGGTGCTATTCTGTTAATAAAATTTTACATTACTCAAAAAAAAGAAAGTATATGCAGCATGCCTGTGTATAAATGGAGCTAGGTATAACTGGAGATAGGTAGATTATAAACAAAGTAACATAAAATAATTGGAGCTAGGTAGGAAATTCCTCTACATGCTCGCATAAAGATGGAGCTGCATAGTTGTTTTCAAAGCTTAATTTGATTGAAGCGTTTGACTTTGTAGTATCATAGTTACCTTGCTTACATGATTCTTAACTTTGATCTAATATCTGGCTGGATCATATACTTGGATATCATCTCAGTGTTTCCTGATGTTGCAAGATTCTTAGTAATTATTGCTCTATACCTAGCCTGTACAGAATTAATTACTTTCATGCTATTTGGCTGCGAGATTACGCTATCTGTAACAGAGAGCGATTTAGCTAAGTAGGAATATCTTTTAATTTAATTATCACTGTCACAATAATTGATACTATATCTATTACAATATAACCGTTGAAATCGTAAAAATGTAGTGATAGAGAAGAAAAAGTAGCTGTAATCATAAGAATATTCTTGGATGTTTTTTTTAAAAAAAGTTTCTGAAGGGCAAAAGAATGGAAGGTGTGGAAAGGGCAGAGTAGCTTGCATTAAATTTTGCTAGCTGCTTTTAACATGTTCACCTTGATTCTTATTGCAGGCATACATCGTCATTTTGTCCTTTACGGCTTAACAGAATATCTGCGTAGAAGGTTACTAGGCTACTTTTTGTCCTTTTCTTTTATTAACTCTCTTCATTTAGGCTTGTTAATGAACTTAGGTCATGCTGCACTCTCAGAAAAGAAATAAGAAAAATGAGGCACATGTGAAATTAACATACTTACCCCCCCCCCCCCCCCCCCAAAAACACACACACACACACATGCGCACGCATGCACACACACATGTAGATAGAGAGTGTGAGGCGTTTGGTATAAACTTTATGTGACTCTATCTTTTGTCTTTCAACAATGAATTTATTGTCACAGCTTCAATAGGCAGTTTGCTCCTGATGATGTTTTGAAGCTGCTGGATCGCTTCTACAACTTGGAAATGGTGGTATGTATTATTGGTTTGCTTTCTATTTGACTTCAATTGTCATAACTTTCCTGTTATTCAGTATTTGACTTTGAAAGGCTGCTCGTTGTAGCAGGAGAAGTTACATATAAATAAAGCCATTCTTCGTGCTCTATGATTAGCAGGGTCAAAGTGGACGCACTGAGCCACATATTTGCACACTGTTCTTTAAGTTGTAATTTGAGTTTCTTCTTAATATATCATAGTTGGTCCAGTTTTCTCCAAGAGACTAAGATTAGGACATTGAAAGCGACATCAAGGAGACAGATCTCTTCAGTTTGTTGCTAAATTCTGGCCCTATACGACAGACATCCTATTGATATTTAACCAGGAAGGAAAGAGATTGAAATACTTCAAAGAGAATTTGTTTGACTGCATAATTTACCTTAGGAGTTATGTAGTGCACATTTTGAATAAGCTGCTTATATTACTATATTTTTCAATTATATATCATAGGACCTTCAGAGTCTAACGGAAATAGCCTCTCTGCCTGCCCAGAGTAGGGGTAAGGTTTGTGTACGCCCTCCCCTCCCTATACCCCATACCCCACTTGTGGGAATCCACTGAGTTTGTTGTAGTTGTCGTCGTATATATTATAGGACCTTCAATGTAGGCTTAGTTATCTCTATTTCATAGGATAGAATCTTGATTTGTGGGGCAAATTCTTCTTGGAGTTACGAGGGATGAGTGTTCTTACTCTGATGTCCGTTTTAACTAATTTCAGAAACCAGATGACGAGGATGCAGAAATCCTAAATCAAGAGGAAGAATTTTCGTTGCCAGAGAGTTATTTCTCGAAGGAAGAATCTTGAACGAGTTTGAAATCGATATGGATTTTGGACTTCACCTCTGGCAATTCTTGTATAGTAGTATCAGAATGGTTAAATTCTTTTTGTTTTTGTTGCCATAATCAATCTGGTACTCTTTTCTTGAATCTTCTTAAATTGGCAAATTCTAAACCTTACTGAAATTTATGCATGCTGAGAATTGATTTCAGCTTTCCTAATACAGACAGTTGATCTTTTTACATATTTTCTCTTTGAGACTCCCCCCCCCCCCCCTTCTGTACTTGGAGATGTTGTGAAGCATCAAAATTCCCTATGCTAAGAGATTTTCTGGATAAATGTGACCACTTAAGGAGTCTGACTGATCAAGATTACTGAATAAATCGGTATGTAATTAGTTTATTCTATTTGCATAATGCAAAAATGTACAATGGCTAGAGAGCTTATTTCTACTAGTATAAAGCATTGTTAGTTCAGCCATTGTTCCTTTCCCTAAGATGTTTAAATAGCTTCATGTTCATGTGGCACAATTTCTGAGTGCCCCAAAGGGATGACTTGGGGGTTGAAGAGCGTGGAATTACGAGGGAACCAAGGTCTGAGCAACTGACTTTCATGGTTTTCGTGTGATTATATGTATTATTTTCTCAATTATGTATTCACCAATATCTTGGCCATCTGACCAAGGAGCATCGTGTTCGCTTTGAAGCAACTGTATGGTACTGGCATTTTCAGTAGAGACGAAACTAGGTGCACTTTTCTCATTTTCCTAAGCTTTGGTTGGCATAGGTTCCAGTACTAATGGAGGTAATAAATATTTGGAAAATTAGTCAAAGTTACGCACAAACTAATCAGACACCACCATTATTATTTCAAAAAAAAAAGAAAAAGAAAGAGAATGAAGTTCAAGTAGCAAGGCTTGATCTGAAAGATCTACAAATGGTTGATCTCGAATATCTTAAGATCGTTGAACGCTTGAAGTCCTCAAGAAAGTACAGTGGGCAATTGGTCATCTCTAGTTTTCAGGAATTCAGGAAATGTAATAAAAACCCCAAAAATGGAATCTCAACCATGGAAATAGTCCTCCTCTAATTTCGTGGCTGAAGGCATTCATATTAACAGGTAGATAAAACTGGAAAACCAAAACGGTGAATCAAGAATGTTACAGAGGAAAACAACTGCTCTGATTTTTCAGTCAACAAAACCGGACTATCCTTTTTCGCTTTGGTTTTCTTGTTATCATGTTGATGTTATGGTCTGTTGCTACTGCTTTTTTTTGTATCTTTACTTATAAGGTCTATCAGAAATAGCCTCTCTACCTTCTTAAGATAAGGGTAAGCTATGCATACACACCCTCCACATACCCCACCCCACCCCACGAGGATTTGTCAATGTTGTTTTATTCTAAAGAAACAGTCAACTAGTAAGAGAGTAAATGGAATGATAGGTATCAAAATATTTAGCATTCATTTCCGTTCGATATAGTGAAAGTAAGAATCCATATTTTCAAGTCATTATCTTGCTCCTTGACAAAAGCAAGGATATAACAAAGGCTCAAATATATTAAAAAAATATTAATTAATACAAAACATGCCCGCAGTTTAGATTCGTAACTCTTCCATAATTAACAACAAGAGTAGTTCAACAACAAAAAAAGCAAGGAATAAGTCTCAAAACTAGTTAAAAAGAGCAGCTGATGAATTGCATCTTCTTCTGATGAGGCCATTGCAAAATTATGCAAGCAGTTGTGTCTTGCAAAGATGAAAAAATAAAATAAAATTCTGTAGTAATTTGTTGCGCGTATCGACTATTGCTTAGCTTTTGATGCCTCCTGTAATGATGCCAAGAAAAATAGAATTTTTTGTTAGTAGAGTCAAATAATGTAAACTTTAAAACGGAAATAGGTCAAGTTAATAACTCACTTCAGTTTCAGCAGCTTTGGCATCTGCAGATTTTGGTTCAGCAACTTTTGGTTCATCAGCCTTCACATTCTCTTCACCTGTACAAAAAGTCATCTTGAGTATTGTTTCCAAAAGAGTTCTATGTACTGACGGCGTAAAGAATATTTACTAAATCAGGTCATTTCTGAGGTAATTACAAGTAAATCTCTATAATACGCATTAATAAGTAAGTAGCTTAATGAAAATGGTACTTACCCTGCATTAAAGAGGCTAAACTACCCTGATAGTGTGAAGGATATTTACACTGTCAGTGTATATAACTTATATCAGTGGCGAAGCCAGGAATTTTCACAAGGGTGTTCAAATTTGAAAGAAGTGAAAAAATTTTCCGATAAAGTATGTTCAATATATGTTATATACCTCTAAAACTTAATATTTTACCTATATACGCAATGTAATTTTTCGACGAAGGGTGGTGAATTGATTACCCTTGATAGGCTGTAGTTTCGCCCCTGACTTATATCCTTCTTGCAATCAAAGGTGGTTTCTGAATTATAGGACAACAATTTCAAATCTAGTAATTGAGTTACGAATTTAATTTTTTTCTGTACATATTTAGTGAAATTCTTACTATATATTTAGGATTTGGCCCAAAGTTACTAGATTCTGCTTCAACCATATAGTAAAGCCTACATATTCCCCAGTTTGCATTACTATACTTTCATGGTTATAGTAGAAATAGTTCTATATCACATAGACCTCAAAGAATTTGAAGATGTATGACGTGTGAGTTGCCGAGAGTCTAGCGGAAGCAGCAACTCTGCCCTTTCAAGGTAGCGGAAAGGTCTGCATACACGCTACCCTTCCCAGACCCTACTTGTAGGATTTCACTTAGTTTGTTGTTGTATGATGTGTGAGTTATGCTTGATATGGTATGGACTACATTCTAAATCTCTTATTTGGATAATAGAACTACCTCCATCTTCAGGCAAATCAGAGGTCCATAGTGTGAGATTGTCTCTCAACAGCTGCATGATTAAGGTACTGTCCTTGTATGATTCTTCACTTAAAGTGTCTAACTCAGCTATTGCCTCATCAAAAGCTTGTTTAGCCAAGTGACAAGCCCTGCAAAATTGAATTGTCAATCTACATCATCTTATCGAAGGGGAGCCTTAGCGTAACTGATAAAGTTGATATGATCAGAAGGTCACGGGTACGAGCCGTTGAAACAACCTCTTGCAGAAATGCAGGGTGAGACTTCATACAATAGACTCTTATGGTCCAGCCCTTCCTCGGACCCCGCGCATAGCGGGAGCTTAGTGCACCGGGCTGCCCTAATCTACATCATCTTATCATATCATATGTTTTCAAGAATAAATTGGTTATGAAATGCTACCTTTCCGGGGAGTTCATGATCTCATAGTAGAAAACAGAGAAGTTCAAAGCAAGACCAAGCCGGATCGGATGTGTTGAAGAGAGATCAGTGTTTGCAGTTGCAGTAGCAGCCTGAAAAGGAGTAAAGGGATGCAAAATCAAGTGCTGCTCTAAATAATGTGCAGCGTTTAATCGACTAATCGTACAGTTTCAGTTAGAACAGAAGAAGAAATTAACTTGCCTCATAGCCCTTCAATGACTGTTCTGCAGCCTCTTTCCTTTCAGAATCAGTCTTGAACTCAGCAAGATAACGGTAATAGTCACCTTTCCTGAACCACAGAGGTAAAAGTCAGACTTAAAATCTATCATAAATATGCCAAAAACTGAAAGAGTTTGATTTGGAACAGCTGCTCTTCCCGGGGCCCGAGCCATCAGTGAGATACCTTTCTGGAACGGTTAGAATTCTAACCTTGTGTCAGAAACTAAAGGCCAAGGGGCAATCTCGGGTAGACAGTTACTATAAGGCGTAGAGATGGGGAGCTAGCACTGACAGGTTTGACCGAACCTAGTCACTTTAAATTATTATTTTAGAACTCAATAACTTAAAAGTGCTAGATTTTCGAACCCATAAACTTCAAATCCTGATTCCGCCTTCTTAGGCCTCTCAAAAGGTATCATAAGAGTGGGCAAAAGATTACGCAAGCCGAACAGAGATTGGCCCTCGAGTGCTAAAAGGGTCAAACTAAAAAGGATTGAACTACCTACTCATTATTCAGAGGTGAATCATAGAACACCAAAAGCTGTGGTATCTTATGGACCTAACATAGGTCATATACCTCACGACATAAATTGAAAGATCCAAACCTTCTTCTTCGGAGTGGAAAAAGACGTGGCCAAAACATATAAAGAGCGGCGTAGTCGTTCATAGGGACATATCTATCAGGATAGAAGATAGTCTAGGCCGATTCATGGATAGATCTCTTTCGGTATAGATAGGTATCTTACAAGAGGTTTACTCGGGCCAAAGGGAGATTGACCCTCGAGTGCAAAGGCAAAAGGGAGTTTAACTTCATGACTCACCCTTCGAGAAAGTTATCAAGGTTATAGGAAATTTTGACTTACATTTTGTAATAGAAGACAGTAGCTTCACCAGTACCAGCAGATGGAATAAGATGTTTGTCAATGATTTCAAGAATGTCAGAGCAAATCTTGGAGAGCTCTTCCTCTACCTTTTGACGGTAGCCTTTTATCAGCTTGACATTTTGTTCGTTCCCTTTCGATTCTTCTTTCTGTTCAATGGATGACATAATTCGCCATGAAGCTCTTCGAGCTCCAATGACATTCTTGTAACCAACAGAAAGCAAGTTCCTTTCCTCTACTGTCAATTCCACATCAAGTTTTGCAACTTTTTTCATACTCTCAACCATTTCTGTGAAATCAAACCAATGAAAAGTCAAGATTCATACATTCCATTTAAGAGATAAGATAAGATGAGGAGAAGCGCTCAACATGTTTTGAGCCTCGCTTTAGAGCTTAAGCACGCCTTTGATAACACTTAATGAGATATTTCAATCTTTAGCCAGAAGGATTATTCCAAATTGATGAGAATTTCAACCTTTAGCCAGAAGCATAATTCCAATGAAAAGGCAAGAAACTCTATTCCATTAAATGTTCACTGTGTTCCACATTTTATATTTGGATTATATAACCTCAAACAACCACTATTGATCAATGTGTACCAACAAAAAGAAGGTGCAGTACATTAATTAACCATGAAATAAGAAATTAATTTTATGTAAAAGACACATGTCATGTCATGCATTTATTGATTTGGTGCATGTACCACGAGTGAGTATATTTTTTTGCTCGCATGCACATGTACCCCTTATACCCCATTTCCCAAATCTTGTATCACAGAAATTACCAATACAAAGATGCAATTGAATCTAGCATACAAACAATAGGTGCACGTACAATATGTATATAAAAAACTTCAAAGAAAATATAAAGTCTTAAAATGCAAATATTAGCAATTGCACGTATTACGCTTTAAATCATGAATCCGTCTAAGGTACAAAAAATATTAATGCAAGTATAGATAACTAAGCAAACTGAATTAAAGAAAGAATTGAAGAGGGAAAGAAATGAAACCATCATAACGCTCAGCTTGTTCAGCGAGTTTGGCCATGTAAACATGAGTTTCTCTCTCTTTTTGGGATGCCATTTTCAATTCTAACAATCAAGAAAAAGCTAGGATGAAAAGGAATATGATAGAGATCTTCAAATGGTGAAATGCCAAATTAAAATAGAGTACAGTATTTCAAGTTTACAAATGAGAGAGAGATGAAAGTTTTTTGGGGAGTTAAGAAGGAAAGGAAGAGCGTGAGAAAAGGGAAGATTAATGAATAAGGAAGAAAATGAGGGAGTTTTGACTAAATCTCCATCTTTGGATCACTACTACTACTACTACACCATTGATGGTAAAATTGGTAGACCGTGAAAATAGTAACTTACAGTTTTAGGATTTAACTTATAGCATATATTAATGGCCTAAAAAATATTTACATTATCCTTACATTTTAATATGTTTGTAACGACTCGATCGGTCGTTTTGAGTATTATAACCCCGATCCCCATTTACTGCTCAATTTATGCTTTATAGTTATTTTATGACTTACCGGGTTAGTGGGTTCGGGTCCGGAAGGAATTCAGAGTGAAATGAGATACTTAGTCTCATAATTGAAAATTTAAGTTAGAAAAGTGGACTGGATATGGACCTATGTGTAAACGACATCGAATTTGAATTTTGATAATTTCAATAGCTCCGTATGGTGATTTTGGACTTAGAAACATGTCCGGAATATTATTTGGAGGTCCGTAGAGGAATTATGCTTGAAATGCCGAAAGTTGAATTTTTGGGAAGTTTGACCTGGGGTTGACTTTTTGATATCGGGGTCGGAATCCAATTCTGAAAATTTGAATACATCCGTTATGTCATTTATGACTTGTGTGCAAAATTTGAGGTCAATCGGACGTGAATTGATAGGTTCTGGAGTCGTTTGTAGAAACTAGAAATTTCAAAGTTCATTAGGCTTAAATTGGGGTGTAATTTATGGTTTTAGCATTGTTTGAGGTGATTTGAGGGTTCGACTAAGTCCGTATGATATTTTAGGACTTGTTGGTATATTTGGTTGAGGTCCCGAGGGGCTCGGGTGAGTTTTGGATGGTTAACGGATCATTTTTGGCCTTGGTGAGATTGCTGATATCTGCTGCTGCATTTTTCTGATTTTCTCTTTCGCGTTCGCGAGTGGGCCCTCGCGTTCGCGAATAGTGTTTTCTGAGTGTGAGGTTTTGTTCTTCGCGTCCGCAAAGGGGAGGACGCGAATGTGAAGGTATGGTCTGTGTGTGCATCGCGAACGCGTGAGAGGTGTCGCGTTCGCGAAGAGGAATGAGGCTATTGGGGACCCCGGGTCCTTGTTCTACGCGTTCGCGAGGTGGCGTTCGCATTCGCGAAGCCGTGGTCACGTTTGCGAAGAGTAAGATTTGCAAAGTTTCGCGTTCGCGAAGCCACGATTGCGTTCGTGAAGGGTTAAATTTTTGGGCAGTCGAGTTGTGCTTCGCGAAAGCGAGGGTCCTGTCGCGTTCGCGAAGAAGAGAGGTCTGGACGGAGAGTCCTATTTCCAGTTTTTGACGGATTTGAGCTCGGGAAGAGGCGATTTTCGGCAGTTTTTCAAGAAAAACAACGGGGTAAGTGTTCTTAACTCAATATTGGTTAAATTACCCAAATTCATGGTTGTTTTTATCATTTAATTGGTGAATTAAGTTGGAAAAGTTTAAAAACCCTCTTAGTTTAAATTTAAGATCTGAGGGTCGAGTTGGGGCCGAATTTTGATAAAATTGGTATGGTTAGACTCGTGGTTGAATGGGCTTCCGAATTTTGTAACTTTTGTCGAGTTCCGAGACGTGAGTCCCACAGGCGATTTTTGAGCTAAAATTCGGATTTTTATGGAAAATTAGCATTTTCTTATGGAGTTAATTCCAATAAATTTTATTGACTGAAATGAATTATTTGTGACTAGATTCGAGGCATTCAGAGGCCGATTTGCGAGGCAAATGCATAACAGAGTAAAGAATTTCACGCTCTGAGGTAAGTAACAGTTATAAATCTGGTCTTGAGGGTATGAAACCCCGGATTTTAGTATCATGTGATTATTTTAAAGGTGACGCACATGCTAGGTGACGAGTGTGTGGGCGTGCACCGAGGTGATTGTGACTTGGTCTGTCCCTGAAACTGTAAAGTTAAATAATTCGTTGTTATCTATATACTCTCTATGTATTGATAAAATTTGACTGTAAATCATGTTAGAAATCATGCTTAGGCTATGTAATAGTACTGTTGGGATCCACAGAGGCCGCGTACTTGTTGAATTGCCTGCTAAATGCTATATGTACTCAGTCTCAGTTTTTACTTGCACATTTTATTTCAGTCTCTGTTATTATTATTGATACATCATATCATTATTGTTTGGGCTGATTCCATGATTATTGAGAGCCCGAGAGACTGGAAAAATTTATGACTGAGTGAGGCCGAGGGCCTGATTGTGAGATATTGATACTATAGCACGTGAGTTATCTGTGCAACACGTGAGTTGGCAGTGCAGATCCTTATATTATACTATAGTACGTGAGTTGGCCGTGCGGATCCTTATATTATACTATAGCACGTGAGTTGGCCGTGCGGATCCAAATATTTATATTATGGCACGTGAGTTGTCCGTGCAGATTATAGCGCTTGGGCTGTAGGAGCCCCTTCGGAGTCTGTACACCCCCAATGAGCTCGGGTACCCATTGAGTGTGAGTGATGAGGGCTGGGAGCCTAATGAGTGATGAGGGCTGGGAGCCCGTTGAGTGATTGTTGTCCTGAGAGGTTGTACTTGATTTCCATTTGTTGTTGCACCTAGTTGCTATCTATCATTGTTGTGAAATCTTTGAAAGATTTTATATAAGAATTACATGAACATGAACTGTATAAAAAATAATTTGACATTAAACAGCCAGATTTGAAAGCATGTCTATTCTTTGCTGGAACTACTGAATATGAACTGTAGCTGTGTAGCTCGTCACTATCTTCAGTTATTTATTTATTATTGTTACTTACTGAGTTGGTTGTACTCATACTACACCGTGCACTTCGTGTGCAGATCCAGGTATTCTCGGACATAGCGAGTGTTGATTCTTCCGTACAGCTGATTTTCAGGAGATTTTGAGGTAGTTGCCATGTTTCGCAGACCTTGTCTCTCCTTCTCTATCTCCTTGTTTACTGTATTTGGTCTCATACTATTATAGACCATATTTTCCAGACTTGTATTCATATTAGATGCTCATGTACTCAGTGACACCAGGTTTTGGGGAGTGTTCGTGTCAGTATTTATGGGATTTTGTATTGTATTAAATTATTGTATTTTCAAACTTAAGAGAAATTATGTTTTATCGAGATTATCGGCTTGCCTCCTATTGAGATAAGCACCATTACAATATGTTGGAATTTTGGATCGTGACAGTGATAGCAATTAGCAAGTAAAGTAATGAATTATTTGCAAGGTATGAGTATGGCCTTTCTGAGTTCACTCTTTAAATTCTGTCCCCCGTCTAAATTTTGGCTTTATATGTACTTATGTAATCAGATGAATTTTACTTTTTGTAAACAAATTCAGCCAACTGGACTAGCGGGGATAAAATTTAAATAGTTGTCAAAGAAAAGGTATTTATGCACCTTATTTAGATTACTTATCCACCTTTTATGAATAGAACTGTAGTTAACTTTTAATTAAATAATATGATCATTAATTATAGGATAATATTCTTTCACCCCTAATATATAGAAGCTAAACTTTTTAAGTTTTTTTTTAATTAAAAATGAGTTTGCTTTTAGTTTTGGTGTTGGAAAATGTGATATCTTTGAATTTTATTTTAGGTAGAAAAATATAGAGTGAATACTTCGAAACTTCCCTAAACTATTACGTTTTTGTCAGTTACCCGCCTAAACTATCCGGTATCTCTAAACCCCCCTTAACTATATACCCTTATATATTAAAAGTCCCTCTTCGATGTTTTAGTGGTGCATGTGGTACTCTTTTATTTACTCAGCCTAATATAAATATCAATTTAATTAAGAATTTTAACTAATAATAAAAAATAATTAAATGGGTAAATGTTTGGGGGTTTAAAAATCAAAGAAAGAGGGTGAAAGGATAAACACAAGGTCATTTGTTAAAAAATAAAACTCTTCCATCTCCTCCGATAATGGCTACATCATGTCTCAATTGATTTTCGCCATTAATCTTCGATTAAACATTGGATTTTTCTCGTTAACCTTCGATTTCACTAGGAATTTTAGCTTAATATGAGATTTGGGATTAAAAAAAAAAAAGGGTTTGGCAAAATTTTCAGTTAGGGTTTGGGTAAAAATAACTATGGGCTTTTGGTGGACTAAATAGTGTTAAAAGAAGAAGACCTAAATGAATAAGAAATATAATTTAAGAAGAAACAAGAAAAGAATTTTTTTTTCAAATGAAACCCATAAGATGAAAAGATGAAGAAGAAAGATAAAAAAAAATGAAGAAGAAGGCTACAATATAAAGAAAATAGAGGAAAAATAGAAAAAATAATTTTTAAAAAAAAGAGTAACTATAATTAACCATTAGACATGGCCAATTGGGGTCATTTTTATGTATAATTTCATCTCCCACGCACCTTTTGGCGAGTTACCATATGTATTTTATTTAAAAATCGACAAGGGGTTTTTAAATATATAAAGAGTATAGTTAAGGGGGTTTTGGGGATACCGAATAGTTAAATATGTAACTGATAAAAATATAATAGTATAGGGGGTTTTAGGGTATTCACTCAAAAATATATCTTGAAAAAACTAAGTTTATTTTGAAACATTTCGTTAGATGTTTTCATATGGTTAAAGAAGTATATTGAAAATGATTAAATACTCCTACCTTTATGTTAGGATCGAGAAATCGGGTAGTGCAGAATTTAGCCAAATAATATTATAATGACAATAACAAAGACAATGCAAGTTGATAATAACGGCAATTAAAGAAGATAAATAAGACACAAATTTAACATGGTTCGGTCAAGGTGACCTACGTCCACAAGCGGAGAGCAGCAATTTTACTATACCAACAAGAGTACAAAAGAGAGTACAAAATTAGAGTAAATACTCTAATTCCCAAATACCCCAAGAGAATAACCTCGCAAGATCACTCCAAAGAAAGGGTTCACACAAGTGTTTCCCAACACTCATTCTCTTACAAAATACTCTATAATGAAATAAAGGAGGAGAAAGAAAGACAAAAGTGAAAAGCTCTTGAATTGGTGTGTTTACAAATGAGGAGAAGCTCCTCTATTTATAGCAAGAAATCATTGGCTTAATAATGGATATTATGTCATGGCAAATGTCATTATCCACGAATTTTGTTATAGTGGATATTATATCATGGCAAATGTCATGAAAATTTGGCCCCCACTTTAGAAGAAACTAAATTAATGGCCATATTACAAATCTCCACCTTGGCCTAACTTCGACTTATATATAGTAAATTTGCTCTACCTTCTCCGCAAAAATCCCAATGGGCAAAATCATTCTTCATAAATGCCAATCAAGTTCAGGCAAATCTTGAACTTGGACACTGGAAGGAGTTTTGTGAACATGTCAGCAGGGTTGTCTCTAGTGTTGATCTTCTGAACAGAGACTTTTCCTTCAGCAATGGTTTTTTGGATGAAATGATACTTTATATCAATGTGCTTCGTCCTCTCATGATACATCTGATCTTTAGTTAAGTGAACGGCACTTTGACTATCACAGAAAATGGTAAGACCACCTTGGTGTGAAATGAGTTCCGCAAATAGACCCTTCAACCATAAGGCTTCTTTGATTGCCTCGGTCACTGCCATATATTCTGTTTCGGTAGTAGATAAAGCTACTACATGTTGTAATGTAGCTTTTCAACTAATAGCGCAACCACTAATGTAAAATACATAACCTATCAATGATCTTCTTTTGTCAAGATCACCTACATAATATGAGTTTACAAAACCAACCAAAGTGTAAGTATTTCTCCCAAACTCCAAACGTGTGTTTGAAGTACCTCGCAAGTATCTGAGAATCCATTTCACAGCCTGCCAATATGCTTTACCAGGGCAAGCCATATACCGGCTTACCACACTCACTGCTTGTGAAATGTCTGGACGTGTACAAACCATTGCATACATAATATTGCCGACTGCACTGAAATAAGGAACTTGTGCCATGTACCTCTCTTCTTCCTCTAACTGCGGGGATTGAGCAACTGATAACTTAAAATGAGCAGCAAGAGGGGTACTAACTGGTTTAGCATCTTTCATGCCAAACCTCTCTAAGACTTTCTCCAAGTACTTCTTCTGGGTCAGAAATAGCCTGTTGGCTTTTCGATCTCTTTTGATCTCCATGCCAAATATTTTCTTAGCTGCTCCTAAATCTTTCATCTCAAATTCACTTTTCAGCCGACCTTTCAAATTATGAATTTCTGTTAAATCCTTAGCAACAATGAGCATGTCATCAACATATAAAAATAGGTACACAAATGAACCATCATTTAACTTCCGGAAGTAAAAACAACTATCATATATGCTTCTCGAATAACCATGACCCAACATAAAGGAATCAAACCTGGAGGTCCGTAGTCAAATTAGTCTTGAAATGGTGAAAGTTAAATTTTTGGGAAGTTTGACCGGGAGTTGACTTTTTGATATCGGGGTCGAATTTCGATTCCGGAAGTTGGAGTAGGTCCGTAATGTCAAACATGACATGATTCAATATTTAACGATAAAGATATTTTTGGTACAAAAATCAAACGAAAAACATAATTGTTCTATATCCAATAGTTTAGGGGTAACTTTGGCCCCTTTCCGTAAAATAACTGAGATAAATAAATAATGGTAAAAAAATGGGCTGGACCCATATATTTTCCTTATTGGCCCATGTACGA
Source organism: Nicotiana tomentosiformis (assembly GCF_000390325.3). Classification (NCBI taxonomy): domain Eukaryota; kingdom Viridiplantae; phylum Streptophyta; class Magnoliopsida; order Solanales; family Solanaceae; genus Nicotiana; species Nicotiana tomentosiformis. The sequence continues at coordinate 62,515,989 of NC_090821.1, read as the reverse complement.
CCTAAGGTGTAGGAAAAGGAGTGATTTAGGTCTCATAATAAATAAATAGAAGGAAAATAAATAGAAAAACTGGAACGAGAGGAAACAGAGGCGGCGGTCACAATTGGAGAAGAAAAGTTGGGGAGGAAATTAGAATCAGGTATTTATTCTTCATCAGTAGTACATGACATTAACTTTATACATGATTTAGTTTGTAGTTATTATACCCATCGTTAGGAGACGAGAAAATAATATGACAATGATTACTTGGAATTAAATGGAGGTTTCTGTGTACAATGTTAGGAAAAGAATACACTGTACCCATTTTGGTTTCTGCTATAGTGCTATTACACACTTTCGAAGTCTTGCTATTACACGATTTTGATGTCTTTAATTTGAAATAATGATTACCTAATGATTACATAATGATTGTAGTAATAATGATTTAAGTTTTGGGATTTTAGACGGCTGTAACTTTGCATCAGAAAGTCACGTTCTGCAGTTGCACTGCTTTGGCATTCACGTTCTGCGTCTGATTTTAGAAATTGAATAAAAATCACAACTTTATTAATTGAAATTATTTTCTGTGTGATGTATTCAATTCATCTTTGGCTAGATTGAGTCAAGCGAAGGTAAATTTGTAAAGGAAAAAGTTAAATTGAGTATTGAGTTAGCCGAATTGAGGTAAGTATTTTGCCTAACTTTGTTGAGGGAATTTTTCCTACTATTTGACATTATTTGCTACATGCGGGGGTGATACATATATTAGGTGACGAGCATATATGCATGTGCCAGAGTAACCAAGCTCGGGGGTAAAATATGTTATAAATTGTGTCTTGTAGAATCACGTGATCTTCTTGCCTCATGCCTTACTTGGCTCCTAGATACTAAGACCATAGTATTAAATGTTAGAAACTAAGACTTAGCTTATTATAACTTGATTAAATTTGATGGAAATTCTGAGAATACATTGGTGTGTTTAATTCGGTCATCAATATGCCTAATCATTAATACATTGCTACGGCCGATATTCTTGAGATACTAGATTCTGTACTTGTGTTGTAGATCATTTGTGAAATTTGTTGGAATACTTGAATAAAAAGGTTCTTGTGGGTTTATTGAACTATTGTTGGCTTGGAAAGTTGTGATTGGGATTCATTTGAAATATTCGTTTAAACACTCTCCTTGACGTTATTTATGCTTCCTGCCTTGTTTGTCATTGATATACATATGCTTGGTAAGGAAGAGCATAAAACATGAAGGGTGATGCCGTGCCTTTGTTTATGCATTATCATGTGAGGGAGAGTGTAAAGCACGAAAGATGATGCTGTGCCATATTATTTGAGAGTTAAAGCGCGAAGGGTGATGCCGTACTATATTATTTGAGAGTTAAAGCACGAAGTGTGATGCCGTGCCATATTATTGAGAGTAAAAGCACGAAGGGTGATGCCGTGCCATATCATTGTGAGTAAAAGCACAAAGGGTGAGGTCATTCCATGTTATGTGAGTAAAAGCACGAAGGGTGATGCCGTGCCATGTTATGTGAGTAAAAGGACGAAGGGTGATATCGTACCATTGTATTTATATTATTACGCTTTCATGTTATGGTGAATTCATGGCACGAAGGGTGTTTCCGTGCAAGTGAGGACGAGAGACATGCATTATGTTGTGATATTTCTTTCTTGCAGATACCTTCATGTCTTTACCTGGAGTTGTTATTGTCGTGTTCATGGTTCTTATGTGATATGTCGTTATTGTTCTGTCTTTATCCTGTATCACCTTGTTGTCGTTCTATCATGCCTTCTATTTGCTTAAACTTGCTAATATCATGCCTATTTCCTGCTGTTAGGATTTCATCCATGCCATCTCTTTTGTTGCACTTAAGTGTAGGTCTTCTTCCATACTAGTCGTTCAAGTCCCTACTTGCTAACTTATAAAGATCATATGTCAGCTTCCTTATTTGTCATATTTGTCTTCATGCCTTCACCTTGCTAGTTAGTAGAAACTACATTCCTTTTTCTTAATCATTATCATTACCTATATGCTTTCTGTTCAGTCTGTTACTGATGTTCTCATGTACACTCTCGTCCTCCATAGTTATTTGCGTAATTTCCACTCTGTCATTTCTGTTATCGGTATTTCTGTAATTTGGATGGTATTGCTTTACGCATAATTAGTGCAGATGAGATAAATGCACGAAGGGTGTTGTCGTGCTGTTGACTTTGATGTCTTGGGTATATTTTTTTCACATTATGAAAGTTTTGATGTGATTATTGTGATTTATTGGCTTTCGCTCTTAGGAAATGATTGGGTGAGATTTTGATACCTGTTTAATTGTGTTTTCCTTTAGTACTCCGTTATTGCTTTGTATAATCGTTTCGTGTGCTCTACTCTATTGTACTGTAGTATAGTTTTATTGTTAGTTACATTACAGGTTTTATCAATGAGCATCTTTTAACCAAAGCCTCGTCACTACTTCGACGAGGTTAGACAAGATACTTACTTAGTACATGGGGTCGGTTGTACTGATACTACGCTTCTGCACATTGGGTGCAGATATTGGTTGCTGTTGTTGCTGTGTTCTATGGTTGCCGGGATTGAAGATGTACTTGTGTTCCTATTGTAGCTACCCTTTGTTCATGAGAGCCCTAGATTTATAAAAACTCTGTTTATATACTTTTCAAACAGAAGATGTATTTACTTCATATCAGCTTGTAAATTCTATTCTTAGAAACTCATGATCTGTACTACTAGTCCTTGGGGATGTATAAGACTTAGATAAATCCTTTGTTAAATTGTGTTATTAAATTAATTGAAAATGAAAAATCGTTAATTAGCTTACCTAGCGGGATGGGTTAGGTGCCATCACGACTAGTAAATAACGGGTCGTGACAATGCAGGGCAACCAAATATCTTTAAATCATAATAATTAGCAGGAGTACCTGACCACATTTCCTCTGGAGTCTTAAAGTTCAAAGGTACAGAAGGAGCTCGGTTGACAATATAACAAGCTGTTGAGATAGCTTCTGCCCAAAAGGCATTTGTCAACCCAGCATTTGAAATCATGCAACGAGCCCTTTCCAAAAAAGTTCTATTCATCCTTTCTGCCACACCATTTTGCTGAGGTGTCATTCTCACAGTACGATGTCGAGCAATTCTTTCATTCTTGCAAAATTCGTTGAATTCATCATTACAAAATTCCAAGCCATTATCTGTTCTAAGTCGCTTAACCTGTTTTCCTGTTTGCTTTTCAATCAAAACTTTCCATTGTTTGAAATTTAAGAAAACATCATTTTTATTTTTCAGAAAATAAACCCAAACTTTTCTTGAATAATCATCAATGAAAGTTAACATATACCTGACACCACCTTTTGATGGGGTACATGAAGGACCCCAAAGATCTGAATGAATGTAATCCAAAGTACATTTTGTTCTATGAATCGTTGGAGATTTGAAGCTGACTCTTTTCTGCTTTCCGAACATATAATATTCACAGAACTCCATATTTCTGGTACTTTGGCCACATAAGATACCTCTTTTACTAAGGATGGAAAGACCCTTTTCACTCATATGCCCCAATCGCATATGCCACAATTTGGTGATGTCAGAATTTGATTTATCTGATATTGAAATTGCAGCAACTCCTGTAACAGTAGATCCCAAAAGAGTATACAACGTACCAGATCTGCGTGCTTTAATGATCATAAGAGCACCATGAGAAATTTTCAGAATTCCACATTTACCTGTGTACTTGCACCCAAGAGATTCTAGAGTGCCCAAAGAGATGTGATTTTTCTTCAAGTCAGGAACATGTCTAACATCGGTGAATGTTCTGACCACACCATCGTGCATTTTGATTCGGACTGTACCTTTTTCAATAACTTTGCACGCAATATTGTTGCCCATCAAGACAATTCCACCTTCAATAGATTCATATGTGGTAAATAAATCCCGATTGGGACACATATGATAAGAACAACCCGAATCTAAAATTCACTCATTGTTAGATTTGAAATTATTATTAGTTGCTAAAAAAATAGTTCCCCCAGTCTCATCAGCAGCTACACTTGCTTCGACAGTATCAGTATTTTTGTGCCCATATTTCTTTTATGTATGCTTTTCTTTATTTTTTAATTTAAAGCATTCAAAAATAATGTGACATTTCTTATGACAATATTTGCACATGGCATTTCTGTATCTGGATTTTGACCTTGATTTAGGTTTCTCACAACTTGAGTCTTTCTTATTGGATCTACCTCTTATGAATAAGCCTCCCCCTTGGTTCCCACTAGTTTCCCCACTAATATCTCTATCTATTTGTTCTTTTGATTTCAAAATAGATTTGATATCTTTATAAGAGATATTATCCTTTCCATAAAGCATAATATCTCTTATATGTTTAAATGACTGGAGTAACGAAACAAGCAATAACACAACTTGATTCTCATCTTTGATTTCAGCATCTATATTACTTAAATCCATAAGAAGAAAATCAAAAGTATCAAGATGTGTAAGTATAGAGGTACCTTCAGCCATACGAAAAGTGTAGAGTTTTTGCTTTAGGTAAAACCTATTTTCTAATGTTCTTTTCATATATAGGGTTTTAAACTTTTCCCATATACCTTTGGCTGAGCTTTCTGCTGCAACTTCACGCAAAACCTCATTTGAAAGATTTAAAATAATACATGCTTTTGCCTTTTTGTCTATGACGACAAACTCCTGGTCCATCATTTTATCCGACATCTTCTCCTTTTCTTGCAGTGCCAATTCTAAGCCACCCTGAATTAGGATAGCTTCCATCTTTAATTGTGAAGAAGAACTCCTCGATAAAGGGTTTATTCGGCCTAGTGTGTCACCTTAGGGTGCACCGGTTCTATTTGTGAAGAAGAAGGATGGTTCCATGAGAATGTGTATTGATTGTAGGCAGTTGAACAAGGTCACAGTCAAGAACAAGTATCCTTTGCCTCGCATTGATGATTTATTCGACCAACTTCAGGGAGCGAGGGTGTTCTCAAAGATTGATTTGAGCTCCGGTTATCACCAGCTGAAGATTCGGGATTCAGATATTCTCAAAACAGCTTTCAGAACCCGATATGGCCATTATGAGTTCTTGGTGATGTCTTTTGGGCTGACCAATGCCCCAGCAACGTTCATGCATTTGATGAACAGTGTATTCAAGCTCTATTTAGACTCATTCATCGTTGTATTCATTGATGACATCCTGGTGTACTCTTGTAGCCAGGAGGAGCACGCTTATCATTTGAAGATTGCATTACAGAGATTGAGGGATGAGAAGCTTTATGCATAGTTCTCCAAATGTGAGTTTTGGCTCAGTTCAGTAGCATTCTTGGGGCACGTGGTGTCCATCGAGGGTATTCAAGTGGATCCGAAGAAGATAGAGGCCGTGCAGAGTTTGCCTAGACCATCCTCAGCCACGGAGATTAGGAGCTTTCTTGATTTGGCAGGTTATTACCGTCGCTTTGTGGAGGGGTTTATCTATTGCATCGCCTTTGACCAAATTGACCCAAAAGGGTGCTCCATTCAGGTGGTCGGATGAATGTGAGAAGAGCTTTTAGTAGCTTAAGACTGCTTTGACCACAACTCCAGTGTTAGTTCTGCCATCAGCTTCAGGTTCTTACATCGTGTATTGTGATGCCTCGAGGATAGGCATTGGTTCTATTTTGATGCAGGAGGGTAGGGTGATTGCCTATGTCTCGTGCCAGTTGAAGACCCATGAGAAGAACTATCCTGTCCATGATCTTGAGTTAGCAGCCATTGTTCACGCCTTGAAGATTTGGCGTCATTATTTGTATGGGGTTCATTATGAGATATATACTGATCACCGGAGTCTGCAGTATCTGTTAAAGCAGAAGGATCTTAATTTGCGTTAGCGGAGATGGTTGGAGCTTCTTAAGGACTATGATATCACTATTTTGTACCATCCGGGGAAGGCCAATATGGTGGCCAATGCTTTGAGTCGCCAGGCAGAGAGTTTGGGGAGTTTAGCATATCTTCCAGCAATAGAGAGACCTTTGGCATTGGATGTTCAGACCTTAGCGGGCCAGCTTGTCAGATTAGATATTTCGGAGCCTAGCCGGGTATTGGCTTGTGTGGTCTCCAGGTCTTCTCTTTATGACTGTATCAGAGAGCGTCAATATGATGACCCCCACTTGCTCGTTCTTCAGGACAGGGTTCAGAGAGGTGATGCTAGGGATGTGACTATTGGTGATGACGGCGTGCTAAGAATATAGGGCCGGATATATGTGCCTAATGTAGATGGGCTTCGAGAGTTGATTCTTGAGGAGGCCCACAGCTCGCGGTATTCCATCCATCCGGGTGCCGCGAAGATGTACCAGGATTTGAGGCAGCACTATTGGTGGAGGCGGATGAAGAAGGATATAGTTGGATTTGTGGCTCGGTGTCTTAACTATCAGCAGGTTAAGTATGAGCATCAGAGACCGGGTGGCTTGCTTCAGAGATTAGAGATCCTAGAGTGGAAGTGGGAGCGGATCACTATGGACTTTGTAGTTAGGCTTCCACGGACTTCGAGAAAGTTCGACGCTATTTGGGTTATTGTGGATCGGCTGACCAAGTCCGCGCACTTCATTTCAGTTGGTACTACTTACTCTTCAGAGCGGTTGGCTGAGGTTTACATCCGAGAGATCGTTCGCCTGCATGATGTCCCAGATTCCATCATTTCAGATAGGGGTACTCAGTTCACATCTCAGTTTTGGAGAGCCGTGCAACAAGAGTTGGGTACTCAGGTTGAGTTAAGCACAATTTTTCACCCTCAGATGGACGGGCAGTCCGAGCGCACTATTCAGATATTGGAGGACATGTTGCGTGCTTGTGTCATTGACTTTGGGGGTTCATGGGACCAGTTTCTGCCACTCGCGGAGTTTGCATATAACAACAGTTATCAATCGAGCATTCAGATGGCTCCCTACGAGGCTTTGTATGAGAAGAGATGTAGATCTCCGGTTGGATGGTTTGAGCCGGGTGAGGCTAGGCTCTTAGGTACAGACTTGGTTCAGGACGCATTAGATAAGGCAAAATTGATTCAGGAGCGGCTTCGCACGGCGCAGTCTAGGCAAAAGAGCTACGCGGATAGGAAGGTCCGTGATGTGTCTTTTATGGTCGGGGAGAAGGTTTTGCTAAAGGTATCACCAATGAAGGGTGTTATGAGGTTTGGGAAGAGGGGCAAGTTGAGCCCCCGGTTCATTAGGCCTTTTGAGGTGCTTCAGAGGATAGGAGGGGTGGCTTATAAGCTTGCCTTGCCACCCAGCTTGTCGAGTGTGCACCCAGTGTTTCATGTTTCCATGCTCCGGAAGTATATTGGAGATCTGTCCCTTGTTTTGGATTTTAGCATGGTTCAGTTGGAGGGTGATATGACTTATGATGTGGAGCCGGTGGCTATTCTGGATCGGCAGGTTCGAAGGTTGAGGTCAAAGGATATAGCTTCAGTGAAGGTGCAATGGAGAGGTCAGCCTGTGGAGGAGGCCACCTGGGAGACCGAGCAGGATATGTGGAGCATATATCCATGCCTATTCGAGACTCCAGGTATGTCTCTAGACCCGTTCGAGGATGAACGGATATTTAAGAGGGGGAGGATGTAACGACCCGGCCGGTCGTTTCGAGAGTTATAGCCTCGTTTTCCCTATTTCTACTTCTTTTTGTGTTATTCAGCTATATTATGTTACATCGGGTTAGTTAGTTCTGGTCCGGAAGGAACTCTGAGTGAATCGAGACACTTAGTCTCTTAAGTAGAAACTTAAGTTAGAAAAGTCAACTGGATGTTGACCTATCTGTAAACAATCTTGGATTTGAATTCTGATGGTTCCGTTAGCTCCGTTAGGTGATTTTGGACTTAGGAGTGCGTCCGGAATGTGATTTGGAGGTCCGTGGTAGAATTAGCCTTGAATTGGCGAAATTGGAAATTTGACGATTTCAGTCAGCTGTGGAAAATTTTGATATCGGGGTCGAAATAGAATTACAGAAGTTGGAGTAGGTTCGTAGTGTCATTTGTGACGTGTGTGCAAAATTTGAGGTCATTCGGACGTGGTTTGGTCGGTTTTGGCATCGGTTGCCGAATTTAGAAATTTAGAAGTTCTTAGGCTTAAATCCGACGGTAATTTGATGATTTGATGTTGTTTTGAGTGACTCGAAGGTTCGACTAAGTTGGTATGTTGATATATGACTTGTTGGTATTTTTGGTTAAGGTCCTGAGAGCCCCGGGGTGATTCCGAGTGGTTAACGGATTTGATGAAGTTGGAAATTGCAGCTGGAGCTGCTGCTTCTGCTATTTCCGCACCTGCGGAAGAAAAGGTCGCAAGTGCGAGGCCGCTGGTGCGCGTGGGGAGTGTGCAGGTGCGGGAAACACTGGGCCAAGGCTGGGAACGCAGGTGCGAAGAATTGGCCGCATCTGCGAGCCCGCAGGTGCGAGGCCTTGAGCGCAGATGCGGAGATGAGAAGTTTGGACTGGTTTCGCAGATGCGCACCTGGGACCGCAGATGCGAGTCCGCAGGTACGAGGAAGGGGTATGCAGGTGCGGAATCTGGGAGATTAAGTGAGTTGCGCAGGTGCGGCTTCTTGGACCGCAGGTGCGAAAAACCTGGGCAAAAACCATAAATCGAACCCTTCGCGAATTTTGGTCATTCTTCACAATTTCAACTCGGTTTTTGGAGCTTTTGGGAGAGGTTTGAAGAGGGAATCAAAGGGATTTCGTTGAGGTAAGTTACTTGAGCCCTAATACTTATATATATGGTGATTTCCCGTTGTTTTAATCATGGTAATTTGTGAAAATGAGGGGTTAGGGCTTGGAATATTTGGAGAGTAATTTAAGGATTTGAAGGACCAAACGATGTCGGATTTTGATGAATTTGGTATGGTTAGACTCATGAGTGAATGCGCTTTCTAGTTTTGTAAATTTTGTCTGATTTTGAGATATGGGCCCGGGGGTCGGGTTTTAGCCAATTTCGGGGTTTGGTCTAATTTTGTAGTTTTTCTTGTGGAATTCATTTCATTAGCACGTATTGATGGTATTGTACTGATTGTGAATAGATTCGGAGCATTTGGAGGCCGAGTCCAATGGCAAGATCATTGCGGGTTAGAGATTTGACCGGTTTGAGGTAAGTAACGATTGTAAATCTGGTCCTGAGGGTATGAAACCCCAGATTTCGTATCATTCTATTATTTTGAAGTGACGCACATGCTAGGTGATGGGTGTGTGAGCGTGCACTGTTGGGGATTTGTGACTTTGTCCATCCCATAGCAACTGTAAAGTTGCATAATTTGTTGAAACCATTTGATACTTATATGTTTTAGAAAGAATTTCTGTAAATTGGGCTGAATGCCATGTTTGGGCCTTGCGCCAATGCTGTTTGGACCCTTAGGGGCTATTTCTTACCATCCTCTCATTGTTTTTGATTGAAAATCTATACTCAATCATGTTTATACTTGTTTACCGCATAACTCAATTTTATGACTCTATTTTGATGCATACAAATATTTTGGGGCGAATGCCCTGTTTTACTGAAATGCCCAAGAGGCTTGAGTTACTTATGACTGAGTGAGGCCGAGGGCCTGATTTGTGAGGATGAGTGTGGATTGGGGCTGCCCGCCTGCAGCATACTTATGACTGAGTGAGGCCGAGGGCCTGATTGGTGAGGATGAGTGTGGATCGGGGCTGCCCGCCTGCAACATACTTTATTATTATCGCGCGTGAGTTGTCCGTACAGATTATAGCCCCTCCGAAGTCTGTACACACCCCCAGTGAGCGCAGGTACCTACCGAGTGCGAGTGCCGAGTGCTGAGTGACTGGGAGGTATGAGTGATTGTGAGGTATGCCCGAGTGGCAAGAGTGATTATGAGGTATGCCCGAGTGGCACGAGTGACTGTGAGGTTTGCCCGAGGGGCTGTTTATGATTTCATCATTTTTGTTCACTTTTGCATTGAGCCTTCGTTTGAAAAACTGTTGGAAAAATATCTTTAAATAATTTTTACTGGAACTGGGTTTAAACGAGATTTTTGATTCAAATCCTAATTTTAAAAGCATGTGGTATTTTACTGAGATTTCCTGATATGAACGTTATATGCTTTATTGCTCGTCGCTACTGCTCAGTCTTTATTTATTGTTGTTACTTACTGAGTTGGCGTACTCATGTTACTCCCTGCACCTTGTGTGCAGATTCAGGTATAGCTGGACACGGTAGCGGTTATTGAGTGTTCTGGTTGCAAATTTTCTTGGGAATAACAAGGTAGCTGTTTGGCGATCGCAGCCCCTGCTCTTCTCCCTCTTATCTTTCTCTAGTTGTATTTAGCTATTTTCCAGGCTGAGTTAGCCTTGATATTGTTAGACAGATTATAGCATATGCTCATGACTAGTGATACCTCGATGTCAGGCTTTTCTTTTCCGCACTTCTGTTTTTCTTTGATTTGAGCTCTTTTAATGGAGGTTTTATGTCAAATAACCTTGAAATTATCTTTAAAATGAAAATATCAGTTTGTTTTTGAAATGAGTCGACTTGCCTAGTTCCACGATAGGCGCCATCACGACATGGGTTAGTTTTGGGTCGTGACACCTTATAATGGATATTATGTCATGGTAAATGTTATGAACCACAAATTTGTTATAATGGATATTATGTCATGGAAAATGTCATGAAAATTTGTCCATATTATAAATCTCCACCTTGGCCTAATTTCGGCTTATATATAGTAAATTTGCTCCAACTTCTCCGCAAAAACCCCAATGGGCAAAAATCATTCTTTATAAATGTCAATCAAGTTTAGGCAAAGCTTGAACTTGGACACTGGAAGAGGTTTTGTGAACATGTCAGCAGGATTGTCTCTAGTGTTGATCTTCTGAACAGAGACTTTTCTTTCAGCAATGGTTTCTCGAATGAAATGATACTTTATATCAACGTGCTTCGTCTTCTCATGATACATTTGATCTTTAGTCAAGTGAATGGCACTTTGACTATCATAAAAAATAGTAATACCATTTTGGTGTAAACTGAGTTCTGCAAATAGACCCGTCAACCATAAAGCTTCTTTGGTTGCCTCGGTCACTGCCATATATTCTGCTTCGGTAGTAGATAAAGCTACTACATGTTATAATGTAGCTTTTCAACTAATAGCGCAACCACCGATGCAAAATACATAGCATGTCAGTGATCTTCTTTTGTCAAGATCACCTGCATAATCTGAGTCTACAAAACCAACCAAAGTGTTAGTATTCCTCCCAAACTCCAAACATGTGTTTGAAGTACTTCGCAAGTATCTGAGAATCCATTTCACAGCATGCCAATGTGCTTTACCAGGACAAGCCATATACCGTCTTACCACGCTCACTGCTTGTGAAATGTCTGGACGTGTACAAACCATTGCATACATAATACTGCCGACTGCACTGGAATAAGGAACATGTGCCATGTACCTCTCTTCTTCTTCTGACTGCGGGGACTGAGCAGCTGATAACTTAAAATGAGCAGCAAGAGGGGTACTAACTGGTTTAGCATCTTTCATGCCAAACCTCTCCAAGACTTTCTCCAAGTACGTCTTCTGGGTCAGAAATAACTTGTTGGCTTTTCGATCTCTTTTGATCTCCATGCCAAGGATTTTCTTAGCTGCTCCCAAATCTTTCATCTCAAATTCACTTTGCAGCTGACTTTTCAAGTTGTGAATTTCTGTTAAATCCTTAGCAGCAATGAGCATGTCATCAACATATAATAATAGGTACACAAATAAACCATCATTTAACTTCCGAAAGTAAACACAACTATCATACATGCTCCTCGAATAACCATGACCCAACATAAAGGAATCAAACCTTTTATACCATTGTCTTGGAGACTGCTTTAATCCGTACAAGGATTTCTTCAACAAGCAAACATGATCTTCTTTTCCTTCAATTTCAAATCCTTCGGGTTGATGCATGTATATTTGTTCCTCAAGTTCGCCATGTAAGAAAGCTGTCTTAACATCAAGTTGTTCTAATTCCAAATCATACATGGCAACGAAGGCAAGCAAGACACGAATAGAGTTATGTTTAACAATATGTGAGAAAATATCATTAAAATCAACTCCTTGTACCTGACTATAGCCCTTTGCAACTAATCGTGCCTTATACCTCGCATCTTCAACCCCTGGAATGCCATCCTTTTTCTTGAAGACCCATTTGCAACCAACAATTCTTTTTCCTGATGGCGGCTTCACAAGAGACCAAGTACCATTCTTGTGGAGAGACTCAATTTCTTCATTCATTGCAATCAGCCACTTGGCTGAGTCAGCACCAGAAACTGCTTTTAAATATTTTGATGGTTCTCCAATTTCTTCAGTTTCCTATGCAACTGAAAAAGCAAATACAACATAATCTCCAAACCTTAATGGTTGTTTAACTTCTCTTCTTGGTCTATGTTTGGCTATAGAATACTCCTCTTCTTCTGGTTCAACTTCAGGAGTCTCAACTTCAGGAATTTCAGCTTCTGTCTCAACTTTAGGAGTTTCAACTGTATTTTGCTCTAAAGTTAATGAGCTTGGCTTAGAAGGAATGCCAATCTCCACCTGGTTCTGTGTACTCTTTCCTTTATCTATATTACAAGAACTGGAAGACTCTTTTCTAAAATGTAACATAGAGGATTCATCAAAGGTTACATCTCTGCTAATTATAAATTTTGGTGCCGTGGGATCAGGATACCATAGTCGGTATCCTTTCACCCCAGATGCATACCCAAAGAAAATGCACTTTTTAGCCCTTGGCTCTGATTTTCCATGATTTATATGCATGTATGCAGGGCAACCAAATATCTTTAAATCAGAATAATTAGCAGGAGTACCTGACCACATTTTCTCTGGAGTCTGAAAGTTCAAAGGTGAAGAAGGAGCTCGGTTGACAATATAACAAGCTGTAGAGATAGCTTCTGCCCAAAAGGCGTTTGTCAACCCAGCATTTGAAATCATGCAACGAGCCCTTTCCAAAAGAGTTCTATTCATCCTTTCTACCATACCATTTTGCCGAGGTGTCATTCTCACAATACGATGTCGAGCAATTCCTTTATTCTTGCAAAATTCGTTGAATTCATCAATACAAAATTTCAAGCCATTATCTGTTCTAAGCCGCTTAACCTGTTTTTCTATTTGCTTCTCAATCAAAACTTTCCATTGTTTGAAATTTAAGAAAACATCACTTTTATTTTTCAGGAAATAAACCCAAACTTTTCTTGAATAATTATCAATGAAAGTTAATATATACCTGACACCACCTTTTGATGGGGTACATGAAGGACCCCAAAGATCTGAATGAATGTAATCCAAAGTACCTTTTGTTCTATGAATCGTTGGAGATTTGAAGCTGACTCTTTTCTGCTTTCCGAACATATAATGTTCACAGAACTCCATATTTCTGGTACTTTGGCCACATAAGATACCTCTTTTGCTAAGGATGGAAAGACCCTTTTCACTCATATGCCCCAATCGCATATGCCACAATTTGGTGATGTCAGAATTTGATTTATCTGATATTGAAATTGCAGCAACACCTGTAACAGTAGATCCCAAAAGAGTATACAACGTACCAGATCTGTGTGCTTTCATGATCACAAGAGCACCATGAGAAATTTTCAGAACTCTACCTTCACCTGTGTACTTGCACCCAAGAGATTCTAGAGTGCCCAAAGCGATGTGATTTTTCTTCAAGTCAGGAACATGTCTAACATCGGTGAGAGTTCTCACCACACCATCATGCATTTTGATTCGAACTGTACCTTTTCCAATAACTTTGCAGGCAGCATTGTTGCCCATCAAGACAACTCCACCTCCAATAGATTCATATGTGGTAAATAAATCCCGACTGGGACACATATAATAAGAACAACCCGAATCTAAAATCCACTCATTGTTAGATTTGAAACTATTATTAGTTACTAAAAAAATAGTTCCCTCAATCTCATCAGCAGCTACACTTGCTTCGACAGTGTTAGTATTTTTGTGCTCATTTTTGTTTTCTGTATGTTTTTCTTTGTTTTTCAATTTAATGCATTCAGAAATAATGTGACCTTTCTTATGACAATATTTGCACATGACATTTCTGTATCTGAATTTTGACCTTGATTTAGGTTTCTCACTACTTGAATCTTTCTTATTGGATCTACCTCTTATGAATAAGCCTTCCCCTTGGTTTCCACTAGTTTTCCCAGTAATATCTCTATCTATTTGTTCTTTTGATTTCAAAATAGATTTGATATCTTTATAAGAGATATTATTCTTTCCATAAAGCATAGTATCTCTTATATGTTTAAACGACTGGTGTAAGGAAACAAGCAATAACACAGCTTGATCCTCATCTTTGATTTCAACATCTATGTTACTTAAATCCATAAGAAGAGAATCAAAAGTATCAAGATGAGTAAGTATAGAGGTACCTTCAGCCATACGAAAAGTGTAGAGTTTTTGCTTTAGGTAAAGCCTGTTTTCTACTGTTCTTTTCATATATAAGGTTTTAAGCTTTTCCCATATGCCTTTGGCTGAGCTTTCTGCTGCAACTTCATATAAAATCTCATTTGAAAGATTTAAAATAATATCTACTTTTGCCTTTTTGTCTATGACGGCAAACTCCTCGTCCGTCATTTTATCTGACATTTTCTCCTTTCCTTGCAGTGCCAAATCTAAGCCATCCTGAATTAGGATAACTTCCATCTTTAATTGTCACATTTCGAAGTTTGCACTTCGGTCAAATTTCTCAACATAAGACTTTATTAGAGTCATTTTGGCTATTTAAACTAACCCGATTAGATCTGGCTCTGATACCAATTTGTTAGGATCGGGAACTCGGGTAGTGCGGAATTTAGCCAAACAACGGTATAATGACAATAACAAAGACAATGGAAGTTGATAATAACGGCAATTAAAGAATATAAAAAAGACAAAAATTTAACGTGGTTCGGTCAAGGTGACCTACGTCCACAAGCGGAGAGGAGCAATTTCACTATACCAACAAGAGTACAAAAGAGAGTACAAAATTAGAGTAAATACTCTAATTAATCCTAAATACCCCAAGAGAATAATCTCACAAGATCACTCCAAAGAAAGGGTTCACACAAGTGTTTCCCAACACTCACTCTCTTACAAAATACTCTATAATAAAATAAAGGATGAGAAAGAAAGACAAAAGTGAAAAACTCTTGAATTGGTGTGTTTACAAATGAGGAGATACTCCTCTATTTATAGCAAGAAATCCTTGGCCTTATAATAGATATTATGTCATGGCAAATGTCATGAACCACAAATTTGTTATAATGGATATTATGTCATGGCAAATGTCATGAAAATTTGGCCATATTACACTATTTCACAAACGTTTTCTTGTTTCAGCAAGATTCATATTTCCTTTATGTTTCATCTGTTGCTTAAACTTTTACATGTACGATAATATTGTCTGTGCATATAACCAGGATATTAAATATATAGACACATAGTCTAGGGAAAAAGTATATAAATGCCAGGTTAAGGGATTTTATTGAAGCGATTGCAGTAAAGAATTAATCTGAAATGAAACACTTCATCTATAGGCATCGTACGTAGAAAGAACAGAATATACAGAATATGAGCCTAATCATTCATCTCAAATTAATCCAGTACGACACGGAGGAGGGGGAGGGGAGGGGAGGGAGGGGAAGGGGGATCTGCCAGAGAAAATACAACACGATAAAAGAGTTTGCTCCGCTGCTTAAAATCCTCAAATCAATCATGACTACTATATAATTTTTTGTTGTCGTCGTAGAGACGGGTACAAAGGTCGAATGAAGAATGTTCGGAGAAAGACATAGGCCTTAGTCTATGTTATGCAATGACATGAAACATATTTTTATTTTCCGACGATACAAAAAAAGGGATTTTTAATAGAGAATATTCATGTAGTTGCCACAAAAACATAGTGTTTCTATTACGACTTCACAAGTTGCCACGATATAAATAGGTGTTTAGTGCGATCAAAATAATCGACACGAAAAATAACTTTTATATGACACTACGCAAGGAGTTACTACTTATAAATGAGAATAAGGTTATAAGTTAAAGATTAGATTTTCTCCATGCGAAAGAAATAGCATGAAAACATTTTGGTGGCGACATAAATAGTCAGTCTAGTGGCAGCATAAAACGTTTTGTGGCGACCCTAGTGGTTATGAATTTTATATTTAAAATTTAGAATAAGGTTAAATTACATTAAACACAACTATAATGTGACTTCGTAGTAGATACACACCTTATATTTCAAAATCATACACTTAACTCCCTTATACCAAGAAATTATACACAAGTATTGGATTGAATGATATTTTCGTTTTATGAAGGCATTAAGTGTTGGTTTTGAAAAACTTAATTAAGCGTTTGGATTTGAAAGACAAGTTGAAATTACAAATAGAAACTTTTTATGCATTTAATTATATGAAGAAATTAATTAAGGAAGAAATTAACTTTTTAAGAAAATATTTATCCCCATTTTGATTAAAAAAGCAAAATTAATATTTTTGAAACATATTACTTTCAAAACTTTTAAGTAGAAAATGATCACAAATTATTTTAAAAAATATATACTATCCGACTATCAATTAGTAGTAAGTAATAACTTTCTAACATTTCTAACATGAATATTATATTTATTTATTTATTTATTTATTTTGAATTGCTTGTTATTGTTTCCTTTCAAACTAGTATCCGTACCCGCACGTTGCATGGAGAATAATAAATATATTTTTTCATAAGAGCATGGAAATGCTATTATTTTTAGAACATATAAATGTAATGGTATTCGTACAATGAAGTCATAAGAAAACACGATAAAGAAACATACCGTTATTTTCTTAAGTCCAATAATATTTTTTATAGCTTCAATAAAGCAAGTCATATATACCAGCTAAAGTGCCACAAAGAAATGTTTCTAAGGCCTTGAAAATTCACAAAGACGACAAAGCTATAGTCTTTCAAAATAGAAAAATCAGGCATCATAACATGGAGTTACGAGAAAATAATTTATCTCCACTTGCACAACCTTGACATCCACAATATATACACTCTATTATAACAACTTCTCTGAGGAGCTTGGGGACACGACATGCACAAGTAGTTGCAAAGTTGTGATCCCGATGTTGTATACAGTGCTAGCAGCAGAGACGCTCATATCCATATCCAGGCTGCAAGTCAAAACACAGAAAATAGGAAAGAATTAAATATAAGAAACAAGATTTTTTCAGTTGTAGAGGATGTTGCCTTCAAACACCTTCTTCCACCTTTCAATCAGGTTGCGATCTGCATAATCTTGTTCCAAACAGAACTCATACAACTCTTTAGATATTTCATTCCATCCATAGTAAAGGTCATAAACATATCACTCCTCTTATGTGCAATCTTGAATATGGGCCAGAATGCTTTACCCCTTCTTTTACCATCATTAGGGTCATTGCCAGCTTTCAAAACCCAGAAAATAGAATTTAAAGTCAGGAAATTCAATCAACAAAATAAGACAAAAAAGATTACTCAGTGCCACCATGCATCAAATTACTAACCTTATCTCATTTAAACATCCAATTCATGTAGGTTAGGCTCAATCAACTATCAACCCTCGGGGTATTTTATAAGATTTATCTTGACCCTAGGCATTTTTCAACTGCAAATCAGAAAAAATGAGAGAGACTTATTTCATATGCAAGAAAAGATGAAGAGAGTAGTAACAACCTGCATACCCACTACATGCACATAAATACAATTTTATAGGTAACTAAGTTTTTATAGTCAGTAATCAGCATAAAAAATGTGCTACATCTGCACAAAAGTTAGTGTGCAATCATTCTCCATAAGAGTGCAGAAAAGTCTATGAATTATACTATATTAATAGGATCATCTATCTGGGTTTCTATTACTACAAAATTACATATTATGTAAGTATCTGAATGTTTCCAGTAAAGATAGAGTTTTATCCTGAAATATCTATAGTTCCTTTGAATCCAGACTTCCCTATAATTATACAAAGGAGCGATATTGGTAAGCTTTCTCCGGCTCTTCTTAATTCCGTCCCCGCCACCTGCTTAAACCTGATTAAGGGGGAGGGTATAATAATTCACTGATTGATCATGATCAACAGGTGATCATGATTGTTCCTAGTGAAGCCTTTACCATACAATGATACACAATCTTCAAAGCACCATTTTCCTTTCTTGCATTGTGAATGACTTACCATTACTATAAATTTGGTTCAATACAAACTGTAATACTTCTTCAAGCTACCATGGTGTACTTCAAGATTAGGAAATTTCATATACATACCTTTAGATTGCGTGTTTTAGACAGGATCCAAATGCCAAAGTTCTTTAAATGGGTGTTAATTCTCCAGTTATTGGTGCTTTCCCGCTAATGAGGCAATCCCTTGACTCTTTGCTTCACCTTTCAGAATGTTTAATGAAGGAGGCATTCAATGTTCTCAAAAGTTTTTTGGGGCAAAGCAGGCGAAATGAGCAGATTTAGATGAGCGAGAATTAATCTAAATTATCTGTTCCTTTTGCTACTAAATAGAGATATGTGGTTAATTAATAAGAATACTGATCGAGTCAATATCTTTATTTTTTTACTCTACCATTATTTTAGTTGATATGCTATTTATACTCAGGTAGTAGTAAAGTTTATATTGCAGCCTGTATCGATGTCCTTATCTTTGATATTTTTTGAGAATTCAGATACACTCACTTATATTTGAAGACCAATTTATTTGTCTGATTTATTTCAAACTTTTGATGAGATATTTCATAGTATGCAAACAGATATTTATGATTCTATCCTCAATCACATTTTCTATTAACATACATGAGTGCATGGAGGATGTTGGAGATGTGACTTTTCACTTTATGTTTCTTCCTTCATTGTCATTTGCTTTGGATATATATATCCCCATTGTATTTGCAGGAGGAATTATTTTCAGTATAAGAATGGTGAACAAAGGAGGTATATAATGTTGTCGAAAGTTTCTTAGGCAAAGCATATAAAAGTATGAATTTTGCCTATATGTAATTCCGATTGAATATGATATAATAATAACATATAACACTTCGAATAGAATGGCACACGTGACAGAAAGATCCTTCGCAACTGCTTCATATTTCTCTAATATTTTGGCAACTTAATATTGTTAAGTGTATAATTTTAATAATGATCAAATATCCATAAAGAAATCTTGACTAATGTTATATTAGTGTATGCATATTCAGGTGAAGCAAGCATTGCCAAAAAGGAATGAAGATCCACTTAATAGCTATGCATCTTGAACCATTGCCTTACATGTAACTCACTTGCAAATATAAATAGCAGATTCTGTATGAAGGAAGATTCAAAGTGGAAGAAAAACACAATGTAATGGGAGATAACTTGAAGTGTTGTTCCTCTACCCAATAAATCATAGAGCATGGAAAGCACTCCCTGGATAAATTAATCCAGGCCATCAACTACTCCTTTCTTCGACAAAGCATGGAGCATGGAAGCACTTCCTAGATCTCGGCTTGGAGCACTCCCTGAATTATTAAATCCAGCCCATCCTTCTTGAAGGAATTAAAGGCACGGGTCATGAATAGAATATCAAAAACAAATCAACAACAGCTCAAAAATCTGGTCTATAAGAAGACTTGCATACTCAAGGATTGGATACGCAACTACACAAACTGAGTCTAAACCTTTCTAGTTCTTAGTACAAACACTGTATTCTTGAGTCTACAAATGTCATAAAAGATAGAAAGAGATAGAACGCAAAAAGAGAGTTGTGTCAACATTACGAAAGCTAGTATCACTGAATGTTGTTGATGGTGAGTGAACCAAAACCATCATCATTGTAACCTATTATCAAAGATCTAAGAAGTTCTTGTGACCCAAGGGAAACTGGATATAAGTACCTCACCGGTACTGAACCAGTATAAAAATTGTTGTGTCCTGTTATCTTTCAGTTTGCTTGATTTACTTCTTTTTAACTGTTTACTGTGCAGAATCTAGTCGACTAAACTCATATTTAGTCAACTAAGTTTTAATCTATCACAATTCACCCCCCCACCCCCTTGTTCTTTCAATTGGTATCAGAGCAAGGCTCACAAACTTTGCTTAACAGCTAGTGAGAAAAAGATCATGGGATCAAACACAGTCGTCGGCGCATTATTTCAAGAGGTAACCTCTCAGGTACGACCTCCATATTTCAACGGGCAACACTTTTCTCACTAGAAAGTTCGGATAGAAACATACACTATGTCATATGACATCAAAGTTTGGCGTGTGATCAAAAAGAAAAATCTTCCAATTCTGTCAAAGAAAGATGAGGATGGTCAAGTCATAGTATCAACTGACCTACTTGACTTATATGATTACATTGATGAACATGCTGTTGTCATAACTGTGAATGGAAAAACAAAAAATCTTATGTATAATGCTATCAGTGGAGAAGAGTATGAAAAGATTTCGAGCTGTGAAACTGCTAAGGAAATGTGAGATAAATTGGAAGTGACATATGAAGAGACCAACAAGGTAAAAGAAACAAGGATCAATCTTCTAGTTCATGACTATGAACTATTTCAAATGAAAGATGGAGAATCAGTGGAGGAAATGTTCTCCAGGTTCAGCAAAATCCTTGGAGATCTAAAATCTCTTGGTAGAACAATCAAAAGCGGAGAACAGGTCAGAAAAATTCTTAGAAATCTACCCACAATTTGGCAGCCCAAAGTTATTGCTCTAGAATGTCAAGACCTTGATAAAATGTCCTATGATGAACTTAGAGGTGATCTAATTGCCTTTGAGCAAACTCACTTGGACATGCAAATTCAACAAGAAAAGAAGAAGACGGTTTCCTTTAAAGCAACTGTTACTGAACCAGAAAATGAAGAAGAAGAGGAAGGAAGAGAACAAGATGAAAATATAGCCATGCTCTCCCAAGTTGTCACAAACATGATGAGAAAAAATAGATATAGCAGGAGAGGTAGATCAAACTTCAGAAAAGGAAGGACGAATAATTAAAATGATAAAAATAATAGAAGATGCTATGAATGTGGAAAATATGGACACATTCAAGCTGATTGTCCTGAACTGAAGAAAAAGCTAAGCAGGAACTTTCAAAAGAAGAAGTCCTTTGGAGCCTGGAGCGATGAAGAAGAATCTGACCATGAAGAAATTGCAAATATGTGTTTCATGGTCATAAAAGAAGATAGCAATAAAGACCCAGGTGAGCTTGGGCTCATGGCAAACAAAAGATCAGATGAGGAAGAAGACACCAGCGAACTTTGTCTAATGGCAGATAAGGGAACCAGTGAGGTACGTCTTCTTACATGTCCCAACTGTTATGAACTTCAAGAATTTGTTGATATTGCTCTTGCAGATATTGAAAGAGTTTTAAATGAACTCAGAAAAATCCAAAGAGAAAAGAAAGATTGGGCCTTGAAGCTGGAAGTTTGTGAAATTTAGCGTGACATGCTTCAAGATGAAGTTAATGAACTTAAACTTCAACTGAATGGATTACTAAAATCCACAAGTCATAGTTTTGTCAAATCAAATCAGACTGTTCCTCATACATCTTTGATTAGAACTAGAAACTCTCAGGGATATTTTTATTATGGAAAACCTGGTCACACTTCTTACCGTTGCAGGATCAAAGACAACAAGAGATGGGTCTGGCGACCTAAATCCGTTAGTCAAGATAACACTCAGAAGTCTAACCATTCAGGACTCAAGCAGGCTTGGGTACCTAAAAATAAGTAATTTTGTTTTGCAGGAACACCACAAGAAGAATCAAAAAGGAAAATAGTATCTTGACAGCGCATGTTCCAGACTAGGGGTGGCAAGTGGGTCAGGTCCGGTCCTAAGTGGGCTTCGCGGGCCCGGTCCTAAGTGGGCCGGTCCTATGCGGTCCGGTCCTAAACGGTCCTGGGCTTCGCAGGCTTATTGCTGGAACCGGCTTGGGACCGGGACCACGAACTAACGGGCCCGGGTTATTTCTCTTCCCCAAGATCTCCACAACTAGATGGAGCAGTAGAACGTAAAAACAGAACTCTACAAGATATGGCAAGAACTATGATTATGGAAAATTCTCTCCCGCATCACTTCTGGGCAAAAGCCGTAAGTATAGCATGTCATATCATCAACAAATGCCTTATTCGACCAATACTCAAGAGGACTCCATATGAACTATGGAGAGGAAAAATACCCAACATTAGTTATTTCCATCCCTTCGGTTTTAAGTATTTTATTCACAACAATGGAAAAGATAATCTTGGTAAGTTCGATCCCAAAAACGATGAAGGTATTTTTCTCGGATACTCTCCCTCTAGTAGAGCATATAGAGCTTTTAATAAGCGTACTTTATCCATTGAAGAATCTATACATGTTGTTTTTGTGGATACTAACCCTCATTTGAAGAATGATCATCTTCCTGAAAATGAAGAAATTTTCATAGTGCCAAAGTCTATCGATACAAGTGGAATTGCCTCTGATGAAGTGACTGATCAGCAAGATCAGTCGACTATGCATCTTACAGAAAATCAGGAGTCCACTTTGATTGGTCCAACCAACTTTACTGAAAAAGAGTCAGAATTATCCGTCCCAAACGAATGGAAAAGTGAACCTGAATATCCTCATAAGTATATCATTGGAGACCCTCAGGAAGGGATGAAGACTAGAAGATCTCTAAAGCAAACATCAAATATCACTCTCATATCCCAACTTGAACCAAAAAGGGTAGACGAAGCACTTGGCGACAAAAGCTGGATAACTGCAATGAAGGAGGAGCTTGATCAATTTGAGAACAACAAAGTATGGGAACTCATTCCTAAGCCACCAAATGCATCCATTGTTGGAACAAAATGGGTATTCAGAAATAAGTTGAACGAATCCGGATAAGTCGTGCGAAATAAAGCCAGACTAGTTGCTCAAGGTTATTCACAACAAGAAGGGATTGATTTTGAGGAGACTTTCACCCCTGTTGCCAGGTTAGAATCCATTCGCATTCTATTAGCTTATGCTGCTCATATGTGTTTCAGACTATTTCAGATGGATGTGAAAAGTGCCTTCTTGAATGGATTTATTTCTGAGGAAGTTTTCGTTAAGCAACCTCCGGAATTTGTAAATGAATCATTTCCTAATCATGTCTACAAATTATCCAAAGCTTTATATGGCCTAAAACAAACTCCTAGAGCCTGGCATGAAAGGTTAATCTCATTCCTAATTAAACATGGATTCGACATAGATAATATTGATACTACTCTTTTCATCAAGCGATCATCTCTAGGTAACTTAATTGTACAGATTTATGTAGATGATATTATTTTTGGCAGTACTAATACTGTTTTGTGCAAGAATTTCTCAAATATCATGAACGGAGAATTTGAAATGAGTATGATAAGAGAATTAACTTTCTTCCCTGGACTTCAAATCAAGCAAATACAGAAAGGAATCTTCATTAGTCAAACAAAATATACGAAAGAACTCATCAAAAAGTTTGGTATGTCCAATGCAAAATCCATAGGAACACCTATGAGTCCATCGACTACTTTGGATGAAGACAAAAATGGTTAGAGTGTTGATGAAACAATGTATCGAGGTATGATTGGCTCATTACTCTCTCTCAGTGCTAGTCGACCAGATATTATATTTAGTGTTTGCAAATGTGCTAGATATTAGTCAGCTCCTAAAGAGACTCATTTGACTGCTGTTAAACGTATTATTAGATATTTCATAGGAACAGTCGACTATGGATTATGGTATGAAAGTCTGAAAAATTTCAATCTCAAAGGTTTTTCAGATGCAGACTTTGCAGGAGATAAATTTGATAGAAAAATCACAAGTGGAACGTGTCAACTACTTGGAAAATCCCTTGTATCCTGGCACAGCAAGAAACAAAGCCGTGTGGCCTTATCCACCACATAAGCTGAATATTTGGTACTAGAAAACTGCTGCACACAAGTGCTATGGATCATGCATCAACTGTTAGATTATGATTTACATCTTAATTCTGTTCCGATCATGTGTGACAATAATAGTGCAATTTGTTTATTAAAAAATTCTGTGCATCATTCTAGGGCTAAGCATATTGAGATCAAGCATCATTTTATACGCGATCATGTTGCTAAAGGAGATATTGTGTTAGAATTTGTTAATACTGAAAATCAGTTGGCAGATATTTTTACAAAACCTTTACTTGAAGAAATATTTCGTTTTCTTCTGAACAAAATTGGCATTTGCACAATTCCCTCATAACCATGGTTAATGTATCCCATAATTACTTTTATTTAATTCCATGTATGTTGTTGTTTGTGCCAAAAAAATCTCTTAGTACTTAATTAGTCTTCACTTCTATTCATGATGAACTGACGGTGTAGTTTTACATAAGGAAACTTTTTAGTTGTCTTTCATACGTCTCTCCAGAAATTGAGGCATCCTTTTTTTTCTTTTTTAACTTCTCCTCTCTCGAGTGTATCTCCCATTCTATCAAAGGAACCAAATCTCTCTCTCTCTCTCTCTCTCTCTCTCTCTCTGTGTGTGTGTGTGTGTGTGTGTTTTTTTTTCCTCTTACTCATGGCCAAAGCAAAACCCTCTCCCTCCTCTTCCTTACCCAGAAGAAGCCACCGATTCAAGAAATTCAAAGATGATCCTGTTGATATCGAATCCTCCGAAAGCACAGACAACTTACTCACTGAAGAAGAATTAAGTGGCTCTCAAGAAGAAATCCTCATATCTCAAAAGAGGGCACAAAAACGACCAATAAAATCTATCCCCAAACAATCCTCTCAGAAAAAGGGAAAACTGAAAATATTGAGTTTGGTTCTGAAGACAAGATGATTTTCTATGGCCCTGAAGAGAAGGCTAGATTTGTCGCCTTCAAAGGAAAGTCAATTGCATTTAGTCGCACTGCAAGCTTAAAGTCTATGCAAAACTCTCACTGTGATGTTATGCCTATTTTTGAAACTCAAAAACTTGTTTCCCTATTTGCTATTGTTGGTGATACTTTCTATGAAGAGCCTGTGCACATATTTTATGCAAAGCTTTTTGTGAATGATAAATAAGATCTAGAAACCATGGTCTTAGGAACTCGTATTATCCTTGATTCTTATCAGTTTGAAAAAATCTTTGCACAAAGTTTGTTGGATACAACTTCTTTGTACAATATTCCTGGCCAGATAATTTTGAAGTATCTTTTGATGAGGCCAAAAGTGTTCTGTCTGAAAAAACCCTTGATATAGGTCCTAAGAACTTGAAATTTGAACATCGTGTTCTAGCCCACATTATCGCAACCACTTTGCTACCCCGTATTGGTTCACTCAGTACTTTGTCTCTCAGAGATGTATTTGTTCAGTATTGTTTGGTAAATGGTAAAGCTATAAACTGGTTTGCCTGGGTACGCCAATACATGCTTGAAAGTATCAGGGACGTTTCCTTTTCTGCGAGCATCTTGCCTTATGGTCTACTAGTTTATCACATCTTGAAAGTCATGAAAGTGGACCTATCTCTCTATGTTCCAAAGATTATCTCCAGCACCTATGACAAGACTGCATTTGCCATGATGGGGTATACTTTAATTGAGGGAACTTGTCTTAAAAAGGACAAAGCATCAGAAGTCATCCCTACTCAGAGCAGTGGGGGACTAAAATCTGAAGCCAACAAATCCTCTTCTTCAGACCAACTGATGCTGATGCAGCACAACATTGTAGGTATCAAGGATTTACTAACCTCTATGCAGGAGCAGGTGGACAAGATCAGAGAAGTAACCAAGGAAACCGGGGCAGACGTGGCCAAACTTAGGATTACTCTTCAAGCCACAAGGAGGCAAGGAATCAGGGTCATGCAGGATATTTCTGAGAAGCTAACCAAAGTCACCAAAGACATTGATGCCTCTTATGAAAGCTTCTGCACTAAAGTGATCAACACCCTAAAATATTTCCTTGGGAGGCATTGAATGTTTAGTAATGTTTAAGATAGTCCTTTTTGCTTTGTGTGATAGTTTAAGACTATTTTCTTTTGGCTATGTCTGGGGTGAGCATTAGTCGACTATGCTCACTATAACTGCTTAGCTGTACAAATTTTATGCTTGCTTAGCTAGTACTATTACTGCAAGTAGTTTCTCTTATTTTTTTGATTGATGTCAAAGGGGGAGAAAGCAAGTAAAAGAGTTGCAGGTGTGTTACAGGTGAACTACAAGCTTCTTAAGTACAGATTTAAATCAACAACCAACTTAAAGACATGGGGAGCACACTTGAAAAGAAAAGTGCAGATGCAAATTCAAATCAAATCAAAAATCATCTTAAAGATAGGGGGAGCACACTTGAAAAGAACAGGGAAGTATCCATAAATTAGTCAAACTCTTTTTAGCTTATTGTCATCATCAAAAGGGGGGAGATTGTTAAGTGTAGAATTTTAATAATGATCAAATATCCATAAAGATATCTTGACTAATGTTATATTAGTGTATGCAGATTCTGGTGAAGCAAGCATTGCCAAAAAGGAATGAAGATCCACTCAATGACTATGTATCTTGAACCATTGCCTTACATGTAACTCACCTACAAATACAAATAGCAGATTTTGTATGAAGGAAGATTCAAAGTAGAAGGAAAACACAATGTAATGGGAGACAACTTGAAGTGTTGTTCCTCTACCCAATAAAGCATGGAGCATGGAAAGCACTCCCTGGATAAATTAATCCATCCCATCAACTACTCCTTTCTTCGACAAAGCATGGAGCATGGAAGCACTTTGTAACGACCCGGCCGGTTGTTTCGAGAGTTATAGCCCTATTTCCCCCATTTGTGATTCTTTGTGCTTTACAACTATATTATGTCTTACCGGGTTGGTTGGTTCGGGTCCGGAGTGGTTTTGGAGTGAATTGAGACACTTAGTCTCTTAATTGGAAGCTTAAGTTGAAAAAGTCGACCGGATGTCGGCTTGTGGGAAAACGATCTTGGATTTGAATTTTTATGGTTCTGTTAGCTCTATTATGTGATTTTGGACTTAGAAGCGCGTCCAGAATGTGATTTGGAGGTTCGTAGTAGAATTAGACATTAATTGGTGAAAGTTGGAATTTTGGCGATTTTGGCCTGCAGTGGAAATTTTGATATCGGGGTCAGATTGAATTTCCGAAAGTTGGAATAAGTTCGTGGTGTCATTTTTGACCTTTTTATAAAATTTGAGGTCAATCGGACGTGGTTTGGTAGGTTTCGGCGTCATTTGTGGAATTTGAAAGTTTAGAAGTTCTTTAGGCTTGAATCCGGGTGTAATTGGTGTTTTGATGTTGTATTGAGTGATTCGAAGGTTCTACTAAGTTTACATGGGGTTATATGACTTATTGGTATGATTGGTTGAGGTCCTAGAGGACTCGGGGTGATTTCAGGTGGTTAACGGCTTAATGGGAGTTGAGGAATTACAGCTGAAGCTGCTGCTACTGGTGTAACCGCACCTGCAGAGTGGGAACCGCAGGTGCGAGCCCGCAGAAGCGAAGGAGGAGCCACATATGCGGCTAAGGAGGATCTGGGCAGAGGACGCAGGTGCGATGGAATTCCCGCACCTACGATGGTCGCAGAAGCGGATTTAGGGGCGCAGGTGCGAGTTTGGACCGCAAGTGCGATGAAGTTCCCGCACCCGCCCGCGAAGAGCGTAGATGCGGTCACTTGATTGCAGGAGCGGAGGTAGTATGTAGTGATTTTTCCACAGAAATGGGGCTTTGCCCGCAAATGCAGCTCCGCAGATGTGGAAATAGAGCCGCATGTGCGAGAAGTCTGGGAAGAACCTATAAATAGAACACTTTGAGATTTTTCACCATTTTCATCATTTTTGAGCTCGGATTTTTGAGATTTTGAAGTAATCACTGAGGTAAGTTCCTTGTGCCTATTTATCTTCAATAATGGTGTTTTTTCACTAATTTTACACCTAGTTGGTGAGTGTTTGAGGTGAGATTTGAGAGATTAGGGCTTGGGAATTGGAGAGTGAATTTTGGGGTTTTGGAGGGGCAATTGAGGTTGGATTTTGATAAATTTGATATAGTTACACTAGTGAGTGAATGATCTTTCGGGTTTTGTGACTTTCTTCGGGTTTCGAGACGTGGGCCCGAGGGCCGGGATGAGCCGATTTCGAATTTTGGACTATAGTTTAGTAGTTTTCTTGTGGAATTGATCCTTTTAGCACATATTGATTATCTCGTATTGTTTGTGGCTAGATTCAGGGCATTTGGAGGCCGATTTGAGAGGCAAAGGCATTTCAGAATAGGATTTCTACGCTTTTGAGTTAAGTAAAAGTCTTAAATTTGGTTTTGAGGGTATGAAACCCCGAGAATTGGTATGATGTGAATATTTGGAGGTGACGCACATGCTAGGTGACGGGCGTACGAGCGTGCACCGTGAGGGATCGTGACTCGATCCGTCTCGTGAGACTGTAAAGCCGAGTAGCCATTGTTATTACTTGTTTTTCCTTGTCTTTGAGCAATTGACTGCCTTTCATGTTAGAAACCATGCTTAGGCCATATGATATCACTGTTGGGACCCGCAACGATCGTATACTTGTTGAATTGACTGCTAATTGCTGTCTTGTACTCAGTCACAGTCTTACTTGTATGTTATATCTATGTTCCCTCTCATTTCTTGTTGATACGTGTTGTATTCTCTGTTGGGCTAATTATTATGATATTTTGTGAGCCCGAGGGGCTGGAGAGGTTAGTGACTGAGATAGGGCCTGAGTGCCGAGCTGCGAGCTGCAAGCTGTGAGATATATGGATCGGGTTGCACACCGCAGCAATATAGCGCTTGGGCTGAAGGAGCCCCTCCGAAGTCTGTACACCCCTAGTGAGCGCAGGTACCTATTGAGAGTGTGTATTGAGGGCTGAGAGCCAAGAGTATGAGATGTTGAAATGAGTTGAGTGACTGTTGCCTTGAGAGGCTGTACTTGCTTTTATTTATTGTTGCACTTAGTTGTTATCTGTTGTTGTTGTGAAATTTCTGGAAGATTCATATCTGTTTTACTTGAGTTCGAACTAATTTGACTTATACCATCAGATTTGAGAGCATGTTCACTCTTTACTGAAAACTTTTGAAATAATATGTATTTTTATAGTTCGTCACTGCTTCTCAGTTCCATTTTTAATTTTGTTACTTGCTGAATTGGTTGTACTTATGCTACACCCTACACTTCATGTGCAGATCCAGGTGTGTACGGTTCTGGCGGTCACTGAGTTCGTGCGCGAGCTGATTATCAGAGACTTACAAGGTAGCTGTCGGTGTCCACAGTAGACTCTATTTTCTAGATTGGTTATTAGATGCTCATGACTTAGTAACACCCTGATGTCGGGCTATCATTCCGCACTTGTGTTTTGGATTTTTACCCTGTTATTATGTAAACCTTCAGTTAGTTTAATTACTTTAGCTCACTTCTGTTATATAATGAAAGCATATTGAGAATGTTGGCTTGCCTAGTTTCACGATAGGCGCCATCACGACTGGTTAGGTATTTGGGTCGTGACAAGTTGGTATTAGAGCCTAGGTTACATAGGTCTCACGAGTCATGAGCAGGTTTAGTAGAGTCTTGCGTATCGGTACAGAGACATCTGTACTTATCTTCGAGAGGCTGCAGAACAATTAGGAAACTTCATATTCTTGAATTCTTGTCATGCGAATCTATTGATTCTAGTAACTAAATATCTGTTATTTCATTCTCTCACAGATGGTGAGGACTCGTACTACCAGGCAGGATGGACAACCACTGGTACCACCAGCCAGGGCCGCGAGAGGCTGAGGTCGCGGTAGGGGCAGAGGTACAGCCTGCATAACAGCTAGGGCAGTACCTGTAAATCCACCAGTTGCCTCCAGATCAGGACCAGATTCCAGTTGTTGATGCACCAGCTCAGGCACCACCTGTGCCTATTGTGATTCCAGGCCTTCAGGAGGCCTTAGCTCAGATTCTGACCGCGTGTACCAGTCTTGCTCAGGCGGTCTCTGTTCCGGCCACAGCAGCTACTTATCAGGCCGGGGGAGGTGCTCAGACTCCCGCTGCCCGTACACCAGAGCAGGTGGTACAGGGATTCCAGACACCGAGGGCAACACCAGCCCAGCCGGCTGCAACTGCTCAGGATTATGTGGTTTCTGCTATGCCTGAGGATGAGCAGCGTAGATTGGAGAGGTTTGGGAAACTCTAGCCTCCATCTTTCAGTGGTGCAGAGGGAGAGGATGCACAGGGTTTCCTGTACAGGTGTCAGAGGATACTCCATATAGCAGGTATTCTGGAGACCAGTGGGGTCTCGTTCACTACCTTTCAGTTCTCTGGGGCTGCATTCAGTTGGTGGGAGGAGAGGCGTAGGCCGGTGGCATAGCGCCCCTTACCAAGCAGCAGTTCTCCGTTATCTTTCTGGAAAGGTTTGTGCCTAAGTCCCGCAGAGAAGAGCTGCACAGACAGTTTGAGCAGCTTCATCAGGTTGATATGTCTGTGACGCAATATGAGATGCGATTCTCGGAGTTGGCTCGTCATGCTATCTGGTTGGTTCCCACAGACAGGGAGAGGATCAAGAGGTTTATAGATGGCCTCATTTATCAGCTGTGATTGCTTATGACTAGAGAGAGAGTGTCTGGTGCTACTTTTGATGAGGTTGTCGACATTACTCGTCAGATTGAGATGGTTCGCAGTTAGGAGAGGGTTGAGAGGGAGGCCAAGAGGCCTCGTGGACAGGGAGGATTTAGCGGTGCTCCTTCTGGGGTCAGTTCCAGCAAGGTAGAGGCCGTCCTTTCAGACATGCTCAGACGTCTCATCTAATTCACCGTGGTGCATCATCTGGCCATGGTTCTCACAGTTATCAACATGGCCGGTCATCTCTCGGTGCCCTCCCAGTGAAGAGTTCATCCCGTGCTCCATCGGGTCAGGGTTCGTCTATGCCAGGCCCTTCTGCCAGTTATCCCGCTGCTCGGGGCTCCTTCAGTCCCCTGCACCAGCACTGGGGAGTTACTATGAGTGTGGGGAGTTTGGTCATATGAGGAGAGAGTGTCCCCGTATGGTGGGTGGTCCTGCTCTATAGAGGAGCCAGTCTATGTCATCAGCACCAGCCCCTCCACCACCCGGTCAGCTAGGGGTCGCCCGA
The DNA here is from genome assembly GCF_000390325.3 of Nicotiana tomentosiformis. Classification (NCBI taxonomy): domain Eukaryota; kingdom Viridiplantae; phylum Streptophyta; class Magnoliopsida; order Solanales; family Solanaceae; genus Nicotiana; species Nicotiana tomentosiformis. The sequence continues at coordinate 62,484,896 of NC_090821.1, read as the reverse complement.
GAGGGGGAGGCAGATCAGGGGGTGGCCATGCCCATTTCTATGCCCTCCCTGCCATACCAGATGTCATTTCTTAAGATCCTGTGATTACAGGCATTGTCTCAGTTTACCACATAGATGCCTCTGTATTATTTGACCCTGGTTCCACTTATTCATATGTTTCCTCGTATTTCGCTCATTTTTTGGATATGCCCCGTGAGTCTTTAGTTTCATCTGTTCATGTATCTACTCATGTGGGTGATACTATTATTGTGGACCGTGTATATCGGTCATGCGTGGTGACTATTGGGGGTCTGGAGACCAGAGTGGATCTTTTGCTACTCAGTATGGTCGATTTTGATGTGATATTGGGTATGGATTAGTTGTTTCCATGTCATGTTGTTCTAGATTATCACGCTAAGACTGTGACGTTGGCGATGCCGGGGTTGCCAAGGGTGGAGTGGAGCCGTTCTACAGACTATGTTCCCAGTAGAGTGATTTCATACTTGAAGGCTCAGCGGATGGTTGAGAAGGGTTGTCTATCCTATTTGGCTTTTGTGAGGGATGTTAGTGCAGAGACTCCTGCCATTGATTCTGTTCCGGTGGTGCGTGGTTTTTCAGATGTGTTTCCTGCAGACCTGTCGGGCATGCCGCCTGACAGGGATATTAACTTCGGTATTGATTTGGTGCCGGGCACTCAGCCCATTTCTATTCCACCATATCGTATGGCACCGGCGGAGTTGAAGGAGTTGAAGGAATAACTTCAGGAACTCCTTGATAAGGGGTTTATTCGGCCTAGCGTGTCACCTTGGGGTGCACTAGTTCTATTTGTAAAGAAGAAAGATGGTTCTATGAGGATGTGCATTGACTACCGCCAGTTGAACAAGGTCACAGTCAAGAACAAGTATCCTTTGCCACGTATTGATGATCTATTTGACCAGCTTCAGGGGGCGAAGTTGTTCTCTAAGATTGATTTGAGGTCGGGGTATCACCAGATGAAGATTGGGGATTCGGATATTATTAAGATAGCGTTCAGGACCCGATATGGCCATTATGAGTTCTTTGTGATGTCTTTTGTGCTGACTAACGCCCCATCAGCGTTCATGTATTTGATTAACAGTGTGTTTCAACCTTATTTGGACTCGTTCGTTATTGTATTCATTGATGATATCCTGGTGTACTCTCATAGCCAGGAGGATCATGCCCAACATCTAAGGATTGTGTTACAGAGATTGAGGGAGGAGAAGCTTTATGCAAAGTTCTCCAAGGGTGAGTTTTGGCTCAATTCAGTGGCATTCTTGGGGTACGTGGTGTCCAGCGAGGGTATTCAGGTGGATCCAAAGTAGATAGAGGCGGTGCAGAGTTGGCCCAGACCGTCCTCAGTCACGGAGATTAGGAGATTTCTTGGTTTGGCGGGCTATTACCGTCGTTTTGTAGAGTGTTTTTCATCTATTGCATCGCCCTTGACCAAATTGACACAAAAGGGTGCTCCATTCAGGTGGTCAGATGAGTGCAAAGAGAGCTTTCAGAAGCTCAAGACTGCCTTGACCACGGCCCCAGTTCTAATTCTGCCATCAGCTTCTGGTTCTTACATATTGTATTGTGATGCCTCGCGGATAGGTATTGGATGTGTTCTGATGCAGGAGGGTAAAGTGATTGCTTATGCTTCACGCCAATTGAAGACCCATAAGAAGAACTATCCTGTCCATGATCTTGAGTTAGCAGCTATTGTTCACGCCATGAAGATTTGGCGGCACTATCTATACGGGGTTCATTGTGAGATCTACACTGATCACCGGAGTTTGCAACATTTGTTCAAGCAGAAGGATCTTAACTTGCGTCAGCGGAGGTGGTTGGAGCTTCTCAAGGACTATGATATCACCATTATGTACCATCCCGGGAAGGCCAATGTGGTGGCCAATGCCTTGAGTCGCCGGGCGGAGAGTTTGGGGAGTTTAGTGTATCTTCCAGCAGCAGAGAGACCCTTGGCATTGGATGTTCAGGCCTTAGCTAGCCAGCTTGTCAGATTGGATATTTCGGAGCCGAGTCGGGTATTGGCTTGTATGGTCTCTTGGTCTTCTCTTTATGATCGTATCAGGGAGCGTCAGTATGATGACCCTCCCATCTGCTCGTCCTCCAGGACAGGGTTCGGCGAGGTGATGCTAGAGATATGACTATTGGTGATGATGGCGTGTTGAGGATGTAGGGCCGGATATGTGTGCCCAATGTGGATGGGCTCGCGGTATTCCATTCATCCGGGTGCCGCGAAGATGTACTAGGATTTGAGACAACACTATTGGTGGATGAGGATAAAGAAGGATATAGTTGGGTTTGTGGCTCGGTGTCTCAACTGTCACCAGGTTAAGTATGAACATCAGACACCGGGTGGCTTGTTTCAGAGGTTAGAGATCCCAGAGTGGAAGTGGGAGCGGATCACCATGGATTTCATAGTTGGGCTCCCACGGACTTCGAGGAAGTTCGATGCTATTTGGGTGATTGTGGATCGGCTGACCAAGTCCGCGCACTTCATTCCAGTTGGTACTACTTATTCTTCAGAGCAGTTGGATGAGATTTACATCCGAGAGATTGTTTGCCTTCACGGTGTCCCAGTTTCCATCATTTCAGATAGAGGCACATAGTTTACATCGCAATTTTGGAGGGTCGTGCAGCAAGAGTTGGGTACTTAGGTTGAGTTGAGCACAACCTTTCACCCTCAGATGGATGGACAGTCCGAGCGCACTATCCAGATATTGGAGTGTAACGACCCGGTCGGTCGTTTCGAGAGTTATAACCCTGTTTTCTACATTCCTACTTCTTTTTGAGTTATTCAGCTATATTATGTTATATCGGGTTAGTTGGTTCGAGTCCGGAAGGAACTCGGAGTGAAATGAGACATTTAGTCTCATAATTAAAAAAATTTAGTTAGAAAAGTGGACCGGATATGGACCTATGTGTAAACGACCTCGGATTTGAATTTTGATGATTCCAATAGCTCTGTATGGTGATTTTGGGCTTAGGTGCATGTCCGGAATATTTTTTGGAGGTCCGTAGAGGAATTAGGCTTGAAATGCTGAAAGTTTTATTTTTGAGAAGTTTGACCGGGGGGTTGGCTTTTTGATATCGGGGTCGAAATCCGATTCTGAAAATTGGAATACCTCTGTTATGTCATTTAGGACTTGTGTGCAAAATTTGAGGTCAATCGGACGTGATTTGATAGGTTCCGGAGTTGTTTGTAAAAATTAAAAATTTCAAAGTTCATAAGGCTTGAATTGGGGGTGTAATTCATGGTTTTAGCATTGTTTGAGGTGAATTGAGGATTCGACTAAGTTCGTATGATGTTTTAGGACTTGTTGGTATATTTGGTTGAGGTCCCGAGGGCCTCGGGTGAGTTTCTGATGGTTAACGGATCAAAATTTGAACTAGAACAATTGCTGCAATTTCCTTCTGTTGGAAATTGCTTCTGCCCAGATGTAAGCCCAGATCAAGCTCGGAGTCGAGGGCCACGACCGAAGCCCAGATCGAGCTCAGGGTCGAGGGCCACGACCGAAGCCCAGATCGAGCTTAGGGTCGAGGGCCACGATCGAAGGCATGATCGAGTCCAGAGTCGAAGGCCACGATTGAAGGCATGATCGAGCCCAGGGTCGAGGGTCACGGTCGAAGGCTGGGTCGAAGACATAATCGAGGGCCAAGATCGAGGCAGAACCGAGGATGTCTGGGCACAATTATAAAAAAAATGGGGACTTCGTCCCATTTGCCATTTTTGACAAATTGGAGCTTGAGGAGAGGCGATTTTTGATATATTTTCAAGGAAAACTTGAGGTAAGTCCCTTTTGATCATTTCTACTCCATAATATTAAATTATCATCGAATAATCCGACTAGATTACATGATCTTGAGGTGTAAATCGGAGATTGGAACTTAAAAATTTGGAAATAAGATTTGTAGATTTGAGGGTCGAGTTGAAGTCGGATTTTGGTAAAATTGGTATGGGTAGACTCGTGGTTGAATGGGCTTTCGGATTTGGTAACTTTTGTCGAGTTCCGAGACGTGGGCCCCACAGGCAATTTTTGAGCCAATTTCAGGTTTTGGTCTAATTTTGAAGCTTTTCTTGTGGAATTCATTCCATTAGCGTATATTGATGGTATTATACTGATTGTGAATAGATTTGGAGCATTTGGAGGCCGAGTCCAGAGGCAAGAGCATTGCGGGGTAGAGATTTGACCGGTTTGAGGTAAGTAACGATTGTAAATCTAGTCATGAGGGTATGAAACCCCAGATTTCGTATCATTCTACTATTTTGAGGTGACGGGCGTGTGAGCGTGCACTGTTGGGGATTTGCAACTTGGTCCGTCCCGTAACAACTGTAAAGTTGCATACTTTGTTGAAACCATATGATACTTATATGTTTTAGAAAGAATTTCTGTAAATTGGGCTGAATGCCATGTTTGGGCCTTGCGCCAATGCTGTTTGGACCCTTAGAGGCTGTTTCTTACCATCCTCTCATTGTTTTCGATTGAAAATCTATACTCAGTCATGCTTATACTTGTTTACCGCATAACTCTGTTTTATGACTCTATTTTGATGCATATAAATGTTTTGGGCTGAATGCCCTGTTTTACTGAAATGCCCGAGTGGCTTGAGAGATTTATGACTGAGTGAGGCCGAGGGCCTGATTTGTGAGGATGAGTGTGGATCGGGGCTGCCCGCCTGCAGCATACTTTATTATTATCGCACGTGAGTTGTCCGTGCAGATTATAGCGCTTGGGCTGAAGGAGCCCCTCCGGAGTCTGTACACACCCCCAGTGAGCGCAGGTACCTACTGAGTGCGAGTGTCGAGTGCTGAGTGACTGGGAGGCATGAGCGATTGTGAGGTATGCCCGAGTGGCAAGAGTGATTGTGAGGTATGCCCGAGTGGCAAGAGTGATTGTGAGGTATGCCCGAGTGGCACGAGTGACTGTGAGGTTTGCCCGAGTGGCTGTTTATGATTTCATCATTTTTGCTCACCTTTGCATTGAGCCTTTGTTTGAAAAACTATTGGAAAAATGTCTTTAAAATGATTTTTATTGGAACTGGGTTTAAACGAGATGTTTGATTCAAATCCTGATTTTTAAGAGCATGTGGTATTTTACTGAGATTTCCTGATATGAACGTTATATGCTTTATTCCTCGTCACTACTGCTCAGTCTTTATTTATTGTTGTTACTTACTGAGTTGGTGTACTCACGTTACTCCCTGCACCTTGTGTGCAGATCCAGGTGTAGCTAGACACGGTAGCGGTTATTGAGTGTTCTGGTTGCAGATTTTCTTGGAGATAGCAATGTAGCTGTTTGGCGATCGCAGCCCCTGCTCTTCTCCCTCTTATCTTCCTCTAGTTGTATTTAGCTATTTTTCGGGCTGAGTTAGCCTTGATATTGTTAGACAGATTGTAGTATATGCTCATGACTAGTGACACCCTGATGTCGGGCTTTTCTTTTCCGCACTTCAGTTTTTTTTTTATTTGAACTCTTTAAATGAAGGTTTATGTTAAATAACCTTGAATTTTTCTTTAAAATAAAAATATCGGTTTGTTTTGGAAATGAGTCGGCTTGCCTAGTTCTACGATAGGCGCCATCACGACAGGGGTTAGTTTTTGGGTCGTGACAGATTGGTATCAGAGCCTAGGTTACATAGGTATCATGAGTCATGAGCGGGTTTAGTAGAGTCTTGCGGATCGGTACGGAGACGTCTGTACTTATCTTCAAGAGGCTGCAGAACTCTTAGGAAAATTTCACTTGCTTGTATTTTATCGTGTAAAAATGATTCAGCTTGAGACATAACTCTTTGAATTCCTTCCACGCATCTCGTATGCGCACATGAGCGCTCGGTATCAGTTGTGCATCGTCGGCTTGTGATTCTATGAACAAGGTTGAGATGTGTATTCTGTGTTATGGTGGTGGGCCAGTCTGGAGGACTTGAGGCCATGGTTAGACCGCATCTTAGGCTCGGTAGCTTCAGTTGTAACCTATACATTTGGACTCATATGTCCGATAATGTCCCTACGAGTTGAATTGTCGCTCGATGAGCAGTGGAATGGTTTTGTGGTGAGTATGACGTAACTGCTGGAAGTGTTAAGACTATGTGAATGTGATGAGAAGTGTTTTCTTTGAATGTAAAGGAAGGCCATTGGGTGCTTGGATTTTCGTTTTGATGCGACGTACCGTCTCGAGTGTGAATGTTTTGAAGAATTTTTCACGTTGTTAAATTTTGGGGCAAATTAAATTCTCATGTTTGTCAATGACTTTGAACTCAATAAGAGTAAGTGGTTGTGTAGTAATTGTGGTTGCGAATGGGTATTTTGATGTTGATGGCTCGGGAAAGATAATCTTTGAAGGGACTTAGAGTCGGTAATATTTTTATTGGTTCAGGTGCGACAGAAATACATTTTGATTTGATGCAGCAGTTGGGTAGCAAAGTATGAGGGAAGACATGGCGGGAAGTGCTTGGGGTGGTTGAAGTACTAGCAGGTCAAGTAGGAGAAGTAGGGGTTGAGAAGTTTCTTAAAGGAGATGGTTTAACCGAAGTAAGAGTGTCAGATTAGCATATGAATTCACTAGTAGGGTAGTCGTGCGCCTTGAGAAAGTGTAGAATGGTTTGGAATTGTGTTAATATGTGAATCAGCATGCATACTCTGCATACTCTAAATTGAATATGGCAGAAAGAAGTGTGTTTGAAATGAATAGAGGCGTGAAGATGTGATTATTGTGTCAGGTGCAATATGACTTGAGTTCGGAAGGTATTGTTGACGTACAGTTGATGTCAATAGGGAAAGTGTAGACTTATATAAATGGTGGACGAGCATGAACTCAGGGGAATTTACAAATTTTGTGCTTGTTGCACTCAGTGCAGTGTCATTGGGAGATGTCGGTAAGGAATTCCACATGTGGGTTATCTCCTGTGTGCAGCTAGCGGTGACGTGATGTTGATGAAGCTTTTGTGAGGAATATTACTAGCTACCCGGTAGGAGGTCGCGTGTGTAATTTTGGCTGGAGATTCAGAATGTTCATGAAAGGCTTAATAAAAGACTTCGAGAAGTCTGGCAGGTTAACGGTGCGAGACCTTTGTAATTGAGAAGGAGAAATCCTTACAGGTTCTAATTTTATATAATTGTAGTTTAAGGCTAAGTGGGGGTGTCTGCTATCGACGAGTTGATTGCACGGTTATGGGTCTTATTAGTTTCGGTTCGGGGTATACCGGTAAAGCAGTTATGACTTGCAGAGGTCGAGGTCGAAGATGACTCGGGTAAAGGAATTTCTGGACACAAGTTGCATTACACTCTATTGTTATAGGAGGACCATAAAATAATTGAGTAGTTATTCACAGAGAATGTAGTGTACATGGAGCGGGAATTTGCTCGGTTGCGTAGGAGTGTGGGTTACTCTTTATTCCCTTGGGTGTTGGTGCGCTGATGGGGCACAGGTCGTTTCGGTCCGTTTGGTCGGTTAATTCGATAATGGTTACAATGGATTCAAGATTTATAAATATGGCTAGAAAATTGGGAGTTGCATTGAACGGTGTTGAGACTCATGGCATCTTATATCATTGTGAATTATGCATTTCAGTATCAAGAAGGTGAAGGAAACAGTTTTAGATTCACCTAAAGTCTCTTCAGAGTAAACATTTTTGGTTGTGGAACCTTTGGAATACATAAAAAGAGAATTCAGGGGCTTATAAGCCTTAGGGCGGTGTGATTCTATGCTAGAGTTCGCGGGGCAAGTTTTTAGTTAAGGATAGTAGTGTTCTAATAAGGAAATAAAATAGCAATTTGAAGGCAATTTGAAAAGGACTTGGGGAAATAGGACAGTTCAGAAGTAGGTTGGGGCAGCACAGTAATGGGTATGATCGGTTATTTGTGTACTTATGACGTTGCTAGTATCTATAGGTGCTTCATGGCAGTGCTCCCGGATTTGGCAACCTGTGTGGCTTGGTGAAGATAAAGGAATTCGGTTCAGATAGCTTGATTATGTGCAAATGGATTTCAAAGTGTTCATGATGGGTTCTACCATGGTTTAAACTGGATAATTTCTACCGATGTACGGAGCGTGTTGTGTGTTATGATTTTCTCCTAGAAAGAAGCAAGAAAGAGGTTTCTGACTAATAAGGTATGTAATTGCTAGTGACTCAGAGTTGATAATGGAATTCTTATGCTTGTCACATGATGGCATAATAGATGTGGTGTGTTGAGCGGGAATATGATTTAAATGTACCAGGTCACAATTCAGTTTTGAAGGGAAGGACATAAATTCTTAAGCGGCATGAACGGTTTCTGATGACTAGGTAAATGATATTACTATCTGGTATAGCTTGATGAGAGTGTACATTTCAGAAGGGGCAGTGTGTTTTGATTTATGGGTACTTCGCTAGTATTGCGGCACTCTCCTGGTTGATCGACTGTTGATATTCAAATTTTTGCCAGGTGGCACGGAAGAAGTTTCAAAGTATTTCTCATGGGAGGATTGTGTATGAGAGAGGTGTTAGGCATTCGGGCGGTGAAGGTGGAATCAAATAGGGTGATTCATGTGTTCTATGGAATTGAAGATTGGGAGTTCTCATGAGCAGATTGTTTCATTGTGGTGGACTGTGAAGTTGTGGCTGGAGCTAGCCAGATGATAGAAGGTGTTATGATTCCATCATTGTGGACTTTCGGGGGTTGTTTATCTATTGGTGGCTGACCATAGTTGATCCAGGGCCCATTGGTAGGCCCAATTAGGATGTGTATTCTACACCGAGCCGGATTGATTGGCTCCATACTGCTATTGTTGAAGGATGTGCCATTCAGTTGATATGAAGCTTATTCGTGCTCTGAAATGATCAGTGAGTTACTCTTCTATGCTACGAGGAGTTGGGATTCGTGGTTATATGCACATATGGTGCGGTTCTATTGTGGCCTTATGGCGGAATTTGAGTGAGAATAGTATTGGATATTGCTTAGTTGATGACGTATTGGTTGTGTTCTTTCGGGTTTTATGTGGCATGGTGTCGTTTGCTTCTCTGTGGTTATGGTAATGCACGTTGGGTACTTGATGTCAAATTGCGCATGGTTATTGATTTTTAGCAGGGTGACTTGAGGTGTTTCATATGGACCAGTATTTGGATAGGATCGCGTATTGCAGCAGAGTTATGTGGAAATATGATCCCTTGTGTAAGATTTATATGTTATGGATCTGCAGTATGTGATGGGTTCTTAACATTGCGTCGGGGTGGTACTCGTCGAGCTTGCGGAACGGTTCTCCTATTTGGGTCATTATTACGATTGGGTACATTTGGAATGTTGCTATCTGGTGCACGGGTTGTGGCTTTAAAATTGTATTGATGTGTCATGTCACTAGAGTGGTCGTGTTGGAGGAGACGAGGTCATTGAGCCTAGAATGGATGCTATCAGATTTGATCGTGGTATAATTAGGAGGATAATATCGGAAGTCAGCTTTGAAATTGGCTATAGTTCTTATAGAAGGAACGAGAGCTCCATGGCCTGATAGTCTAATAAATGGTTATGAATTCGGTATGTTTCTTTCATCATCGGCATTGTACGGAGGTTTTAGAACGAGGGTTTGGTTGATATGAGGTTTATTGCTGGCACTGGATTGATTTGAGTCGATACTGTGATTTGAAATCATTGCTTCGAGCATTCGAGCTATGCGGTATTTGAATTTGAGTATTTGAGTTATGGTTACAACTTTTGGTACAGATTGTTCAGACTTATACGGTATGTAAGTGCAAACTTCTCATCTTATAGGAAATTTCGGATATTGGAAATTTGATTTGAAGGCTTGTGGGCTAGGTTGAATTGAGAAATTTCAAACATGCTGTGCTATTGGACATGTATGGGATAGGGTGACGTGGGATCACCCCGGGGTATGTACATGTGAAAGCTACACAGCGATTTGATGGCTTTTGGAACAACTCTGGGCACATTCGAGGACGAACGTATGTTTAAGAGGGGGAGGATGTAACGATCCGGTCGGTCGTTTCGAGAGTTATAACCCCATTTTCCACATTTCTACTTCTTTTTGTTTTATTAAGCTATATTATGTTATATCGGGTTAGTTGGTTCGAGTTCGGAAGGAACTCGGATTGAAATGAGATACTTAGTCTCATAATTAAAAATTTTAAGTTAGAAAAGTGGACCGGATATGGACCTATGTGTAAACAACCTCGGATTTAAATTTTGATGATTCCAATAGCTCCGTATGGTGATTCTGGGCTTAGGTGCGTGTCCGGAATATTTTTTGGAAGTCCGTAGAGGAATTAGGCTTGAAATGCTGAAAGTTTTATTTTTGAGAAGTTTGACCGGGGGTTGGCTTTTTGATATCGGGGTCGGAATCCGATTCTGAAAATTGAAATACTTCTGTTATGTCATTTAGAACTTGTGTGCAAAATTTGAGGTCAATCGGACGTGATTTGATAGGTTCCGAAGTTGTTTGTAGAAATTAGAAATTTCAAAGTTCATTAGGCTTGAATTGGGGTGTAATTCATGGTTTTAGCGTTGTTTGAGGTGAATTGAGGATTCGACTAAGTTCGTATGATATTTTAGGATTTGTTGGTATATTTGGTTGAGGTCCCGAGGGCCTCGGGTGAGTTTCAGATGGTTAACGGATCAAAAATTGAACTAGAACAGCTGCTGCAATTTCCTTCTATTGGAAATTGCTTCTGCCCAGATGTAAGCCCAGATCGAGCTCAGGGTCGAGGGCCACGACGGAAGCCCAGATCGAGCTCAGGGTCGAGGGCCACGACCGAAGCCCAGATCGAGCTCAGGGTCGAGGGCCACGATCGAAGGCATGATCGAGCCCAGAGTCGAGGGCCACGATCGAAGGCATGATCGAGCCCAGGGTCGAGGGTCACAGTCGAAGGCCGGGTCAAAGACATAATCGAGGGCCAAGATCGAGGCAGAACTGAGGATGTCTCGGCACAATTATTAAAAAAATGGGGACTTCGTCCCATTAGCCATTTTTGACAAATTGGAGCTTGAGGAGAGGCGATTTTTGATATATTTTCAAGGAAAACTTGAGGTAAGTCCCTTGTGATTATTTCTACTCCATAATATTAAATTATCTTCGAATAATCCGACTAGATTACATGATCTTGAGGTGTAAATCGGAGATTGGAACTTAAAAATTTGGAAATAAGATTTGTAGATTTGAGGGTCGAGTTGAGGACGGATTTTGGTAAAATTGGTATGGGTAGACTCGTGGTTGAATGAGCTTTCGGATTTTGAAACTTTTGTCGAGTTCCGAGATGTGGGCCCCACAAGCAATTTTTGAGCCAATTTCGGGTTTTGGTCTAATTTTGAAGCTTTTCTTGTGGAATTCATTCCATTAGCGTATATTGATGGTATTATACTGATTGTGAATAGATTTGGAGCATTTGGAGGCCGAGTCCAGAGGCAAGAGCATTGCGGGGTAGAGATTTGACCGGTTTGAGGTAAGTAACGATTGTAAATCTAGTCCTGAGGGTATGAAACCCCAGATTTCTTATCATTCTACTATTTTGAAGTGACGCACATGCTAGGTGACGGGCGTGTGAGCATGCACTGTTGGGGATTTGCGAATTGGTCTGTCCCATAACAACTGTAAAGTTCCATACTTTGTTGAAACCATATGATACTTATATGTTTTAGAAAGAATTTCTGTAAATTGGGCTGAATGCCATGTTTGGGCCTTGCGCCAATGCTGTTTGGACCCTTAGGGATTGTTTCTTACCATCCTCTCATTGTTTTCGATTGAAAATATATACTCAGTCATGTTTATACTTGTTTACCGCATAACTCTGTTTTATGACTCTATTTTGATGCATATAAATGTTTTGGGCCGAATGCCCTGTTTTACTAAAATGCCCGAGTGGCTTGAGAGGTTTATGACTGAGTGAGGCCGAGGGCCTGATTTGTGAGGATGAGTGTGGATCGGGGCTGCCCGCCTGCAACATACTTTATTATTATCACACGTGAGTTGTCCGTGCAGATTATAGCGCTTGGGCTGAAGGAGCCCCTCCGGAGTCTGTACACACCTCCACTGAACGCATGTACCTACTAAGTGTGAGTGCCGAGTGCTGAGTGACTGGGAGGCATGAGTGATTGTGAGGTATGCCTGAGTGGCAAGAGTGATTGTGAGGTCAGTGATGTGTCTTTCATGGTCGGGGAGAAAGTTCTGCTGAAGGTATCACCCATGAAGGGTGTTATGAGGTTTGGGAAGAGGGACAAGTTGATCCCTCGGTTCATTGGGCCTTTTGAGGTACTTCAGAGGATCAGAGAAGTGGCTTACAAGCTTGCCTTGCCACCTACCTTGTCGAGTGTGCATCCAGTATTTCATGTTTCTATGCTCCGAAAGTATATCGGCGATCCATGCCATGTGTTTGGATTTTAGCACGGTTCAGTTGGATAGTGATATGACTTATGATGTGGAGCTGGTGGCCATTTTGGAGCGGCAGGTTCGGAAGTTGAGGTCAAAGGATATAGCTTTAGTGAAGGTGCATTGGAGAGGTCAGCCTGTGGAGGAGACCACTTGGGAGACCGAACGGGAGATGCGGAGAAAATATCCACACCTATTTGAGACTCCAAGTATATTTCTAGACCCGTTCGAGGACGAACGTGTGTTTAAGAGGGGGAGGATGTAACGACCCGGCCGGTCGTTTAGAGAGTTATAGCCCCGTTTCTCCCATTTCTGCTTCTTTTGTGCTTTACAACTGTATTATGTCTTACCCGGTTGGTTAGTTCGGGTCCAGAGTGGTTTTAGAGTGAATTGAGATACTTAGTCTCTTAATTGGAAGCTTAAGTTGGAAAAGTCGATCGGATGTCGACTTGTGGGAAAACGACCTCAGATTTGAATTTTTATGGTTCCGTTAGCTCCGTTAGGTGATTTTGGACTTAGGAGCGCGTCCGGAATGTGATTTGGAGGTCCGTAGTAGAATTAGACTTGAATTGGCAAAAGTTGGAATTTTGACGATTTTGTCCTGTAGTGGAAATTTTGATATCGGGGTCGGATTGGATTTCCGAAAGTTGGAATAAGTTCGTGGTGTCATTTTTGACTTGTGTGTAAAATTTGAGGTCAATCGGACGTGGTTTGGTAGGTTTCGGTGTTGTTTGTAAAATTTAAAAGTTTAGAAGTTCTTTATGCTTGAATCCGGGTGTAATTGGTGTTTTGATGTTGTCTTAAGTGATTCGAAGGTTCGACTAAGTTTGCATGGGGTTATATGACTTGTTGGTATGATTGGTTGAGGTCCCGGAGGCCTCGGGGTGATTTCAGGTGGTTAACAGCTTGATGGGAGTTGAGGAATTGCAGCTGAAGCTGCTGTTACTGGTGTAATCGCACCTGCGGAGTGGGAACCGCAGGTGCGAGCCCGCAGAAGCGAAGGAGGAGCCGGAGAAGTCCAAACACATTTTCATTTTCAAACCAAACTTCACCAAAATCAGATTTTTTAGAATAAATTTAGGAATGTATGGCCAAACGCTAACTTAATGTTATGCCACTTGTCATCCTATCTTTATTTTGTCTCTCCTATATATACTATTATATATTTGACAAGAGGGGTTATTTTGATGGTAAGCGATCTCCACTTCCAACCAAGAGGTTGTGAGTTCGAGTCACCCAAGAGTAAGGTGAGGAGTTGGTGAGGAGTTTTTGGATGGAAGGATGCCGAGTGTGTATTGAAAACAGCCTTTACCTCATGGTAGGGGTAAACTTTGGGTACACAGTACCTAGGTTGTTGTTTTTGATAGATGAGCACCACCTTTCGATAGCGACTAAATCCCTAAATTCACCTGCCCTTGGGCTTTTCTCCTCATTCTGCCATTGAATCAAAAAACCCGATTCTTTTTTTGTTCTTCAAAATTCACAAATCACTCTACTATTAAAAAGATCAAAGATTGAGGTATAAGTTTAATTCTATATCTACTCATTAGTGTTCATATTGATGAATTGATATTTGATTTTTTCTTTAAGTATAGTGAAATGAAAAAAAAATGTGTTCTTTTGCAGAGTTTGAGGTTCGGAAATGGAGAAGGAGAGCTATTGCCTCTCTGCCATCTCACCGTTAGATGCTGTACTTCTTTTAACTATTGGTGTGGTCACAATAGTTATGATTCGAATTGTCTATATTGTATATCGGAGAAGCAAACCGTTCAATCCAAAATCACCACAACCTCTCAGTACTCTTATTGTTTTGGGTTCAGGTCTGATTTTTAATTATCTTTTTAGGTTTTGTTATCTTTTGTTCATCTCATTGTTGTAATTTTCTGAAAGTTTGATTGTAATATAGGTGGTCACACAGCAGAAATGCTAAATTTATTAAATGTGCTTCAAATGGATAGGTTTAAGCCAAGGTTTTATGTTGCTGCTGCTACAGATAATATGAGTCTCCAAAAGGCACGCGTGTGTGAGGATTCCTTGGTTGATAAGGTATGTTACGATGTATTTAATTCAATTGGTCGTTATATTCCGTTTGTGTTCTTTTGCTGGGTCAATTTGGGGAGTCAAAATATAAAGAAGTAAACACATGAAGAAGCCAAGGGTATTAAACATATACTGTATATACATAAAAGATAAACTTTGACCTTGTATATACAATGTTATTTTCCGGGGAAGGGGATTCAGATGAACCCTTTGCGGCTTGCGCCCCCTAGTGCCACCCCTGGATACCATCATGACAGCCTATTAAGATGAAAAGGCAACATGCGAGTGGAATACAATGAATATTCACTTGCTTCTCTGGCCGAGGAATTAAAAGATTTTTTACATTAGAGTGAAGATGACTAGGAGGCACTTCCTCTTGAGAAGTAGTTTGATAGACATTAATTTGCTTACTTTAATGAATCGAAATATCTCCCTTAACTGAATTTTTGTTCAGTGTAACAGATATAGTCAACAAATTTTGTTGCCTATGGTGTAAATTAGGAAATAATGACTGCTTGAGGTACATTCGCCATCCTCAAAATGGTCAGTACTTGCATGGTTTCGAAAATTCATGAGCTCCATACATGCTATTTAAGCTCACTTAAACATTATTAAATGAATTCACTGATGTCTTGGTTTGTTTGAGGCTGCAAGATACTAAGATATAATTGAGTCTAGAGAGATAAGCTCCTTTTCTCTACTTTAACATCCATCACAGAAAGTAAGATTTACTTCGTAGCTGGGAACAAATCTTAAGATATTACAGAAAAACCCCACAAATTCAGAAGCTTCTGGGATGGATCTGTCTGCAACTAAACAAAGCATCGGAAGCTGAAGGCAACAGCTACAGGAAACGAAAGCTCACAAAAACTGGCGTAGACTACTATATCCAAAAGATCAATTAGTATGGGAGATATGTAAGTATGGTAGCCATACAAAGAAACATGAGAATTGTTCTAATATTGCCGAAGATATTTACAAATGCTCGATGGGAGCACATTGCCAACGGGATTTTGAGATTTGTTGAAAAAGGATTTGCTCACAGGAAAAAACACAACCACTAAGACTGTATTGCTGAGGTTACTGAGATTTATCTGGTACGGCCTGAATTTATTTTATCAACAATGAAAGATGAAGAATAACCCCAATCAGAACTGGTGGCACTATTCTTCAGACAAAATTGGATTTCCTTAGCAGGTGTGAGGTCAGGAGATTCATTGGAAGCTACCAAGAGGTGCCTACGACCTTAAAAATTCAAAAATGTGTTTCAAAGTAAATGGAAGGTATCTACCAAAGTCCAGACTTTAATTCCTCTTAGAATTTCCATAAAGAAGAGAAGCGGAGAGGATCCTTACGGTTCAAGCTATCATATCCACGGATTGGTAGGAATTCCTTGCTAGCTATCCTTATAACTTCATACCTAGCTTCATTTTAGGAATTCATAGCTAGCTATCATTTCTATCAATTCTAGCTATCATTTCTATCAATTCTAGCTATCATTTCTCGGAATTCCTAGCAAGCTATCATTTCTAGGAATTCATAGCTAGCTATCATTTGTAGGAGTTAATAGCGACCATTTCTTGGAATCTGTAGCTATCATTTCTAGAAACTTGTAACTATCGTTTCGAGAAATTCATAGCTATGATTTCTAGGAATTAGTATTGTCATTCCTAGAAATTCGTAGCTATCATTCATAGGAATCCATGGCTATCACTCCTAGGAATCTATGGCTATCATTACTAGGTATCCTTAGCTATCATCCCTAAGAATCCCTAGCTATCATTCCTTGGAATTCTTGGTAATGATGGCTAGGAACTTGTAGCTATCATTTCTAGCAATTCATTACTATCATTTCTAGCAATTCATTACTATACTTTGTTGGAATTCACTACTATCATCTCGTATATGGATGACCAAAAACAATTAAAAACAATTGTTTTATCGTTAGTGAACAGAGTTACCTGCTACCTGTTGTTGGTGGGAGGTGGCAGGTATCCCCTGGAATTAGTCGAGGTGCGCGCAAGCTGGCCCCGAAACCACGGTTATTAAAAAAAAATTAAAAATAACTTCTGTGGAATATATTGCAAAAATGAACACTAAGTAAGACTTACACAAAAGAAATATTGCTTAGCGACCTTCTTGGTCTATCTGTCACCATAACTTTCTTAATAATAATTTCTATAGGATTGGTTGGAAAACTTGAAGAGGTTCCGAGCATCATGATGTTTCTCTCAATTTTTGTAGACTTGCAACATCTTGTTGGTAGATTTAGAAAATAACACTTTGTTGACTGATATTCCGAGAAGAAGAACACTTGGGGCTTGTTAGCTAAAACCTTTTCTTTATAGTGCATCAAAGAGTAAACAAGCATATGAATAGTTGTGTAATAATTGGTGTATTTTGAAAAAGCTGCATTCATTCTTGAAATTTTGTTAGTATTATCAGCATATATCTAATACAAGAATGAGTTTATTCATTACTGAGAGTGGTTATTGAAACTTGAAAGTAGCGTGTTAATGGAAAATGTTAGTTATAAAAGACATGTCTTTTCAAAAGGTAGAGTAGTTGTCAAATTCTTTCACTTATGTCTGGTTCATCTATAGGAAAATTTTCTTTCACTTATTGTCTCAATAATTTTGAGACTAAAAAGAGAAACATCTGCATATTTGTACAATTTGTTCCCTTTTTATGCTGAAAACATTTAGCTATCAAGTGTCTGCCCAGCTTTGCTCTATGGTATCTGCTTTTGTCCTTAGAGCTAATCAATGATCTTACTTTTTTTATGTACTTTGGAATCTTCAATTCCAGGTTAAGAGAAAAGTTAGTTTCCTTATAGTAGTACCTTACTTTCTACCACAACATATGCAACCTAGTAGGTCGACTACTCTATCCTTCTTCCCCTCTAATTTTCTGATGCTATATTTTAGATAAAGGAATAGGGTTGCGGTAGGTTGTCGGCCCGCTTAGAAATTGTGAACTCTGTAAATCTCTGAATGTTGAGCCTTAATAGAGCAAAAGGGGTACAGAGAATTCATCTAGCCGATCCCAACTAGCTTTGGGTTGAGGCATAGTTGATTGATTTGATTATTCCTTGATATCGTGTATATTAACAGGTTCACCTCTTATTCTAGGAAGGAGGAGATGCAGTAGGAAGAGCTGAATTCATGCAGATATATCGGAGTCGAGAAGTTGGTCAATCATATATTACCTCTGTTGGGACGACATTGATTGCTATGGCACATGCGTTGTGGTTGATGATCAAGATCAGACCCGAAGTGGTACCAGACAAACTTAGTTCATATTACTTTTTCGGAAACCCCCTTTCCCGATGCAACCTTTCTGCATTTCCAGATTCTTTTTTCCTTTTAAGATCCTGCTTAACTGATTTATATATTTTTTGATATCCCAGATCTTGTGCAATGGCCCAGGAACATGTGTTCCACTATGTGTAATTGCCTTCTTTTTTAAGGTTCGTATGTTAGAGAGTGATTTTTCTGTTTTTTGATTTATTTCGATTTGCTTCAGCATGAAAAAATTGCTTGTTAAACGCTTGATCCCATTAGGTTTGAGGTTGCACATGGATAATATCTGTTATATTCCTGATTTGGGATATCAGGCTCTTAAGAGCTTGGTTTCAGCATGAATCCACTTAACTTTTATTCGTAGAAAGAACATTAAAAGTATATTAGTTGTTAGACCATTTCTATGTTCTCTTTTGGGGCACCATGGTAGGTGTTATTGAGAACTCTATTTACCAAATTTCGAGCTTATTTTGTAATCCTATCATACTCCAACAACCATTGGCCCTTCCTCTATTAAAAAAATAATAAATAGAGAAAAATAAACGAGAACAAATAGATGAAAAGGGAGAGAAACAGTTAATAAACTGAACAATGGATTAGAGATATCCCTCAGTCAGCTTGAATCATTGACCTTGATAGCTCGGTGAGGGGTTAATCAATCATTTCCATTACAGTAGGATTCGGTAAAGCTACTTGCATTTTTGTTTTACTTAGCTGACAATTTGAGACGCTAATGAAACTTTATAGCTTCAGGTCTTGGGAATAAGGTGGTCATCTGTTTTCTATGTGGAGAGCATTGCAAGAGTCAGGAAACTTTCTTTGAGTGGTTTGCTTCTTTACAAGCTACACATGGTTGATCAGTTATTCGTCCAATGGCCACAATTGAAAGAGAAATATCCTCGAGCTCATTATGTGGGTTGTCTTATGTAAATAGAGTTGTTCCCAAGGTACGTCTCATAGTCGACCTCCTTTTATGCTCTTGGAGGAACTTAATAGACTTGGTTTTCGTAACGGATGCCCTTCTTCTCTTCGACAGTAATTTTGCTGTCTTCGTGAGCTAAAAGTTGATAATTTTGAAGTTATATTCACTGACTTGAATACACTTACTGGTCACATATAATTGAAAAGATCGACAGGATTTTTTTGCTATCGAAGTTGGCTTTTCCTTTTAAGAATGTTTTAGAGAACAGTAACAAGGTAGTTGAGTTGATGCGTTTGATGTTCAATTGCAATTGCAATGCTGTGTCAGTGTGTGTGTTTCAAACTACTCATGAGCATTACTTTTCTGTAAGATTTAATCTTAAAGCTCTAAGCTTTAACTCTCATCAGAAGTTCGTAGATTTATGTCACTATGCAGGTTTCCATATTAAGAAAATAGTGACGATTAGTACTCCACAAAATTATATAACATCCATATTCCCTTTATGTTATTGCATTTAATTTCCTGGAACTATTAGTTAATTAGCGTCAATCTGAAATTGAAAAGGCGTACGTCCTAAACTCATCATCTGGGTCAATCATAACATTCAAGAAAAATGACATATTTAAACTAATTATGTATGTGTGTGTATGTATATATACAATTGAAAGAACTTATTCAAAGAGTTGAATAACATTATCCCTCTCACCTAAATAACTTAGAGGCAGGTGAAATAAAAAAACAATAATTTAAAGACTAACTAAACATCTAAATAGACTAAATACTTGGACAAACACCAGAACAAAACAGAAATACTGCTACTTCACATACCCTCGAATCGAGCAGGACGAACATCAGGAAATTTTTGTACTATACCAGAAGAAACATTTTCAATCAAAACTTGACAAGTAGGGCAGTGAACCGAAGTTGTAGGATTACGTTCAGGCGTGTTAATCCAGGACAAATCTCCCAACAACATATTCAAATAACACCTTGTATGCATTGAATGTCCGCAGGGCTCAGCAATAATAAACCACTTACGGCGAAAGTGTGGATACTCACAGCAACCAGAACGGAAATTCAGAAGCATCTCGTCGTTGTGCCCTAGAGGGATAACAGGTGCCAATGGCAACTGCGGATTTGGTGGTTCTAAGCAAGTTGAAGGCGGATACATGCTGTTGAAATAAATAAAACTGGTTTTATCCTCTAACGGACGCTTGCATGTAAAAGTACTTCAGGTCAGTAATAAATTTAACGTCACGTTAGTAAAAGAGGCACTCCACATGGACTGGATGTGCAAAACATTCCATTGGAAAGACAATTCGTTGGCTTTTGCGACTTGGAACTTCTGTTGTGTATGGTGATACTAGTGTGCGTCAGCCCGAGCCCAATCATCGTAGCCAAATTCAAATACATAAGAAATTGCTTATGAGGATACTTTAAAAATCTATGTTTACTTGACGGTCAAAAGGAATGGCAAATCAAGTTCATAGCAGATATAGAAGAACACTTCATGCAGCTAACAGGAAAGACAATCTAATTGCACTAATCACAGCAAAACCAAAATGTAGGAGAATGTTTGATTTTGTAGATATAGAGACATCCACACGAGTAGTTACATTGAAGCAGTATTTATATTTCTGACAAAGTATGCATCAAACTCCATCTTCAAAGGTATGCCACAAGTGTCAAACTTCATCTTCAATGACAAAGCTACTGTATAGATACGCAAGCGTCAAACTCCATCTTCAAAGGTATGCCACTGATTATTTGTCGCGAGAATGAATACTGGTGAGGAGAGAAAAACACTCTCTAACAAAGGATGTTAGTAATGAAAATAATGTTCCCAAATATCTGCAAGCAACAAAAAAATGTCACAAATATGGAATGCAGAGTTTTCGAGCGTGAGATCTTCCACTATATTGGATTGGCATTATTACAGCAAAAAATTTCAGATTTTAAATGTAAAAACAAGAAAAACCGAAGAGAGATTTTTCAAGGCAGCAGTTAATGTTGAAGCAACAAAAAAATTCAAGAAGAGTAGCAAGTCGGGACGAATTGCCAATCTTGATAGCCCTCCTGTTCACAAGATTCGTAAGGAAAAGTGCAGTCTCAAATAAGGAGTTGGAGACCCAAGTACAACGTTGAAATATCTATTTGACTAATAACTCACCTAAGTTGTGGTCACAAAGATACTTTGACCTTCTAACATCTTCTGTATCTGGTTTTTTAAGTCTCTGCACATTTAAATGTAAGGCATAGAGTTTTCAACTACACTTTCTGTACCTATTTTTAAACACCTTGCATGTAATTTGTGTTTCCTCCTAAAAGAAAACATGTAGTTGTATCTCAGAAGAATTCGGTGCATAAAGAGCATATATTAACAGGATAACTCCACGAAGATGAGAAGCCTATCCATAAGCATGTCAATCAACATGTTCAGTCAGAGGACTCAATTTTTTTTAATAAAAAAATATAGGTGTCAATTATAGGACCCTTAGTTTACTGAAAGAGAATGTTTCGAACTCTTTTAAGGATTATTTGGTGGTGCGGTCAAATTCATCTATAAATTACGATAATTTATGTGACTTATCAACAGCAAAAGAACTCTAGTTGTGTGTCGAGACAACAATTTCTAGTTTAAGGGATAAGCTCCTTCACAATTATATATGAGTATGAACTTCAGCTAACAAAGCAACAACAAACTACACATTGCATTTTCTTATGGCATTAACAATATATGTCTACATATACAACAATGGTAGATCTCCATAATCAAATAGAAACATGCTGCACTTATTTTTCTTAAGAAAGGGAAAAGGGAATGAAGAAGAAGAACGAACTGAACTCAACTTTTTCACTAAGAACTGTTTTCTATGCACTTCCATTACTTTGATTTTGTTTATATCAATTTCTCTCTCACTTGTTCTTTCCATTGCTAATTGAACAGAATTACCTCATTAAATACTTATTGAACATACTAACAGAATCTACTTGTTTATTTCTCATCCAGTAATAAAATATATATACATATAATTTATCTTTTAGATACCCAGTGTTGAGTTTTTTCATAAGTCAGATCCATCCCCATTGTTTATCTCAGTCATCCTGCTTTGAAAATTTAAAGACTTCAAGTTGAATTTTTTTGATAAGTAAGAATTCAACTTGAAATTACATGGATATGTTTCCACTAAAAGGCAAGTCCTTATTTTTCAGCGTTTAGGATCAACAGCCACATCTGTCATATTTGTGTGGGCATCGATGTCTCAGCTTCACAGCTATTAATATGACTATCATAAAAAGTACTCTTCCATCATGGCCCAATCCGAGGTTATACGGAAGAAATTGGTCAGATCCCATACACGGATGACATAACTCATATCATTGCTATAATCCATGCTTACTACTTTTTTTAGTAAAACGAAAAAAGCAATCTTTGAATATTGACACGCAAAGTGCAGCGATCAGTAAGTCGTTACGAAGCAGGGTGATCAAGACATGAAGGGGAAATGGAGAAGGACTTAAGCAACTCTTAAGACCAGCTATTCATGCACATAATATGTTTATTCTATAAATAGGACAACAGAATCTTATGTAGAGGACCAAATTGTAAAGTCAAATAGAAGTAAATTATGTGCCTTGTAAGTTGTTGAATGATAGATTTGAATGTTGCAAAAAATCTGTTGAAAAAAAAAATACAACAAAATATTATTAGTGGTTTCACGCATATAATCAAACACCTTAAACGTGCACGGTGCAGTAGTGCTCAAGGTGTTTTAAATGAACCTCATCTTGCATAAAATACGTAAGGAAGAATATGTAAAAGATTACAATTAGAAAATAACTTTTCGGCGAAGAAATTCTGACTGCATAATGTTTATGAGTTATAGCTAAAACCACCAAAAGTAATCTCAATTACCGGGTATTTTGGAGATAATCTTGCAGAGGTTTTGATATTAGCAGAAAAGCACTCAAAATTCCAGTGCTGGCCTACAGATTTATCATATTTACTGTCAATGTGTAATTGAAAAGAGAAATTAAAAACAAAACTCTAAGAAAACGCGAACGAATGAGAAAAGTAAGAACAATCAGTTGGTTAGGTATATTCTCAAACACCCTAGGTCCATCAGAGGGCAAACCTGATATGATTTCTAACATGTATGGGAAATCTAGCAAGATAATGTCCAAAAGAACAAAAAAGCTACCAGATATCCACCAAAATTCTGTTGGCAATAACAGGGTGCGTTAAAAAAAAGGCTGAGTATAGAAAAGCTTAACTGGACAAGATTAAGCATATAGCAGAAAAATTAAGCACATAAACAAAATTAAGCACACACCAGAAAAATATAGAACTTGAATTGAGAAATTTATGAATTTGACAAAAAGAACCTCGACTACAGATGAATGCAAGCATGACATATTGACATTTGCCAACACACCAAGCAAGAGGAGCAAAAGATTCAAACTAAACTCACGGGTAAGAGCAGACAGTAGACGGAACCACGGAAGCAACCAAATCAGAAGTACAATCAGAACAAAGGACAAACGATTGGAGGCAAAATTAGTAGAAGCATCATTTATAGAACAAAGAATAATGAAGAGATTCACAGATTGTAATACTCTAAACCATTTAGCAACACAAAGCTATATTCAAAAACTCCACTCTTTTTAAAAATGTCACCTTTCTACAAAATAGCAGATCAAAAAAGAGACTATTGATGAGGAAAAAAACTCTGACTAAACAAGCAAAATTCATCAGCTTTCAACATCTAAGAACTGCAAGGAAACCAAGTCCGCATAGCAGAACGAAAAGTAGGCGCATTGGAGCAACAAAAATTTAGTGTTGCAACAGCTTGTTCCCCCCCCCCCCCCCATAATTGAACATCAAATGTGAAATTATACTAAGAAAAGAGCACCCACACGATGATATAGATGACTAAGTCGGGACTCGAGTGTTAAACTCTTGCCCAACAATGTTCTTAAACTCATGAAAGATATCTTTGCAGTTATCAGTTCAACCAAATAAATCATCACCTAAAAAGTTGATATTGGAGAAAAATTGCACAATATGGCAACATACTGCTGAAAACAACGCTTAAGCAACAGATTACTTTATGTTTCACCATTTTTTAGCCACTACAATGAAAACACATGTATCATAATTCCGCAGAAATCCAACATAAAAAATAATTAAGAAAACAATCTGTACCAAAAATTCAAAACTAATGTACAAAAAGCTTAAAACTTTTCATATAAAGATGGCAAATTGGAGTACGCAAAATCCCATAAGCTTTTTACAATAGAGATGAAGGAAAAGACCCTGATTAAATAGCCTACGACCCTCCCTCTCAAATTCTACAGCAGGGGAATTGCCATTATTATCAAATTAAGAGAGGGGGGAGTAGAGTTTTTCTTTTGTTTAATTTAACTAACTAAATCCCATAAGTTTTTTACAATAGAGATGATATACTAACGCCATGAAGATGAAACTGTGTAATTTCACAAACAGTCGCAACCAACCGTTTACCCAATTTGAACAAAAGAAAGAAAAAACGAAAAGTCACCTTATAACTAACACAGCCAACAAGAGAAGATTCAAAAGACAGGAAAGTTGGAGAGCAATTGAGTATATCGGAAAACCTGGATAAAGAGCAGTAGAGGCGCACGTCAGAACCGGGGAAACTACGGATTCCACGTCTGTTAAAAAAAGTTGCAGTTTTCCCAAAATGTCCTTGACGACCCCAAGCTCCTCAACTGTCCTTTATTAGTAAGAGGAATAATAGCAGTAGTAAGGGTTGCCCGAGTAAAGCCCGGGCCAACATGAACAAAGCTATCTGCTGTAAGTAAAGTTATAATGACAATGTCGGCAAAGAATGAGCTTGCTTGTGTGGGAGAGAAATAGAAGACTACGGAGCTACTACAGGAATGTTATAAGCAAAGGCAATTGTTAGTATTTCCTTATAGGTTTCCCCAACTATGCCACAACCGAAGCTAGCATTGTTGCGAGCTAATGCTGAATTTATCGTGGAAAGTTCCATTAGAACAAAGTTATGAGATAGAGTAAGGTTAAATATTGGAAAAATTAACACCTATGTATACCAAGAAAATTCATTTGAAAAAAAAAGAACTCCTACACTGCACCCAATATAACATATATATTAGATATATCATCTGCTACTGCAGATAGGCTGAAAGCTTCAATTATGCCAAATCTTAACCTATGAGAAGACACCAAATAAAATAGCATTAATTGATTTAATTCTACTTTTCACATTATCATATGTAAGAAGAACAAATCTAACTATTGGCCTCAATGACTTCACCGTTTCATACTACATGACTCAATACAAAGTAAAAGATATCAACTAAACATGGTAGATGCATTAACTTATTTCTCTGCTGCACTACTCCATCAAAAGCATAGGCACCATTGCTAAAACTTAACTTTCTGGAAATTTAGTTAAAACAGGAAAATAGTGCTATGATCTGTGTCTGCTATCTCCTTCAAAAGTAACTTTTATTGCCGCAAGCAAGGAAGTACTGAGCTGTTCAACAACTTGGTCAAGGAGAACTATCAATAAGCTAATTATGGTATCACTTTGGATATTATTGTTTAAATAAATGTTAAATTTTTTATAAGGATTACTGTTTAAATGTTAATATTAAGATTCAGTTTGAAGAATTCCCTTTTTTCTTTCCTGTTCATCGTGACAGACAACAAATAATAAATTTAACATGATACAATAAAAAAGCGTCAAAACATTCGTACTATTTCAGATGTATCTTCGGGAGACAAAATGAGAATATCCCAAGTCCTAGAAGCAGGTACATGTAACATGAGGTGAAGCAAGGTTGTTCTTTCCATTAAACTGATTAAAAAGAATTAACAAGGAGTTGTCCATTTGCCAGTAGGAGTTGCTGGATGGCACATTCTTCACCAAGCGGAATGCATCTTTTTTATGGGTGTTATACTTTATTTTCCTCTTAGATTAATCTATTACTAACTGCTTTGATGCTCAAACCTAAGCCTGAAATATTTTCAATGAACCAATAGCAAAATTAAATGAGCTCTCTTTAGCAGAACACTTCTCTAGTCTTTCGTCATCTCTATCAGGATGGCTGAGCCAATTTCGTGAGGTTCTGTTCTCAATGTACTTACCTATGTGTCTTCAGTCTGTTCTACATCCTTGCCTTTATCAGGAGAGATGCTCCTCAGCTTATGTTTCCTTCAATAGTTATTGTGATCTTTTAACAACGGACCTGTGCATTAACAGAGTGTTTCGCAAATAGGTCTGAGAGAGAATATACATGCCAAAGAAAAAGTCTTACACTGAGCATCCATTCCAAGGATTTTGCTTGTATAAATACCCTAGCAACTAATAGAATTAGTTTAAGTTTGGACCATAATTGACTCTTGTTTGAGTGTGTCGAGACCAACGATACCAACGTCTAAATCTCCTGATACCAACTTCCGAACAATGTATTTTGGCTGTTGAAACGAAACTTCCAGATTGGATATCTGCAACCCACAAAGAAAAAGAAGTCGTGTAACTAAAGTAAATCATGTGTTCTCCTGAATAATAAGCTCTAGATTTCCAAAGAGATAACCCAAAAGATGCAAAGCTTAAATGAGAGCTTTCAATAAGTATGAAAATGCCAAATATTCAATAATACAGTCTGCCATAATATCAAACTGAGTGTGAAGTACAACAGTCAAGATATTCACCATATCTTGCTCTAGAGACTTATAGATAACAATGTTACCACCAGCAGAAATGCGATGTCACTTCCCTTTAAAGTGGAAGAATACCTCAGTTACTATCCAATATATTGGTAGAGGTAATCTGAACTTAAAATAGTCCAGAAGGACATCAATAGGAAAAGCCTTAAAATAAATTTTAAACAGTGATTTACTCTAGAAATTACTTCCAATGCCACAAATGCAATATCAGGATCATTTATCTAATTTTTGTGCAGCTTCGTCAACTTATCCACCTAAACACAACATTGTAATTAAGGGTTTATTTGTAAAACCAAAACAACCAGTTTAACATAAAACCATGAGTTTTTATAAAGAATCTTAATCAGAATTGAACATAAATGTTTCTGTAAAAAAGCATGCCAAGAGAACTCCATGTGTGTGGGTTTTATCGTTAATATAACATAGTTTATCCCACATTTATAGAAGCTTACTTCTGGGTAGAATGCCCAAAGAGCTTTGGCTTGGGTGCTCGAACTTCCTATGAGATGTTTTCTCCTTCAATATGTTAAAAAACGCAATATAAAAACAATCAGTTAAGCTTCAATCTAAAACAAATTAGAGTGAGCTATACGAATTATCTGTAACCATTCAGCTCACTTTGGCCACAATACTACTTCGCTTATAAATATTTTTTATTATACTGAAAAGCAGAAGCATGTAATGTAAACCATCAGTAGCAAATTAAATATGAACCTGTTTGGAAGAGTAGCATTTTGTAGTACTATTTCTGAGTCACAAACGCCAGCAAAAGAGCAGCCACTAACATGTTCGTTATAGTCTACCACTACAACTGGAATAAGAAAGAAAAAAAGGTTACACAAAATACTTTATTAAAAGTAAGATATGGAAATATGTGTATACAAAATAATAAAGCATGGAAAGAACAGAAGATCTACGGAATCATCTTATGTCGAAAACATAAATCGGCTGCCTTTCGAATGATTTCATCATAATCAATGTTATATGCAGAATGATCATCATCGCTTGTCGGCGTAGGTGGCTGAATCAGCAATGTTATGCTATTCGAATTTTTTGTTCTCGATAATGCAACATAAAGTTGACCATGTGAAAATATAGGTTCCCCCAAAATAAATCCCTACAAATCTAATGTTTGATCCTATGCTTTATTTATAGTCGTAGCAAAACAGACTCTTACTGGAAATACGATTCATGAACAGTAATCGACACACAGATATAACCAGTATAATTGAAGCCACCTGTGTTTCATTTTTAGAAAAATTGCCTTCTTGCCTAACATTCTAGAAGGGGAAAAAAGGAGTTTACTTTCAAATATCAGTCCATCTAAAAATGTTAAATCAATAAAACATCTCACTTGAAATTAGTTTGATGCTTCTCTTGGTTTTGTTCAACTTGAATATCGAATAGAACTTGTGGTGCGAAAAGGAACTTACAAATAGCAGATATACGCAGAAGGCGAGAAAACACAAGAAAAGAAGAGGAGCACAAAACAGAACTCACCGGATAGTAGATCCACAGAAAACACAGCTAAACGTAATAGTGCCAGAGAACAGAAAAAGAGATGAGAAAAGGAATTTGAGGAACCGAAAAATTTGTGCGAATTTTTGAGTTTCAACCTGTCTGGAATTACCCTGGAATGATAGTAAAAAAGAGCATAGAAGAGACGGTAGTAAGGATTAGAACTGCCTGAGGGAGAATACAGCAGCAACTCAAATTTTAGGGATATACACGTCAGAATTGGGGAAACCACGCATATCTAATTCTTCCCTCATCCGGCACAACCCACCCTAACAGATCATGTTTGAAGACTGTAGTGTTGAGTACGTTGACATGTCAACAGAAGATTGGAAATTTTGTAACTATCTTCTGTAATCAGGTTTTTGTCCCAGCTTTTCATTTAAGGTTCAATCTATTATTTGTCCCAGTTTTTTCTGGACGACCGACAGAAAATGATGGACCAACAATTTAAACAATTACAACACAGCAGCTATTCCAAAAATCAGGAAAATAAGAAATCAAAACTCACCTTATAATTGTACAACCAACTGGAATAAACTGTCCACGAAGAGAAGACTCAAACAGACAAAGGAAATTGGAAGAGAGTTGAGCAACTGTGACGAAGACCAGTGTAGAGACTCTGCAAATCCGGAGGAAGCAGAGTATTGAAGCCGAGCATTCGTTTGAGCGGTGTAAAGGCCAAAACTAAAGCGCGTGTCAAAACTAAAGTAAGGTTAGCACGTGGCTTAGGCTAAAATATTTGCAGTTTTCCCAAAATGCCCTTACGACCCCAAGCTCCTCAAACTGTCCCTTAATAAGACCTTACGACGCCAAGCTCCTCAAACTATCCCTTAATAAGATATACTTAGTGGGAATGGCCCGGGCCCAAACTTCATAAAAATAGCAACTTATATTAATTTATAAAGAAAATAAATTACATTCTATAGGGAACAAATATGAATTGATTTGTTAAACATTATGATCTCTGTGAGTCTGAGACGAAGAGCGTCGCGATCACTCTAAATTATTCCTTGGATGACAGTAAGTTTCTTTCGATTTAGTCTTAGAAAGTTGGATATATAGCAGAGCAAAAAAAAAAAAAACTCAAGCCAAAAAAGAGGTCATATTTACTGCTAGTCTTTCAACCCACTATTTACATCAGTTACAACACTAATATATTTTACTGACTAACAAAAAAATGCCAGTAAGTTACACAAAGCGAACTGCATTGTCCATATTTTCTGCAATATTGAAAACAAAAGGACGTCAGTAACGGCAAGTGACAACGTATTTGGTAGCTGAAAAAAGTAGATGTTATTCTTTGTATTACCTGTCAAACACATGCTAGCGATCTTCAAACACGTATGTACATATCAGGAGAAGACGTATATACAGGCATTTTTTACAGAGTTATAACACCCTGCGAACAAAACATACGTAAGATCTATAATGATGCCTTTTTTCGTCAACCAAAATTTTTATCAGTGAACCACAATTTATATTGAAAAATATGTTGCATAATCCTAGTCAGTTATACCAATACAAGGAAAATAAAAGTGCAAGGTAGAAAGTATAAATCAATTCAAGCACAAGAATGTCTTAGAAAACTTGTACGGATACAGTAATACTACTTTATAAGTAATTTTTTATCAGGAATAAGAAGTGTAACAATAATCAGTCAATGCAGCAGTTATGTAATATATTATCATAGGAACTTAGAGAATTCTTTTCTAGACATGAACAATGGAATATTACTGATGTTTAATGAAAGATAGTGCACTTGAAATTTAGCTAACAATGTATTGTCAACATTATCAACACAATAATGTTTGCTAATGACCAGGCAAATTAGGAGTCGAATGAAACTATTGCTTTCTCTGTCTGTTATTTTTGGATTGGCTGCTGGAGGGCGTTCTTTGGAGAGGATGAATGTGAGCGAATTAGAGCTTATGAATGAATATAGAATGGAATGGAATATGCAATAGCCTTTTTTTTTATTTGAAGTTTCTTTTGATACTCCTACATCAGAAGTCAAAGAAGTTATTCTTGAATATGAATAACAAGGTCCTAAAAGTTTATCACCTTTAAGTATGGAAAAAAGTAATGAAAAAGTAGAGATAAAGTTTATTAACCTTCATTTTTTCTTGGGGGAGTCTCCAGTTCAGTTTGTTGCCTCTTTGTTGCCTCTTGGTAGAAGAGCCACCTTTAGTAGTTAACTCGTTGTTCAGCTCTTCTCTGGGTGTAACTTGTTCCACATTCGACTGAATGTTGTCTTCGTTTTCTATCTCTTTCTTGAGTTCAACATTTTCCAATTTAGTGTTACTGCTCTCTCCAATTTCTTCAGAGGCTACTGGTGCGGGCAATTGAAACAAATCTTCCTTCACATAGTAGGACACAATGAACAACCGCGTATCAGAAGTTCTAGAAAATGTTTTTCTCAGTTATATCTTGAAGAGTTTATGAGGAAGACACTGTCGAACATGTTCAAGAGGTAATGGTTGTTCCTGCAGGAGAGAAAAAAATGAATTAACACATCAAGATAGTGGTCAAAAGTAATATACTCTGAATTAAATTGGATGTTTTAAGCCTATGAAGTACTTGGGATGCAGAGGCTACAAGCTTCTATAGCGTTTAATTAAGCCAATTGTAATATTTAAGCGACCTAAAAGAGATGTTTTAGTTATCAACAGGCATGTGGAAATGGAGGTATAAACAGACATAATCAGTACTTTAGCAAGAAAATTGTTGACAAGCTCTCTGCATCGGCAGTAACTAACATTGCCGAGCAGTACAAGTCAGATGATGAACCAACAAAGCAACATTGAATAGTCAGGTAACAACTTAGAATTAATCAATTAACAAAAATGCATTGCTGGGAACAAAAAAGTACGTAGTTGTGTAAGGTAAAATAAGTCAACATCATTTTGCCTACTACAGGCAAACAAAATCTCGTTTTTTCCTCGTTTTGATGCTCTTCTTGTCTCTCACTCTTTGTTTTTTCTCTCCTTTTTCATCTTCAAAGAAATAATCAAGAACTCAACTTTAGGTTCTAATTTTCAGTTACCAGTGAGATTCAATCCAAGAATTTTCAAGGGGTTAATGTTAATGTCCTTTCAAGACACTTTCTTGAATTTTTAGAAGGAAGAATAACGACATTTGAGAAGAATGGTTTGTTCTAATTACACTTGAGTAAGTATTGGATGATTTGCAGTTCTGTTTTTTTAGTGTTGGTGTATGGTCCAATTTGCGTGCAGGTCAACAAATTAATCGAGATATCAGTTATCTCCTACAAAGGCAAACATCAAGGAAGACAGAATTGGAAAAATTGAGAGTAAACTTGTTTTCACGATATCATAGTTTTAAAAAAGTTTCTCCTGTTGCCATCAACAACGTACCTTAACTGAGATTATTTCACAGATATCTGCGGCGGTCATGTCAAGAAATTTCTCTCCTAATTCGCCTATTAATGTCGCAACAGCTGATCCATTGTCATCTGTCATTACAACCTCAAAGCAGGCCCTAATATGCAATTAATTTACGTTATTTAATTTTCATAAAGCCAATGACAGAAGAAACTTTTTTTGTTTGAAGATGTCGAACAAACATATTTTATTAAGCTCGGACTCTAAGCTGCAATAACCTGGGTGTTAACATCGCACGTTGCTTGCAGCTTGCACAATGAATAATTTTCGGCAAATGAGTTCTGTACTGCTGCCCGCAGTGGGAACACAGTAATTCATAGAAATCTTGGTCACCAGTCGGCAATGATAATTTACCTTCCACGTAAAAGAGTTGTATCTGCGAAAGAGGGGAATAGAAGTAGATTTATTGAGTTGGGATAAAAATACTAAAGTAGTCTATATGTACACATATTAGCATGCATGAAATACACATACATGAGGTTGTGACTGGATATCAGCAATTGGGACAGTATCATTGTGTTCTGCCGCAAGCACCAGAGACGAATCAACCGCCGAAAAATTTTGCTGACTGTATCTCATCAATCTTGGTCGGTTGTCTCTGACCCTGTACGTGTATAGAGGCATTTCAATGGCAACAAAATGTGAGGTAGATTTAAAATGACACAAAAAGGTTGTGACAAACTTTAAAAACGTAGGAAAAAGTAGGAATAGGTTGTTTCAGTGACAAATTATTGCGCAGATTACACCAATAACACGGAAAATTAACAGAAAGTACCAAAAAAAAATACATCTTTTAGTTGACCACAGTTATAATGCATATAACATAATATTTCAGTTGGCTAGAGCTCCAACATATAGTACATATATGGTATGTGGACATAGAGTGTAGACACGTTCTAAGAATACAAATAAGAAACTCTGGTTATTAGCTTCAGTAACTGCAGCAGGAAAAGTTCCTGTTGGAAGAATAAGTTAATTTTGCAGAAATTTAGTCAACATTGAACAACGATATCACCTTATTTGTCAGATTGTAGAGCAACTATCCCCAACAAGCAACACGGTGCAGTGCTATTTCATAGCTGATCAAAGGAATAACAGTACATATTGGAAGCTCATAGAAGTACTGGTTGTTCTTACCAATGTTACATATACCATACCAAAATACTCACCGAATATAAGGGCAAAGTCACACATCCCCAAGAACTGTTCAGTAAATTATTTTGGTGAGAAAATTTGCATATAAGCTCTAAGATCTTAAACTCATAAAGTTATGTTGTAAAATGAGATGCAATGTAGTTCAAAACCATTTCAATAAAGATACACATATACCAAGTTGTTATAAACTTGTAATTAACTGAAAGAAAATTTTTGAACTTATAGCATGCTAAGCATGTCCCTTTTTCTTGGGAAGAAGGGAAACACGGTAGTACAATAGGGAATTGCATATGCTGGACCATCTAGTTTTACCCGCACATGTTTAGTTTGCATATAACTAATTAACGAAATATAAAATTCGATTATATCAATATTTGTTCCATACCAGTTCAGAAGTCTTCCAACTTGAGGATATGGTAGATTTATTAGTATGACCGAGTTGTACCTTGTCGACAATGATAATCCTATATGACACATTATGTTAGTAAAGAATTCACAACAGACCTCTTGCAATACCCAAAAAACAAAAGCGTAATGTTTTCCATACCAACATAGTTGGTTCACGTAATTCGTTTTGCTACAATTATTGGATATTCAGCAACCTGTGCAGCGAGGATGCTTCCATCAGCGTCGGCGAGGTCTTCCCACAGCGTAAGGATAGTAGGCCTCATACTACAGTAAAAGAAATGGACAATAAGTGACATTACCTAATAAATAAAAAATAGAAGTCTTACAATGTTAGCAAGAGTAGTAAAGAAGAGGATGTAAATATATAGCAGAGACAATTCCGTAAGACCGTAATTCAAACAATGCTCTAAGAAGTAAGTAACATGTTCGCGCAGGAGAGTGGAGGTTGGCAGAAAGGTTTTTTAAATGATGCATCTTGCGTGTCTAAGCATACAAATGCAGCATAACCTAAATAGTTTGCAACTGTCACTGTATTTTCTAAAATTTACGCAGCGAATACATAGTAAAAATATATATTTTAGGGCCCAAAAAAGATAACAAATAAATTACCTGATAGATTGCCGGGTATAAGGATTGAGAAGAGAATTTTTCTGCCTATATAGGAACTTAAGAACTTATCTAAATAGTTTTTCATATGTTAATATATTGCACTTTATCATTCTTTGTTAAGTTTTTTTTGTCAACCAAAAATATTTCTACAAAAAGTTGTAACTGACGTAGAAGAGGAAATAGGGGAGTATTTGGAGAAATAAGACACGTCTATCTAATATATTAGAGTTAGCTGCATATTAAAATCTTATCTAATGGATGATCTTCTAAAATGAGTAACAAACTTTCTTAACTCATATTATATATGAATCACGTTTTAGCTACAAAAATGACATGGACAATAGAAAATGAGGAGTTTTGATTTCCCACTGACTAATGAAGTCTTCTTGACTAAGATGTGTCAGATGGTAGCAACCAATGTTACATTAAAAAAGGCAGTAATGGACACATTAAAAAAACAGTGATAGACACATTTCAGACTTCTTTGCATTTCTTTTCTTGTGAGCAGTATTGGATTTTACCTAGGCCAATATACAAAATAAAAATTTGTACTAAACCATGGTGATCACTGAAATGTTGTAGTTCAAAATGTCAAGACAAAGAGAAAGCTGGATTACGTCCGAAAGCGTATACAATTTCTTTTTGGAGATCTTATGCCTTGTTCTATTCATAGAAAGATAAAATTTGTTGAACAAAACGGTAAGGCAAGTGGCATAGATCAAGCTCAAGGTGCAATAAATGAGTCTGGAGAAATTTCTTCCTGGCAGCTTTAGTCGAAGAAGGTGACACTTATGAGGAGATGGCTGAGATTATAATCTCATGACATTATAACTTCTTAATCGAAGGTATCTGACCAAAGTAATCAACTGAATAAGACGACATCGTCGTACAGTATCTGGCTATATATTTATAGCCAGTTTTTTTTGCAAGCTGTAGCAAAAGTAATAAACTAAATAGAGTGCCAGCAGACTTACTTGGTATCCATTACGATGATTTCACGACATTTGTTACTGTTAGTGCCAGCATACTTTATCGAGCCACATTTCACCACAATGGCAATTATGTCTGTTTAATGGACATTGCAAGCGGCTTATAATTTAGACCAATGTACAGTCTCAGAATGTAAGGATACGAATAAATTTAATTGTCAGAGAGTACTACGCGTAAAATAATGGTTACCAAATTCCGTATTTCGCTGTTGCTCGTGCAAATATGCAAAGGGTACAGTATTCAACCTCGTCGGCGGTGGGAGCAGTGGGTCCTGTATGTTATCATCTTTGACCTCTTCGACGACAGTAAATTTGTCGATAACCTATTCAAAACGGTTGATAAGTACTCCGTAGGGTAAAGGAACCCTCACTTTTGCAATAGATATCAAGTAAGTGGAAAACGGGGTGAGCTTGTCTGCATACTTTTCTATGTCTTCCCCGTACAGAACAGCGACTACTTGCTCTTCCTGCATTTTCATAGAATGATGACTTACTCAACTACCCGTGCGGAAGTGTATCCATATAAACACATGGAGACATACAAATGCAAAATATTGAAATATTAAAATAGTAAACAAGTACAGTATGAGCAGCCTCAAACTCATGAAACACAATTGATAACTAATCTATACAAGAATTGCAATTTGTAGAGCGCTACCAAAAAAAGGGCCCGAGGAAGAATATTAGTCAGTCATAATGCATAGCTAAAATTGTTTCATACCATTGACCTAAAGTCAGTATGACTCTTTGAACTAAAGAATGTGTAGTTGAACTCCCCTCTCTCAAATGTAGATCTCATCCAGCAAAACTAAACAGAATCCACTGTATTGCATCACAAAATCTGGAAAATAATTATATATGTCTAAAACGTTAAAATGAGAGAAGAAACTGACTCGGGAAACTTTTTGTGACAACCCCAAAAAATCTGTAAGTTTTAGCTACTTCTATTATGAGGCCAATCCGAAGCTTCCACCACTTTTAGCTACTTTTGTTACGAGGCCACCATCTCAAGATTCCACCAGCTGTTTTTTCTTTTCTACTTCTCAATTGGAATTTAGGGAGCAAGGGAAAACTAAATGCACAGGCTATTGAGAACATGAAAATTTGGACAGAACTATGGAAGAATAATGGCGTAAACAAAGTTGTTTGAGGTACCTTGTTACTGTTCGAAACAACTTTGGATGAGATTGACGATATTTCGTGCTTATTCTCACCAATAGTCCAGTAGTAATGGTAAAGAAAGCAAGTTAACAGTTCCCTATGGATGAGACCAAATAGACCTGTTACCAAGTGTGGTTCGTATTCCAGGCGGCAAGAAAGTAAAAAATGCTCTTGGCAAAAAGAAAAATTAAAATGATGTATACATTAATTAACTGAGAATTGGTATTACATGGAAAATGCATAGTCTAGCAGTCAAAAGGTTTGCAGCAAGGTAGTAAATAAAATTAACTTCAAAGGATCGCAAATTAGCAGGATGAATAATAACTTGATACGATGTATGACTGCCAAAGGACATTGACGTATTAGCTACTCGTATTATTATCAGCCAACTACATAAAATGTTTCAAGGACAACAACATGATTTCAATAATCTGTCAATTATGAAAGTGTAAGTTTACTACGTTAGAGGAAACGTCTACATTTAATCCTTCAGCTTACTAAATAAAAGTATATCTGATCAGTTAACACAAGGAAAACAATATGGTCTCAATAATCTGTCAGTCGTGGAAGGATAACTATGAAATGACACTCCTACAGTTGAAGAAAAGGTCTAAAGTGCAGACTTAACGAATGAAAATCGGTCGCGAAGAGTCTTTCAAATAAGAGGGCACTTTAAATTAAAAGGAAACATATTCCTATGTCTATGCCCAGGTATTTGCAAGAAAATAAACTCATATTGTTGACATACAACAACAACAACCCAGTAGAATCTCACTAGTGGGGTCTGAGGAGGGTAGTTTGTACGCAGACCTTACCCCTACCCTAGGGTAGAGAGGTTGTTTCCGATAGACCCTCGGCTCTCTCCCTCCAAGAACTCCCCACCTTGCTCTTGGGGTGACTCGAACTCACAACCTCTTGGTTGGAAGTGGAGGGTGCTCACCACTAGAGCAACCCAATCTTGTCAATATTGTTGACATAATAGTACCTAATATGTAATTTGCATTATGTAAGTAATTTGTGAGCTGAAGTACTTTAATGAACTGTTTCTGGTATTATTAGCATTGTGGGTGTGTGTTCAACAAATACACGATCTATCAGATGTCTAGCAATTAAGAATGCTTTCATTTACTCTATTGTTTGAAATAGTATATGTAATCTGATTTTAACGTGATTTTATGTTGTTTATTGTAATGCATAATTTGGATTTTCAAAAGGCTTCGTAAGATACAAATAGCAGCTTCCTAGAATTTATAAAGTAACAGATCTCATAATCATATTTCGGAAGATAAATTTTAAGCTAAAAATAATTAGAGGTACTTAATGATAAGCTTATCATCATCAATAATTTATGGATATCTGTTTTATCAGAGTGTGGCCGTGGAGAAAGAACATTTAATGATTGAAATAATTACCATCAAATTGGTCCTGCCTTCTAAATTCTTGCCCTTTAATTTCACAAGATGTAAGAAGTTTAAGCAAATTTCAAACACAGCGACTGCAAAGTGTACTGCAAATATATCACAAATAAAGTACTATTAAGGCAGAAGTAAGTAATCCAAAGAAGAAATTCCAAAGTTTGGTACCACAATTTTTATGTAAAGAAACTCATATCAGACAGATATAAATTGTAAATGCGGAATATCTACTTTCATAGAGCATGTCAAACATTTAGTTCCTCACATAACCAGTATTGAGAGAAACGATTAAATTTGTGATTACCTAAGTTGATGGATCTCTTTCTTTTCTTTCAATTAAAGAATAGTGGCGAATGCAATTATATTTGAATCAGTAGAATAAGAAGCGACACGGTAGTTAGAAAATTACTCTTTCGTCTCGGACAACAGCAATCTGGAATCGCGTCTTTCCATCTTTACTTTGCCTTGGCCGAGGTTTCTCAATGAGTTGTACCTTTGACGTCCACTCTTTTGTTTGTGGAGCGATCCTATCAATGGTTAATCTGTGCTCCATGTATTATGCAGACTCTACATTGGGGGGAAAAAGAAGACATCATCAATATATACCGAAAGATAAAAAAAATAGGTAGACACAGATAATAAAATGGATGACCTGATTAGACGGATTAAAAATTTTCCATTTAATAAATTATATGCAGTGACAATTAGCACAAGAAGTTGGCATTATTAGTTAAAAAGATCATTCATGGCTAATTGGCTTGTCCCTGTATACCTAATGACTGTAAGATCTAACAAATTGTTTTTTCTTTTTCTTGTACTAAATTTTCATGCAAAAATGCCTCTCCACGACCATCTTAGCCAATGCCACAGCCTCCTATTGATTCATCTTTGTTGGAGCAGTCATGTGCGAAAAGAGCATCAGCTGTAGTTTTCATCGCTTGAGCGAATACAAGCTGATTGCTACCAATCGGATTGCACATCATCAATATCCTTCGTCAGTTATTTCATTTTTTTTAGTTAGGATACTATTTGTTCTTGTCGCAATATCCCTATAAAGTAGCTTTTTGGATGATTTCTTTGTAAACAATGTTATCCGTGTAGTGATCGTCCTCGCTACCTGGTATAGTGTGTCGGATTAGCACTTTCACACAGTTCGAACTCTTTGCTCTGGACAAAGCGACATAAAGTTGACCGTGTGAAAACACAGGTTCTCGCAAATAAACTCTAACAAAATCTAATGTCTGACCTTGCGCTTTATTTATAGTCATTGCAAAGCACAGTCTTACGGGAAATTGTGTCCTTTTAAACAGAATAGGCATTTTTTCATCTTGGGATGATAATAGTGGTATTCTAGGGATAAACACATGTGTATTCTTAAAGTGACCAACTGAAATATTGGCGCTAATGACATGCGATTTAAAATCACAGCAAGTCAAACGTGTTCCATTGCATAAACCATCACACGGATTTATATTTCGTAATAATAGAATTGGGCAGTTTTGTTTCAATGTCAATTTGTAAGGAGGCAGACCAGGTGGATTTAAATTGTGCAACAGATCCTCAAATTGTAATTGATCATGAGATTCAATAGTTTCATCAGTACCAATAAAAGTTTTTGATTCTTCTGGGAAGCGAGCAACAAGCATGTCGTTGATATCATCGACGAAATCATTCTTAATTGTTAAAAAATATATGCATGTCTGGATAAGTTATCGCGAATAATTTATCCAAAGATTCCTTTTCGGTTGCATAAGGAATGATCAAAGAAGTAGGAATTTCAATCTTGTTTGTTGAGTTTACTTTTTCTTCTCCGTTTCCTATTCGCAACAAATAATTACAAAATGAAGGATCATCTTTCGCTCTCATATTTTCGAATAACCGCAGCCTTTCAAGTTCTTCCCAAATATGAGAATATAGTAAACTTTCATTAATGAAATCTTCCTTTTTTCTGTTCCGAACTACCGGCAATGTCTGTCTGAAGTCACCTCCGAAAATTACAACTTTCCACCAAATAGTATCGTTGAATCCATTAAGTCCTTTAAAAGTAAATCAAGCAGTTCGATCATTCTCTTTTTCGCCATAGATATTTCATCCCATATAATTAATTTTGTATCCTGAATCAAACAAGCAAGTGAGCTTTGTTTGCTGATGTTGCAGGTCACATTGTCATCAGTATTTATTGGAATTTGAAAACGTGAATGTGCAGTTCGTCCACCAGGAAGTATAGATGCAGCTACACCAGAAGTGGCAGTTGCCAATGCTATATACCCTTTAGATCGTACAGTTGCCAACAATGCACGATATAAAAAGGTTTTCCCTATTCGTCCAGGTCTGTCAATGAAGAATGCCCCAGCTTTGTTTGAAAAAATTCTCTCTATAATTATATTGTATGCTCTAAGCTGATCTTTATTCAACTTTTTGTGTAATAGTATATTCTCATTAGTAACCGTGATGGTCCTTTCAAAGCGTACCTCCTTTGCATCTTTTGCCGCTACAGAAGGCCTTATTGTTTCAGGAATGAGTTGATATTCATTTATGTCACCACCCATAGAGTGTAATATGTCGTTAATATGGTTTAAAACTTGGTATCGAATATCTTTTTTTGTTAATATTGGATACCAACGTATAATCCTCGGACATATGCTCTTCAAATTGTTCCCAGAGTTGTCTTGGATTAGTAGGATTACAGTAAATCAGTAATGTAGCAAATAAACGTCTCAAATTGTATGGCATCTGGTAACTTGTTGCTTCTGACATGCATTCGAGCAAACTATTGTCACTTTGTAGCAATCCCCGTTTTTCCATTGATTCTCTAAAGGTGCTGCAACGTTGTCCATTAACAGTTAGTAAATCCTTATATGATTTTGATCCTCTAATATTCATTAATAGCATTCTGAGATAATATCACTCACCTTCCGTTGGATGACACGTTAAAACACGACCAATAGCATGTCGTTGTTTGTGAGGTGTCCACATCTTCTCTGTTAAAGACTGTGAGAAAGCACAGGAGAAAATATATTATTGATATTTGATGATAAATACAATACAAGAGGTCCCTATTTATAGCTATACACTACAAGAAAATATTACTCATCTTCCAATGTGGGACAAGACTACACTATACATATCTATAAACTAACACTCCCCCTCAAGCCGGTGCATACACATCATATGTACCGAGCTTGTTACACATGTAACTAATACGAGAACCAGTAAGAGACTTAGTGAAAATATCTGCTAGTTGATCATTCGACTTTACAAACTTTGTAACAATATCTCCTGAAAGTATTTTTTCTCTGACAAAGTGACAGTCGATCTCAATGTGTTTAGTCCTCTCATGGAACACCGAATTTGACGCAATATGAAGAGCAGCTTGGTTATCACACACTAGTTCGTTCCATCTTGCTGATTTCTCCGAACTTTAACTCCTTGAGCAACTGCTTGACCCAAACTAATTCACACGTCGCCATAGCCATGGCCCGATATTCGGCTTCGGCGCTAGATCGAGCAACTACATTCTGTTTCTTGCTCTTCCACGAGACCAAATTACCTCCTACTAGAACACAATATCCAGACGTAGAACGTCTATCAAAAGGTGATCCTGCCCAATCAGCATCTGTGTACCCAACAATCTGCTCGTGGCCTCAATCCTCGAATAGTAATCCTTTGCCTGGAGCTGACTTTATATACCGAAGAATGCGAACAACTGCATCCCAGTGACTATCACAGGGAGAATCCATAAACTGACTTACAACACTGACCGGAAAAGAAATGTCAGGTCTAGTCACTGTGAGGTAATTCAATTTGCCAACCAACCTCTTATATCCTCGTAGGGTCTCTAAGAGGCTCCCCTTGTCCAAGCAGAAGCTTAGCATTCGGATCCATAGGAGAGTCAATAGGTCTGCAACCCATCATTTCAGTCTCCTCAAGAATGTCTAAGGCATACTTCCGCTGTGAAATAACAATACCTGAGCTAGACTGAGCGACCTCAATACCTAGAAAATACTTCAATCTGCCCAGATCCTTAGTCTGGAAGTGCTGAAAGAGATGTTGCTTCAGATTAGTAATACCATCCTGATCATTACCAGTAATAACATGTAACGACCCGACTTGTCATTTTGAGTAATTACTCTCCTTTCAACTATTTGAAGTCTCGAATAACTTCCTACGAGGTATTATGACTTGTACACAAAATTTGAGTTTATTCCGAATTGATTTTCTATGTTTCGATGTCGATTATTCAAGAATATGTGGTATCACATTAAGCAAATGAGCTCCAAATTCAGTTTTTATTGAAGTATTAGATCCGTATTGAAATTACGGAGCCATAGCAAAAAGAATCATTGAATTCAGATATCGTATGAGAGAGTTATGCCTATTTTTGTGTCTGGAATGATTTTTCCGTCGCCGCGAGCGCCCAGGGTAGCGTGGGGCGCTAGCCCTGGCGGTGGGAATTTTTGGGTACTGGAAACTGCGCCACAGGCAGCGCCTCACGCTACCTGTGACGCCCGAAACAACTGAGGGTCTATAATACGGGGTTCTTGCCATTTTTACTCATTTTTGAGTTTATGGAGCTCGGTTTAGGCGATTTTTGGGCGATTTTCATGGAAAAACATTGGGGTAAATGTTCCTTATCCTATATTGATTATATTTCATGATTCCATGCTCATTTACATCATGAATCCATGAATTTATGAAAGAAAAATCAGATTTTTGTAAAATCTTCCAAAAATGTAAAATGAAGATTTGAAGGTCAATCCGATGTCGGAATTTGATAATTTTTGTATGGTTGGACTCGTATCGGAACGGGTGTTCAGATTTTGTAACTTTTGTCGGGTTCCGAGACGTGGGCCCCACGGGTAATTTTTGAACCAAATTTCAAATTTTTATGAAAAATTAGTATTTTCATTGGAATTGATTCCTATACCTCGTGTTGATTGTATCGAATTATTTTGACTAAGATTCGAGGCGTTCGGAGGCCGAATCATAAGGAGAAGGTTTATTGGAATAAAGAATTTGCTTGGATTGAGGTAAGTAACTCTTCTAATCTTGGAGTTGAGGGTATGAACCCTGAACATATGTATTTTGTGAATTGTTGGGAGATGACGCACATGCTAGGTGACGGGCGTGTGGGCGTGCACTATAGAAATTGTGACATAATTATTTATGTGGAATGTTATAGTTAAATAACCTTGGTATTTTCCATGCGGTTTTATGTGTTAAAGACATTGAGCTGAAAAGCATATTACAAATCATGTTAAGGCTATGTGCCAGTATTATTGGGACCCACAGAGGTCATATTGCTGTGAATTATTGTGTTAAATCGAAAATTTATACTCAGTCATATTCATTTCATTGCATATCATAACTCAGTTTTATGACTCTATTTTGATGCATATAAATGTTTTGGGCCGAATGCCCTGTTTTACTGAGATGTCCGAGTGGCTTGAGAGGTTTATGACTGAGTGAGGCCGAGGGCCTGATTTTATATTGCATATTTATGGGATCGGGCTGCACGCCGCAGCATGTTGCATATTTATGGGATCGGGCTGCACGCCGCAGCATGTTGCATATTCATGGGATCGGGCTGCACGCCGCCGCA
The DNA here is from genome assembly GCF_000390325.3 of Nicotiana tomentosiformis. Lineage (NCBI taxonomy): Eukaryota > Viridiplantae > Streptophyta > Magnoliopsida > Solanales > Solanaceae > Nicotiana > Nicotiana tomentosiformis. The sequence continues at coordinate 62,442,280 of NC_090821.1, read as the reverse complement.
TGTTTGATATCGGCCGAGGGCCTGATTTGTGAGAATGAGTGTGGATCGGGGCTGCCCGCCTGCAGCATAACTGAGTGATTTATGCCATGATTTGGCTTGATATAGCGCTTGGGATGAAGGATCCCCTCCGGAGTCTGTACACACCCCCAGTGAGCGCAGGTACCTACTAAGTGCGAGTGCCGAGTGACGAGTGACTGGGAGGCAAGAGTGATTGTGAGGTATGCCCGAGTGGCAAGAGTGATTGTGAGGTATGCCTGAGTGGCAAGAGTGATTGTGAGGTTTTCCCGAGTGGCACGAGTGACTGTGAGGTTTGCCCGAGGGGCTGTATATGAGTGATGTTCTGCCCGAGGGGCTGTTTATGATTTTTATCATTGAGTTGCATTGCATTGGCATGTACACATGACATACAGGCATAGAGATGTATTTTTTTCCTCATGCTGTACAACATCACATCATTCATGAGTTTTCACACATTGTTGACAGATGGGTATAGTGATGCATTTGTTTTACACGGGTTATCCGGAAAGGAAAATGAAACATCTTATTTATTATTGACAAAATTTTGGGAGAAATTTATTATTTTCAAACTATTTATATTATTGGAAACTTCGGCAAAAGATTTGGGTTTTCACTGAGATATTTGGAAGGAAGAACTATAATTTTTGAAATCATTATTTGGCTGAGTATTTTATCCCTGAGTTATTTCTGGTATTATTTGCTTTATGTTGTTATGGATTGTTGTGTACTATCGGTTGTGGACCCGACTTTGGTAGAAGCTCGTCACTACTTTCAACCTACGGCTAGGTTTGTTACTTACTCAGTACATGGGGTCGGTCGTACTGATACTACACTTCTGCACATTGCGTGCAGATGTTGGCTGTTGTTGCTGTGCTCGATGGTTGCGGGACTTGAAGATGTACCTGCGTTCCTGTTGTAGCTGCCTCTTGTTCAGGGTAGCCTTAGATTTATAAAAGCTCTGTTTATGTAATATTCAAACAGACTATGTATTTATTTCATTTCCGCTTTGTATACTCTATTCTTAGAAGCTTCATGATTTGTACTACCAGTTCTTGGGGAGATGTATCGGTTTTAGATATTTTCTTTTAATTAATTTCATTGGAATTGGATAGTTGGAAATTGGCTTACCTAACAGGTTGGGTTAGGTGCCATCACGACTAGTGGGATTTTGGGTCGTGACATAACAATATCATCAACATAAACCACTAGATAAATACACAGATTAGGAGCAGAATACCGATAAAACACAGAGTGATCAGCCTCACTACGAGTCATGCCGAACTCCTGAATAATTGTGCTGAACTTACCAAACCAAGCTCGAGGGGACTGTTTCAAACCATATAGTGACTTGCGCAATCTGCACACACAACCATTAAACTCCCCCTGAGCAACAAAACCAGGTGGTTGCTCCATATAAACTTCTTCCTCAAGATCACCGTGGAGAAAAGCATTCTTAATGTCTAACTGATAAAGAGGCCAATGACGTACAACAGCCATGGACAAAAAGAGACGAACAGATGCTACTTTAGCCACGGGAGAGAAAGTATCACTATAATCAAGCCCAAAAATCTGAGTATATCCTTTTGCAACAAGACGAGCCTTAAGCCGATCAACCTGGCCATCCGGGCCGGCTTTGACTGCATAAACCCAACGACAACCAACAGTAGACTTACTTGCACGAAGAGGAACAAGCTCTCAAGTGTCACTCGCATGTAAAGCAGACATCTCGTCAATCATAGCATGTCGCCATCCTGGATGAGATAGTGCCTCACCTGTAGACTTAGGGATAGAAACAGTGGACAAAGAAGATATAAAAGCATAATGTGGTGACGACAGACGATGATAACTTAAACCGACATAGTGGGGATTAGGATTAAGTGTGGATCGTACACCTTTGCGGAGTGCAATTGGTTGACTAAGAGGAGACAAGTCCGCAGTAGGTGCAGAATCTGATGCGGGGCGTGAATCACCTGGGCCTGATGCTGGATGTGGACGACGATGATAGGTCAAGAGTGGTGGAGCTGCAGAAGGTTGAACTGGATTATGTGGAGGAACTTGAGCTATAGGTGGTGGAGCTACAACCGGAGCTGTAGGTGGTGGAACTGGAGCTATAGGTGGTAGAGCTACAACCGGAGCTATAGGAGGTGGAGCTACAATTGGAGCTGTAGGTGGTGGAGCTGGAGTGACTGAATCTCCAAAAGATGAAACTGGTAGTACCTCAGAAATATCTAAGTGATGACCCGAACCTGTGAAGTATGATTGGGTTTCAAAGAAGGTAACATCAGCGGACATAAGGTACCGCTGGAGGTCAGGAGAGTAGCATCGATACCCCTTTTGTGTTCTCGAGAAACCTAGAAATACGCACTTAAGAGCACGAGGAGTTAACTTATCTGTTCCTGGAGTAAGGTTATGGACAAAACAAGTGCTTCCAAAGATACGGGGTGGAAGAGAGAACAAAGGTAAGTGGGGAAACATGACAGAGAATGGAACTTGGTTCTGGATAGCTGAAGATGGCATACGATTAATAAGATAGCAAGATGTAAGAACGGCATCTCCCCAAAAACGCAACGGAGCATGAGATTGTATGAGTAGGGTACGAGCAGTTTCAATAAGATGCCTATTCTTTCTTTCAGCTACCCCATTTTGTTGAGATGTGTACGGACAAGATGTTTGATGAATAATCCGATGAGATTTCATAAACTGCTGAAATGGGGAAGACAAATACTCTCGGGCATTATCACTACGAAATGTGCGAATAGAAACCCCAAATTGATTTTGAATTTCAGCGTGGAAGGTCTGAAAAATAGAAAACAGCTCAGATCGATTTTTATCAAAAATATCCAAGTGCACTTGGAATAATTATCAATGAAACTGACAAAGTAGCGGAATCCTAAGGTGGAACTGACCCGACTAGGACCCCAAACATCTGAATGGACTAAAGTAAAAGGTGACTCTACTCGATTATCAAGACGCCGAGGGAAATGGGAGCGGGTATGCTTACCGAGCTGACATGACTCACACTCTAGAGCTGACAAGTGAGATAAACCAGATACCATTTTCTGAAGTTTTGACAAACTGGGATGTCCCAACCGTTTATGTAATAAATCTGGTGAATCAGTAACAGGACAAGTTGTAGAAGGAAGACAAGATGTGAGTCCATGTGATTTAGCAAGGATAAGGTAATAAAGTTCGTTTGATTCACGCCCGGTACCAATGATCCGCCCTGTACTGCGTTCCTGTATAAAAACATGGTCATCAAGAAATAAAACAGCGCATTTAAGTGATTTGGCTAAGCGACTAACAGCTATGAGATTAAAAGGACTATTGGGAACATAAAGGACTGAATCTAAAGGTAAGGAAGGAAGTGGGCTTGCTTGACCTATTGCAGTTGCCATGGTTTGAGACCCATTGGCCATTGTGACTTTTGGAAGAGATTGAGAATACGAAATAGTAGTGAAAAGAGATTTGTTACCAGAAATATGATCTGATGCACCTGAATCAATGACCCAAGACTCAGAGGATGAAGATTGGGAGAAACAAGTCACGCTATTACCTGTTTGAACAACAGAAGCTATCTCAGAAGATGTCTGCTTACATGCTTTATACTGAAGGAACTCAATATACTCTGCTAAAGAAACCATCTGACTATTCAAAGCATCGGTTCCCATGTCGCTACAATTTGTAGTAGTATGGTTAACTTGAAATAGTGGAAATAAGTAACTCTTGTGAGAAAACTGAAGAAATAGCTTGAAAAACACTGTTTACAGCAGGAAAACAGAACACTGTTCTGGCCGGAAACACTGTAGCTCGCCGGAAAATTCCAAAGTTTTCGGAATTTGTTGTAACCAGGATGGATAGACTCGGAATTCCTTTGCGAGCAAGCTGTCCTAAAGAAATATTTTCAAAAAATGGCCAGAAAGGTCACTGTTCACGCCGGAAAAATATAAAAGTGGCCAGAATTTGATTTGAATTAGATGGGTAGACTCGGAATTTTGAGGAGAGCACACTGTCCTGAAGAAGCTTCGCGAAAAAATGGCCGGAAAGTGGCCGGAACCCTCGCTGGAAAAGTTGTTGCCGGCGCGTGGAGGAGCGTGGCGGCTTTTCTGCCGAATAAAATTTCAAGGGTTGGTAGTCGGAGGGTGATCTACCTTGTGGTGGTGTTGGTTTTAGCACAACACCGACAGAAAGTGACTTTCACTTAGACAAGCCTTAGGTCACCGGAAAAATTACACGATGACTAAGTTCTTTCTTCCCGGTTAACGCTGGAATGACGCACAACGATCTTTTCTCACTAATGCTCTGATACCATGTGCGAAAGCACAGGAGAAAATATAATATTGATATTTGATGATAAATACAATACAAGAGGTCCTTATTTATAGCTATACACTACAAGAAAATATTACTCCTCTTCCAATGTGGGACAAGACTACACTATACATATCTATAAACTAACAAAGACCAAACAAAATGTTCAGGGAATTCCCGGTATAATAGATTGAGCTCCATAGCCTCTGCATTTGTTCTATTCATTTCGAAAAATTGTGTTAACATCGTATGCTTAATCAGCGGATTATTTACAAGTGTATCTACATTTGCGCTACTTCTGAATGAAACAAATTGTTGTCCTTTAAGATGAAGTTGAAAAGGGCATACAGTCGGAGACATTTCACTAATGGAGAAACCGTACAAGCGCCACATAGCTTCGGGAGGCGATACCCATCTAGTAGACTGATATTCCTTTATTTCATCTACTTCTGCGTTTGTGTCATTATTATGTACCGAAAATGCAATCTTGCCATGTCCTTTACATATATACTTATAAAGATACTTAACGACTTTAATATCAGAGCATATCTCAACATTCAGATGGCAGTCAAATTTGCCGAGCAAAAAAGGATTATATGGAACAACCCATGAGTTATCCAAGTACTGTTCTCTTATTTTTACCACCACCCCTGTATTGCGTCTTCTATAAATTGGGTAAGATTCTATTCCTTTTGATGTCTGGTCCGCAAAGCTTTTTAGATACTTGAATTTACAGTAGCCTTTTTTCTTCATACAAGAATTTGTTGGGTTTAGATTACCGCATGGACCATGCATCATGTGTTTAAGAACAAGCGAATATAAATCTGGTTCTGCATTTTCATCAGGTATTTCAGCACTAATAATACTATCGTAAGCCTTTGGGGTAAGTAACTTGTATTCATTAGTTAATATTATAAGAAAATGAGCGTGTGGTAAACCTCGCTTTTAGAACACTACAGTATACATAAAAGCTGCTACCTTTCCAAAGATATTTCGCTTTAGTATATCCTTTTTGAATTCTTCTATTTTCGCTCTAATACTCGGCTGATCAAATCAGGCATATTATGTGACTCATCAGTTGAGATTAAATGTTCCTTTATTTCCGTCCAAGAGTGATTACATGTCATAGTTATAAATAAATCAGGTTTACCGAAATGTTGGACGAGCGCAATAGCATCCATGTACCGTTGTCGCATATCCCGGGGCCCTCCAATAAAAGAGCTTGGAAGGAAATTTTGTTTCCCGGTATTAGAAGCATCGCGTTCACCTACTCGCAAGATGTCAAGAAGTCCTTGTAGCATAGCCATCCTAAATAAATCTTGATTGAACACTGCGAAATCTAACCTTTATGTTTTGAGTTTAATGTATTCATCAACTGAATACTGCTGAAATATTCTTCCAGTATGCAATATTTCATCTTCATCATCATTTCTCATTTGTAATTTGTAACAATATTACTCACGAACAGAAACTGTATCTTTTCGTCGTTGTCCTTTTTTAAGAATTTCAGCTCCCATTTCAAGATATCCGTCAAGTGACGTAACATTTCTTATACTTGGTACCTCTTCGTGATGCGTTGTTCTCAAGTACGCAGGACAATTTGCTGGGAGCTTCTTAATTCCACAATGCCATCCACTTTGCCCTAGCGGAAACAATAGCGGATATTGCAATGCATCATAACAGCCATAATAGTAATTCACTATTTGTGTTCGATCAGTGCGAGGGTAAATTTGAATATGTGGTGCATTAAAGGCTGCGCCATCATTTTCCTCTGTCCATATTGCTGCAATTTCAGATGAAGTCGGCAAATTATATACTCTCTGGTCCAAATTTAAATCGCATTTGAGGGCTATGTGGAAATCTTGAAGGTTCGATATATGTACCAAAGATCGTAAAAACACAGAGTATGGTTTATTGATAATATATCCATCAATTCTTTCACTACTGATTCGTGGATTCTATCGGAACATGCCATCTTGTGTGCCAGCTCATTGCAATTATCATAAAAGTATAGCTGAATATTTCTTGGTTTGTCATCTGTAGGGTGCAAATTATTTATCCAGTGGTACATCTTCCTTGAACTCTAAAGGTGTAGATACCAAAGTTTCTTTTTGTTAAATCTTTGTCATACTTTACACCAAGTGATGTGAACGCAAAAAGATTATTATACGTTCTAATGTATGTTCGGAAGTGTTTAGACTCCACATTATTTCCAAGAAATAAATTACGTAGTTTGGTAGGCATTTGGTGAGAAGTTAACTTTATTATCCCACTACCACAGCAAAATGCAGGCGGTTCATATTCAAATCTCTTTACTGAGGAAAATTTGCAGATTGGAACTTTCTTCAGCAGAGCATAGTTTGAACGCATTTGACCGATAATTGGAGCAAACTTTGTAGTTGGTGTACGACCTATATATTGGAAAAAGACCGTTAAAATTAAGGTGAACGAGAGGAAACAATTATTGTTTCGGCAGACAGAAAACCAAACGAACCTCTACGCGTAACTATTTCTGAGTCTTTGTTACGTAGTTCACCGGGTACTGCTGACGTTGAACCTAAGACCAAGTTAGGTGGTCCTTAGATGGCACAAAATGATGGCAAGTAGTATAAAAGTAAGCGTAGAAGGCGGCATACTCACCTTTTTCGTACATAGAAAGTGGATGCAGTACATCTCTTTCATTACCCAAAGCACAAGGCAGAGGATGATCCTTAGACGTATTAAAAGCTACATCGAAGAGAAAGTGTAGAGGAAGTTGACTATTTAAAATGAGAGATAACTCTGCGAGACAAGGTGAAAGCGATATTGTACGGAGAATCGTATCTTCTAACCTGGATGCAGAATGTAAGAAGTGTTCGTAGAGCATTCAGGTGGATCCATTATTCCAGTCAAGCGATCCACAATTATATTCTCAGGAGGTGTACGTGTCTTTGACTCTTGGTATTTAAGTCGACGTTGTAGTAACAACTTTTGCTTTTTCTCTTCGGACATCGCTTTGTATTTTTCACGTCGGTTGACATTCCTATCCATTTCTGATAGAGGCCGCTTGTTTTTTTTTTTGTATGATCCATCAGAACCGTAGTATCTACTCTTAAATGATACTGCGCAAACTGTCATAGCCTTTTAGGATTGTATTAATTTTTATCACCGAGATGCATATCACACGGCAGGAAGTGACAAAATTGAGGCTATCTTTGAACAGATATAGTTATCCCAAGGAAGACATTATGGGAGGCGATTCATAATGTCATGATATGTTTTCCAAAAAAAAATACGTTTTGACTATTAGTTTTCGCACAAGTAACATTGGAATGAAGTGAAATACCTCTGGACTTTTTGATCAATTTTTGTACCTATAGGGGGAACAATTAGGATAATTTTTAAGGTTTTTTTCTCCGTAGTATAACATCCGCGCAAAGGTACTTTTCCAAAGGTAAAGCTTCGCTTACTAAGCGGAAAAATCTAACTAAAACATGACCCGAAGTGAAATAAAAGAAAATGGACACCGTGACACGACACCAAAAACTAAAGAGCGAATATGTCAAGCCAAAGTTTTTGTTACACACATAAATCGGTTTACAAACAAAAAATAAACAAAATAATTGTACAAAAGAAAAAGGTGGACAACAGCAGCCATTAGCAGAACGACAGGGATGTCCAAGAATGAACGCATTAATATGACCCAACGTGTACAAATATACGAAAGTAAGATAGTTGGTTACCTTTACAGTGCTGAACTTCTTCTGCAAGTATGTTGGTTGTACTTAACGTAGGAGAAACGTCAACAATTCTACAAAGCCAAAAAACAATTTCAGCCATGGTCAACATGTGAAACATGTTGGGCATCGAAAATACTCTTAGAAATAATTCTCTACGGAAATTGTACCGTCACTGTCTCAAATATAATGGTACAAGGAAGAAAAAAGGCTGTTAGTGTATGCTACTGGGTTATTCCATTAGTTCATGCCGTGGACTAAATAACCGATCAAAATAACACGCAATTCACCAATTTTCATGGGAGAGCCTTTCATGATTTAAAAAAAAGAGAATTTCTTACAGAGTTTGGTAACAGTCTTTTATCATAGCAAACATTAAAAAACAATTATGGTTCAATTCATCTCCGTAGGGTGAAAGCAAATTGTTTCCCCTTTCTTCCCCTTCTTTGTTTGTGTTCTAATAGATACTAATCGCTAAAAATATCATTCTGGCACATTAACTGACAAAATAAAGAATTTTTCCTAAATTCATTATCTTCAGTTGATGTTATATTCATTCTCTCAAAAACAGAGCTTTCTTCTTACAGTTGGAGAACTCATGATTCACTAATTTACTTTAATAAACACCTACAATGTATCAGTGTGCAAAGGTTGACACGCGTGTGAAAATTCACAACTGAAATATCCGAACAAATAGAGAAGCTGCCGGACACCCACCAAGATTTCAGAGAAATAACATGGTTCAGTTAAAAAAGCAAGAACAGAGTAAAACTGACAAGAACTGAAAAAAAAATTAGTTCAAAAAATTGGTACAACTTCAAGTAGAGTCGTATTGTCGATGCCACTACACTGTGTTGGACCACACAGAAATCTAAAGGAGGAGATAGAGAAGGAAGCAAGAAGTACTCACTTGTTCCAGCCAGCAAGTAGAGAGACCAAAAAGAACAGAGTAGTAAACCGGAAAACCCAAGCGGAATAGAAGCTGTTGCAGATATTTTTGGCGGTCACCCCTAATCGGATATCCATCCAAATGCAGGTGTTACACATCTGGAGAAACAGCTGACAGCAGCAGAAGAAAGAGCCGGTTTGTCTTCCACGTCGATGGAAAAGGGGCGTATCGAAGAGCGTGCGAAGGGAGAAGACGCTGCAGAAAGTAAAAAATGAGCAGAGTCACAAAAATAACCCGACTTTTGATCCAAAAAAGGGACCTAATTGTAAATCGGAAGCAGGACGACAAAGAGTCCAACTCCCGCTTCTAAATAAGTAGAAATAGAAATATATAAGAGGAAGGAATGTGGAAGGTTTGATAGCAAATAGGGCACAGTTTACCCTCAACAAGAGAGTAGAAATGTGGATTCTATTTCTAGGAAGGAAGAGACTATCGAGCATCGAGCAGTAAGAGAATACTAGTACCAGTACTAGTTATGGCTGTCCAACGGGACGGGACAGGATAAAATTAACGGGACGGAACGATATTTAGCCGATACGGTGGCGGGACGGGACAAACGGGATGAAATGATAGGCTTATCCCGTCCTGCTAATAAACGGGATGGGACAGGATGAGACGGGACGGACGGTAGGCCTATCCCGTCACGCTATCAAACGGGATGGGACGGGTTCGCGGGCCTTAAGTGTCGTTTTAAAAAAAAAATTATTTAAGTATTGAATTCGGCAACGACTATTCTTTTGACAATGACTAAGTTTTTAAAGTTTGCAACAGCTAGTTTTTTTGACTTATTTAATAAACTTAAAAATTAAACGGAAATTAGAAAACTAAGTAAAGAATTATAAAATATTAAAACAAAAGACTTGTAATGAAATATTCTAGTAATTATAAATTTATAATAGAGTTATAATTTATTTAATATAATTTCAAGCCATTAAGTAACTAAGTAAGAGTGTAAGACAATTCATAAAAAAATTCAACGCGTAGAGCCTTTTATTTTATTAATAGAACTTTCAAATCTCACATACAAATATAATTCTTTTGAACAGCACCTAATCTACGCAACCACCTTCTAGGAAGGGTTCTGTTTGAACTAGACCTCTTAGTAGCTAATTACAAATTATCATACTAATATTTGTACGCTCGTATAGAATTTCGTTGTAACTTATCTATAATTTCTCTCGAACATTTTTCTGAAATTGGCAATGTTAATTGATGTTCCATGAGTTCCAGGCCGTAATCGCTGCTAGTGCTAAGTAACTCATTGTATTGTTCTTCTTCCCTAGTGGTTAATTTTTCAAAACCAAGATTTCTTCTTTCTGAATTAATCCAATCTCTGAATAATACGGAAATCTTTAGGTTGTCCTCCGCTAATGAATGTCTATGATCTCCGATTTGAAATCTTGCCGCGCTAAAAGCACTATCCGATGCTACTGATGATGCTTGAATAAAAAGGATATCTTAGGCCATTATTGAAAGTGTTGGAAAAGTCTTGCCACACTCCCTCCACCCTGTCAAAAGTTGTTCGTTGCCTTCTTCGTCTTTAATACTTTCCAACCCTTGATTAAGATAAGAATCAAGTTAATAATCAATAGATGAATCAAAACCTGTTATATCATCCATATCTTCCCATAGAACTTCTACTCTAAACTTAGAAGTAGAAGGAGTAGTTTCACCACCTGTTGTTTTCATAGATTTATATTTATCAAACATTGATCTAACATAAGAGTATATGTTAGCTTGACAGTTTTCGAGAGATAGTTATTCATTTCCTTGAATTGCTAAATTCTCATAAATTTTACGAACAAGTCCCTTTGTACCTCTTAATTTTAAAGATGGGCTAAGTATAGTAGAAATTAAATAAACTTGGGGAATAGGGAAAAAAAACTTTTTAAACTTTGTAATCATTTCATTAATGGCCGGTGCATTAGTTGGATTAGTTTTATACTTACCAAATACAATAGAAATTTCACAAATATACCATAATATTTGTGTAACAGTAGGATAATATATACCAGAAAATTATTCTGTAGCATAATAAAAATTTTCTAAAATTTAGTAAGCAATTGGAGTCGTTGCCCAACGGCTAGAATTCAAAAAAAAAAAAGGACGCAAAACAGGCGGGACGGGACGGGACAGACGGAATGGGATGGGACGAAACGGGATGAAATGGCCATTCCGTCCCATCCCGTATGCCGTTTAACATGGACCCATCCCGTTTAAAATTAAACCGTTTAAAATTAAATGGGACGAGACGTTGGACAACCTTAGACTACTATTACAAAAGAAAGAAGAGAATAGCCCGGGAAGATTACTTAAATAGCCGCAAGAAAAACGCTGCAGTATTAAACCGACTCGAGGAATCATACAAATTAATGTTGAGAGTTTCATATGATGATAAAAAAGGAAAAGAATCTCAGGTGATTATAGAAGGCTGCAGACAGAAAATTTATTTTATGTCATAATCCTAAAAGAATGGGGGTATCAAGTTGTCTTCTTCAACAATGTTACTTATTTATTATACTCCTTCTGTCCTGATTTACGCCACACTTTTTTTTCGAGATTCAAACTTATTAAATTTGATTGAGTATTTGAGCATAAAATCTTTAAGTTTTTCAAAATAAAATTACATATTTGTAAGTTATACTATACTCACAATAACCAATAATTTAAAATATTTAAAAGACATATAAAGAAATTACGGTCAAAGAACAAGAGTCAAACGACGTGAAGTTTGACTAATATTTTAAAATATTTTTTTTTATTATATGGACATAAGAAAAATTGTAACTTACAGTATTATTTGTGTAGTTTTAAATATCTAATTTTTTTAAAAAAAATACTAAGTTAAACTAATCCAATTTAATTTTAAAGTTTAGTCAAATTAACTCTCGATGAGCGAAATGTGGCACATAAATTAAAATACGGGGAATATTAAAAAAAGTAAAAATAAATTAAAACTAACCTTAGTATGCTTTAAAGTTACCTACTCGACTATGGTGGATGTTAGTTAAACTCTTTTCCTAAATATGTTAACGAGTCTTGACCTAGTACTTACTGGTCACACATAATTGAAAAGATCAACAGGGATTTTGTGCCGTCGAAGTTGGCATTTTGTTAATTGCACACAACTATATATATACATATTCACTTTATGAACGTTTCATAGTATGATAAATCAAGAACATTGATTGATTAACACTTTTTAGTCATTAATTTGAGAACATTAATGATTAGCACTTTTGAGTCACTTAACAATTCTCACAATAATCAGTAGGAATAAATCAAGTAAAGCACCAATTAATTTTTGGACTCTTAAGGGCTCGTTTGGTACGATGGATAATGGATAATTAATTTCGAGATTAAATTTGAGATGAGTTTATTCCACGTTTGATTGAGATAAAATTGCGGTATAACGAATCTCCGGATTAGTTATTCCGAGATTGTAACTACTAAAAAATCTAGTTTTAGCATCGGATTTTGCAACGGATAGTGTTAGCGACAACGATTTTACCGATGGAATAATGATAGAATTTAGCAATTAGTGAGGGAAAACCTGTTTAGCAACAAAATTAGGTAGTTTAGCGACAAAATTAGGTAGTTTAAAATTAGGTAGTTTAGCGACAAAATTGTTCCGAGGCTAATTCATTTTTTTTTGGGTAGTATATAGTGTTATTTATATCCATGTGGTAAGGTGAAATAACAATCCTGGGATAACTTGTTCCCAAGTTTGGCATGATGAATAAGCAAAAATAATATTAGGATAAAAATATAGTACTGACTTATTCTTTGTTTGATTACTAATCATGGGATAAGTTATCTCAGGATTAAAAATAGTACGAGATAACTTATACCTTCCAGATGGTGGAACAGTAATCCCAAGGTAAAACATTAAAATTGACAATCTCAGTATTAATACAACATACCAAACAATCAGTAAAAAATAATACCAGAATAACTAATCTCAACATAAACAACCAATATAACTTATACTAGCATAACTTGTCTTCAAACCATACGCAGCCCTAAGAATTGAACCAATTAAGCATATTCCGTAACTTCCTCTCACATAAACTTACTACTGAGCAAATTAAACAGACCAATAATTAGACAAAAAATGAACCTAAACACCAGGAAAAGTTTTGGCAAAACTTGAAGAAACATATTCGATCTGAACTTGACAAGTAGGGCAATGAACTGGACCAGTGGGATTACGTTCAGGCGTGTTAATCCAAGACAAATCTCCCAACAACAGATCCAAATAGCACCTCGTATGCATTGAATGTCCACAAGGCGCAGCAACAATAAACAACTCACCGCGAAAATGTGGATAATCACAACAACCAGAACGGAAATTCAAAAGCAACTCATAGTTTTGCCCTAAAGGAATAACAGGTGCCAATGGCAACTGCGGATTAGGCGGTTCACAACCAGATGGAGGCGGATACATGCTGTTGAAATAAATAAAACCAATATCATCAACTAATCGGCGCTTGCACGTTAAGCAATTCAGGTCAGTAATATTTTTAACCTTCATTATAGTATGACGATAGTGAAAGAGGCAGTCGCTATGAACTGGGTGTGCAAAACAGTCAATTGGAAAGGCAATTTGTTCGCAATTATCATCAATGTTTGATGTGTATGGTGATATGCGGAAAGGTTTAGTGCACATTGGGCATCTCTTACCCTCAATAAGAGAATAAAAACGTGGATTTTCCATTGCAAAACTAATGGACAAATAAGAAAAAGAGTGAATATAATGTTGTAAGTAAGAAGAGTTGTACACAATATAATATAAGGAAGACGAGAATAGTCTGTGATTCTGGGAAATAGAGTTAAATAGGTACTAGAAAAGCTGTAGTATTAATTGACGTACCCAAGGAATCAAATAAATTAATGCGGAAATCCCATGTGATCAAAAAAGGACGAATTAAGGCGATTCATGTACCAAACCATTCTTCTAATTTAAGTAAGGCATTTATTTTATGTATCATTCATGGGTCCCACTTACTTGCTTTAGAATATTTATTGTAGTAAAATTTTAGTTATTAAATTTTTCTTTATTTCAATGTAGGACTTTATAATAACTAATAGTTTAGCACTTTTTTTTTTTTTTTTTTTGTATATGTAGTTAGAAGTTTATTATTAATTGGCCTGAATTCTAATTACAATAAATTTTATAAATCTCACTATGCTCGGCAGTGGCAGATGCAGGATCCGCTAAGGGGCTTAAAAAAGAAAAAGTTAAAAAAATTAGAAGGGAATGTAGTCAGTGCAAATTGAAGCAACAACTTCATAAAGGTTTTTGAACCCTCTTGATCTCTTGTCACGACCCAAAATCCAACTAGTCGTGATGACACCTAACATCACCCACTAGGTAAGCCGAATAACAATAATCTGATTCAATTAATATTTAACTAATTCTAATTCACTCCTCAAGGACTGGTAGTACAAATCATGAGTTTCTAAAATTAGAAATTACAAAGCTGGTATGAAAATAAATACACCATCTGTTCGAAATGTACATAAACAGATTTTTATAAATCTAAGGCTACCATGAACAAGAGGCAGTTACAACCAGAATGCAGGTACGTCTTCGAATCCAGCTCCCGTCGATCACAGCAACATCAACATTCAATATCTGCACGCAAGGTGCAGAAGTGTAGTATGAGTACAACCGACCCCATATACTCAATAAGTAACAAACCTAACTTTAGGTTGAAAGTAGTGACGAGCTAGAACAAAGGTCGGGTCCAACACCAATAGCCAACAACAGTCCATAACAAAGTAAAGCAAGTAAAAAAAAAGTAACTCAGAGATAAAATGCTCAACTTAATCATGGTTTCTGAAAATAGTTCTGTCTTTAAAGTGTATCAGTGAAAACTGAAGTCGTTTACCGAAGTTTCCAAAAATATGAGTAAGTTTGAAAACAGTAATTTCCCCAAAAATCCTTTCAACAATAAATAAGAATTTTCATTTCCTTCCAGATAGCCAGTGGAAAATGCATCACTATGCCCATATGCCAATATGTGTGAGAAGTCATGAATGACGCAACATCATACATCATAAGGAAAAATGTATCTCTATGCCTGTATGTCAAGTGTGCATGCCAATGCGATGCACTCAGAAATAAAACCATA
Source organism: Nicotiana tomentosiformis (assembly GCF_000390325.3). Classification (NCBI taxonomy): domain Eukaryota; kingdom Viridiplantae; phylum Streptophyta; class Magnoliopsida; order Solanales; family Solanaceae; genus Nicotiana; species Nicotiana tomentosiformis. The sequence continues at coordinate 62,427,152 of NC_090821.1, read as the reverse complement.
TGCATACTCTTAGAGTATAATTTCACTCAGTCCTCCCAGTCACTCAGTTCTCACAGTTACTCAATCCTCCCAATCGCTCGGCACTCACACTCAGTAGGTACATGCGCTCACTGGGGGTGTGTACAGACTTCGGAGGGGCTCCTTCAGCCCAAGCGCTATAACAAGCCAATCATGGCATAAATCAGTCAACCATGCTGCGGCGTGCAGCCCGATCCCATAAATACTCAGCCTCACTCAGTCATCAATCTCTCCAGTCTCTCATGTTCTCAATGTCATGAAAAGAATCAGCCCAAAAATAATGATGTGATGTATCAATAAATGGTAACAAAGACTGAGATATGATATGCATATGAATGCGTATGACTGAGTATGTAAATGCAATGTAAGCATATAACTCAATAGCAGAAATGACCTCAGTGGGTCTCAACTGAATAGGCATGTCGTCTAGACATGGTTTCTAATATGGATCGTAGCTCAATAGCTCTAGTACATAGAGATTTCATGGTTACAAATAAGATCAGGTAATTACACAGTACCACATAAGTAATAGAGTTACAATTCATACGGTGAACGCTCACACGCCCGTCACCTAACATGTGCGTCACCTCCAAACAATTCACATAACATGTATAATCAGGGTTCATACCCCCAGCTCCAAGATTAGAGATGTTACTTACCTCAAACCGTGAAATTCTTTACTCTGCTATGCGTTTGCCTCGCAAATCGGCATTTGAATGCCTCGAATCTAATCATAAATAATTTATTTCAGTCAATACAAATTACATGTATTAATTCCATATGAAAATACTAATTTTCCAATAAAAATTCGAAATTGCACCCAAAAGTCACTCGTGGGGGCCATGTCTTGGAATCCGACGAAACTCACAAAATCCGACAACCCATTCAATTACGAGCCCAACCATACTAGTTTCACTCAAATCCGTCTTCGAATCGACATTCAAATCCCAAAAATTTATTTTATGAAATTTATACAATTTCCCCCAAATTTCCATCTCAAACTACTAATTGAATGACGAAAACAATGATATATTCATGCATATTAACCAAATCTGAGTTAGAATCACTTACCCCGATGGATTTCTTGAAAAATCCACGAAAAATCGTCACAAACCGAGCTCCCAACGTCCAAATGTAAAATAATACCTTAACCCTCGGTTATATAGTACCACGTATGATCTCTCAATGTGCGGTCCGCACATTTTCAAGTGTTGTCCGCACATTTCCAAGCTCTGCGGCCGCAATCCAAATTGTGCGGCCGCACTTCACAGTGACTTCTCTACTAGGATTCAGTAAAATGTCCATAAATTTCTGTACAAATGTCCAAATGATTAATGTTATACTTTTCTGGAAACTAGATTCAAAGTACTACAACTTTTGTGTTTGAATCATCTCCAAATGACTTGTAGATTAAAATATATAAATCTCCAAAGTCGGACCAGCGAAATCACCTTTCTGCGGCCGCGAGAAGAATTCTATGGACCGCACAATTCCTAATGCTACAGCACTTCGGGGGTTTGCGGCCGCACTTTTGCACTCTAAAATGTTCCCTCCGCACTTCAACTGTTCCATAACATCGTCAGAGTGCCGAAATGCCCAGACTCGCTCAAAACTCACCACGGAACTCATTCGAGCCACTCGGGACCCCGTCTGAATGTACCAACAAGTCCTAAAACATGATACGAACTTAGTCGAGCCCTCAAATTACATCAAACAACATCAAAAATACAAATTGCACTCTGATTCAAGCCTAATGAAAACTAACAATTTCCAACTTCTACATTCAATACCGAAACCTATCAAATCAAGTCCGATTGACCTCAAATTTTGCACACAAGTCATAAATGAGATAACGAAGTTATTCCAATTTCCAGAATTGGATTCCGATCCCGATATCAAAAAGTCAACTCCCCGATCAAAATTTTAACTTAAATTTTTATTTTAGCCATTTCAAGCCTAATTTAGTTACGGGCTTCCAAATAATTTTTCTGGACACATTTCTAAGTCCAAAATTACCATGCAGAGCTATTGGAATCATCAAAACTCTATTTCGGGGTCGTTTACACATAAGTTGATATCCAGTCACTATTTTAACTTAAGTTTTAAACCTTGGATCTAAGTCTTCCAATTCATTCCAAAACCTCACCGGACCCGAACCAATCACCCCGGCAAGTCACATAACAATTGTAAAGCATAAATTGAGCATTAAATGGAGAAACGGGGTTGTAATACTCAAAACGACCGGCCGAGTCATTACATCTCTAAACTATACTTTTGGGTTGTGGCAAGAAAATTCGAAATATAATATACAGATCACAAAACAGGTTTTGCCTTATACGTACAACGTAAACTTTTGGCAAAAGGGGTTTGGGTGAACCCCCACCCGCCCCCCTAAATCCGCCCTGATGATCAGTGCCCATCTTTGGATGTGGTTTGCTAGTCATCATTAAAGAACAAAGCAAGGTTAAAGGGCATTGAAAGGAATCAAAGGACATTGTTCACACAAACACTTAAAGTTGTCATGACTTTTTATTTAGACATTTGAACTAGGCCTTGAACCGATTAAACACTTATAGCATATTTAAAGTGTATCAATCAAACATATTTTCTCTTAAAATGCTATTAAAAATCTGTTTGCATAATTATAGTCCTATTCGTTTGTCTATGCCCAAAATTAAGCAAGAATTTAATGTAAAATTTGTACTCAATCATTTAAGCATGAGCTTGAGTAATTGAGGGAGGATGGATACTCTAGTTAGACATTTGTTTCATTGTCACTCACATGTGAGAAATGAAGCTGAAGGAAGCTAGAAGTAGAAGGTCAGAGATGGAATTGGATAAGAATGAGAAGACAAAGAAAGAACATAAGATCATCTAAAGATTATATTTGAATTTCCCCTTTTTAAGTTTATTAAAATAGAAAATTTGTGTTTGTAAGCTTTGAATGAATTTGTGATGTTATCAATTGAAGTTTTATTTATAGCCTGTTTGGCCAAGCTTCTCTGTATGCGGTCGAAATTGATTTCGGCCTTCATACGATATCGAGACGGGCTCCGAAGATGGTAGAAGGAGCTTCAGATTGCAGGTATAGGTCAAACATCGAGTTCGAAGTCATTATCGAGCTCGGGTCAGAATTGAACTATGATAAGATGTTATGGAATCGAGCTTAAAGGGCAGAGGCCAACCGATACCGAGCTCGAGTCATTACCAGATCCCGAGTTGGTATCGAGCTCAATCCACATCAATCTCTTAAAAGCAACACCGACCAGCACCAAGTCCGATCAGGCTCGAGCTTACAGACAAGAGCCGTTACAAATGCACTAAGAGAGAGAATCTTGGCGGGAATTAAGGAAAAACTTATTTATCATGGGTTCCCCACTATGTATTTTTAATTATATTTAGAGTAGGATCTTCCCACTATAAAGGGCGTGGTTACATTTCTGTAGAGTCAAGTTTTTCATGCTCACACTGTAACAAAGACATCATACACTCCTATATTGAAGAATTATTCCTCTAAGTTTCATACATTGATTCATCTTGCTTAGTCCTAAAAATCATCTTTTTCCAACTTTGTTTACTTTGCATTCATTGCAATCTGTATTTGATATTTCTATTTATCACTAAGATTTATATTAAGCTATACCATATATCCTTAGAACTACGTACATATTTAACTCTATCCATTTTTTCGGGTAAACAGTTTGGCGCCCACAGTGGGGCCGAGGATAATAGTGGTTATTTGATACGAATTTGCAAAACACACGCCATTTTGCACCTGTCTTTTGCAAGTGTCTTTGGCTTCAGATTAGAAATGGCAAACCCTCAATTAATGGCTTTACCTATCGAAAACGAAGCCGACCTTCAAGACGAAACTAACAACTTGACGCCCAGGGCCGGAAGGCCGCTTATAGATACCATGGAAGCTCGAGTCGGAGCACCTGAAGATCGGATCGGAGTACCTCTAGACGTTAATTCACATATGGCCCTTGAGGCGAACCAATGTTCTGAACCTGAAAACAGCGTTCATCGCGGTACTCGATCTGCGGCTCGAGACACCCATAACGTTGAGGAAAATGGAGTTAGCTTGCGTGTGATTTTTGAAATGCTGCAAGCCCAACAGGTAGCGATAGATCAGTTGCATATCCAAACCCAGACTCCAAGCAGGCCAAAGCCCAATCCACCTAGGGAAATTGCCAACTGAAAGGAGCCAGCCGTAGTAAGATCAAACGAGCAAGAATCGGGGACTACTCCCAAAATTGCTAAGATACTCGATGAGCTCACAAAGCGGATTGAAGAAAACGACAAAAAAGTATAAACATATAACTCCAGGGTCGATCAGATCCCGGGGGCACCACCAATGATAAAAGGGTTGGATTCCAAAAAAAATTATGCAGAAGCCTTTTCCCTCGAGTGCAGCCCCAAAACCAATTCCGAAAAAATTCTGTATGCCCGAGATTGCCAAATATCGAGTGCATGATCGATGCCACGGCCGGCTACGAGATCCTCACTTTTCTCGATGCCTATTCCGGGTATAATCAAATCTAAATGAACCCGGAAGACCAGGAAAAGACTTCATTTGTCACCAAGTATGGAACATATTGTTATAATGTGATGCCTTTCGGGCTAAAAAATGCAGGAGCTACTTACCAACGCCTAGTAAATAAAATGTTCGAGGAACAAATAGGTAAATCAATGGAAGTTTATATTGATGACATGCTAGTCAAGTCCCTGCGCGCAGAGGACCATTTGGCTCATTTGCAGGAAACATTCGAGATTTTGAGGAAATACAACATGAAGCTCAACCCCGAGAAGTGTGTTTTCGGGGTCCGTTCTGGCAAGTTCCTCGGCTTCATGGTATCAAATCGGGGGATCGAGATCAAACCCCGATAAAATCAAGGCCATCGAAGACATCGCCATCGTGGACAGTGTAAAAGCCGTGCAGAGGCTAACGAGACGGATTGCTGCCTTGGGCCGATACATTTCAAGGTCGTCAGATCGAAGTCATATATTTTTCTCTCTACTCAGAAAGAAGAGTGATTTTGCTTGGACACCGGAATGCCAGCAGGCACTGGAAGAATTGAAGCGATACTTATCGAGCCCACCGTTACTTCATACTCCAAATATAAACGAACAACTTTACTTGTACTTGGCGGTATCAGAAATCGCGGTAAGTGGTATCCTAGTTCGAGAAGAGCAAGGTACTCAATTTTCCATTTATTATGTAAGTCGAACCTTAGGGGAAGCAGAAACTAGATATCCACACTAAGAGAAATTAGCGCTTGCATAGATAAGCGCCTCTAGAAAGTTAAAACCATACTTTCAATGTCACCCCATGTGTGTATTAACCACTTACCCACTTCGTAATATTTTGCACAAACCCGAACTATCGGGCCGATTAGCCAAATGGGTCGTCAAACTCAGTGGGTACGATATCGAATATCAACCCCGTACGACCATCAAATCTCAAATTTTAGCGAATTTTGTGGCCGATTTCACGCCAACCCTTATACCCGAAGTCGAAAAAGAACTCTTGTCGAAATCGGGTAAATCCTCGGGGGTATGGATCCTTTTCACGGACGGGGCTTCGAACGTGAAAGGGGTTCGGGCTAGGCATTATTTTAAGGCTGCCTATGGGTGATACCATCAGGCAATCTATAAAATCTACTAGATTGACTAACAATGAGGCCGAGTATAAGGCCATGATTGCAGTTCTCGAGCTAGCTATAAGCTTGGGAGCAGAAGTCATTGAAGCCAAATGCGACTCTTTACTGGTGGTAAATCAGGTAAACAAAACCTTCGAAGTATGAGAGGAAAGAATGCAAAGGTATTTGGACAAACTACAGGTCACTTTGCACCATTTTAAAGAATGGACTTTACAGCATGTACCACGAGAACAAAACAGTGAGGCCGATGCACTTGCGAATTTGGGATCATCGGTCGAGGACGACGAGATAAGCTCGGGGATTGTCGTTCAACTCTCAAGATCTGTGATCGAAGAAGGTCATGTCGAGATAAATTCTACAAGCTTAACTTGGGACTGGAGGAATAAGTACATTGAATACTTGGAGAATGGAAAGTTGTCGTCGGATCCTAAAAATTCGAGGGCCCTACGAACCAAAGCTGCTCGATTCACATTGGCTACAGATAGAACATTATACAGTAGAACATTCGATGGACCATTGGCAGTATGCTTGGGTCCGGGAGACACCGACTACATCCTACGTGAGATTCACGAGGGTACTTGTGGAAACCACTCCAGTGCCATTTCATTAGTCCGAAAAATAATCAGGGCAGGGTATTATTGGATCGATATGGACAAAGATGCAAAGGAGTTTGCTCGAAAATGTGATAAATGTCAAAGGTTCGCACCAATGATCCATTAGCCCGGTGAGCAACTTCACTCGATCCTATCCCCATGGCCATTCCTGAAATGGGGAATGGATATCGTAGCCCCTCTGCCATCGGCCCCAGGTAAAGCTAAGTTCATTTTATTTATGACTGACTATTTCTCTAAATGGGTGGAAGCACATGCGCTCGTGAAAGTAAGAGAGAAAGAGGTTATATATTTTATCTGGGATCATATCATATGTCGATTCGGAGTACTCGCCGAAATAGTGTGTGACAATGGGAAACAGTTTATCGGCGGCAGAGTGACAAAATTCCTCAAAGACCACAAAATAAAAAGGATATTATCAACACCGTATCACCCTAGTGGGAACGGACAGGCCGAATCAACGAACAAAACTATCATTCAAAACCTGAAGAAAAGGTTGAACGAGGATAAAGGGAAATGGAGAGAAATTATGCCCGAAGTCCTTCGGGCATATCGAACAACATCGAAGTCCAGTACAGGGGCAACCCCGTTCTCCTTAGTATATGGATCTGAAGCCTTGATTCTAGTCGAAGTCGGGGAATCCAGCGCCAGGTTTAGATATACAACCGAAGAGTCAAATAACGAGGCTATGAATACTAGCCTCGAATTATCGGATGAAAAACGAGAAGCTGTTCTCGTCCAAATGGCCGCTCAAAAGTAACGAATCGATAGATACTATAATCGAAGAACCAAGCTTCGTCATTTTAAATTCGGGGACTTAGTGCTAAGGAAAGTCACCCTAAGTACCCGGAATTTAAACGAAGGAAAACTGGGTCCAAACTGGGAAGGACCGTATCAGGTTCTCGAAAATGTCGGAAAAGAATCCTACAAGCTCAGTATTATAAATAGAAAACAACTATCGAACAATTGGAATGTGTCACACCTAAACCGATACTACTGCCAAGGTACGACCCTCCCATATTTATTTATATTTTGAAACTAACCCTGGAAGGAGCCCGATCAGGAGCAATGATGGATCCTTCGAACACGAAGCCCCATATCTGAAAGCACGTGTTGCACTATTTTTCCCTTAGACCGATCTTATCCCAAATGGTTTTTTCGGCAAGGTTTTTAATGAGGCAACCATTGATCGTACTAACATATGTAACGACCCAACCAGTCATTTTAACTTTTATAACCCTGTTCCCCTAAATAAAACTCCCTAAATGTGCTTATAAGAAATTATGACTTACGAGGATGGTTGGTTCGGGATTTGGAAGTGTTTGGGCTCAAATAGGAACACTTGGTTCCTTAAGTTGGCTTTAAAAGGCCAAGTTTGACTTCGGTCAACATTTTGAGAAAATAACCTCGAAATAGAAATCCGACGATTCCAACAACTTCGTATGGTGAATTTTGACTTAGGAGCGTGTTCGAAATTTTATTTGGAAGTCCGTAGTTAAATTAGGCTTGAAATGGCTAAAATAGGAATTTAAATTTGGAAGTTTGACCGGGGAGTTGACTTTTTGATATCGGAGTCGGAATCCAGTTATGAAAATTTTCATAGCTCCGTTATGTCATTTATGACTTGTTTGCAAAATTTAAGGTCAATCAGAGTTGATTTGATAGGTTTCGACATCGAAGGTAGAAGTTGAAAATTCTAAGTTTCATTAAGCTTGAATTGGAGCATAATTCGTGGTTTTAGCATCGTTTTAGGTGATTTGAGGTTTCAAATAAGTTCGTATGATATTTTAGGACTTGTTGGCATATTTGGTTGAGGTCCCGAGGGCCTCAGGTGAGTTTCGGATGGTTAACGGATCAAAAGTTGGACTTAAAAAGCTGCTGCAATGTTTCTTCTGCTGGATATTCTAGGCTATGATCGAGCCCAGATATCGAGCCCAGGGTTGACGGCCTGAGTCAAAGCCAGGGACAAGGCTCAGTATCGAAGCCACGATTGAAGGTCCAGCTCTAGGGCCATGATCGAAGGCAAGGCTCGAGGGCCAGGATCAAGACCCAAGATCGAGGGTCACGATCGAAGTCCCAAGCTCGATGCCATGATCAAGGCCATGACCGAGTCCCAAGCTCGAGACCATGACCGAGTCCCATGCTCGAGGGCCACGATCGAGGCCCAATTCCGAAGGCTACCTGGGCAGTTTATAAAAGAGGACATTCATTCCATTTGCCATTTTTGACGAACTTGAGCTTGAGCAGAGGCGACTTTTGACAGATTTTCAAGGGAAAAATATTAGGGTAAGTGATTCTAACTCGTATTTGGTCTGCATATACAAGTATATCATTGTTTTCACCATAAATTAGTGTTTTGAGGTTTAAATTTGGGAAAATTTTAGAAATCTCATAGAAACGAATTTTTGAGATTTCAGTATCGATTCAGAGTCGGATTTGAGTGAAACTGGTATGGTTGGACTCGTAATTGAATGGGTTGTCGGATTTCATAACTTTCGCCGGATTCCGAGACGTGGGCCCCACTAACAAAATTTTAATTAATTTCGGGATTTTTATTAAAAATGTAGTATTTCCTTATAGAATTGATTCCTATAAATTTAGTGATTGCATCGAATTATTTTGGTTAGATTCGAGCCATTTGAAGTTGGATAATCGAGGAAAAGTCTTACTAATGGATTAAATTGGAGCAAGACGAGGTAGGTCGCTTGTGTAGGTCGCTTGTCTAATCTTGTGAGAGGGAAATTACCCCATAGGTAATTAAATTAAATAATTATTACTAATTGTGGGGGCTACGTACGCACGAGGTGATGAGAGTCCGTGCGTAGCTACTATTAATGCTAAAGTTCGGGTAGTTTAGGACTCAAAAGCATGAATTACTTGTGTAAATGGTAGTATTTACTTAATAAAATTATTTGATATATTTATATATATGTTGTGAATTATTAGATAAAGATATTAAAGGATGAAAATCTCATATGCTTGAATTTATGTTTAAATTAATTAATTGTTAAGAGAAATTATTCTTCCTCCTGAATTTATCTTATAATAAATATACTCTCATTCCGAAGGTACATAAGAAAATGTCCTCCTTTCTTATGGAGCGGGCCGAATGCCTCGGCAGGATAGATGCATCTATGGATCATGCCGCACGTCCCTCGGCAGTGTACACAACACTCTGGATCGGGTCGAACGACCTCGGCAGAAATCGTGCATAATAATAATAATTACACAATACTTTGATAGTTTATTTTAGCTTGTGAAGCTAATTGAAATTTGGAAATAATTGGAATTTAAAGAATTTATTTATCTCTATTTGTTAAGAAAATTATTGTTATTTCTGTAAATGAGGATAATTGATAAATTAGAAATTTATTGGAATTCAAGGAATTTAATTATTTTTGCTGGTTAAAGAAAATCATTGTAAATTCTATAAATCATGTTGATCTAGATATTGCTATTTTTATTTTATTTATTATTATTGACTCTTAGTGAGTGTCAGAGTCGGCCATCTCGTCTCTACCTATTCGAGATTAGGCTTGATACTTACTGGGTACACGTTATTTTTCGTACTCATGCTGCACTTGCTGCATATTTTATTGTGCAAGTACATATATGTCTAGCGACCTTGTGGGCGCAGAGGTGTGGTTACAAATGTGGGGACTTAGGTGAGCTGCATTCTATATTACAATCCGCAGCCAACAGAGTTTCCTTCAGAGATATTATATTTTTCTGTCTAATTTATATTCTGGACAGATGCTGTATTTTAAATTTTAATTCCCTAGTAAATGCTCATGCACTTGTGACACCGGGTTTTGAGAATGGTTGTGAGTTGTTTAGAAATTTAGTCGCTAAAAATATTTATCATTTACTCTATGAGTTTTATTTTTATTATTTAATTGAAGAAATTTTGATTTTGAATCCATTAAAATGGGTAATTAAGCTAAGTATGTATTGTTGGCTTGCCTGACAGCGGTGTTCGGCGCCATCACGACCTTTAATGGATTTTGGGTCGTGACAACATGGAAACAGTTCGGCAGTATCCGAGGCCCCTTTACAATTGACCTCGAATACTGGGGGGACATTAGCTCTCAAATATCAAGTTCTGATTGCAAGAAAGTTACTTCATAACAACACAGTTTCGATAGGAAGAATTGTAAGAGCTAAATGGTCAAAACGATCCATGCTCATATAGTCGGCCCGGGCCGTTCTGATTGCAAGAAAGTTACTTCATAGCAACACAATTTCGATAGGAAGAATTGTAAGAGCCAAATAGTCAAAATGATCCATGCTCATATAGTCAGCCCGAGCCCTGACACAAAACATGAACACATGTATAATGACCTGCAAAGAAAGTTTTCTTCTTTACTAAATATCTTATATCTAAGAAACATTCCTCTATCGCGAGATTTATTATGCAAACAGGATTAAGGTAAATCAACGAGTCTGAGCAATCACTCACTCGAAGATTAAGCCTACGAGCCACATTAATTCGAGTTTGAAATCACTCACTCAACTATTAAGCCTACGAACCACATTAATTCGAGTTTGAAATCACTCACTCGACTATTAAGCCTACGGGCTACATTAATTCGAGTTCGAAATCACTCACTCGACTATTAAGCCTACGGGCTACATTAATTCGAGTTCGAAAGCACTCACTCAACTATTAAGCCTACGGGATATATTTATTCGAGTTCGAAATCACTCACTCGACTATTAAGTCTACGGGCTACATTACTTCAAGTTTGAAATCACCCACTCGACTATTAAGCCTACAGGCTACATTACTTTGAGTTCAAAATCACTTACTCGACTATTAAGCCTATGGGCTACATCACTTCGAGTTCGAAATCACTCACTCGACTGTTAAGCCTACGGGCTACATTACTTCAAGTTCAAAAATGCTCACTCAAACATAAAGGCCGAATTCGCTCAAATTTCCTAAAAACCTTATGAAAACATTCTTAAGGCATAAATAAAACGAAATCTTCACAAGACAGAGAATAAAATAGAGGCAAGATAGGAAAAGAAAAGATATTTGTATATATTTACAAGATTGTTGGCAACATCCGAAATAGAAACTAAGTGATAGGTTATATGTGTATCCCTGTTATGTTTTGATGATCTAACAAACTTACTGTTAAGAACCAGATAAGGAACCTATTACACATCCTCAAAAACTCAAGATCAACAAGTCTCCAGTTGGGAACACTATTCAACTCTTGAGAGTCAAAGGAACAATAGAGGGAACAGGTCGCTACCAGCTCCCGAGGTGACTGTACAAAGTCAACTTCACAGATGTAAAGTTGCTGCTTGCACACGCTACAGTACGAAAACAGTGCAACAATCAACTTTATAGGGAATGCCCTTTACCTAACTTGCTTGAATCATCCAAGTGATGTCACAAATGAAATATTAACATCAAGCAAAGGAAAAACAAATCACTTGCACATTCAAGAACTCATCAAGCATTCTCTCAAGTCTGTGTCAATCCTGCAAGTGATCCTTAAGGGCATCAAGAACGAAAAACAACATAACCAAGGACCAATTCCATGTATTGAAGTTATTACATGTCCTTAGTTGTGTTGTACCACTTTACTTGTAATTCCTACTTAGCTTAGTTAGAAGTATTGTGTAGGAAATCTTTGTAAATCATAAACCCATGTGTTTGTGTCTTGGCTAGAGTTAGTCTAGTTGTAAAGTCTTTGTAATAGAGTTATTACAAAGTGGCTTGTAATAGAGTGTTACAAGTTAGTGAGGGATTAAGAGGTTAATTCCTAGGTTACAATAAGTTGTAATCTAAAATTGCTCAGTAGTGAAGTTGAAATCCTACAAGGTTAGGTCGTGGTTTTTAATCCCATTGAGCCAGGAATTTTTCACATAAAATTCCTCTTGTCATCTACTTACTGTTGTGTGCGTGTGTTCTAGTGGAACTGATAGAGAACCTGGTTCTCTATAGAGTTTTGTGGACCCTTATATTCTATCAATTGGTATCATAGTAGGTTCTTTCTATCAGGCTAACACCTAGAAAGGATCCTCATGGCTGCTCCACAAAACTTCAAAGACGGTCAGTTTACTTACAGGCCACCTAGGTTCAATGGTCAATATTATGGGTGGTGGAAGACAAGGATGCACGACTTCATCATGGCTGAAGACTCCGAGCTGTGGGACGTTATCTGTGACGGTCCCTTTGTACCTACAAAGAAGGTTAGAGATCGAGCTGTGGAAGTTCCAAAGACAAGAAAGGAGGTCAATGATGCTGATCGAAAAGCCATTGAGAAAACATTTCGTGCTAAGAAATATAGGTCCTGATGAATACAATAGCATATCTGCCTGTCAATCTGCAAAAGAAATATAGGAAGCTCTACAGACTGCTCATGAGGGAACCACTCAAGTGAAGCAATCCAAGATTGACATGCTCACCACTGAATATAGGCTTTTCATAATGAAGGACGATGAATCCATTCAAGATATGCATACTCGATTCACTTCCATTATCAATGAGATGCACTCTCTTGGTGAAATCATTCCCAGAAACAAGCTTGTGAGAAATATCCTCAGCGTGCTGCCCAACTCTTGGGAAAGTAAGGTAAATGCTATCATAAAAGCAAAAGATCTGCAGAAGCTGACCATGGACGAACTTGTTGGAAATCTGAAGACTTATGAAATGAAGAAGAAGAAGGACAATGAGAGAAGAGAGCCGAAAAGGGAGAAGAACCTGGTTCCCAAGACGGACAACAATGACTCAGGTGGTGAGGATGCTGATATGGCCTACCTGACAAAAAGGTTTCAAAAAATGGTTCGCAGAAATGGAGGCATTCCTAAAGGGGGCAGCTCCAGCAAGCCAAAAGGTTATGACCTATGTCATAAGTGCGGCAAGACAGGACACTTCATCAAGGATTTCCCTCTTCTCAAGCAATATCAATACAAACACAACACTAACAAAGCAGCCAAGGGGAACCAGGTTCCTGACAAAAGATTCAAAAGAAAAGACGTTGCTGACAATATTGTGAAACAGGCTCTTGCTGCATGAGGGGACTCTTCCAGCGAATTCGGAGAAGATGATGGGCAAGGTGACAACTCTATGATGGCAGTGGAAAGTGAAGCAGCTGAGTATGACTCTATTTTTTCCCTGATGGTGCAGTCTGATGATGATGGAGATGACCACGATGATGATGAGGTAAACCTTCTCGATGTTCAAAGAAATTTGAAATCCTATTCTCAAAAGAAGCTTATATCTTTGGCAAATATTTTAATCGATGCTTATCACAGTCTAATTAATGATAGAAATGCGCTAACCACGGAACTAGGAGAAATAGAACACGAGAGAGATGATCTAGTGGTGGTTGCAGGTGATCTAAGAGAGACCATTGGGAGTTTAAAAAGGTAAAAATATACCTTGACTGAGAGAATTGCAAACATAGAGCACAAGAGAGATGACCTATTGGTAGTAGTTGTAGAGCTAAAGGAAACAATTGAGGAACTAAGAAGGGAAAATAGGCATGTGAACACAAAAAAGGGAAAGGAAGTTGCAAGTGAGGCACACCTTAAGCTTGAAAATGAGTTAAGATCAATGAAATCTAGTTTGTGTGCCGAGCTTGAGAAAAACAAACAACTTCAGGTAGAACTAGGAAGAGTGATCTTGAAAAATTACTTAAGTGGATCTGGTCCTCTGATGCTATCACTGCATTGTACATAAATAATGAGGGAAACAGGCAGGGAATCGGGTTCCAAAGGGAAAAGACTCCCTACAACCCTCATAGCAAGTACGTTATTGTACCTGACAATTGGCTTTGCACTCACTGTGGCAACACTGGGCACTTTAAAGAAAACTGTAAGGCCATAATTCGGTCTCAACAGAAAAACAAGGTTTTTGCTGAAAAAGTAACTGCTGCTAGGGAACCTGGTCCTTCACATAAAAACGTATAATGCCTGTTTGGACCAAAATAACCCTCATTCACCCTTTTCCTCATTACAAGGGAACCAAACTTGTTTGGGTTCCTAAGTCTAACCCTTGATTTCCTTGTGCAGGAAACAGTGAAAGGGAGCAGTCAACAGTGATACATGGATAGCGGCTGCTCGAAGCACATGACTGGATGTACAAATGATTTCCTTTCACTGAAGGCCCTGCAGGGAGGGAGTGTATCCTTTGGAAATGACAAAAAGGGATACATTCTGGGAGTAGGAAGAATTGGAAAGTCTCTCACTCACTCAATCGAGAATGTGTTTTACGTGAATGGATTGAAGTACAGCTTGTTGAGTGTCTCTTAGATCTGCGACAAAGGCAACAAGTTGTCTGAGTGCTGTTGATGATGATGCTGAACTATGGCACAAAAGGATGGGTCATGCAAGTTTCACGTTGCTGAACAAATTGGTCAGGAAGGACCTGGTTCGTGGTCTGCCCAAGTCAAGCTTCAAGGATCACAGGGTGTGTGATGCATGTGTAAAGGGAAAGTAAGTCAGATCCTCTTTCAAGCTCAAAAAGTAAAACTAAATATTAGACTCCAGCCGACATAGAAGAACCTGGTCCCTCAATCACAATAACTGAAACAGAAAATAGAGTTGTGGATGTTGTACATGGAACTCCAACTGCTGAGGTGAGGAACATGACACATGGATCAAATCCAAAATAACTGGATCCTCTCTTAATAAGATTCAGGTGTCTAACTGAAAGCACAAGAGCTCACACCCTCTTCAAAACATAATCACTTATCTTGATTCAGAAATTCAAACCAGTTCAAAGACAAGAAACTCACTTGCCTTCTCAGCCTATCTCTCTCAAATAGAGCCCAAGAATATCAAGGAAGCATTGAAAGATGCAGACTGGATTGCATCTATGCAAGAAGAGCTCCATCAGTTTGAGAGGAACTATGTGTGGAACCTGGTTCCACGACCTGCTGACAGAACTGTTATAGGAACCAGGTAGGTATTCAGAAACAAACTTGATGAGTATGGAAGCATGTTTTTTTAAACTCGATATGGATTTGTTTGGGTTAAAGCAGGCTCCCCATGCTTGGTATGAAAGGTTGTCAAAATTCCTTCTAGAAAATGGCTTTACAAGAGGGAAAATCGACAACACTCTTTTTTTGAAGAAACGAGGAAGGAACCTGCTCATTGTGCAGATCTATGTTGATGACATCATCTTTGGAGCAACAGTTGACTCTCAATATAAAGAATTTGCAAAACTCATGGGAAGTGAGTTAGAAATGAGTATGATTGGGGAACTAAATTTCTTCTTAGATTTACAAGTGAAGAAAACTCCCAAGGGGACAATGATAAGTCAACAAAAGTACATCAAGAAGCTGCTGAGAGATTTAACATGGAGACATCAAAAATCATTGACACTCCCATCGCCACAGCTACTCATCTAGACATGGATGACCTGGTTACCCTGTAAATCAGACCATGTATAAAGGTATCATAGGGTCACTTCTGTAGCAGACCAGATATTGTTTTTAGTGTGGGTCTTTGTGTCGGGTTTCAATCCAATCCAAAGGAATCTCATCATCAAGCTGCCAAGAGAATCCTAAGCTATCTCAAAGGGATGTAGGACCTGGTTCTCTACTTTCTTCAGGAGATAACCTTGACTTAATAGGATATGATGATGTTGCCTATGCTGGGTATCTGGTGGTTAGGAAAAGCACTTCTGGCATGACACATTTTCTGGCTCAACACAAGAGAACAAAGCATATTGATGTGCGACATCACTTTCTCAGAGGCAATGTTGAGAGAGGGCACATATGCATGAAGTTCTGCAGCACAAAAGATGAAATTGCATATATCTTCACCAAAGCACTGAGCAGAGAGCATTTTGAAAAGAATCGCTTAGCACTAGGGTTGATGAAATCAAGTTGAGGACCTGGTCCCCCGATGATTGGCTACGGAAGAAATGTATAGGTAAAATAGCTAAAAAGTGTTTTCTGGCAAAGTCTAACTCATCTCTATACCGTTACAGGTAGACACACATGACGATTATAGAGCAAACAAGTAGTTAATGTATTGCACATTGGTCAAAGGATGAGGCTTACATTTACAAAATCTGTCAGGGAACCTGGTTCCCTTGACACAGGTTAGTAGTTCCTTTGTACTCTCATGCACAATTTTTAAATGGCTGAAACGGTGCCACGCCATTAAATTGTCAGTTTCTCTCTTTCCCGATTTTGAACCCAAACGTCTCACCTGAAGCGACCCGACTACCCAAAATTGATACCCATTCCTAACCGGTCCCTCATCCCTATTAAATAACTCCTCTCACAGTCACTCTCATAACTGTTCACATCAAAAAATCCAAAATTCCTCTTTTCATTCTTCTAACCAAACACTCTCCTCTTCTAACATGTCTGACTATCAAGAAACCCAGAATACTCCAAGCGCCATCCCCACTGTGTCTTCATCTATTGAAACACCAATGATAGAGCCCACACTCCCCACTCTGACTAGTCCAAACCCTAACCCAAAGTCACAACCACCCTTTGCTTCCTCTCCAACCCAGTCGAGTACAATTTCTCACCGAAGTCGTAAAACTTCGACTCCCAAGAAATTTGTTTTTGCGACCTCTCCTTCTGCCTCGCCGAAAAAACAATGCTCGAAGAAGTTACAGTGGAAAAAGTAGAAAATCAAGAAGTTTCTAGCCAACCAGTAGAGAAGGATCTGAGAAAGGACAGGGTGTGGTTCATACCAGTGATGAATCAACAATGACAACCCCATGCCTTGTTTTTACAGGTAAAGCTTCTCGTATGCCTTCTGAAGTTAGTTTGGAGTTACAAGAACATGTAGCTAAAGAACATATGCTGTCAATAGCTGCTAAGGGAACTCTGGTTAGAGGTTATGAGGCTGTGTATGACTCTCAGGGGGAAGAAAATGGTGCAGAGGTCGAGGGTAGGGAATTGGTGCCTGTCAAAACTTTGGCACCTGACAGTACTACTGGGGAACCAATTGAGGGACATGATCCCTCCACCCAAGAGGATCCCTATGATTCCACTTGGGATAAAACCCTTGGTTCTCCACAAGAACCCAGGCCAGTACTGATCCTGCTCCCTCTCCTTATTTCTATGCTGAGCCATTAACAATTGTGGTTCCTGAGATGCGATCTTTGTCTGAGGAGGAGAAGGAGGATAGTGAAGAAGAAGATTATGATAATGTGACTCTGGCGAGCTTTATTAGTGCTAGGAGTATAAAGGCACCTCTCCAGGGATCAACGTCTAAGAGACCCATCACGAGGTTGCAAAAGAAGGAAGATCTTGAGTCCGTCTTAAAGAAAAGTAAAAAAGAGAGAGATGAGATTGGTGAAAGATGGAAAGGCTGTGAATGAGAAGGTAGTGGCTCCTGCACTAGTTGTGAATGTGGATGACGAGGTCGAAGAGGAACATGGTCCCTTGGTTCGTAAGTCCTAAAAGAAACTTACTGTTCCAAAGTCCAAGAGAGAGTCATCTGTGAGTGAGAAGGAGTTGAGGAAGGTTGAGGGTGAAAAATCTGGTGAGAAAGAGGATGAGAAAATGGTTGAGGAGTCCTGTGAAAAAGTGGTTGAGGAGTCTGCTGAGAAGATCTCTAGGAAATCTGCAGAGAAAGGCAAGAGTGTAAGAAAATCAGTAAAAAGGAAGGCTGATGCCAGTGAGGAACCTGGTTCCTCCAAAAAGACCAAGGTTGGTGATTCCAAGGACGCTGGCAGGGAAAAATTGAAAAACCAAAAGTTACTGTGGGGACGTACATAAGGAAGCTAGAGGCAAGGAATGGAATTCTCAAAGGTCAACTCAGTCAGGTTCAGGAGGCACCTGGTTCCAGCAACTCTCAAAGCACAAAGGTTGCCCGTCTGACAAGAGAAAATGCCGACCTCAGGGAGAACCATGTTTTGTCAAATCATAAAAGAACCTGAAGGATAGACTGCTCAACGAGCAGGTGTCAGCCAATGCTTGAATAGACATCCTTCTTCGAACCCTTGCTTCCTCATCTGGGCCTTTCCTTTCCAGTGCTCCCTAAACAGTGTCTCTTTCCTAAGTGTCAAGTTCCTAGTGTCTGTCTTCTAGTTCTGATGATGTTTTATGACTGGTACTTTTGTTTGTGCTGTTTTTATTTTGTGGATGTGTTTGGAAATAATGGACCTGCTCCCTGCTTAAAAATCCAAATATTAATGAGAGTCGCCTCATTTTGTTGTGTATGCATTGCTCTTATGTTCTATTTTTAGTCATGTTTGTATGTACACATGTGGCATGAGTTAACCAAGCTGGACTTCGTTTTGCTTAATGCTTGTTACTAATCTTTTTATGATGCCAAAAAGGGGAAAATAATTGAGGGGGAACAAGATGGGGAACAAATTCAGGGTGAATACAGGAAATGCGAATGTCATTCTGGTTCTCAAGGGGAACTTGAATTATAAGTTTGTCATCATCAAAAAAGGGGAGAATTGATAGGTTATATATGTATCCCTATTATGTTTTGATGATCTAACAAACTTACTGTTAAGAACCAGATAAGGAACCTGTTACACATCCTCAAGAACTCAAGATCAACAATTCTCCAGTTGGGAACACTATTCAACTCTTAAGAGTCAAAGGAACAGCAGAGGGAACAGGTAGCTACCAGCTCCCGAGGTGAGTGTACAAAGTCAACTTCACAGTTGTAAAGTTGCTGCATGCATACGCTACAGTACAGAAACAATGCAGCAGTCAACTTTATAGGGAATTCCCTTTACCTAGCTTGCTTGTATCATCCAAGTGATGTCACAAATGAAATATTAACATCAAGCAAAGGAAAACTTGCACATTCAAGAACTCATCAAGCATTCTCTCAAGTTTGTGTCTATCCTGCAAGTGACCCTCAAAAGCATCAAGAACGAAGAACAACATAACCAAGGACCAGTTCCATGTATTGAAGTTATTACATGTCCTTAGTTATGTTGTACCTTTGTTAAAACACTCTACTTGTAATTCCTACTTAGCTTAGTTAGAAGCATTGTGTAGGAAATCTTTGTAAATCATAAACCCTTGTGTTTGTGTCTTGGCTAGAGTTAGTCGAGTTGTAAAGTCTTCATAATAGAGTTATTACAAAGTGGCTTGTAATAGAGTGTTACAAGTTAGTGAGGGATTAAAAGGTTAATTCCTAGGTTACAATAGGTTGTAATCTAAAGTTGCTCAGTAGTGAAGTTGAAATCCTACAAGGGTAGGTCATGATTTTTAATCCCATTGAGATGGGAATTTTCCACGTAAAATCCTCTTGCCATCTACTTACTATTGTGTGCGTGTGTTCTAGTGGAACTGATAGAGAACCTGGTTCTCTATAGAGTTTGGTGGACCCTTATATTCTATCACTAAGGGACTAAGTTTTTTGGTTATCCCCGGGGGCGGTCTCTTCTCCATCAAGCTCCTCCCTGCTCTCGGACCCGCTCTTGCTCCCATTATCATCATCGTCATCATCGGAAGCCAAAGCTTCAACATCGGCTTTGAGCTCTTTAGCCTTTTTATCTTTTCAGTGAGGTCAATACCTCGGGCATGGATCTCCTCGAGGGTCTCCCTCCGAGATCGATACTTGGCAATATCAGCAACCTAGTGTGCTCGAGTATCGGCGGTCTCGGCTACCTCTCTTGTCTGTATCTGGGTAGCTTCAGCATCAGCCCAATAAACGGCCACAATTGCATCTGTATCGGCCTTCGCCTTTTCGCCGTCAGATTCAGCCTTGGCAAGTTCAGAGGCCAACCGAGCCTCGAGCTCCTCTATTATTCTTACTTGAACATAGCCTTTTTCCTTCATACTTTGAAGCTGGCTCTCAGGGGATGATAATTGAGCTCGAGCAGTCTCTTTCTCTGCAACGAAGCGATCCATACCTTCTATCCACTTCAAGGACTCCGCTTGTATTACATCAACCTCCTCACGGAGTTTTTCGATCATTTTAATTTTTGCTGCAGCTGAGATACTGAAATATTAGTCGTTGTTCCGATATCAAGCCCATAGGCTTTTAAAAGTGTCATTACCTGCTGAGACAGATCGGTTTGATCTCGGTGAGCTTTGGCCAACTTAGCTTGAAGATCTTTGATTTTCTCTCCCCTTTGCCCTAAGAGGAGTTTAAGAGAGTTCCTCTCCTCCGTGACTCGTTGAAGATCGGTCTCGAACCGATGCAGCTCAGCTCGAGACCCAGAACTTACCTCTCGATGAACCGTCATGGTCTGCGAAGAAAGAAATCGAAGTTAGGAAAGAATTGCAAAACATAAGTAATATAAACAAAGAGAGTCAAAAGCTTACCCGATTCAGAGCTAGCTGCACTTCACAGAGAAAGCCTGTCACATCACTAGGGCTAACAACGTCCTCGACCCCCGTAAATAGATCACGAAAATGATCCTCCCCTTCATGAGACCGGATCATCTCGAGGGCCCCCAAAGCTTGGGCTTCCCGAATAGCCCCTTCGGAAAAGGCAGGGAGAGTGGGTGAATCTCTGGTTACTATTGCCCAGGCGACTCGCTCGGGGCGTTTTCCTCGGTTCGGAGAGCTTCAGGACCGGCCCCTTCCGAGGTACCCACCGTTTGTTGACTTCGGTAGGAAGCACCCTCGACCTCTAATGACTAGGGGACTTTGCCTGAACCTCCATCCGATCTATCCTCAGTCCGAGACAGAGCCTTATGAATCATCATCGATTCAGCCGTCTTCAGGACACCATCGCTTCTCTTCATTCGGGCCACCAGCGCAGACCCGTCGTTTTCTTCCTCTTCTTCGCCGTCTTCTCCCTTTTCTCGCAGAACTGATTTTATAGTCAAAGGAATGGTATTCTGCGGCTTACGAGACGTCCTCTTCTTTGGTTTTGGATCTTCAGGAACGAAGGCCCTTTTTCTCTTATGCTCCTTCATCTGCTTTGGAACAGAGGCCTCTTCCTCGACGGACGGGGATCTCAAAATCGCATCCTTGCCACACCTACATACGAGAAAATTTATTAAAGTATATGTTCGAACTACCAAAAAATACGAGGAAGGGGCTTACCGTAATTTTTTGCCTCCCATCGGCCCTTCGACAAGTCACACCATGAGTGCTCGGCCTATGTGGAGGTCGAAACTAGATCTCGTACCCAGCTTTTGAGATCGGGAATTGTGTCGGGCATCCAGGGAACCGCTGCATCACAAAAGGGGGGATATCTGTAAGAAAAGAAACGGAAAGGCAAAATAATAAGAGATAACATCAGAATTACACTTACGCTTCATGTTCCACTCCTCGGGGAAATGCATCTTCTCGGACGGAATCAGGTCCGAAGTCCTTACTCGAACGAATTTGCCCATCCAACCTCGATCCCTGTCCACGTCTATGCTCGAGAATAAAGCCTTGGTAGCTCGACGCTGAAGCTTTATTAAACCTCCTCGAAAAAGGCGAGGATGGTACAATCGGATGAGATGATCGAGGGTAAAAAACATCCCCTCGATTTTGTTTACAAAGTATCAGATCAAAATAACGATCCGCCAAATAGAAGGGTGGATCTGACCTAGGGTTATTAGGTATTTACAACAAAAATCTATGATAACACGATCGAGGGGACCTAACGTGAAACGGGTAAGTGCACACACTTAAATATCCTTTCACGTGAGTGGTAATATCCTCTTCGAGAGACGGTACTACCACTTCTTTGTTTCCCCAGTTACAATCCTTTTTATCTGCTCGATATACCTCATCGAACAAATATATCTTGATACTTGCTCGAATCGGCCGGAAACCGACAAACCTTTGTCGAGTTTGAAATCGGAGGTAAGAACACACACCGCCGGAACGCACTCCTCAGGCCGTGGATCCACCAGTATTTTATCGGCGACGGATTGGGAAGAAGAAGAATTTTCTTTTTGAAGAACGGTTTTTGATGTCTTCACCATTGTTGGATTTAAAGAAAGTAACGAAGATTTGGTGGTTTATAAGAAGGATACTGCAGAAAAGAATCACAAATCTGCGAATGAACTCAGATGAAACGGAAAGGAACTTAAAAAATTTGGAGGATTGAAGATGGAAAAATGATAATTTGTAAAAAAAAAGGGGGCTATTTATCGGTTAAAGCAATGGCAGTTCAATATCAGCGGTGGCCGACCACCGCCTGACACGCATTAAATGCCTCGATAAGCTAAACCGACAGGACAACTATCACGTACGTCATGGTCAAGCTCGATGCAAACGTCAATGCATGCCCAATCGAGCCATTGAAAAATCATATCGTTTCTCACCACATCCTTCCCGAGAAACGAGGGGACTATCTGTATACGGTCGAAATTGATTTCGGCCTTTATACGATATCGAGACGGGCTCCGAAGATGGTACGAATGAACTTCAGATTGTAGGTATAGGTCAAACATCGAGTTCGAAGTCATTATCGAGCTCGGGTCTGAATCGAACTATGATGAGATGTTATGGAATCGAGTTTAAGGGGCAGAGGCCGACCGATACTGAGCTCGAGTCATTACCAGATCCTGAGTTGGTATCGAGCTTAAGTCCACATCGAGCTCTTAAAAACAACATCGACCAACACCAAGTCCGATCAGGCTCGAGCTTACAGACAAAAGCCGTTACAAATGCACTAAGAGAGAGAATTTGGGCGAAAATTAAGGAAAAGCTAATTTATCATGAGTTCTTCACTATGTATTTTTAATTATATTTAGAGTAGGATCTTCCACTATAAAGGGCATGGTTACATTTTCGTAGAGTCAAGTTTTTCATGCTCACACTGTAACAAAGACATCATACACTCCTATATTGAAGAATTATTTCTCTAAGTTTCATACATTGATTCATCTTGCTTTGTCCTAAAAATCATCTTCTTTCCAACTTTGTTTACTTTGCATTCATTGCAATCCGTATTTGATATTTCTATTTATCACTAAGATTTGTATTAAGCTATACCACATATCTTTAGAACTACGTATAAATTTAACTCTATCCGTTTTTTCGGGTAAACATTCTCCAATCCTAGAAGCACTTTTTTTCAAAAAAATGTTTTTTTTTCAAAGTTGAGGTGTTTGACCAAGCTTTTGGAAAAAAAATAAGTTCGTTTGGGGAGAAGTAGAAGCAGTTTTGAAAAAGCAGAAAAAAGTAGCTTCTCCTCCAAAGGCGCTTTTTTGAAAGCACTTTTGAGAAAAATACACTTAGAAACAGTTTTTAAAAGCTTGGCCAAACACTAATTGTTGTTCAGAAGTGATTTTCAAATTAATTAGCCAAACACAAATTATTTTTCATCGAAAGTATTTTTGAGAAAAACACTTCTCAAAATAAGTCGATTTTTGCAGCTTGGCCAAACAGGCTATTAGTTGTTGTATACTTTATATTTGACAATTTTAAGAATTAAAAATAGAACTTGCAAACTGTATTAAAAATCTTCAAGTTTAAGGTACTATCTAATGAAATTTAAGGCTCTTAAGCTTTTGAAGTTTTTTTTCCCCTGATATCTGTCTTAATAGCTCTTACTTTCTTTTATGTTTAAAATTTAAATTTAAATTTTTATTTAAGACTTTAAGTGTTTAGTAATCTATTCTATAGATTTTTATTTATTTATAAATTACAAGTTTATTAATAATCAAATAAAAATTACATTGTACAAGTTTTATAATATTTACAAAAGAGGGAAAAAAAATCAGAAATAGCCTGATCTACAACTATAAAATAAAAATTAACCATAGTTGTAAAAATAGTCAATAATGGCTATTTTTGTCTAAATTTTATCTTCACATTAACTAGTGCCTACTTTTCAATAATTTTACAAACACAAGGTTATTTTTCAACTACAAAACTGGTCAGCTCATGCTATTTGCACTAAAAAGTTGAAAAACTTCTATGGTGTAACTAACTTATAAATATGCACTTTAAAATAATTATATTTTATAGCAGATCTTTGTATTTTATAGTAGAAACACAATTCCAGTGTGTTCTCCTCTGCCTTCAATTTCTTTGCCTCCTTCTCCTCAGCCTTCAATCTTCTCCACCACTCCTCCATCAACTCATCCAAACTCATGTCCTCTTCCTCAGCCTTGAATTTTGTTTTTTCTTGAATCAATTCAATCTCCAATTCCACATTGATGAAGTTTTGAAGGTTCAAAGTTGAACTTGGATTTGAGAAATTAAAATAATTTCGGACTGGATGTGGTTCCAAAAGTTTGAGAAAATCTTGGGGAACTTATATCTCAAATATAGGAGGATTTGCTGCAAATTTGATGTATGTAAAGTGTATGTTAAGGAATACAGTTGATACAACTTTTCTATCAAAACTGTATTTACTGATACAACCATTATGTTAAATTTTTTGGACCGGGTGTGGTTCTAAAAGTTCGAAAACATCTTGGGAAGCTTATATCTCAAATTTATGATGATTTGATGCAAATTTGATGTAGTTTTGGATAAATTTCAGAATAAAATTCGAGTGTATACAAAGTGTACGTGAACAAATACAATTGATATAACGTTTATTATTAAAACTGCATTCATTGATACAATCATTAGTGCGAATAAATACAATTCATATAGCTTTTCATCAAAATCATATTAATTGATATAACTATTATGCGCGAACGAATGCAGCTAGCTAAATTTGAGTTCGACTGTATGTGTTTGATGCAACGAAAAGTGATATGCAAAAT
Source organism: Nicotiana tomentosiformis (assembly GCF_000390325.3). Classification (NCBI taxonomy): domain Eukaryota; kingdom Viridiplantae; phylum Streptophyta; class Magnoliopsida; order Solanales; family Solanaceae; genus Nicotiana; species Nicotiana tomentosiformis. The sequence goes on along the minus strand of NC_090821.1, from coordinate 62,402,283 downwards.
TAAAACAAGCGCCTAGCAATATAACTGTTGCTACGAATAGTAATAATTATTAATACACTAGCTGTGTTTGGCAAATAGCTACTAAATTATGGTAGTTTCTAAATGTTTTCCAAATAAATTATACCAAACTAGCATACCAAACTAACCGGTGTTAGGTATACATTAAAACACAACTAAACTCATTTTCGTACCAAAAAGTCTTATATTAGCGGTAAAACTTTTCCCGACAAAAAATGACTCCATATCCAAAGTTCAAATCTAAGACCTCTAACTAAGGATAAATGTTTACTTACCACTCTACTACAAATTCACAACCCTTATTGGTTGCACATCAAGCTTGTAATAATATATACAGGGATAAAAAAGAAAACTGATAAGTAAGATGCATGACAAAAAATTAGTTGCTTAGATTGCATGACAAATGAAGCTTCTCAATTGTTATATTTTATTTACATTTGTCCTCTTATTGTGATCTGTTGTAATTTCTTTAATATATTTATTATTATTGTAAATAAATTGTTTGAAACCAAATCTTACTGGATACTTGCAAAGATTTTTTTTTCTTTTTCTTTTTTAAACCCCTCCACATTAGGAGGATTTATAGTGTTTCCATACTTTTCCTCCAATGTGACTCGAACCCACGACCTTTCTATTCCGGATAGCAAGAGCCTAGTTTCATTAGAAAGGCAGAATAAGAAAGTAGTTGATTGGGGAGAAGTAGGGGTGTACATAAGAAATCGATAAATTCCATCAAACCGATAATTTGAGTTAAATCGAAAAAAAAAACTTGACTATAGTTTGGTTTGACATTGGAAAAAATAATCCAACCATAACTGGTTTAGTTTGGTTTTAACTAAAAATATTCAAAGCGAAATCAAACTAACCCGACATTATATGTATACAAGTTTTAAAATATTTTATACATAAAAATATTTATTGTAATTTAATTTATATATATATTGTTTAAACTTTTTCATAGTCCTCTGTTTTAACATATTATTTCAAGCTTGGACTTTTAAATGTTCTATAGTCCATACGTGTTAGTAACTCTAATAAAACTCAAAGCAAAATCAAATCAATACTTTATTAACAAAAGAAATTCCATTCAATTCTAGGAACGACAATAGTGTTGGATATCTATTTTTTTTAGTTGTACGTTGGTTTACATTAGATAGTGAAAATGCATATATAACTTAGTATTTTTTTTATTTAGTCATGTAATTAATATTGAGAAATTACATAATAATACAGTCCACAATCTAACCTTGCAACCGCATGACCCAGATATAAGTTTCAAATATGTAGCCCAACATCAGCTGGCAGAGATCCGAAAAATAACCTTAATGTTTTTTTTTTTTGGCACAATTATTTTATTTTTTTCCATTCTTCTTCTTCTTCTTCCCCAAGTTTATATATTCCTATTACAACTATAAAAACGTAAAAAAAAAAAAAAAAAAAAGACCTAAATCTCTTCTTCTCCAAGTTCTAAATAGACAAATTTGCTCGAGAGTTCTTGTCACGACCCAAACTAACACTCCGTAAGGTATCGTGATGGCACCTAGTCTTTACGACTAGGTAAGCCTAAAATTGCGGAAAATATAAAGAAAATACAATATTTTAAAGATAAACAATATATTTTTAAATAGCCAAGAGTAGTACCACTCGTCATATATAAAATAATTTTCCAAGACCCGGAATATCACTAAGTCACAAGCTGCTATAATCTATGTAACTTTATACAAAAGTCTGAAGATAATAAAGAAAGTCTCTAGGCGAGGGAGTAGAAGGGGACTCCGAAGATCTGCGGACGCAAGCAGAAGTACCTTGAAGTCTCCTAGAATCAGCATCACGCGCTAACCCCAAGGCTGATAGCTCGTACCTCGATCTGCACACGAAAAACATGTGCAGGAAAGGGTATGAGTATAACACAATGGTACCCAATAAGTGCCAAACCTAACCTCGATCGAGTAGTGACGAGGTCAGGTCAAGGCCCTACCGGAGTAAATATAATAAATTAAATAGTAAAAGATATAAGTAAACTTTACGGTAACACGATTAAAGAAATTCTCGAAAATTTATCAGTCAAGGAAGCCCTCGGCTCAGAACAAGGTAAACATAGTGGGGAATCTTTCGGGATACCGTCCCGTAGTTTCAAATGAATATGCAGTACATGGGGGATCTCCCGGGATATGTTCGTAGTCCCAAAGTAAATATGCAGTGCTGTGGGATCTCCCGGAATACGTCCGTAGTCCCAAAGTAAATATGCAGTAGTCCCAAAGTAAATATGCAGTACATGGGGATCTCCCGGAATACGTCCGTAGTCCCAAAGTGAATATGTAGTACATGGGGATCTTCTGGAATACGTCCGTAGTCCCAATTTAAATACGCAACGCAAGATGAAATGACATGTATGGCATCGAGTTATACAGTTTATACTGGACACAGATAAGGCAAATAAGGCCTTAACTAAACATGACGCACAGAATGTCAATTAGGCAGTTAAAACACGTAAGCATGCTTCGCTAGTCTAAGTTTCACAATTAAACGTATTAGTGCAATTTAATAAGGAAAATAATTTATGATTTAGAAAGGAAAAACGGAATTTTTGCAATAATAGCACGTGTACGTACTCGTCACCTCACGTACACGGCGTCCACACATCTATTAATATCAAACACCTTAAGGGAAAAGTCCCCAATATAAGGTTAGACAAGCCACTTATCTCGAACCGCTCAAATCAACTCGATATCACGTTCTTGCCACGAGAATCCGACTCCAAATAGCCCGAATCTATTCAAAACAGTACAATATCATCAATACGCGCTAATGGAATAAATTCCACAAGAAAAACTATAAAAATTAGGCCAAAACCCGTAATTGGCTCAAACCCGACCCCCGGGCCCAGGTCTCGAAACTCGACAAAATTCACGAAACTAGAAAGCTCATTCACTCACGAGTCTAACCATACCAAATTTACTAAAATCCGACACCAAATGGTCCTCCAATCCACAATTCAAACTTCCAAATCTCTAGCCTCCAACTTTCAATTTCCACCTTAAATACACATTAACTAGGTGGGAAAATACATGTCAAGGCAAGATTATTGACTAAAAATAAGCACAAGAAACTTACCTCAAGAAATGCAGCGAAAATGCTCTCAAAAATCGCCCTAACCCGCGTTTGCAAAGTAAAAAATGATAAAAATTGCGAAGCCCTTCGGTTTTAATCAATGCCCAGGTATTTCCGCACCTGCGGAACCTGGGATCTTATCTATGGGTGCGCTTGTGCGAAAAACATGCGCATCTGCGCAACTCACTTTCCCCCTCTGCCTTCGCACCTGCGACGAAAGGGCCGCATCTGCGCGCTCGCGCCTGCGGACATCCCTTCCGCATCTTGCGCATTTGCGGGCATCGCAGATGCGGAACTTCCTCGCACCTGCGACCCCAGGCCAACTCTCGACTTCTCGCATCTACGCTTCCATCTCCGTATGTGCGGCTCGCGCACATGCGGTCTCTTTTTCGCAGGTGCGAAAACACCAGAACCAGCAAAGATTAGAAATTCCTCTAAGTCCAAGCTTTCACCCGTTAAGCATCCGAAACGCACCCGAGGCCTCCGGGAGCTCAACCAAATATACTAACCAATCCTAAAATACTATATGAATTTAGTAGAGCCTTTAAACCACATCAAACAACACCAAAATCATGAATTAAGCACGGATTCAAGCCTAAAAATTTAAAATCTTCTAAATTCTATAACCGATGCCGAACCACATCAAATCTAGTCCGAATGACCTTAAATTTTACACACATGTCACAAATGACATTACGAACCTACAATCACTTTCGGAATTCCATTCCGAGCTTGATATCAAAATTTACACTATTGGCCGAAATCGTCGAAAAACTAACTTTCACCAATTCAAGCCTAAATCTACTACAGACTTCCAAAACATATTTCGGATGCGCTCCCAACCCCAAAATCACTCAACAGAGCTAACAGAGTCGACGGAATTCCATTCTGGATCCGTCTTCACACAGTTCCGACTACGGTCCAAACTCTAAGGCTTAAACTCACAACTAGGGACTAAGTGTCCCAAAGCTCCCCGAATTTCATAACCAAACACTCCGGCAAATCCCAAAAGCAGAAACAAATACGGGGAAAGCAGATATTAGTGGATCGGGGCTCAAATTCTCAAAACTACCGGTCGAGTCATTACATCCTCCCTCTCTTAAAACAATCGTTCGTCCTCGAACGAGTGTAAAGACATACATGAAACTGTGAAAATATGAGGGTACTGGCTGCCCATATCCTGCTAGGTCTCCCAAGTCGCCTCCTCGACCGGCTGACCTCTCCACTAGACCTTTACTGAAGCAATATTCTTTGATCTGAGCTTTCTGACCTGCCTGTCCAAAATGGCTACTGGCTCCTCAACATAAGATAGATCTTTGTCCAACTAGACTGAGCTGAAATCCAATACATGAGTCGGATCACCGTGATACTTCCAGAGCATAGACACGTGGAATACCGGGTGAACTCCTGCTAGGTTGGGAGGCAAGGCAAGCTCGTAAGTAACCTCCCCAACTCGCCGCAATATCTCAAAAGGACCAATGAGCCTCGGGCTCAGCTTGACCTTCTTCCCGAACCTCATGACACCCTTTATAGGCGATACCCGAAGCAAGACCCGCTCACCAACCATAAATGCCAAATCACGAACCTTTCGGTCCGCATAACTCTTCTGCCTGGACTGGGTTGTGCGAAGTCTCTCCTGAATCACCTTATCCAGGGCATCCTGGACCAAGTCTGTACCCAATAGTCGGGCCTCGCCCGGCTCAAACCATCCCACTGGGGACCGGCACCGCCTACCATACAAAGCCTCATACGGTACCATATGAATGCTGGACTAGTAACTGTTGTTGTAGGCAAACTCTGCAAGTGGCAAATATTGGTCCCATGACCCTCCGAACTCCATCACATAGGCACAGGGCATATCCTCAAGAATCTGAATCGTGCGTTCAGACTGCCCGTCCGTCTGAGGGTGAAAGGTTGTGCTCAGCTCCACCCTAGTACCCAACTACTGTTGTACGGCTCTCCAAAATCGGGATGTGAACTGTGTACCTCTGTCTGAAATGATGGATACTGGAATACCATGAAGGCGGACAATCTCTCTGATATAAATCTCAGCCAATCTCTCCGAAGAGTATGTAGTCAACACTGGAATGAAATGGGCTAACTTGGTTAGCCGATCCACGATCACCCAAATAGCATCGAACTTTCTCAAAGTCCGAGGGAGTCCAACCACAAAGTCCATGGTGATCCGCTCCCACTTCCACTCTAGGATCTCTAACCTCTGAAGTAATTAACCCGGTCTCTGATGCTCATATTTAACCTGCTGACAGTTGAGACACTTGGCCACAAACCCACCTATATCCCATTTCATTCTTCTCCACCAATAGTGCTGCCTCAAGTCCGGGTACATCTTCGCGGCACCCGGATGAATGGAGTACCGCGAGCTATGGGCCTCCTCAAGAATCAACTCCCGAAGCCCATCTACATTGGGCACACAGATCCGGCCTTGCATCCACATCACACAGTCATCACCAATAGTCACATCTATGGCATCACCTCGCCGAACCCTGTCCTGAAGAACTAGAAGATGAGGATCATTATACTGGCGCTCTCTGATACGGTCATAAAGAGAAGACCGAGCAACCACACAAGCTAATACCCGGCTAGGCTCTGAAATATCCAATCTCACCAACTGGATGGATAAAGCCTGAACATCCAAGGTTAAGGGCCTCTCAGCTGCCGGAAGATATGCCAAACTCCGCAAACTCTCTGCCCGACGACTCAAGGCATCGGCCACTACATTGGCCTTCCTCGGGTGGTACAATATAGTGATATCATAGTCTTTAAGTAGTTCCAACCACCTCCGCTGACGCAAATTAAGGTCCTTCTGCCTGGAAAAGTACTGTAAACTCCGGTGGTTAGTGTAAATATCACAGGGAACACCGTACAAATAATGATGCCAGATCTTCAGGGCGTGAACAATAGCTGATAACTCGAGATCATGAATCGGATAATTCTTCTCATGCACCTTCAACTGTCTAGACGCTTAGGCAATCACCCTACCGTCCTGCATCAATACCGCTCCAAGGCCAATCCTCGAGGCATCACAATAGACAGTGTAGGACCCCGAACCTATAGGCAATACTAATACTGGGGCTGTAGTCAAAGCTGTCTTGAGCTTCTGAAAGCTCTCCTCACACTCCTCGGTCCACCTGAACGGAGCACCCTTCTAGTTCAGCCTGGTCATAGGTGCTGCAATGGATGAAAATCCCTCTACAAAGCGACGGTAATACCCCGCAAAACCAAGAAAACTCCAGATCTCCGTAGAGGAGGACGGCCTGGGCCAACTCTGCATTGCTTCAATCTTCTTCGGATCCACCTGGATCCCCTCGTTCGATACTATATAACCCAAGAATGCCACTGAGTCTAACCAAAACTCACACTTTGAAAATTTTGCATACAACTTCTTTTCTCTTAAGGTCTGAAGTGCAGTCCTCAGGTGCTGCTCATGATCTTCCCGAGACCGGGAATATACCAGGATGTCGTCAATAAACACAATGACGAAGGAATCAAGATAAGACCGGAACACATTGTGCATCAAATGAATAAAGGTTGCTGGGGCATTGGTCAGCCCAAATGACATGACAAGAAACTCATAGTGACTATATCTGGTCCTGAAAGCAGTCTTCGGGATGTCCGACTCCCGAATCTTCAACTAATGATAGCCAGAACGCAAATCGATCTTGGAAAACACCCTGGCACCCTGTAACTGATCAAATAAATCATCGATGCGAGGCAAATGATACTTGTTCTTCACTGTAACCTTGTTCAACTGCCGATAATCAATACACATACGCATAGAACCATACTTCTTCTTCACAAAAAAGACCGGAGCACCCTAAGGTGATACACTGGGTCTGATGAAACCCTTATCAAGCAACTCCTTCAACTGCTCCTTTAACTCCTTCAACTCAGGAGGAGCCATACAGTGGGGAGGAATAGAAATGGACTGAGTGCCTGGCAACAAATCAATGCCAAAATCAATATCTCTGTCGGGCGGCATGCCCGGAAGATCAGCTGGAAACACATCTGGAAAGTCCCTCACTACTGGAACTGACTCGACTGTAGAGGTATCAATACTGACATCTCTCACATAGGCCAAATACGCATCACACCCCTTCACAACCATTCGCTGAGCCTTAAGAAATGAAATGACCCTGCGGGGAGTATACTCTAAGGTACCTCTCCACTCTAATCTCGGCAAGCCTGGCATAGCCAGCGTCACAGTCTTAGCGTGACAATCAAGAATAGCATAATGAGGCAACAACCAGTCCATGCCCAAGATAACATCAAAATCTACTATACTGAGTAATAACAAATCGACTCTGGTCTCAAAACCACTAAGAGCAATCAAACACGACCGATATACGCGGTCTAAAATGAGAGAATCTCCCACGAGAGTAGATACATAAACATGGGAACTCAAAGAATCCCGAGATATCCCTAAATGTGGAGCAAAATAAGAAGACACATACGAATACGTAGAGCCTGGGTCAAATAATACTGATGCATCCCTATGATAGACAAGGACAATACATATGATGACTGAATCTAAAGCAACGGCCTCTGAACGAGCTGGAAGGGCATAGTACCAGGCCTGGCCTCCCCCTCTAGGGTAACCTCGACCTCCCTGACCTCCACCTCGAGCTGGCTGAGGAGGTGGGTAGCGACTGGTGCTGGAAGAATGGTCGGAGGACCCGATGGAGCACGTAGAGGCTGATAAGTCTGTGGAGGTGCACCCTTCCTGGCCCTGGGGAAATCTCTAACCAGGTGACGAGTGTCACCACACTCAAAACAACCTCTCAGAGGACGCAAAGGCTGGGACTAACTCGAGCCTGTATTGCTGGACTAGCCGGTAATAGCACCTCGAGTAGGAGGCATACTGGATACTGGTGGTACATAATATGGCTCCTGAGGTCTAGGAGGAGCTGTAACACCGCTGGCTACTGGAAGAGCTGAATGAACATGGCGACTCACAAAACCCCTACCATAGCGTGCTGCTGGCGCACGCGCTCCTGAATAATGACCAGTCTTTCGAGACCTCTTGGCCTCTCTCTCCTCTCTGTCCCGGGCGAACATGCCCTCCATCCTCCTGGCAATGCTTACTGCCTGCTGATAAGGGATGTCCATCTCCAACTCCCTGGCCATACTGGTCCGAATACTGGGGTGGAGTCCCTCAATGAAGCGACGAACCCTTTCTCTGACTGTAGCAACCAGAGCCGGTGCATGGCGAGCTAACCCACTGAAACAGACTGCATACTCCAACACAGTCATAGAACCCTGACGTATCTGCTCAAACTCTGCGTGTCAAGCATCCCTGAGGCTCTGAGGAACATACTCACGCAAGAACATCTCTGAAAACTGAGTCCAAGTGAGTGAGGCTGCCTCATCTGGACTACTCAGCTCATAGGTACGCCACCACTGATATGCTGCTCCCCTCAGCTGGAAAGCGGTGAAAGAAACCCCACTTGTCTCCACAATGCCTATAGTGCGGAGAATACGATGACACTCCTCAAGAAAACCCAGAGCATCATCTGAAGCTAGTCCGCTGAAAGTAAGTAGGTGGTACTTCTTGTACCTTTCAAGTCTGAGCTTCTCTGTCTCAGAAGCAGCTACCCTGATCTCATGCTGAACCGGAGCCACTGGAGGCATAGGAATATACTCTGGGGCCTGGTCAACCTGGACCCTCTGCTCAGGAGTGCGGGCTGCAGGAGTCTGTGTCCCTCCCCCGGCCTGAGATGTAGCGGGAGCTATCGGAAAGAGTCTAGCGTGAGCCAGAGTGCTGAACATGCTCAAGAACTGAGCTAAAGTCTCCTGGAGGGCTGGAGTAGTAATAGGGATCTCCGGTGCTGGCCCTCCAACTGGAGCTGCTGGGGGCTCCTCTGACGTAGCTCTCGCAGGTGCTCGGGTTGCACTGCGCGGTCGTCCTCTACCCCGACCCCGGCCTCTAGCGGCTCTGGTAAGGGGCTCGGGTGCCTGATCGTTGGTCCTCCCATTGCGGGTCCTCACTATCTATGAGAAAGAATAGAATAGAATCTTAGATTATTATTTTTTGGTGTCAATAACTCGCACGATAAGGAAATCAAAGAAATATGATTGTTCCTAACAGTTACATAGCCTGCCGAAGATAAGTACGGACGTCTCCGCACCGATCCGCGAGACTCTAATAAATCGGCTTGTGACTCGCGACTCCTACGAACCTAGTGCTCTAATACCAACTTATCACGACCCAAACTAACCCTTCGTAAGGTGTCGTGATGGCACCTAGTCTTTACGACTAAGTAAGCCTAATATTGCGAAAAATATAAAGAAAACACAACATTTTAAAGATAAAATAGCATATTTTTAAATAGCCAAGAGTAGTACTACTCGGCATATATAAAATAATTTTTCAAGACCCGGAATATCACTAAGTCACAAGCTGCTATAATCTATGTAGCTCTATACAAAAGTCTGAAGATAATAAAGAAAGTCTCTAGGCGAGGGAGTAGAAGGGGACTCCGAAGATCTGCGGACGCAAGCAGAAGTACCTTGAAGTCTCCTAGAATCAGCATCACGCGCTAACTCCAAGGCTGATAGCTCGTACCTGGATCTGCACACGAAAAACATGTGCAGGAAAGGGTATGAGTACAACACAATGGTACCCAATAAGTGCCAAGCCTAACCTCGATCGAGTAGTGACGAGGTCAGGTCAAGGCCCTACCGGAGTAAATATAATAAATTAAATAGTAAAAGATATAAGTAAACTTTACGGTAACACGATTAAAGAAATTCTTGAAAATTTATCAGTCAAGGGAGCCCTCGGCTCAGAACAAGGTAAACATAGTGGGGAATCTTTCGGGATACCGTTCCGTAGTTTCAAATGAATATGCAGTACATGGGGGATCTCCCGGGATATGTTCGTAGTCCCAAAGTAAATATGCAGTGCTGTGGGATCTCCCGGAATACGTCCGTAGTCCCAAAGTAAATATGCAGTACATGGGGATCTCCCGGAATACGTCCGTAGTCCCAAAATAAATATGCAGTACATGGGGATCTCCCGGAATACGTCTGTAGTCCCAAAGTAAATATGCAGTACAGGGGGATCTCCCGGAATACGTCCGTAGTCCAAATTTAAATACGCAACGCAAGATGAAATAACATGTATGGCATCGAGTTATATAGTTTATACTGGATACAGATAAGGCAAATAAGGCCTTAACTAAACATGACGCACAGAATGTCAATTAGGCAGTTAAAACACGTAAGCATGCTTCGCTAGTCTAAGTTTCATAATTAAACGTATTAGTGCAATTTAATAAGGAAAATAATTTATGATTTAGAAAGGAAAAACGGAATTTTTGCAATAATAGCCCGTGTACGTACTCGTCACCTCACGTACACGGCACCCACACATCAATTAATATCAAACACCTTAAGGGAAAAGTCCCCAACATAAGGTTAGACAAGCCACTTACCTCGAGCCGCTCAAATCAACTCGATATCACGTTCTTGCCACGAGAATCCGACTCCAAATAGCCCGAATCTATTCAAAATAGTACAATACCATCAATACGCGCTAATGGAATGAATCCCACAAGAAAAACTACAAAAATTAGGCCAAAACCCGTAATTGGCTCAAATCCGGCCCCCGGGCCCAGGTCTCGAAACCCGACAAAATTCACGAAACTAGAAAGCTCATTCACTCACGAGTCTAACCATATCAAATTTACTAAAATCCGACACTAAATGGTCCTCCAATCCACAATTCAAACTTCCAAATCTCTAGCCTCCAACTTCCAATTTCCACCTTAAATACACATTAACTAAGTGGAAAAATACATGGCAAGGCAAGATTATTGACCAAAAATAAGCACAAGGAACTTACCTCAAGAAATGCATCGAAAATGCTCTCAAAAAGCGTCCTAACCCGCGTTTGCAAAGTAAAAAATGATAAAAATTGCGAAGCCCTTCGGTTTTAATCAATGCCTAGGTATTTCCGCACCTGCGGAACCTGGGCTCTCACCTACGGGTGTGCTTGTGCGAAAAACGTGCGCATCTGCGCAACTCACTTTCCCCCTCTGCCTTCGCACCTGCGACGAAAGGGCCGCACCTGCGCGCTCGCGCCTGCGGACATCCCTTCCGCTTCTGCGCATCTTGCGCATTTGCGGGCATCGCAGATGCGGAACTTCCTCGCACCTGCGACCCGAGGCCAACTCTCGACTTCTCGCATCTACGCTTCCATCTCCGCATGTGCGGCTCGCGCACATGCGATCTCTTTTTCGCAGGTGCGAAAACACCTGAACCAGCAAAGATTAGAAATTTCTCTAAGTCCAAGCTTTCACCCGTTAAGCATCCGAAACGCACCCGAGGCCCCCGGGACCTCAACCAAATATACTAACCAATCCTAAAACACCATACGAATTTAGTCGAGCCTTTAAATCATATCAAACAACACCAAAATCATGAATTAAGCACGGATTCAAGCCTAAAAATTTAAAATTTTCTAAATTCTACAACCGACGCCGAACCATATCAAATCTAGTCCGAATGACCTTAAATTTTACACACAGGTCACAAATGACATTACGAACCTACAACCACTTTTGGAATTCCATTCCGAGCTTGATATCAAAATTTTCACTATTGGCCGAAATCGTCGAAAAACTAACTTTCACCAATTCAAACCTAAATCTACTACAGACTTCCAAAACATATTCCGGACGCGCTCCCAGCCCCAAAATCACTCAACAGAGCTAACAGAGTCGACGGAATTCCATTCTGGATCCGTCTTCACACAGTTCCGACTACGGTCCAAACTCTAAGGCTTAAACTCACAACTAGGGACTAAGTGTCCCAAAACTCCCCGAATTCCATAACCAAACACTCCGGCAAATCCCAAAAGCATAAACAAATATTGGGAAAGCAGATATTAGGGAATTGGGGCACAAATTCTCAAAATGACCGTCCAGGTCGTTACAGTTCTTGATTTGGCAGAAAAATCAACAAGGAAAGAAAAATCTGGAAATTCATGATTTGACAAAGAAATGAACAGAAATTTGACTTTATACATAGATTGTTCGAGAAAAAGTAAGAAAAATACAAAAAAATCATTTTTAGTTTTAACTGCATATGTAGTACATATACAGAGTACATGTATAATGATGTATAACTTTGTATAAACTTGTATATAGAATATATAATTATGTATACCAGTATTTCGCTGGCACATAAAAGCAAAATCAGTGTTAACAAAAAAGATAGAGGATACGAAGTAAAAACAAAAAGGGAAATCTAAATAAAATGTACCCAAAACAAAAGCAAAAGAGAAATACGACAAAATAAAAAATCAAAAACATGCAACAAAACTAAAATTACTAAAGTGTACGAGGAACTTACTTCAAAAAATAAAGATCAATGTTGTATAACAATATTTTTACATCCAATATACAATATTATACAACATTATACTCTTATTTTAATTTTGTATAATATCATATAATATTGTATAATGATGCATAACGTTGTATACAAAAACTGGATTTCATCTTCAACTAGTATGGTTCCCAAAACCACTGTTAATCAAACCCAATCAACCCAGCACTCAGGGTTCATATCACTACAAGCTCTTACAACAATTTTTAACTTAACCCAATCACTTTAGAGTTAGATTTTTCAAATCTAAGTTTAACTTAGAGCTTCAAAGCTCCTTCAATGGAGTTTCGAATATGGCGACAACAAAACTTCAACTTTAAATTTGGACACCTATTAATCAAGATTCAACTATTTGAGATATATAAATATTTAGGAAGATTAAGCAACTTAGTAAATAAAATATTTTAAATCAAGTTTGATATCTATAAATATTCAGATCTATGTGAGTTAAAAAAGAGAAAGAAAAGAGAAAGCAGAGAGAGACGAGTGGAGAGTATCTTGAGTGTGCTCGGAATAAAGAAGGAAGAAAATAAAGAAACCCTAGAAGTGTGTTATGGGCCAAAGGCTGAATTTTTTGTTCCAGAACCTAGGCCAAAACGGGTAAGGACTTCAAACTTGGGCCACTTGCGGTTGGGCTGTTGGGCCAAGTGACAAGGGGCGTAATTCTTTCAGTAGTATTTAGTACTTATCAGTCATACTTATTTTAGCATGACTTAGTCCAATGCCATAACTCTATCTTATATTATTTTGTGTTATTTTCTTGAGTAACACCTTGTATTGTTGTAGCCTACTATACAAAATAAATTTTGGAGTACAAGTTATATATTTTGTACTATGGATATTTTACCGGATAAAAATTCGAGAAAAATCGAGATTGAAAATCCTGACTGTTGTTAGTTTTGATTTGTTTTATAAATTTAAAAACCCAACATAATTGATTTAGTTTGGTAATTGAAAAATGCGAAGCAATACCACATATATACACCCCTAGTTAAAAGCACTATGCTGGTTTTCCTTTTCTTGTTTTGAGCTGTAAATATTCTCAAAATTTTTTATTTACCAAAAAAAATAAAAATATGTTGAAACAATTGTTATGATAAATTCAAAATACGACCCCATATTTACCTTGCAGAAACCCTAGCAGCTACTAACCTTACCAGCGGCTCAGTATAAATTCTCCTATACCCATCCCCATTCCAAAACCCTCGAATCCAAGAGAAGGCACTGCAGATGGGTAAAGTGAAAGGAAAACATCGTCTGGACAAGTATTACTACCTAGCTAGAGAATGCAGATACCGTTCAAGAGCTGCATTTAAGCTTATCCAGCTCAATTCCAAATTCTCCTTCCTCCATGCATCTCAATCGGTTCTCGACCTTTGTGCCGCTCCCGGCAGTTGGATGCAGGTCGCCGTTAAGAAAGTACCCGTCGGCAGCCTTGTTGTAGGCGTAGACATTGTTCCCATTAGGCCAATTCGAGGTGCAATTGCTGTACAAGAAGATATTACTACTCCAAAGTGCAAATCAACCATTAAAAGGATCATGGCTGAAAAGGGTGTTAGAGGGTTTGATTTGGTCCTCCATGATGGGTCCCCCAATATTGGTGGAGCTTGGGCTATGGAAGCTACTCAGCAGAATGCTTTGGTGATTGATTCTGTTAAACTTGCTGCTGATCTCTTAGCTCCTAATGGGACTTTTGTTACTAAGGTACCTATGTATGTAGGTTTTCATTAGTGGAATATATGATTATTATATTCGTATGGATCTTATCAAGATCATTTCTTTTTACTTACTCTGTAGTTGGTTCTCCTTTTTTTATTTGGTTGTCGGATGCTTGCTTTTTGTTGGGCTTCCTACTTAGTATATTAGTATAAAATATGTGAGTAATATATTTGTCTTTTATTGCCGGGTTGCTTTACTACTTAAATAAGCACACATGCGATATGTAAACATGATTATAATATGAAGTCTTAATTATTTTAATATCATATTGGATGTTATCAAAATTTGATTTGTGGTATCTTTGTAACTTTCTGACTCCTTTTTGGCAAATAATTTCTGTTCTTTGTCTTTTTTCTTGTGGGGTTGGTGGAGGGAAGCTGGTTGTCTAGTTTTTTTTACCTAGTATTGATCTGTCTCTCTGAGTACACAACTTGTGTGTTGTGTCCTATTATTCTGGGGATGGGTGCAGGGAAGCTTTATTATGTTATTTGTCTATGTATTTTGGGTGGGTTGGGAATATGGAAAATTATGGATTATAGTATCTAGTTTGTTACTTTAGTATTCTGTGATACACACACGTGTTGTTTGTCCTGATGGGTGGGGAGGCGAGAAGCTGTTAGTTGTAAAGTTAATATTTTCTTGTTGACCTTTGTACTGTTATTCCATCCGTTTGATGCTACTGCTGCACAGAAAATTGAGACCAAAATTGTTTAGCATACTGATCTACTGTCTGATTTTAGGTGTTTAGATCTCAAGACTATACTGCTGTTCTTTACTGTCTAAGACAGGTATATTCCAATATTTAATTCCACTTTTAGGGTTTAAATGGATCAAATGAATAATCACCTTTGCATTTGATTGACAGCTTTTTGAGAAGGTTGAGGTAGACAAACCTTTAGCAAGTCGTTCGGAATCTGCAGAAATATATATTATTGGTCTCAAATATAAGGCTCCTGCTAAGATTGACCCTCGCATTCTTGATATAAAGCACCTCTTTCAGGGGGGTAAAGAACCTCCTAAGGTACTGAATTTTTTCATTTTGAATCCCCCCTCCCCCCCCGTATCTCATTGGCAATTGTAGTAAAGACATCTTGTATGTGTGCTTATCAATAAAAAAAAATTTAATGACCCTGTGTATGTTTAAATAGGTGGTCGATGTACTAAGAGGGACGAAGCAGAAGAGACACCGTGATGGGTAATCATCTCTCTAAAATGTATTTTATGCTTGTGCACATTGGCCTTAGTTAATGAGAAAGACTTCCAATTGGTCGTTGTCAGAACAAATGTGATTCATCTAGAGACTTCTAGGATGCTTTAAACCCCCAGACAGAGTTGAAAAAGTAGTGGTGCTGTCTTCTTGTAGCAGAGGACAGATTCTCTCTTTTTCACAGTCAAATGCCTCCTTTATTTGGCTTTCTTGTGTTTTAGTTCAATTTGATCTGATGATCTGCTATGAACTTGTAATCTTAATTAATTTTGTCTTGTTATCCTATTTGCATTAACATGCGCATTTGCTTCTATAGCTATATCCAAGTAAAACCAATATTGCAGGTATGAAGATGGGGAGACACTCTTAAGAAAGGTCTGCTCTGCTGCCGATTTTGTGTGGTCCGATATCAAGAGCCTTGGTTCAGTTACTTCAATAATGTTTGATGATCCTGCTTCTTTGCCATTGAGAAATCATCCTCTGACGACAGAAGAGGTATAACTGATCACTGTTGGCTTTTGTATTTGTCAGAAGCATCCTTTGTAGTCTTTATTCTATCTGTTGCCTTACAGTTTGATGTTTATGGACCAGGTTAAAACACTATGTGAGGACTTGCGTATTCTGGGACAGCAAGACCTCAAACATCTTTCAAAGTAAGAAACAAGAAACTTCTTAGATTTTGGTCTTCACATTTGAAAAGCATGTCTTAGACCTGTTAATCGAATCTGATCGATTTAGGTTGTTACTATCCAATAAGAGGGAACACAACCTTTTTCTTATAAGTTCTGCATAAATATCCTTTCATTCCTTTGCCCTTATAGGTGGCGTATGCTTATGAGGAAAGCTTTGGCTCCTTCAGAGAAAACTAGTAATGCAAAAGCAGTAGATGAGTGTGAGAGTGAGGAGGATGAAGATAAAAGACTTGAAAAAGAAATGGAGGAGCTGAAGGGTACCGCACTGAGAAAGAAGAAAAGAGAAAAAAGGCTTCTAGCTAAAAGACAAGCCAAGGTCAATGCATATGCTTTACATGTCTCTTTCCAATTTTTGTGTTGGTATCCATTTTCTACGCAAAGTTCAGAATGCGTAACATAGGTCATTGTGTGACTCTTGAATTGTGATAGTTGAGTTTAGGATAATCCCAGAGAGAACAAATAAACCCAAAGTGTGAATTCTACTTATATACGTTTTTTTTGTTTGAATGGATTTGGTTTTATTGGTTTCAGTGCATCTTATATATTGCCCCCTCAAGCATCTATTTCAGTATCCATTGCACTCTATTCGAAGCACATCTTCTCTCATGCAGATAATTTGTCTTCCAAGGCTTCTAGCAGCTTTGCCCCCCTCCCATTTCTCCCCCTTCACACTTTTTGGTCTGTAATAAAAAAGCAGTCGTGACAGTCCATTGGTATTTTGCTTTTCAAATCTATATTCTGTATCGGTGCTACCACTTGAACTCAGTTTTTTTCTGAATCTAATATGCATATCTTGAAAATCTTTTGGTTCATCCTCGTGAAGATATTGAAACTTTGACCATCATTTGTGTTTGTATTCCTTATTTTATCGCTAGCTTACTTTCCCTCCCTTCGTTAAATTGTCAGGGCAAAGCACGCGACGCGTTGGGGATGCAGTCAGATGCAACTGAAGATGGTTATGTTGATCAGGAGCTGTTTTCCCTAACATTGATCAAGGTATGCCCACCTCACTCTTCTTACTTTGTTACTTAATAGTAACTGCAAACCTTACTCAGATTAAGAAAGCCTTTTTACTCGAAGTTGCCTTTGTGAAGTCAGTCATTCCTTCCTTCAGGGAATTGCTCAGTTGTGTATATAAGAAAAATACAGATTAATGTCCTGGTTAAAAAGTTATGGTCTGTCTGGTTCCTGGAACTTTTCTCTTTGGTATCCATGTCATAATTTTGGTATTAGATTTCAAGTTTCCAGTTTTGCAATTATTATTCAACATCCTGCAGTCAAATATGCTCAACTATTGAATTAACACCAGTGAAAGTAAAGGTGATATACTTCCTCTTTCAGTCAGAGGGAATAAATTTGGAGTAACCACCCCTTGAAAACTCGTTTTATAGGTTCACCCCCGGCCCCCCAAACCGCCTTACCCACCACCTTTGAGAATGAAAGCAGTAGTGTTCATAATGTAGATCTACATTAGATCCCAAGTGGAGGGTAGACCTGCTTATACATGTTAGCACTTTTCTTTGTCTATTATCCTTATTTCACATCCAGTAGTGGTCTAGCATGAATTAACTCATCATTTAGTTTTCATCTTTTTCTTTTTTTATTTTAATTTGCTGTTAAGCTGAGTGTCTGTCCCACATATTTCAGTGCAAGAGAGGTGTAGCAGCTGTTGATGACAATGAATGTGATGATGAAACTGCTGGAGTAAATAGTGAGGATGATGAAAATGATCTGGAAGCCCTGGAGAATGCATCTAGCGATGTGGACTCTGAAGAAGAACGCAGAATGTACCTGACTGTTTTACTGGCTCTATTTCTGAAAATGATTATTTGATTGATTGTGTACCACTGCTGAAACTCGTTCATAAATTTTCAGACGCGATGATGAAATAGAGAGGTTGCTTGAGGACCACAATGAAAGGTATGTGGATCGAGAGGAAAGAAAAACAAAGCGGAGAAAGCAATCCAGAGTATCTTACTTGGATGATGGTAAACTCTTGCAGGTATAATAATTAGTTAGCTCAAACTGGCAAATAAAAACTATATTTAGTGTCGATGTCTATCTCTTCACACTTCTACTTTGTCAACTTTGTCTAATCTCTGCAAACCTAAATGACATTTTTTTGTGTGGGTTTGATGATTAAATTTTTGTTGTTGAAAAAACAAAGAAACAAATGAGATACAATTTTGAATTGGACGGGTTGGGTTGTTTAGTTAATGTTGATCCAACCCATTTTGACCCAAGCAAACCTTGGGTGGGTGGGTCAATGACACATTTGATGACCCAGACCATCTTCACTGTTTATATTTTGCCTCAACCTGCCCAGCCGGCATGGCACTCGTACTGCTGTAGGTTTCTAGTTTTCTTTCAGCACCCAAACACTATTATTATGATTCTTTTATTGAACCAATTCATTTGTCTTTGTGGCTTCAACCAAATTGTCTTTTTTTGGTTTAAACAATAAGTTACTAGGATTGAGATTCTTTACTGTATGCCAGGCTGGTGATGAAGATGGTAGGACTCATTCTGCTCAAGATACTGAGTTTGATAAGGGAGAGGATGAAGTGAATCCTCTAGTCATACCTCTAGAAACCGCTCCAACTCAAGACGAGGTTGTAAAAACATGGTTTACTCAAGATGTTTTTGTTGAACCAGCAGAGCAAGATTTGTTGGACAAGTATAATGGCGACAATGAAATGCTAATAGGCCGAGTAGGAGAAAGTGTTCCAAATTCTAAGACACAGACTAATGAAGAGTTGGTCCAAATCCCAGCATCTGAGACAGTAGAAGATTTTGAGATTGTTCCTGCACCACCTACAGATTCAAGTGATTCCTCGTCTGATGAGTCAGATGAATTTGGTGACGGTAGCGATAAAAAGGCTGAAATAGTGGCTACAGCAAAGAAGCTGATTTTGAAAAGGCAGAGAGAGGAAATGATGGATGATGGTTACAATAAGTATATGTTTGACGATGAGGGTTTGCCAAAGTGGTTCGTGGACGAGGAGCAGAAGCATCGACAGCCAATAAAACCAGTGACGAAAGAGGAAGTTGCTGCAATGAGAGCTCAGTTTAAAGCAATCAATGCTCGTCCTGCAAAGAAGGTAGCAGAAGCCAAAGCACGAAAGAAAAGGGCTGCTCAGAGAAAGCTAGAGAAGATTTGGAAGAAAGCTAACTCGATATCAGACCATGCAGATATTTCTGATCGCTCAAAGACAAGAATGATCGAACAGATTTACAAGAAGGCAACACCTAAAACACCAGGAAAAAAATATGTAGTGGCAAAGAGGGGTGTTCAAGTGAAGGTTGGCAAGGGGAAAGTTCTTGTTGATCGACGAATGAAGAAGGATGCAAGAAGGCATGGAATGAGCAAGCAGGGCCCGAAGAAGGGAGTACAAAAACTGAAAGGTCGACGGAAGGCTTCAACAACAGGCAAGAACGGGAAGTTGATATAAACAAAACTGGAATCTTGAGGATCTTGAAATATAAATTAACTCGAAAAATGTTCTTTTAAGCAGCTCGTTGCTAATTATTATAGTGTTTAGCGTAAAAACTAACATCAAGGAAATTTTAAATGTAACGTTAAAATCCCATGCATTATACTCTCCTTTTTGCTTTTATTAATGGCATGGTAATCTTATTGTTTAATCTCCTTAAAATCAAGGTTATTATTCTCAGTCTTTTCGAGCTAAATGTTGACTAGGTTGTAAAATGAATGTAATATTTTGTAAAATCGCATATTATAATGCGGTAAGTTAAATGGCCAACCTGTAATGTGTATCTGGTTTATGATTGTACGTTATTCTGCGGGCATAGTATATCTTTCATATAATCTTGTCAAAATACAGTTAATTGATGCCAATATTCTTGAAGAAGCAATTTTGTTGTTTGATAGTTTTGGATACAGTAACAGAAGAAAAATTGTTTGGTTTATGCACAGAGTGGATTACAAAGGAGATAGTAGAATACTGGTAAAATGATACTGTATAGTAGCCGTAAAGATAATAGTTGAAGAAATGTATAAAATTTGTATATATATACACTCTATATGTTATGTATAAAATTATACAAATTTTATATACTTTTTCGGCTACTAGATGTAAATAGTTTCTGGCACAGGTTAAAAGTGATAATACCCTGCACCACAGGTCCATGCAATTTTCCAATTATATATAATGTCCTTTGGGGTTTGCTTTTGAGATACATGAGGATTATAATACATGGTCTAAAAGCAAAATTAATGTTCAAGCAAATTGTATGATGAAAATTAGAATACAAAGATAAGAAAGGGTGAAAGCCAACTAGAACATAAAAATCATTTGATTCGTCTTTGAGTAACTTAATAACGTAGTGGAGAAGATGCACACCTTTCTCCGAAGCTAATTGTTCATTGGTTTAAAAGCTCACACGAAATGAGAGCGATTTATGTAAATACATAGGTTAAACGCACTATTTCTTGACAACTGATATGGGAAATGTAGCAGTATATAACTTAAAATTCTAGTTATTTTATATTATAAAACCTTGATTAATCACTACTAGAAATACGCTAAAAACCAACCAAAAAAACCGATCAAAGTTGGTCGGTTATGGCTAATTATCGACCAAAACGCGACCATTAGGGTGTGGACGGTGTTTCGATGGTCGAAATGGCTTACCGACCAACGTTGGTCGGTAGCTTAAAACGACCATCTGACAATTTTAAGTACTTACCGACCAACTTTGGTCGGAAACATATTTTATTAATTTAATTTTACCGATTAAAGTTGGTCGGTTTAACTAAATTATATTTTTTTATTAATTATTAAAATAAAAAAAACCGACCAACTTTGGTCGGTAATTGAAAAAATATATATTTTTAAAATAATTAAAATTAAACATTACCGACCAACTATGGTCGGTAACCTCAACAGTGCAGGCAAAATACCGATCAAAGTTGGTCGGTAATGTTGAATTATGGGAATTCAATGTTCATTAACCGACCAACTTTGGTCGTTATTTTGGAATAATTTTTTTTATATTAAAAACCGACCAACTTTGGTCGGTTTTTTGTGGGTTTAATTTTGGCATAAAATGCCTGTTTTGGCAGCTACACCACCTGCCAGCATACCAATACACCTAATAACAACTGAATAATAATAATAATAATAATAATAATAATAATAATAATAACAACAACAACAACAACAACAACACAACAACAACAACAACATAACAACCAAAACATTCAATAAATACTTTAAAACTAACAAATTAAATTCCAATTGAACATAAAAATCCAAAACCAAGTTAAAACTAATTACAACTAGTTCAAAACTGGTTCTATTTGTCTAGTTCAAAGTATATAAAAGTCAAGGGGTATTTTCTACAACATCATCATCACCGTCTGATGAACTTTCATTTACAAGACGGTATAGAGAACGGTCTTGTGGAGGACGGAAAGAACGATCACGGGGAGGACGGGAGGAACGATCACGAGTAGGACGGGAGGAGCGATCACGTGGAGGTCGACCCTCTGGAGATGACTCACGAGACCGGGGCAGCGGAAAAGCTCCACTAGATAGGAGAGTTCTGATCTGAGCTTGCATGCCAAGGAATTGAGCATCTCTAAGCCTTTCTCTTTCCTTGGCCGCTTCTAGCTCGGATGTGAGCTTTGTCACTGTCTCCCGCATAGCGGAGAGGCTCTCCCTATTAAGTTGCTCGCCTTGCGAGGAAGTCCCTATTCCTCGCCCCATTTTGGACCGCCAACAGACTCTAACCATATTCTTTCAGCATCCTCGTCCGAAGGTTGGGTTGGCTCACCCGATTCACCAGCTGGATGACTACGGATGAATTCCTCCACGTTACTTTGGTAGCTACCCTATATTATTTTAAATTAAATTAGTATTTCAAATTTTTTATAAAAGTAAATTATAATACTTAAAGAAAATTGAAAGATTACATATGCAGTCAAGGCCCGGTCCTCGACCACTACAAAAACACGTAATTATTGTGGCGGTTATATTACGGCGGTTCCAGAAAACCGCCACAAAATCTAATTAAAAATGGCGTTTTGCCGGCCGTCGTATTAAAATTTTTTTATTGTGGCGATTAGAACCGCCGTAATATTTTAATCACAACAATTAATACTATTCCCCCAATAAATTTTAATATTTCCCCCTCACATTTTGAGACTCCCTCCAGAATTTTCCCAATTCCTTTCCCTCCATAGTTTTAGTATCAAGTGCAACATTCTTCGTTTTAGGTAAAACTCATGCTTATCCAACCCGACAAATTTCCCCCAATTTCTATTTCCCTCCAGATTCATTCTTCTTGAAGGTAAAACTCCCCGTATCCACCATTCCTTGTTTTAGGTAAAACAATTGCAGCTGAGGCATGGAATTCATTTAGAAGAATCGAGATTCAAATAAGAAAAGTAGCTTCAATAATCTTCAGGTAATGTAGCGATTAGGGTTCATGTTTAGTACCAAAAGTTCTTTTTCTCTTTATTAGGGTTCATGCATGTAGCGATTTTCCCCAATTCTGTTCTAATTTTTTTTCCTCAGTCCGATAATCAATGATTCATTCAGTCAATTAAATATATAACATCCAAAATAGTAATTGTCACGACCCAAAATTCCACCACAAGCGTCGTGATGGCACCTAGTCTCTAAGACTAGGTAAGCCGGTTTCTATTACATTTTGAAGCCATTATTTTTATTTAAATAAGTAACCAAAACTAATAGCGGAATAAATATGAATATACAACCTCCCAAGACTGGTAATACTGAGTCACAAACTCTAACTGAATACATGGAATGATCACGAGGACCGAATATACAATAATATTTGATTACAAATTAACAGTACAATGAAATGAAAATACTCCAAGGGACTGCGACGACCAAACAGCTCTACCTTGAATTCTTACGATCCCGCTTTAACTCTTCCCAAGTTCGATATCTCAAATACTTGGCTCTGCACAAAAATGTGCAGAAGTGTAGTATGAGTACGCTACGGTCGGTAACCAGTAAGTATCAAGACTAACCTCAATAGAGTAGAGACGAGGTACATTCAAGACACTCACTAGTCTAATAACCTGTGCAATATAATATACAAAATAATAAGAAATAAATAACAATAGGGCAACATAAAACAACCAGTGATATGCACATCAGACAACAAAAATACTATTAATATCGCTCAACAATTAATAAGTACAATTACACCCAATTAAATCAAGTCCTTCAAATAAATGTCTTTCACATATAATTCTTCCAAATAATTCTCTTTCAAATATAATTTTCTCAAATAACCATTTTTCAAATATAATTCCTTCAATAAATCTTTTCAAATATAATTTCCTCAAATAAATATCTTTCCAATACAATTCTTTCCTATAATACTTTCTAAGTAAAAATCCTTCCAGATAAATATTTTGAATATAATTCTTTCAAATAAAAAGTCACCATATGACACTTCATTTCATAATCATAAAAATACGAGTCTTAGCCCATTTTCATATTTTTTATAAATACGGGTCTCAGCCCATTTTCATATTTTTACGGCACCTCGTGCCCATAGTTAAATCATCATATTTTTCCGGCACCTCGTGCCCTCATTTCATATCACAACTGCACGGACAATTCACGTGCCAAATATTCTCATTATTTACCCACGGCACCTCGTGCCCACATTTTATTTTAAAATCCGCATGGCAATAGCCACAGACTCTCAATTTCAACGTAAATCATATTGTTATCAATTTACCAACAACAAGACAAGTTTCACAAGGTATAAAAATAAACACAAGCAAATCACAACATCACACGAAAATTATCAACACCACAATCCCACATCATCACATATCGTCCCTGACAATAGCCAATCTTATCGCTCCTATTGCCACCCTTATCGCTCCGCCCAGACAATATCAATAGCCACCATTATCGCTCCTATTGCCACCCTTATCGCTCCCATAGCCGCCCTTATCGCTCCGCCCAGACAATATTCCAACAAACACAACAACAGTGAAATGCCACCCTTATACCCACATAATATCAACGGTTAAATGCCACCCTTATCTTCCCAAAATAATAACTCACACAACACAATAATTTACACGGGAAATTAACACGGCAACATAGTAAAATCAATTCATATCACAATTTGCCCAATGGCCACAACCAAATCCAAAGATATAATAAAAATCAATTAATTTCACAACAAATAGCCCAAGGCTCCACACAATGTATATAACACCCCAAAACAATCAATCAATATAGAAATTACTCAGCATAAAGCAAAACCTTCATTAATGCAAATTTAGATAATTATATTAATACTTATTCTTAAGCTCGCTTAAATTAATTATTTGCATAAGAAAATTCAGATTGGAATTAATTTCCAAGAAATATTAAACCAACAATACTCACGAAATTTCATAAATATTTCAAGTAATAATCACATCAAATTATCATATAAAAACAAATTCAACAATAAGGGTTTAGGCATGGCAAACAGATGATTTAATAATTTTCTATAATTTCCTAATTTACTACACAATAATGCCTAAGACTTTAATTCAATGAATTTTGCACGTATAAGCCCGAGTATGTACTCGTCACATCGCGTACACGGCTTTTCACATTTCACAAATGGCACATAAGACTCAATGCCTAAGGGGTAATTCCCCCACTCGAGGTTAAGCAAGACACTTACCTTTTTAAAGTTATGCCGATATTTCAAAATTGCCTTCTTGCTTGAATTGACCTCTGGAACGTTCAAATCTATCCAAATTAATTTTATAACTTCATTAAAATTCATCAAAAATAATTCTGGATAGTAATACGTCGACTTAAAAATTTATTTCAAAGAGTCAACAAAAGTCAACGCGGGACCCGCCTCTCGGAACCCGACATAATTTTTATGAAATCCGAACACTCATTCCGATACGAGTTCAACCATACCAATTTTATTGAATTCCAATAACAACTCGACTTCCAAATCTTAAATTTACATTTTTTGGAAGATTTTACAAAAATCTTGATTTCTTCAATTTAAATCCGAATTAAACGATGAATATAATCATAGATTCATGAAATATAACCGCTTTAGGATATAGAACACTTCCCCAACCAAAATTAAGAAGAATCCCTCCAGAATCGCCCAAATCCGATGCAACGGCCCGACCGGTCGTTTCGAGAGTTATAACCCCGTTTTCCCCATTTCTACTTCTTTTTATGTTATTCAGCTATATTATGTTATATCGGGTTAGTTGGTTCGGGTCCGAAAGGAACTCAGAGTGAAATGAGACACTTAGTCTCATAATTATAAATTTTAAGTTAGAAAAGTAGATCGGATATGGACCTATGTGTAAACGAACTCGGATTTGAATTTTGATGATTCCAATAGCTCCATGTGGTGATTTTGGACTTAGGAGTGTGTCCGAAATGTGATTTGGAGGTCCGTGGTAGAATTAGGCTTGAATTGGCAAAATTGGAAATTTAGCGATTTCGGTCGGCAGTGGAAAATTTGATATCGGGGTCGGAATGGAATTCCAGAAGTTGGAGTAGGTTCGTAGTGTCATTTGTGACGTGTGTGCAGAATTTTAGGTCATTCGGACGTGGTTTGGTTGGTTTCGGAATCGGTTGCTGAATTTGAAAATTTAGAAGTTCTTAGGCTTGAATCCGAGGGTAATTTGGTGTTTGGATGTTGTTTTGAGTGATTCGAAGGTTCGACTAAGTTTGTATGTTGATATATGAATTGTTGGTATTTTTGGTTGAGGTCCTGAGGGCCTCGGGGTGATTCCGGGTGGTTAACGGATTTGTTGAAGTTGGAAATTGCAGCTGGAGCTGCTGTTTCTACTATTTCCGCACCTGCAGAAGAAAAGGTCACAGGTACGAGGCCACTGGTGCGCGTGGGGAGTGCGTAAGTGCGGTAGATGCTGGGCCAAGCCTGGGAACGCAGGTGCGAAGAATTGGCCGCATCCGCGAGCCCGCAAGTGCGAGGCCTTGAGCGCAGATGCGGAGATGAGGAGTTTGGACTGGTTTCGCAGATGCGCACATGGGACCGCAGATGCGAGAAAGGGGTCCGTAGGTGCGGAAGTTGGGTGATTAAGTGAGTTGTGCAGGTGCGGCTTCTTGGACCGCAGGTGCGGTCGCGCGGGTACGAGAAAATGGCCGCAGGTGCGAAAAACCTGGGCAGAAACCATAAATAGAACCCTTCGCGAATTTGGTTCATTTCCACCATTTTCAAGTCGGTTTTTGGAGCTTTTGGAGGTATTTCTGAAGGGTGATTCAAGGGCTATCAGTGAGGTAAGTTTCTTGAGCCTAATACTCGTATATATGGTGATTTTTCCGTTGTTAATCATTGTAATTAGTGAAAATGAGGGGTTAGGGCTTGGAATTTTTGGAAAGTAATTTAAGGATTTGAAAGGCCAAACGATGTCGGATTTTGATGAATTTGGTATGGTCAGACTCGTGAGTGAATGAGCTTTCTAGTTTTGTGAATTTTGTCGAATTTTGATATATGGGCCCGGGGGCCGGGTTTGAGCCAATTTCGGGTTTTGGTCTAATTTTGTAGTTTTTCTTGTGAAATTCATTCCATTAGCGCATATTGATGGTATTGTACTGATTATGAATAGATTCGGAGCATTTGGAGGCCAAGTCGAGAGGCAAGAGCATTGCGGGTTAGAGATTTGACCGGTTTGAGGTAAGTAACGATTGTAAATCTAGTCCTGAGTGTATGAAACCCCAGATTTTGTATCATTCTACTATTTTTAGTGACGCACATGCTAGGTGACGGGTGTGTGGGCGTGCACTTTTGGGGATTTATGACTTGGTCCGTCCCGTAGCAACTGTAAAGTTGCATACTTTGTTGAAACCATATGATACTTATATGTTTTAGAAAATATTTCTATAAATTGGGTTGAATGCCATGTTTGGGCCTTGCGCCAATGTTGTTTGGACCTTAGGGGTTGTTTCTTACCATCCTCTCATTGTTTTCGATTGAAAATCTATACTCAATCATGTTTATACTTGTTTACCGCATAACTCAGTTTTATGACTCTATTTTGATGCATATAAATGTTTTGGGCCGAATGCCCTGTTTTACTGAAATGCCTATGTGGCTTGAGAGGTTTATGACTGAGTGAGGCCGACGGCCTGATTTGTGAGGATGGGTGTGGATCGAGGCTGCCCGCCTGCATCATATTTATGACTGAGTGAGGCCGAGGGCCTGATTTGTGAGAATGAGTGTGGATCGGTGCTGCCCGCCTGCAACATACTTTATTATTATAGCACGTGAGTCGTCCGTGCAGATTATTTCGCTTGGGCTGAAGGAGCCCCTCCGGAGTCTATACACGCCCCTAGTGAGCGCAAGTACCTACTGAGTGCGAGTGTTGAGTGACTGGGAGGCATGAGTGATTGTGAGGTATGCCCGAGTGGCAAGAGTGATTGTGAGGTATGCCCGAGTGGCATGAGTGACTGTGAGGTTTGCCCGAGGGGCTGTATATGAGTGATGTTTTCGCCCTAGGGGCTGTTTATGATTTCACCATTTTTGCTCACCTTTGCATTTTTTTTCTCTGTTTGAAAACTGTTGAAAAATATCTTTAAATTATTTTACTGGAACTGGGTTTAAACGAGATGTTTTGATTCAAACATTGATTTTAAAAGCATGTGGTATTTTACTGAGATTTTCCTGATATGAACGTTATATGCTTTATTGCTTGTCACTATTGCTCAGTATTTATTTATTATTGTTACTTACTGAGTTGGCGTACTCACGTTACTCCCTGCACCTTGTGTGCAGATTCAGGTGTAGCTGGACACGGTAGTGGTTATTGAGTGTGCTGGTTGCAGATTTTCTTGGAGATAGCAAGGTAGCTGTTTGGCGATCGCAGCCCCTGCTCTTCTCCCTCTTATCTTCCTCTAGTTGTATTTAGCTATTTTCCAGGCTGAGTTAGCCTTGATATTGTTAGACAGATTGTAGTAGATGCTCATAACTAGTGACACCCCGATGTCAGGCTTTTCTTTTCCACACTTTTGTCTTCTTTGATTTGAACTCCTTAAATGAAGGTTTTATGTTAAATAGTATTGAAATTATCTTTGAAATGAAAAATATCGATTTGTTTGGAAATGAGTCGGCTTGCCTAGTTCCACGATAGGCGCCATCATGACAGATTAGGTTTTTGGATCGTGACAGATTGGTATCAGAGCCTAGGTTACATAGGTCTCACGAGTCATGAGCGGGTTTAGTAGAGTCTTGCGGATCAATATGGAGACGTCTGTACTTATCTTCGAGAGGCTGCAGAACCTTTAGGAAAATTTTCCACATTCTTGAATTCTTGTCGTGCGAATCTGTTGATTCTAATAACTAAACATCTGTTGTTTCATTCTCTCACAGATGGTGAGGACTCATGCTATCGGTCAGGAGGGCATTGCGCGAGAGGTCGAGGCCGCGGTAGAGGCCATGGTAGGGGCAGAGATGCAACCCGTACAGCAGTTGGGGCAGTACCTACAGATCCACCGGTTGTCCCAG
Source organism: Nicotiana tomentosiformis (assembly GCF_000390325.3). Taxonomy (NCBI): domain Eukaryota; kingdom Viridiplantae; phylum Streptophyta; class Magnoliopsida; order Solanales; family Solanaceae; genus Nicotiana; species Nicotiana tomentosiformis. The sequence continues at coordinate 62,373,609 of NC_090821.1, read as the reverse complement.
ATCAGTATCAAGTTCCAGTTGTCGATGCACCAGCTCAAGCACTACCTATGCCTATTGTGATTCCAGGCCTTCAGGAGGCCCTAACTCAGATTCTGACAGCGTGTACTGGCCTTGCTCATGCGGTCTCTATTTCGACGGCCGCAGCCACTTCTCAGGCCAGGAGAGGCACTCAGACTCCCGTCGCTCGCACAACCGAGCAGGTTATTCAGGGACTTCAGACACCGGAGGCACCACCAGCACAGCCGGTTGCTGTTGCCCATGATTATGTGGTTCCTGCTATGCCTGAGGATGATCAACGTAGGTTGGAGAGGTTTGGGAGACTTCAGCCACCACCTTTTAGTGGCACACAGAGAGAGGATGCTCAGGACTTTTTGGACAGGTGTCAGAGGATACTCCGTACTGCTAGTATTTTGGAGACTTGTGGGGTCTCATTCACTACCTTTTAGTTTTTTGGAGTTGAACTCAGATGGTGGGAGACTTACGAGAGGTGCATGCCTGTTGGCGCAACACCCCTTACTTGGAAACAGTTCTCCGTGGTCTTTTTGGAGAAGTTCGTGCCTCGATTCCCCAGAGAGGAGTTGCATAGACAGTTTGAGAGGCTTCGCCAGGGTGATATGTCTGTGACAAAGTATGAGATGCGGTTCTCTGAGTTGGACCATCATGCGATCTGGTTGGTTCCCACGGACTGGGAAATGATCATGAGGTTTATTGATGGTCTCACTTATCAGCTACAGTTGCTCATGACCAGAGAGAGGGTTTCGGGTGATACCTTTGATGAGGTTGTCGACATTGCTAGGCAGATTGAGATGGTTCGCGGTTAGGATAGGGTTGAGAGGGAGGCCAAGAGGCCTCGTGGTCAGGGTGGATTCAGCGGTGCTCCTTTTAGGGGTCAGTTCCAATACGGTATAGGTCGTCATTTCAGACAGGCTCAGTCAGCTCGGCCATTTCATCGAGGTGCATCATCTAGCCATGGTTCTCATAGTTCTCATCAGTGCCACTCATCACTTAGTGCCCTTCCAGTTCAGAGTTCATCCCGTGCTCCACCTGTTCAGGGCTCTTCCATGCCAGATTATTCTACCAGTCATCCCGGTGCTAGGGGTTCCCTTCAGTTTCCGCCACTAGCACCAGGGAGTTGTTTTGAGTGTGGGGAGCTTGGGCATATGTGGAGGCAGTGTCCTCGTCGTGATGGAGGTCTATCTCAGCAGATGAGTCAGCCTCCGACTACATCACCAGTTATCTCACCACCTGCCCAGTCAACTAGGTGTGGAGGTCAGTCAGCTAGGGGTCACCCTAGAGGGGGAGGCAGATCAGGGGGTGGTCAGGCCCGTTTCTATGCTCTCCCTGCCAGACCAGATGCTATTGCTTCAGATGATGTGATTACAGGTATTGTCTCAGTTTGTCACAGAGATGCCTTAGTATTATTTGACCCTGGTTCCACGTATTCATATGTTTCCTCGTATTTCACCCATTTTCTGGATATGCCCTGTGAGTCCTTAGTTTCATCTATACATGTATCTACTCCTGTGGGCGATACTATTATTGTGGACCACGTATATCGGTCATGTGTGGTGACTATTGAGGGTTTGGAGACCCGAGTGGATCTATTGTTGCTCAGTATGGTTGACTTTGATGTGATATTGGGTATGGATTGGTTATCTCCATGTCATGCTGTTCTAGATTGTCACGCTAAGACGGTGACGTTGGCAATGCCGAGAATTTCGAGGGTTGAGTGGAGCTGTTCTGTAGATTATGTACCAAGTAGGGTGATTTCATATTTGAAGGCTCAGCGCATGGTTGAGAAGGGTTGCCTATCTTATTTGGCTTTTGTGCGGGATGTTAGTGCAAATACTCCTCTCATTGATTCTGTTCCGGTGGTACGTGATTTTTCGGATGTGTTTCCTGGAGACTTACCGGGCATGTCGCCTGACAGGGATATTGACTTTGGTATTGATTTGGTGCCGGGCACTCAGCCCGATACTATTCCACCGTATCATAGGCACCGGCGAAGTTAAAGGAATTGAAAGAACAGCTTCAGGAACTCCTTGATAAGGGGTTTGTTCGTCCTAGTGTGTCATCTTGGGGTTCACCGATTCTATTTGTGAAGAAGAAGGATGGTTCCATGAGAATGTGTATTGATTACAGGCAGTTGAACAAGGTCACAGTCAAGAACAAGTATCCTTTGCCTCGTATTGATGATTTATTCGACCAGCTTCAAGGAGCGAGGGTGTTCTCCAAGATTGATTTGAGGTCCGGTTATCACCAGTTGAAGATTCGGGATTCAGATATTCTTAAAACAGCTTTCAGGACCCGATATGGCCATTATGAGTTCTTGGTGATGTCTTTTGGGCTGACCAATGCCCCAACAACGTTCATGCATTTGATGAACAATGTATTCCAGCCCTATTTGGACTCATTCGTTGTTATATTAATTGATGACATCCTAGTGTACTCTCGTAGCCGTGAGGAGCATGCCAAGCATTTGAAGATTGTATTACAGAGATTGAGGGAGAAGAAGCTTTATGCAAAGCTCTCCAAATGTGAGTTTTGGCTCATTTCAGTAGCATTCTTGGGGCACGTGGTGTCCAATGAGGGTATTCAGGTGGATCCGAAGAAGATAGAGGCAGTGCAGAGTTGGCCCAGACCGTCCTCAGCCACGGAGATTAGGACCTTTCTTAGTTTGGCGGTTACTACCGTCACTTTGTGGAGGGATTTTCATCTATTGCATCGCCCTTGACCAAATTGACCCAAAAGGGTGCTCCATTCAGGTAGTCGGATGAATGTGAGGAGAGCTTTCAGAAGCTCATGACTGCTTTGACCACAACTCCAGTGTTAGTTCTGCCATCAGCTTCAGTTCTTACACCGTATATTGTGATGCCTCGAGGATAGGCATTGATTGTGTTTTGATGCAGGAGGGTAGGGTGATTGCCTATGCCTCGTGCTAGTTGAAGACCCATGAGAAGAACTATCCTGTCCATGATCTTGAGTTAGCAGCCATTATTCACGCCTTGAAGATTTGGCATCATTATTTGTATGGGGTTCATTGTGAGATCTATACAGATCACCAGAGTCTGCAGTATCTGTTAAAGAAGAGGGATCTTAATTTGTGTCAGCGGAGATGGTTGGAGCTTCTTAAAGACTATGATATCACTATTTTGTACCATCCGGGGAAGGCCAATGTGGTGGCCGATGCTTTGAGTCACCGGGCAGAGAGTTTGGGGAGTTTAGTATATCTTCTGGCAGCAGAGAGACCTTTGGCATTGGATGTTCAGGCCTTAGCAGTCCAGCTTGTCAGATTGGATATTTCGGAGCCTAGTCGGGTATTGGCTTGTATGATCTCCATGTTTTCTCTTTATGACCGTATCAGGGAGCGTCAGTATGATGACCCCCACTTGCTCGTTCTTCAGGACAGGGTCCAGAGAGGTGATGCTAGGGATGTGACTATTGGTGATGACGGCGTGCTGAGAATGCAGGGCCGGATATGTGTGCCTAATGTAGATGGGCTTCGAGAGTTGATTCTTGAGGAGGCCCACAGCTCGCGGTATTCCATCCATCCGGGTGCCGCGAAGGTGTACCAGGATTTGAGGCAGTACTATTGGTGGAGGCGGATGAAGAAGGATATAGTTGGGTTTGTGGCTCGGTGTCTCAACTGTTAGCACATTAAGTATGAGCATCAGAGACCGGGTGGCTTACTTCAGAGATTAGAGATCCCAGAGTGGAAGTGGGAGCGGGTCACTATGGACTTTGTAGTTGGGCTCCCACAAACTTTGAGGAAGTTCGACGCTATTTGGGTTATTGTGTATCGGCTGACCAAGTCCGCACACTTCATTCCAGTTGGTACTACTTACTCTTCAGAGCGGTTGGCTGAGATTTACATCCGAGAGTTCGTTCTCCTGCATGGTGTCCCAGTTTCCATCATTTCAGTCTGGGGCACTCAAATCACATCGCAGTTTTGGAGGGCCGTGCAGCGAGAGTTGGGTACTCAGGTTGAGTTGAGCACAGCTTTTCACCCTCAGACGGACGGGCAGTCCGAGCGCACTATTCAGATATTGGAGGACATGTTACGTGCTTGTGTCATTGACTTTGGGGGTTCATGGGACCAGTTTCTGCCACTCGCGGAGTTTGCATATAACAACAGTTATCAGTCGAGTATTCAGATGGCTCCGTACGAGGCTTTATATCGGAGGAGGTATAGATCTCCGATTGGATGGTTTGAGTCAAGTGAGGCTAGGCTCTTAGGTACAAACTTGGTCCAGGACGCATTAGATAAGGTGAAATTGATTCAGGAGCAGCTTCGCACGACGGAGTCTAGGCAGAAGAGCTACGCGGATAGGAAGGTCCGTGATGTGTCTTTTGTGGTTGGGGAGAAGGTTTTGCTGAAGGTATCACCCATGAAGGGTGTTATGAGGTTTGGGAAGAGGGTCAAGTTGAGCCCCCGGTTCATTGGGCCTTTTGAGGTGCTTCAGAGGATAGGAGAGTTGGCTTATAAGATTGCCTTGCCACCCAGCTTGTCGAGTGTGCATCCAATGTTTCATGTTTCCATGATCCGTAAGTATATTGGGGATTCGTCCCATGTTTTAGATTTCAACACGATTCAGTTGGAGGGTGATATGACTTATGATGTGGAGCCGGTGGCTATTTTGAACCGGCAGGTTCAAAGGTTGAGGTCAAAGGATATAGCTACAGTAAAGGTGCAATGGAGAGGTCAGCCTATGGAGGAGGCCACCTGGGAGACCGAGCGGGAGATGTGGAGCAGATATCCACGCCTATTCGAGACTCCAGGTATGTTTCTAGACCCGTTCGAGAACGAACGAATGTTTAAGAGGGGGGATGTAACGACCCGGCCGGTCGTTTCGAGAGTTATAACCCCGTTTTCCCCATTTCTACTTCTTTTTGTGTTATTCAGTTATATTATGTTATATCGGGTTAGTTGGTTCGGGTCTGAAAGGAACTCAGAGTGAAATGAGACACTTAGTCTCATAATTATAAATTTTAAGTTAAAAAAGTGGACCGGATATGGACCTATGTGTAAACGAACTCAGATTTAAATTTTGATGATTCCAATAGCTCCGTATGGTGATTTTGGACTTAGGAGTGCGGCTGGAATGTGATTTGGAGGTCCGTGGTAGAATTAGGCTTGAATTGGCGAAATTGGAAATTTGGCGATTTCGGTCGGCAGTGAAAAATTTGATATCGGGGTTGGAATGGAATTTCGGAAGTGGGAGTAGGTTCGTAGAGTCATTTGTGACGTGTGTGCATAATTTTAGGTCATTCGGACGTGGTTTGGTTGGTTTCGGCATCGGTTGCCGAATTTGAAAATTTAGAAGTTCTTAGGCTTGAATCTGAGGGTAATTTGGTGTTTGGATATTGTTTTGAGTGATTCGAAGGTTCGACTAAGTTTGTATATTGATATATGACTTGTTGGTATTTTTGGTTGAGGTCCCGAGGGCCTCGGGGTGATTCCGGGTGGTTAACGGATTTGTTGAAGTTGGAAATTGCAGCTGGAGCTGCTGCTTCTACTATTTCCGCACCTGCGGAAGAAAGGGTCACAGGTGCGAGGCCACTTGTGCGCGTGGGGAGTGCGTAAGTGCGGGCGACGCTGGGCCAAGCCCGGGAACACAGGTGCGAAGAATTGGCCGCATCCGCGAGCCCGCAGGTGCGAGGCCTTGAGCGCAGATGCGGAGTTTGGACTGGTTTCGCAGATGCGCACCTGGGACCGCAGATGTGAGGAAGGGGTCCGTAGGTGCGGAAGCTGGGTGATTAAGTGAGTTGTGCAAGTGCGGCTTCTTGGACCGCAGGTGCGGTCGCGCGGGTGCGAAAAAATTGCCGCAGGTGCGAAAAACCTGGGCAGAAACCATAAATAGAACCCTTCGCGAATTTGGTTCATTTCCACCATTTTCAAGTCGGGTTTTTGGAGCTTTTGGAGGTATTTCTGAAGGGTAATTCAAGGGCTATCAGTGAGGTAAGTAGCTTGAGCCTAGTACTCGTATATATGGTGATTTTTCCGTTATTAATCATTGTAATTAGTGAAAATGAAGGGTTAGGGCTTGAAATTTTTGGAAAGTAATTTAAGGATTTGAAAGACCAAACGATGTCGGATTTTGATGAATTTGGTATGGTCAGACTCGTGAGTGAATGAGCTTTCTAGTTTTGTAAATTTTGTCGAATTTCGAGATGTGGGCCCGGAGGCCGGGTTTGAGCCAATTTCGGATTTTGGTCTAATTTTGTAGTTTTTCTTGTGGAATTCATTCCATTAGCGCGTATTGATGGTATTGTACTGATTGTGAATAGATTTGGAGCATTTGGAGGCCGAGTCCAGAGGCAAGAGCATTGCGGGTTAGAGATTTGACCGGTTTGAGGTAAGTAACGATTGTAAATCTAGTCCTGAGGGTATGAAACCCTAGATTTTGTATCATTCTACTATTTTTAGTGACGCACATGCTAGGTGACGGGTGTGTGCGTGTGCACTGTTGGGGATTTGTGACTTGGTCCGTCCCATAGCAACTGTAAAGTTACATACTTTGTTGAAACCATATGATACTTATATGTTTTAGAAAGGATTTCTGTAAATTGGGCTGAATGCCATGTTTGGGCCTTGCGCCAATGTTGTCTCTACGAATTTTGTAATCATCTATATTGTCTCTACGAATTTTCCTATTTTGTAATCATCTACTGCTTATGTTGTAAGTTGTAGACGTGGGGCATAACCACTATCATCTATTCATCTTGCTACACACCATATTGATCACTAGCTAGTATTAATCGAAACAGTGGCAATAATGTTATTACTGCAAGACAAGTAACTGTTTCCTTCCTTTCTGGTTGACTGATTCTCTTGCTTTCTCAGAATGAATTTATTTTTATTTCTCCTTTTTTGTCAGTCAGTTCCAATTTTGTACTCCTGCAGACCAATATCAGACAGAGAAAAAAAATCAGGATTCATATATTCATAGAGAACTGTGAAAGCAATGAATCCATCTCGGAGATATTCATGTAAGATGAAATTATAGGAACCCCACAATAATTAGATATATAGCAGTGCATATAGGACTATAATTGTAGCATTGCAGAGTAAAATGAGGCAAGTGAATGATTATAGTAACTTGTTTGAAGAGGAAAGATACTTAAAGATGGAGCTGAAAAAATGGAGTCTAATTGAAGAAAGTGTGGCAAAATAAAAAGCCATAATTATGTTGTCGCAATTAGGAGAGTCAAACACATTTTTTCCATGCTTGCCTAAAGAGTAGATCCGCACAAAATAAAATCAGAAACTTTGCTACCACTAAGGGTGTAATACTACAGGACTCTGCAGATATTGAAAAAGAAATATGTTAAGTGGAAAACAACTGAATTTGGGTTCAACAACTAGTTAATTGCCTTGTGTTAGTGATGAAATTATGTAAAGAGGTAATGTGTTAAGTGGAAAACAACTGAATTTGACAACACGACAACACTAAAATTATATGGACAACTTCCTTTTTCTCGCTCTTTTTTCAGTTTTACATTAATTTTTATTTGAGAATATTAATAGGAGTAAACTGATTGCTGAAGTTTGACCACTGGTCATCAGGAGTACTTTCATTTTAAACGTCTTCTGTCCTCTGTAAATGATATTATTTCACAGGTTATGTTTTTCACATATAGGCTTTTGAACTATCTTTTAAGTTTTGCTATTGTGATGTTATCTTATGTCTTCCTTTCTAGCCATGCCAATTGATAAATCTTGGATCAGCAAACTACGAAACACACCTGAATATGCAGATGGTCTAAGACAATTTTTGGATTTTTCTTTTGACCACGGGTTAGTTGATGGGCGCGTAATTAAGTGCCCGTGTCCAAAATATAGTTTTAACAAGTGGCAAAGAAAAGATGTAGCTGAAGAGCACTTGATTCTTAAACCTTTCCCAAAAAAATTACAAATTTTGGTATTGGCATGGTGAAGAATCAAATACAACCGTGCAACAAACTTCTCAGAACACCCATGTCATAGAAGATAATTTACAACCCCAAGATCCAATGGAAATTATGATTAATGATGCATTTGGGTTCACCAGGAATAATGTCAACAAGCCTGGTGTGTCTTCTAATCATATAAATAGAGAAGAAATATTTGATGAAGGGCACATTGAGGATCATAATGAATATTATACAAAGTTCTATGAATTGGTCGAAGATGGCAATCAACCATTATACGAAGGGTGTACGAAGTATTCTAAATTGTCCTTTCTAATCAAATTGTATCATATAAAGTATCTTTGTCGAATGACTGACAAAGCGATGAGTATGATATTAGAATTGTTAAAAGATGCCTTTGAAGATGCCAAGATTCCTGGTTCTTTTTATGAGGCCAAGAAAACCATCAACAAACTTGGTCTTAATTATACCAAGATACATGCCTGCCCAAATAATTGCATGTTATATTTTGGCGAAGATGAAGGCTTGCAAGAATGCAAAAGATGCAAGATATCTAGATTGAAGGATAATAAGAAGAAGCAGCCTGCAAAGATATTGCGCTACTTTCCACTAAAGCCAATGTTGCAAATATTGTTCATGTGCTCTAAAATTGCTGAGTCTATGAGATGGCATTCTTTAGAGGGTAGCCAAGATGGATTGATGAGGCATCCCGGGGATTCTCAGGCTTGGAAAACTTTTGACTTGCTTCATCCTGAATTTGCTGCAGTTCCTCAAAATGTACGTCTAGGCTAGCTAGTAACGGTTTCAATCCTTTTGGAGCAATGGCAACTAACTATAGTATCTGGCCAGTGGTACTTATTCCATACAACCGTCCTCCTTGGGAGTGCATGAAACAAGCTTCATTCATACTCTCAATGATTGTTAGGTGTGATTTGAGGCCTCGAGTAGGTCTGTGTTATGTTATGGGACTTGTTGATGCAATTAGTTGAGGTCCCGGGGGGCCTCGGGTGAGTTTCGGACGGTTAATGGATCAAATTTGGATTTAAGGAAATGTTGGAACTACTGCCTACTGGTGTGATCAAGACGCATGTGCACGAGATCAGTCGCAGAAGCGGCCAAGAGTGGGATTGGGCAGTGCTCGCAGGTGCGAGGAATTTGCCGCATCTGCGAGGCCGCAGGTGCGAAGGTGTTGCACAGATGCGGACTGGGGATGGCGTGAGGCGACCGCAGGTGCGAAGGGGAATGCGCATCTGCGAGCCCGCAGATGCGAGGTTTTGGGAGGCTGGCTATTTTCGTAGGCGCGTATTTTTGTCCGCAAAAGCGGATGCACAGGTGCGAGCCCAGGCACCGCAGGTGCGGAAATGCCTGGGCAGTGTTTAAAACGAGGGTTCCGAGATTTTTTCTCATTTTGGAGCTTGGTTTGGGCGATTTTGGAGAGTTCCACACAACTTGGGGTAAGTGTTCTTAACTCCCTTGTGATTATATTCCATGAATTCATCTTCATTTTGGTGTAAGATTATTGAATCTTCAAGAGAAATAGAAGGAAATTTTTATAATGTCACAAAACTAATTTTTCAAGTTTGAATACCGATTTGGAGTCGGATTTGAGTGAAATTAGTATAGTTGAACTTGTAATTGGATGGGTTGTCGTATTTTGTGATTTCGTCAGATTTTGAGACGTGGGTCCCACGAGTGATTTTTGGGGTGTAATTTTGGATTTTTGTGAAAAATATTAGCATTTTGATATGGAATTAATTCCTATGAATTGTGTGGACTGAATCAAATTAATTTTGGTAGATTCGAGCCGTTCGGGAGTTGATATGCGCATAATGGGATTTCTGGAGCATTGTTTAGCTTGCTCGACTTTGGATTCGGCTTGTTCGAGGTAAGTAACTCTTCTAATCTTGGAGTTGAGGGTATGGACCCTGAATATATGTATTTTGTGCATTGTTGGGAGGTGACGCACATGCTAGGTGACGGGCGTGTGGGCGTGCACTATAGAAATTGTGGCATAATTGTTTCTGTGAAATTTTATAGTTAAATAACCTTGGCATTTTCCATGCGGTTTTATGTGTTAAAGAAATTGAGTTGAAAAGCATATTAAAAATCATGTTGAGGCTATGTGCCAGTATTATTGGGACCCAGAGAGGTCATATTGCAGTGAATTATTGTGTTAAATTGAAAATTCATACTTAGTCATATTCATTTCATTGCATATCATAACTAAGTTTTATGATTCTATTTTGATGCATATAAATGTTTTGGGCCGAATGCCCTATTTTACTGAAATGCCCGAGTGGCTTGAGAGGTTTATGACTGAGTGAGGCCTAAGGCCTGATTTATGTTGCATATTTATGGGATCGGGTTGCACGCCGCAGCATGTTGTATGTCTATGGGATCGGGCTGTACGCCGCAGCGTGTTTGATATCGGCCGAGGGCCTGATTGTGAGGATGAGTGTGGATCGGGTTTGCCCGCCTGCATCATACTTTATTATTATAGCACATGAGTTGTCCGTGCAACACGTGAGTTGTCCGTGCAGATTATAGCGCTTGGGCTGAAGGAGCCCCTCCGGAGTCTGTACACACCCCCAGTGAGCGCAGGTACCTACTGAGTGCGAGTGCCAAGTGCTGAGTGACTGGGAGGCATGAGTGATTGTGAGTTATGCCCGAGTGGCAAGAGTGATTGTAAGGTATGCCCGAGTGGCCAGAGTGATTGTGAGGTATTATCGATTGGCACGAGTGACTGTGAGGTTTGCCCGAGGGAATGTATATGAGTGATGTTCTGCCCGAGGGGTTGTTTATGATTTTTATCACTGAGTTGCATCGTATTGGTATGCACACATGACATAAATGCATAGAGATGTATTTTTTCTCATGCTGTACAACATCACATCATTCATGATTTTTCACACTTTTGTTTTTGACAGATGGGCATAGTGATGCATTTGTCTTTACACGGGTTATCCGGAAGGAAAATGAAACATCTTATTTATTTTTGACAAGTTTTTGGGAGGAATTTAATGTTTTCAAACTATTCACATTTTTTTGGCAACTCTGGTAAAAGGTTTGAGTTTTCACAGATGGATTTGGCCGTGCGGATCCTTATATTATTATTGCATGTGAGTTGGCCGTGCAACACGTGAGTTGGCCGTGCGGATCCTTATATTATTTTTGCATGTGAGTTGTTACTTTTACGCCAGCAGGGCGTATGCGTGGAGATTTGAATTTGATACTGGCTGAGAAAGTTGACTTGAGTGTCAAGAGAATGATTGCGAATTTAGCAGATGATTTGGGGTATTTTTATGGTTGGCGTTGTATGAGCTTGAGAAGAATTTTTCGTTGAACTGACGGAAGTATTAGGGCAGTAGTAGAGTATGAATATTGTGATTTATGGAGAGTTTAAATTTATGGCTTTGAGCCAAGTAGGGGAGCCTGCTGCAAACGACTTAATTTCATGGTTATATATTAAATTTTAATTTTGGTCTAAGGCATACTTGTGGATTAGTTACGACTTGCAGAGATGGAGTTTGAGAATGACTTGAGTAAATGAATTCTTGGATACGGGTTATATTGTACTTTATGAGTATGTGAAAATCATGGGATGAGTGAGTTGTTATTTTCAAAATATTTAGTACGCACAGAGTATGAAATTGATTGGGGGTATTAAAGTAGAGTTACTTCTTTGAGTGTTGTTGTGCTAATGGGGCACGTGTCTTTTGCCCCATTTGGGCAGTGCAATTAGATTTGAGCAAAGTGGGTGACTCCCGAGAAAATTCTAGTGGGTTTGAGAATTTTATATAGCAATAGAGAATTTCTCTGGACTTGTGTATGGATAAAACCTAAGATTTACACTGGATGGTTCCTGGACTTGAGGAAATTCTGTATGACTATAGATTCTATGTTTTAGTATAAGGAGGGTGAGGAGAATAATTTCAAATTCACATAAGGTATTTTCAGAGTGAGTGTTACAAATTGTGGTATTTTTGAAGGTGCTTAAGAAGAATACAGTTGCTTATGGGTCGTAAGGCATTGTGGTTCTATGATAAGGTTTGTGGGGTGAGTTGTGGTTAAATATCGTGGTGTTTTAGCAAGGAGAAGTATCAATTTCAAGACAAATTCAGAAGGGACTTGGAGAAATAGGACAGCTTGGTAGTAGGTAGGATCAATATGGTAATGGATATGATCAGTTCTTTGAGTGCTTATGATGTGGGGGTTTTCTACAGGTGCTTTGTGGCAATACTCTTGGGTTTGGCGACCTGCGTGGCTTGGTTGAGTTAGAGAAATTTAAATTATTGTTTTGTGGTTGTGGGCTGTGAAGTTGTGACCGAAGCAAGTCAGATGATATGATGTATTATGAATCAGTCGCGGTGAATTTTTGGAGGGTTATTTATCTATTGTGGTGATGAGAGTTGATTTGGGGTCCATAGGTAGTCCCAATTAAGATGTGTATTCTACACCGAGCCGGAATGGTTGGCTCCATACTGCTATTGTTGAGGGATGTGTCATTCGGTTGATGTTGAACTTATCCATGTTCTGAAATGATATGTGAGTTACTCCTTTATTCTACGAGAAGTTGTGATTCATAGGTTATGTGCACAGATGGTGCGGTTCTATTTAAGCTTTATAGCGGAATTTGAGAATATTTGGGTTGAGCGATTGTGTAATAATTATGTTCTTTTAGGTTTTGTGTGGCATTTTTTTCCTTTGCCTCTCTGTGGTTATTAATTTTGAGCGGGTTGGCTCGAGGTATATATTATGGACCAGCATTTGGATGGGGTCACGCATTGCAGCAGAGTTATGTTAAGGTATGAACCTTGTGTTAGAATCGAATGATGGTTCTACGGTGTATGATGAATTTTTAGCGTTTTGTTGTGGCGATACTTGTTAATTTGATGGGGCAGTTCTCTCATTTGAGTCATTTTCCATGACTGAGTACATTTGAATTGTTGCTTATTGGTGCACGGATTGCACGGGTTGTGGCTCTGAGTTATATCGGTGCGGTATGTCTGTGGAACAGTTATGTTTAGTAATATAAGGTCATTGGATCTGAAATGGGTACTATCAGGTTTAATTTCGGTATATTCGAGAGTATAATATTGAAAGTCGGCTTAGAAAGTGATTACTGTTCTGGTTGGGGCGAGAGAGCTCCGTGACTTATTGATTTGGTAAGTGGTCATGAAATTTCGCGTGTTTCTTTTATTATCAACAATGGTTATGGTTATGGTTATGGCATGATACAGCTTGTTCAAACTCATACATAGTGTAAATGTAAGATTCGTGTCTTGAAAGAAATTCTAAAGGTTAGAAATTAAATTCCAAGGTTTATGGGCTAAAGTTAAATCAATGATTTCAGTTGAATTGTATTGTCAAGCTCATATGGAATAGGGTGACATGGGTTCAACCCCGAGTACGTGTGTGGTAATATGAAACAGTGATTTGATGGCTTGGAAACAACTCTTGGCACATTCGAGGACGAACGTATGTTTAAGTGGGGGAGAATGTAACGATCCGGCCGGTCGTTTTGAGTATTACAACCCCGTTTCCCCATTTACTTCGCAAATTGTACTTTACAGCTGTTGTGTGAATTGCCAGGGTAATTGGTTCGGGTCCAGTGAGGTTTTTGGAGGAATTGGAACACTTAGTTCCAAGGTTTAAAGCTTAAGTTAAAATAGTGACCGAATGTAGACTTATGTTTAAATGACCTCGGATTCGAATTTTGATGATTCCAATAGCTCCGTATGGTGATTTTGGACTTAGGAGCGTGTCCGAAAAATTATTTGGAGGTCCGTAGTGGAATTAGGCTTGAAATGCCGAAAGTTGAATTTTTGAGAAGTTTGACCGGGAGGTTGACTTTTTGATATCCAGGTCGGAATCCGATTCTGGAAATTGGAATAGCTTCGATATGTCATTTATGTCTTGTGTGCAAAATTTGAAGTCATTCCGGATTGATTTGATGTATTTCAGCACAAAATATAGAAATTTAAAGTTCAAAGTTTATTAGGCTTGAATTGAGGTGCGATTCGTAGTTTTAGCATTGTTTGATGTGATTCTAGGCTTCGACTAAGTTCGTATGATGTTTTAGGACTTGTTGGTATATTTGGTTGAGGTCTCGAGGGGCTCGGGTGAGTTGCAGGGTGGTTTCAGACCATTTCTAGGCCATTTTTAGTTGCTGATTTCTGCCTACAGAGGTGTGCATCGCGATCGCGATCATTTGGTCACGTTCGCGAAGAGAAAACAGCAGTTTGGAACCTTGTGCATCGTGATCGCGGAAGCTCTTTCGCGATCGCGTAGAACAAAATCTTTATTGCACTGACCCGATTCTGGAAGCTTATATCTCGCAATTTATAAGGAATTTGGAGATGATCCAAAAATGAATGTTGTATCCCATGATGTCTAGTTTTCATAAATGTAAACAATGTATCATTTGGAGTTGTGTACAAAATGTTATGGCAGATACACTCTAGGCTGTCCGGGAAGAGTTTGGAAATATCTATTGCACAGGGCTGACTTTGGAAGCTTATATCTAGAAATATGTAAGGAATTGGGAGATGAGAAACAAATGAAAGTTATAGCCCTTGGTGTCTAGTTTTCAGAAAGTGAAACCATTTGCAATTTGGAGTTTCATATAAAAGGTTATGACCATTAAACTAGAGGCTGTCTAGAAGTGCTGGGAATTTGTTCTTTGCGATCGCGAAAGGCAAATTTTGGGCTGAAAATTTTTGTGCTTCACGATCGCAAAGCATTTTCCGCGATCGCGAAGAGTAAATGCCTGGACAGAAGATATATTTTGAGGTTTCGGCCATTTTAACAAATTTGGAGCTATGGAGCTCGGATTGAAGCAATTTTAAGGCGATTTTTACCATATGGATGGGGGTAAGTGATTCTAACTCGGTTTTGGTTGAATTACATGAATCTATTATTGTTTTTATCGACAAATTAGTGTTTTGGGTTGAAAAGAGTAGAAAAATTCATAGATTTTAATTGAGGATTTGAAGGCCGAGTTATGGTCAAATTTGAGTAATTTTGGTATGTTTGGACTCGTGGTTGAATGGGGGTCCGGAATTTGTGAGTTTTATCGGATTCCGAGACGTGGGCCCCAAGGGTGATTTTTGGGGACGTAATTTCGGATTTTTGAAAAATATTAGTATTTTGATATGGAATTAATTCCTATAATTTTTGTGAGCTGAATCAAATTAATTGTGACTAGATTCGAGCCGTTTGGAAGTTATACGCGCGGAATGGAATTTCTGGAGCATTGCTTAGCTTGCTCGACATTGGATTTGTCTTGTTCGAGGTAAGTAACTCTTCTAATCTTGGAGTTGAGGGTATGAACCCTGAATATATGTTTTTCATGAATTGTTGAGAGGTGACGCACATGCTAGGTGACGGGCATGTGGGCGTGCATTATAGAAATTGTGACATAATTGTTTCTGTGGAATTTTATAGTTAAATGATCTTGGCATTTTCTATGCGGTTTTATGAGTTAAAGAAATTGAGCTGAAAAGCATATTAAAAATCATGTTGAGGCTATGTGCTAGTATTATTGGGACCCACAAGGGTCATATTGTTGTGAATTATTTATTTTAAATTGAAAATTTATACTCAGTCATATTCATGTCATTACATATCATATCTCAGTCTCTATTATTATTTATTATCATCATTTTGGGTTGTTCTCATGACATTGTAAGCCCATGAGAGAGAGAGACTGGAGAGATTGATGACTGAGGGAGGCCGAGGGCCTGATTCTGAGGATATTTTTGGGATTGGACTGCACACCGCAGCAGGCCATGTTGGCTTTATATATATTATTACTATTATATGGATCGGGGCTGCGCGCCTGCAGCAGGTCTTATTGGCTTATTATTGCACGTGAGTTGGCCGTGCAGCACATGAGTTGGCCGTGCAGATCCTTATTGGCTTATTATTGCACGTGAGTTGGCCGTGTGGATCCTTATATTATTATTGCACGTGAGTTGGCCGTGCAGCACGTGAGTTGGCCGTGCAGATCCAGATATTTATATCATGGTACGTGAGTTGTCCGTGAAACACGTGATTTGTCCGTTCTTATAGCGCTTGGGTTGTAGGAGCCCCTCATGAGTCTGTACACCCCCAGTGAGCGCAGTCAACTATAAACAGGGATCGGGCTGCACGCCGCAACATGTATTGTATAGCGCTGAGTGATTGAGTGTGCTAAGCATAGTGAGAGAGAATGCGAGACAGTGAGATTGAGTACTCTGAGAGTGTGAGTACACAAGTACAATCTCTGAGATGCATTGCATTGACATGCACACATGACATATATGCATAGAGATGTGTTTTTCTCATGCTGTACGGTATCACATTATTCATGATTTATTACACATGTTAACAGATGGGCATAGTGATGCATTTGTTTTACACGGGTTATCTGGAAAAATGAAACATATCATTTATTATTGAAAATTTTTTTGGAAAAATTATTGCTTTCAAACTTATTCATAATTTTTGAAATTTCGGTAAACGATTTGGGTTTTTCACTGATGTACTTGAAAGGAAGAACTATTATTTTTGATATCATGATTTAGCTGAGCATTTTATCTCTGAGTTACTTCTGGTATTATTTGCTTTATGTTGTTATGGACTGTTATGGACTAGTGGTTTTGGACCCGACCTTGGTAGAAGCTTGTCACTACTTTCAACCTAAGGATATGTTTGTTACTTACTCAGTACATGGGGTCGGTTGTACTGATACTACACTTTTGTACATTGTGCGCAGATGTTGGCTGTTGTTGTTGAAGTGCTCGATGGTTGCGGGATTTGAAGATGTACCAGCGTTCCTGTTGTAGCTGCCTCTTGTTCATGGTAGCCTTAGATTTATAAAAGCCCTGTTTATGTATTATTCAAACAGACTATGTAATTATTTCATTTTCGCTTTTTATACTCTATTCTTAGAAGCTCATGATTTGTACTACCAGTTCTTGGGAAATGTATAAGGTTAAGATAATTATTTGCTTAAATTGCTTTAATAATTGTTATTGGAATTGGATAATTGAAAGTTGTCTTACCTAGTGGGTTGGGTTAGGTGCTATCACGACTAGTTGGATTGTGGGTCGTGACAGCACCTCCAATGTGCAAGGAGCCTCCCTTCTCGGATGCGCGAGCTTTCTTTCCTTTTTCGCTCCTCTCTAAGAACTATGCGGTAAGCCATTGCCTTTACAAATCATTCCACAAATTCTCAAGTAACCATTTAGGCCTCTTGTTCTTCTTTCTAGTATCCGAGAAAACATCCGCCAATCTCTTGCGAGCTTTATGATGAAAATTTGCAACCACTTCCGCGCTATAACGGTCTTCCCATACACACTTGCTCTGTATTTCAAAAGTTAAATATTAGATGAAAACATCATAAATATAAATTATTAAACTATTTAAAAGAACATTTATACCTTAAATTGATTGAAAATGTTCTCCTTCAGTGAGAATGGGCAATCAGTCCAAGTCGCATTAGGGCCATCATAAAGCTTTCTGATGGCATTGGTGATTATCTTTGTAGTCTTATTACCCGACCTTATAGAAATCACCAGGTAAGTTGATATTAGGGTCAACTAGTTCACTCATAAGGTCAATGAAAGAGTCCATGGCTGCTTGAGAAATATTCCAATCAGATTTGATACTTAGTAATCTAACTGCAACAGACAACTCAGAGTGCAGACTTCCTTCACGTAGTGGACGACTAGCTTCCTCTAACTGTTCATAAAAATGTTTTGCGTCATCATTAGGAGTTTGTTAAACATTTTCATTGGGCTCACCCCCGAAGTGCATCCCAAAAGCATCCACAACCATTTCCTGAATTCTAGAATCAAGATTTGTATTCTCCACCGACCTACTACTTTCACCAACAACCATGTTATGAAATATCCCACGGCTACCATTGATCTCTCCATGATTAGTACACACAAAGTAATTCTCTATAAACCCCTTCCTATAAAGATGAAGCTTAACTTCCTCCGATTTTTTAAACTTCATACAATCGCACCTGACACAAGGGCACCTAATTACTCCTTCACTTTGGTATGGTGGAAGTGACATTGCATGTCTAATAAAGTCATCAACCCCTTCTACAAAATCCTCCCGCAATCCCCGCCGATTAGGATAATTTCTATTGTACATCCAAGTACGATGTTCCATCTATACAAATAAAACAAGAATAAATTAATTTATTCTACAATTATAAATTAATTATATCTTTTTAGTTAATTCAAGATAATTATTTTTTTCTAATTTCACCAATTTATATCCTAAAAAGTCAATTCATATTCAAAAGGTCCAATTCATATCCTAAAAGTTCAATTCACAAGAACAAATCCTACAAACTAAAAGTTCAATTTATATCCTACGAGTTTAAACATAAACTAAAAGTTCAATTTATATCCTAAGAGTTCAATTCATATCCAAAAGGTCCAATTCATATCCTAAAAGTTCAATTCATATCCTAAAAGTTCAATTCACAAGAACAAATCCTAAAAACTAAAAGTTCAATTTATATCCTACGAGTTTAAACATAAACTAAAAGTTCAATTTATATCCTAAAAGTTCAATTCATATCCAAAAGGTTCAATTCATATCCAAAAGGTTCAATTCATATCCTAAAAGTTTAATTCATATCCTAAAAGTTCAATTCACAAGAACAAATCCTAAAAACTAAAAGTTCAATTTATATCCTACGAGTTTAAACATAAACTAAAAGCTCAATTTATATCCTAAAAGTTCAATTCATATCCAAAAGGTCCAATTCATATCCTAAAAGTTCAATTCATATCCTAAAAGTTCAATTCACAAGAACAAATCCTAAAAACTAAAATTTCAATTCATATCCTATGAGTTTAAACATAAACTAACTAAACTAAAGAAATTCAACCCATACCCTAAAAGTTCGATTCACAAGAACAAATCCTAAACCCTAGATTCTAACTAGACTATTCAAGACAATACAAAGTTAATAATTCAATTCTAACTAAACTATTCAAGACAATACAAACTCAAAATTGAAACACTCATCAATTAAAACTAATTCATAACTAATTGACTAATTAACAAAACTAATTAACAAAACTAATTAAAACAAGACCTAAACCCTAGTCCTCAATAAAATGCAATGTTCAAATAATTGAAACACTAATCAATTGAAACTAATTCATAACTAATTAACAAAACCTAGAAATAATAAAGAAATGAGTTGTAATTCAAACCTAGAGTTTTTAGGAGGTGGAGAAGGAGAGGGTCAGCAGTGGCAGCGGCGACGGCGGCGACGCGGGGTGGGGAATGGGATTTGTGTGAGAGAAATAGAGAAGGAGAGGGGAAGGTATTGAGTGAGGAGTTAGGGGAACTTTGGGAAAGAAAGGTAAGAGGAATGGGGGTTCCCCCGTTATTTCAATTTTGATTTCAGAATTACCGACCAAAGTTGGTCGGTAATTTTGGTCGGTACATTAAGTGTTGACCGTTTGACCAAAAACCGACCAACTTTGGTCGGTTTTTTTAAAAAAAAAACAATTTTTGTGTTTTTTTAAATATTATAAACTATAAAAAATATTATAAATTATAAGCATTTATTTTATTTAACTATACAATTATTATAAATAATTATAAACAATAAGCATAATCTTTATAAATAATTATATTAACTATTTACTTTTAATAAATTATAATAGCATCTATCTAAGTAAATTTTCTAAGTTATAATTAAGTATATGAGTAATTTCTCACACACACACACACATACACTATATTGTAATTGATGCTAATAACTTCTTTTTTCATTCGTTCATCACTAATAATGCATGACATAGATTAATCGATATATAGTTCGAGACGTTTTGATGAATCATCGATTAATATTCATCGATGCATCTAAGTAAGTTATAAGTCGATGAATCAATTTACAAATAGATATATTTGATGATAAAGTATATATACTAATTAGGATCTTCACAAGTCTATCCCTAAAATAATCCGACCCTGTGGTCCTAGTGCTTCGTGTTCTTATATATATATGTCTATACCTATATATATATATATACACACACACACACACACAAACACACTTCACTTTAATACTTTAACTATATATATAGTTTGTTATAGTATATGTTAGTGTGTATATATATAGCTTGTTAAAGTTTGACCATGTTTGACCTATTAATTTAACTCGTTTACTTAATACTAATAACTTCTTTCGTTTATTTAATTTGTGATCCATACATATATATATATATATACACACACATACATGCCAAAGATGTTTAGTATTAATTTTTCTATTTTTCATTCATTCATCACTAATAATGCATGACATACATTAATCGATATAGGTCGAGACGTTTTATTTTTACTATTAGTCGATATAGGTCAAACGTTTTGTTTTTAATATTCATCGATGCATCTAAGTAAGTTATAAGTCGATGAATCAATTTACAAATAGATATATTTGATGATAAATTATATATACTAATTAGGATCTTCACAAGTCTATCCCTAAAAGAACCTGACCCTGTGGTCCTAGCGCTTCGTGTTCTTATATATATACGGCTATACCTCTATATACACACACACTTCATTGTAATACTTTAACTATATATATAACTTGTTATAGCATATGTTAGTGTGTGTATATATATATATAATACGCTTCGTTGTACTACTTTAACTACATATATAGCATGTTATATATAGTATATGTTAGTGTATTCATTATTTGTATTACAAAAGTGTTAAAGGATTACATTTATATTATTTAGATAGTAAATATAAAAGTAATTCAAAAGTTTGACCAATGTTTATGTAATAATCGATCAACTTTGGTCTGTTATTTTGCAGAAAATAAACATTACTGACCAAAGTTGGTCGGTAAATGCTTCCCCTGCATTAACCGACCAACGTTGGTCGGTAAATGCTTCCCCTGCATTAACCGACCAACATTGGTCGGTAATTTTAAATATAAATTCTTAAATTTTATAAAATATTTTAAATAATAAAATAATTATTAAAATTTAAAAAATTGGGTCTAGATTACCGACCAACATTGGTCGGTAATCCAAAATTTTATTTGACTAAGCAAGTTTGACCAGCCGGGTCAACTTGTTGACTAATTTATCGACCAACATTGGTCGGTATTTATTTTTAAAAAATATAAAATATTATTTTTCTAGTTTCCGTCCAAGCTGGACGGTTTTTGATTGCTTTTTTTGACCGACCAACGTTGGTCGGAAATTTTTGGTCGATTTTTAGCGAATTTATAGTAGTGATTGCCTATCTTCCTTTTATTTTCTAGTACTAAAGTGAAATGGTTGTATTGCAAGGTTTTCCTGTTAAATTGTATAAAGAAACACCATAGCATAGTAGAATTAGAATTTATTATGGTCATATATTTTTACACAAACAGTATAAATGATACGCTGACGTACAAGCAACGTCAACGTATTAGGTTATACTCCCTCCGGTAAACTTTAATTGATTTTTTTGATTACTTTTACACGTATTAATGAATTCACTTTTTAGCATTAATTAATAATGAAATTGATCATATTAACCTTAATTTGTTCATTGAAAATATAACAAATACTCCTAGGCTCTTTACTTCAAAGACAACTCTGGAAAAAAGAAGTTAATTACTTCTTGATATCTGGAAAAATAAAATATTGTGGACCACAAAAAAATACCTAAAAAATAATTAAAGTGGACCGGAGGGAGTACCGTTTAATCAACATTTTTTATTTTGTAAGCAAAAACCTAAATTTATATTCAACATCCCAATATTGCTTTAACTTACGCAAATATGCGATAGTGTCACGACCCAATTACACCTATAGATCATGATGGGGCCCAACACTACAGCTAGGCAAGCCAATCAGTAATTTAAAATAACCAAGAAAATAAGCAACTCTTAATTCAACCAATGTGTGTGCCAAGACCAGGTGTCACAAGTGTATGAGCATCTAGTAGATTATACAAAACTCCAAATACTGTCTGAAATGAAAATAGACAGAATTAAAAATACAAGAAGAGACATTGGTAGCTGCAGAATGTCTGAGAAAGGCAGCTCACCACTATGCCTCGGGATGACGTAGATATGTGATGATAGGTCCTCCACTAGTACATGTCTCAGATCCTGCACAAAAAGTACAACAAGTGTAGTATAAGTACGTAAACAACATGTACCCAGTAAGTATCAAGCCTAATCTCGAAGTGGTAGAGACGAGATGGGCGACTTTGACACTCACTATGGGTCAATAATAAAAATTAAAATAAAACTAGAATATCTAAATCAGCATGATTCACAGAATTTACAATAATATATTTAACCAGCAGAAATAATTAAATTCCTTCAAATGCAACAATCCTCAATATATTAATTAAATTCCTTCAATTCCAATAAATTTCCAATTTATCAATTAGCTTCGCAAGCTGAAATAAACTATCAAAGTATCGTGTAATTATTATGATTAAGCACGATTTCTGCCGAGGTCGTACGACCCGATCCAGAGTATTGTGTACACTATCGAGGGACGTGCGGCACGATCCATAGATGCATCTATCCTGCCGAGGCGTTCGGCCCGCTCCACAAGAAAGGATGACATTTTCTTATGTACATCCGGAATGAGAGTATATTTATTATAAGATATATTCAGGAGGAAGAACAATTTCTCTTAACAATTAATTAATTTAAACATAAAATTTAAGCATATGAAATTTCCATCCTTTAATGTCTTCCCTAACAATTCACAATATATATATATATATATATATATATATATATATATATATATATATATATATATATATATATCAAATAATTTAATTAAGTAAAGGCTACAATTTACACAGTAATTCATGCTTTTGAGTCCTAAACTACCCGGACTTTAGTATTTAATATTAGCTACGCACGGACTCTCATCACCCCGTGTATACGTAGCCCCCACAATTAGCAAAAATTATTTAATTTAATCACCTATGGGGTAATTTCCCCCTCACAAGATTAGACAAGAGACTTACCTCGTCTTGCTCCAATTTAATCCACTAGAAGGCCCTTTCCTCGGTTATCCAACTTTGATTGGCTCAAATCTAACCAAATATAATTCGATACAATCACTAAAATTTATAGGAATGAATTCTATAAGAAAATATCAACATACTACATTTCAATAAAAATACCGAAATTAATTAAAATTTTTTCTGTGGGGCCCATATCTCGGAATCCGA
Organism: Nicotiana tomentosiformis; assembly: GCF_000390325.3. NCBI lineage: Eukaryota > Viridiplantae > Streptophyta > Magnoliopsida > Solanales > Solanaceae > Nicotiana > Nicotiana tomentosiformis. Next base: position 62,350,464 of record NC_090821.1, on the reverse strand, counting down.
CGAAAGTTATGAAATTTGACAACCCATTCAATTACGAGTCCAACCATACTGGTTTCACTCAAATCCGACTCCGAGTCGATACCGAAATCTCAAAAATTCGTTTCTGTGAGATTTCTAAAATTTTCTCAAATGTCAATCTCAAAACACTAATTAAATGATGAGAAAAATGATATATTTGTGTTTATAGACCAAATCCAAGTTAGAATCACTTACCCCATTGTCTTTTCCTTGAAAATCTATCAAAGATCACCTCTGCTCAAGCTCCAATTTGTTAAAAAATGGCGAATGGGACGAATGCCCTCTTTTATAATTCTACTCAGGCATCCCTCGATCATGGCCTCGATCCTCTGCCTCGATCGTGGCTTCGATCTTGGGTCTCGATCTTGGCCCAAAATTCCCAGTAGAAAGGAAAAATTGCAGCAGCTGTTTTAAGTCCAACTTTAGATCCGTTAACCATCTGAAACTCACCCGAGGCCCTCGGGACCTCAACCAACAAGTCCTAAAACATCATACGAACTTACTAGAAACCTCAAATCATATAAAACGACGCTAAAACCACGAATTATGCTCCAATTCAAGCTTAATGAAACTTAAAATTTCCAACTTTTACATTCAAGTCGAAACCTATCAAATCAAGTCCGATTGACCTCAAATTTTGTACACAAGTCATAAATGACATAACAGAGCTGTGAAAATTTTTAGATCTGGATTCCGACCCCGATATCAAAAAGTCAACTCCCCGGTCAAACTTCAAAACTTTAAATTCCTATTTTAGCCATTTCAAGCCTAATTTCACTACGGACTTCCAAATAAAATTTCGATCACGCTCCAAAGTCCAAAATCACCATACGGAGCTGTTGGAATCATCAAAATTTTATTTCGGTGTCGTTTGCACATAATTCGATATCCGATCACTATTTGAACTTAAATTTTTAATGTTTCATCAAAATTCCATATCTCGGGGTAGGGACGAATTTGATTCCGGGCATACGCCCAAGTCCCAAATCACGATATGGACCTACAGAAACTGTCAAAACACTAATCCGAGTCCGTTTGCTCAAAATGTTGACCAAAGTCAACTCAGTTGAGTTTTAAAGCTCTAATTCACATTTTAATCCATTTTTCACATCAAAAATTTCTAGAATATTTTACTTACTATGCACGCAAGTCGAGTAATGATAAATAATACTTTTTGAGGTCTTAGAATACATAATTAATTATTAAATTTAAAGATGACATTTTGGGTCATCACATTCTCCACCTCTAAAACAAACGTTCGTCCTCGAACGAGTTTAGAATTATACTTGAAGTGCTGAATAAGTGTGGATATCTGCTCCGTATGTTTTCCTCGGCCTCCCAAGTCGCTTCCTCAACTGGTTGGCTCCTCCACTGGATTTTTACTGTAGAAATCCTCTTGGACCTCAACTGGTGAACCTGTTTATCAATAATGGCAACTGGCTCCTCTTCATAACCCAAGCTATTATCTAGCTGAACTGTGCCGAAGTCTAACACATGTGATAGGTCAGCATGATACTTCCGGAGCATATATATATGGAAAACGGGATGAACTCCCGATAGGCTGGGAGGCAATGCAAGCTCATAAGCAACCTCCCCATCTCGTTTCAACACCTCAAATGGGCCTATAAACCTTGGGCTCAATTTCCCCTTTTTCCCAAATCTCATGATTCCCTTCATCGGCGAAACTTTCAAAAGAACTTTTTCACCCATCATAAAGGATATTACACGCGCTTTCTGATCTTCGTAACTCTTCTGTCTGGACTGTGCTGTACGAAGTCGCTCCTGAATCAACTTTACCTTTTCCAAGGCATCTTTCACCAAATTAGTATCATATAACTTAGACTCACCGAGCTTAAACCATCCAATGGGCGGACAACATCACCGACCATACAAAGCCTCAAATGGAGCCATCTAGATATTGGATTGGTAACTGTTGTTATAAGCAAACTCGGCCAAAGGCAAGAAATAATCTGTAATGACCCGGCCGGTCATTTTAGGAACTTGAGCCCCGATCCCCTAATAACTATTTTCAAACGTTTGTTTCCACTATTGGGACTTGCCGGAGTGATTGGTTATGGAATTCAGAGAGTTTTGGGACACTTAGTCCTTAGTTGTGAGTTTAAGCCTTAGAATTTGGACTATAGTCGGAACTGTATGAAGACGGATCCGGAATGGAATTTCGTCGACTCCGTTAGCCCTGTTGAGTGATTTTGGGGTTAGGAGAGCATCCAGAATGTGTTTTGGAGGTCTGTAGTAGATTTAGGCTTGAGTTGGCGAGAGTTAGTTTTTCGGCGATTTCGGCCGATAGTGGAAATTTTGATTTCGAGCTCGGAATGGAATTCCTAAAGTGGCTGTAGATTCGTAATGTCATTTGTGACATGTGTGTAAAATTTGAGGTCATTCAGACTAGATTTGATATGGTTCGACGTCGTTTGTAAAATTTGGAAAACTTTAAATTCTTAGGCTTGAATCTGTGCTTAATTCATGATTTTGGAATTGTTTGACATGGTTTAAAGGCTCGACTAAGTTCGTATGGTGTTTTAAGATTGGTTGGTATGTTTGGTTGAGGTCCCGGGGGCCTCGAGTGTATTTCGGATGCTTAACGGGTGAAAGCTTGGATTTAGAGGAATTTCTGATTTTTGCTGGTTCTGGTGTTTTCGCACCTGCGGTGGGGAGTTCGCAGGTGCGGCCTCACAGAAGCGAGGCTTACAAGCACAGGTGCGAGAAAGTCGAGAGTTGGCCTAGGGTCGCAGGTGCGAGGAAGTTCCGCATCTGCGATGCCCGTAAATGCGCAAGGCTGTTCGCAAATGCGCAAGATGTGTAGAAGCGGAAGGGATGTCCGCAGGCGCGAGCGCGCAAGTACGGCCCTTACATCGCAGGTGCGAAGGCAGAGGGGGTAAGTGAGTTGCGCAGATGAGCACGTTTTCCGCACAAGCGCACCCGCAGGTGCGAGCCCAGGTTTCGCAGGTGCGGAAATACCTGGGCAGTGATTAAAACCGAAGGGCTTCACGATTTTTATCATTTTTGGCTTTGCAAACTCGGGTTAGGGCGATTTTTGAGATCATTTTCGAGGCATTTCTTGAGGTAAGTTCCTTGTGCTTATTTTTGGTCAATAATCTTGCCTTGCCATGTATTTCCCCACCTAGTTAATGTGTATTTAAGGTGGAAATTAGAAATTGGAGGCTAGGGATTTGGAAGTTTGAATTGTGGATTGGAGGACCATTTGGTGTCGGATTTTAGTAAATTTGATATGGTTAGACTCGTGAGTGAATGAGCTTTCTAGTTTCGTGAATTTTGTCGGGTTTCGAGACCTGGGCCCGGAGGTCGGGTTTGAGTCTATTTCGGGGTTGGCCTAATTGTTGTAGTTTTTCTTGTGGGATTTATTCCATTATCGCGTATTGATGGTATTTACTATTTTGAATAGATTCGGGCCATTTGGAGTCGGATACTCGTGGCAAGAACGTGATATCGAGTTGATTTGAGCGGTTCGAGGTAAGTGGCTTGCTTAACTTTGTGTTGGAGACTTTTCCCTTAAGGTGTTTGATTTTAATTGATGTGTGGGCGCCGTGTACGTGAGGTGATGAGTACGTACACGGGCTATTATTGCAAAAATTCCGTTTTTCCTTTCTAAATCATAAATTATTTTCCTTATTAAATTGCACTAATACGTTTAATTGTGAAACTTAGACTAGAGAAGCATGCTTATGTGTTTTAACTGCCTAATTGACATTCTGTGTGTCATGTTTAGTTAAGTCCTTATTTGCCTTATCTGTGTCCAGTATAAACTGTATAACTTAATGCCATACCTGCCATTTCATCTTGCGTTGCATATTTAAATTGGGACTACAGACAGATTCCGGGAGATCCCCCTGTACTGCATATTTACTTTGGGACTACAGACGTATTCTGGGAGATCCCCATGTACTGCATATTTACTTTGGGACTACGGACATATTCCTTACTTTGGGACTACAGACGTATTTCGGGAGATCCCCCAGCACTGCATATTTACTTTGGGACTACGGACGTATTCTGGGAGATCCCCCATGTACTGCATATTCATTTGAAACTACGGGACGGTATCCCAAAGAGATTCCCCATTGTGTTTACCTTGTTCTGATCCGAGGGCTCCCTTAACTGTTAAAATTTCAAGAATTTATGTTACCGTAAAGTTTACTTATATCTTTTACTGTTTAATTTATTATATTTACTCCGGTAAGGCCTTGACCTGACCTCGTTACTACTCGACCGAGGTTAGGCTTGGCACTTACTGGGTACCATTGTGGTGTACTCATCCCCTTTCCTGTACATGTTTTTCGTGTGCAGATCCAGGTACGAGCTATCAGCCTTGGGGTTAGCGCGTGCTGCTGATTCTAGGAGACTTCAAGGTACTTTTGCTTGCGTCCGCAGATCTTCGGAGTCCCCTTCTACTCTCTCATCTAGAGACTTTCTTTATTATCTTCAGACTTTTGTATAAAGCTACATAGATTATAGCAGTTGTGACTTAGTGATATTCCGGGTCTTGGGAAATTATTTTGTATATGCCGAGTAGTACTACTCTTGGCTATTTAAAAATATGTTGTTTATCTTTAAAATGTTGTGTTTTCTTTATATTTTCCGCAATATTAGGCTTACCTAGTCGTAAAGACTAGGTGCCATCACGACACCTTATGGAGGGTTAATTTGGGACGTGACAAGTTGGTATCAGAGCACTAGGTTCATAGGAGTAGCGAGTCACAAGCCAGTTTATTTGAGTCTCACGGATCGGTGCGGAGACGTCCGTACTTACCTTCGAGAGGCTATGTAACTATTAAGAACAATCATATTTCTTTGATTTTCTTGTCGTGCGAGTTATTGACACTACAAAAAAATTATAAGATTCTATTCTATTCTTTCTCACAGATGGTGAGGACCCGTACCGGGAGGACCGATGATCAGGCACCCGAGCCCCCTGTCAGAGCTGCCAGAGGCCGGGGTAAAGGACGACCACACGGTGCAGCCCGAGCACCTGCGAGATCTGCGTCAGAGGAGCCCCCAGCAGCTCCAGCTAGAGGGCCAGCACCGGAGATCCCTAATACTACTCCAGCCCTCCAGGAGACTTTAGCTCAGTTCTTGAGCATGTTCAACACTCTAGCTCAGGCTGGACTATTTACGATAGCTCCCGCTACATCTCAGGCCGGGGAAAGGGCATAGACTCCCCCAGCCCGCGCTCCTGAGTAGAGGGTCCAGGTTGATCAGGCCCCAGAGTATATTCCTATGCCCCCAGTGGCTCCGGTTCAGCATGAGACCTGGGTAGCTGCTTTTGAGGCAGAGCAACTCAGACTTGAGAGGTACAAGAAGTACCACCCACCTACTTTCGGCGGACTAGCTTCAGATGATGCTCTGGGTTTCTTGAGGAGTGTCATCGTATTCTCCGCACTATGGGCATTGTGGAGACGAGTGGGGTTTCTTTCACCGCTTTCCAGGTGAAGGGAGCAACATATCAGTGGTGGCGTGCCTATGAGCTGAGTAGTCCAGACAAGGCAGCCTCACTTACTTGGACTCAGTTTTCAGAGATGTTCTTGCGTGAGTATGTTTCTTAGAGCCTCAGGGATGCTTGGCACGCAGATTTTGAACAGTTGCGTCAGGGTGCTGTGATCGTGTCAGAGTATGCAGTCCATTTCAGTGAGTTATCTCGCCATGCACCGGCTCTGGTTGCTACAGTCAGAGAGAGGGTTCGTCATTTCATTAAGGGACTCTACCCCAGTATTTGGACCAGTATGGCTAGGGAGTTGGAGATGGACATTACTTATCAGCAGGCAATGAGCATTGCCAAGAGAGTGGAGGGCATGTTTTCCCGGGACAGAGAGGAGAGAGAGGCCAAGAGGTCTCGAGAAACTGGTCATTATTTAGGAGCTCGTGCACTAGCAGCACGCTATGGTAGGGGTTTTGTGAGTCGCCCTGTTCATTCAGCTCTTCCAGCTGCCAGCCATGTTCCAGCTCCTCCTAGACCTCAGGAGCCCTATTATGCACCGCCAGTATCCAGTATGCCTCCTACTCGAGGTGCTATTACCGGCCAGTCCAGCAGGCCAGGCCCGAGTCAGTCCCAGCCACTGCGTCCTCCGAGAGGTTGTTTTGAGTATGGTGACACTCGTCACCTGGTTAGAGATTGCCCCAGAGCCAGGAGGGGTGCACCTCCACAGACTTATCAGCCTCCACGTGCTCCACCGGGTTCTCCAGCCATTCTTCCAGCACCAGCTGCTACCCCACCTCCTCAGCCAGCCCGAGGTGGAGGTCGGGGATGCCCTAGAAGGGGAGGCCAGGCTAGTTACTATGCCCTTCCAGCCCGTTCAGAGGCCGTTGCTTCAGATTCAGTTATCACAGGTATCGTCCCTATCTGTCATAGGGATGCATCCGTATTATTTGACCCAGGCTCTATGTATTCATATGTGTCTTCTTATTTTGCTCCACATTTGGGGATATCTCGAGATTCTTTGAGTTCCCCTGTTTATGTATCTACTCTCATGGGAGATTCTCTCGTTGTGAACCGCGTATATCGATCATGTTTGATTGCTCTTAGTGGTTTTGAGACCAATGCCGATTTGTTATTACTCAGTATGGTAGATTTTGATGTTATCTTGGGCATGGACTGGTTGTCGCCTCATTATGCTATTCTTGATTGTCACGCTAAGACCGTGACGCTGGCTATGCCAGGTTTTCCGAGATTAGAGTGGAGAGGTACCTTAGAGTATACTCCCCGCAAGGTCATTTCATTTCTTAAGGCTCAGCGAATGGTTGAGAAGGGGTGTGATGCGTATTTGGCCTATGTGAGAGATGTCTGTATTGATACCTCTACAGTCGAGTCAGTTCTAGTAGTGAGGGACTTTCCAGATGTGTTTCCAGCTGATCTTCCGGGCATGCCGCCCGACAAAGATATTGATTTTGGCATTGATTTGTTGTCGGGCACTCAGCCCATTTCTATTCCTCCCTACCATATGGCTCCTCCTAAGTTGAAGGAGTTAAAGGAGCAGTTGCAGGAGTTTCTTGATAAGGGTTTCATCAGGCCCAGTGTATCACCTTAGGGTGCTCCGGTCTTATTTGTGAAGAATAAGGATGGTTCTATGCGTATGTGTATTGATTATCGACAGTTGAACAAGGTTACAGTGAAGAACAAGTATCCTTTGCCTCGCATCGATGATTTATTTGATTAGTTACAGGGTGCCAGGGTGTTTTCCAAGATTAACTTGCGTTCTCGCTATCATCAGTTGAAGATTCGGGAGCCGGACATCCCGAAGACTGCTTTCAGGACCAGATATGGTCACTATGAGTTTCTTTTCATGTCATTTGGGCTGACCAATGCCCCAACAACCTTTATGCATTTGATGCACATTGTGTTCCAGCCTTATCTTGATTCCTTCATCATTGTATTTATTGATGACATCCTGGTATATTCCCGGTCTCGGGAAGATCATGAGCAGCACCTGAGGATTGTACTTCAGACCTTGAGAGAAAAGAAGTTGTATGCAAAATTTTCAAAGTGTGAGTTTTGGTTGAACTTAGTGGCATTCTTGGGTCATATAGTATCGAGTGAGGGGATCCAGGTGGATCTGAAGAAGATTGAAGCAGTGCAGATTTGGCCCAGGCCGTCCTCCGCTATGGAGATCCGGAGTTTTCTTGGTTTGGCGGGGTATTACCGTCGCTTTGTAGATGGATTTTCATCTATTGCAGCACCTATGACCAGGCTGACCCAGAATGGTGCTCCGTTTAGGTGGAACGAGGAGTGTGAGGGGAGCTTTCAGAAGCTCAAGATAGCTTTGACTACAACCCTAGTATTAGTATTGCCTACAGGTTCGGGGTCCTACACTGTCTATTGTGATGCCTCGAGGATTGGCCTTGGAGCAGTATTGATATAGGACGGTAGGGTGATTGCCTATGCATCTAGACAGTTGAAGGTGCATGAGAAGAATTATTCGGTTCATGATCTCGAGTTAGCAGCTATTGTTCATGCCCTGAAGATCTGGCGTCATTATTTGTACGGTGTTCCCTGTAAGATTTACACTGACCACCAGAGTTTGCAGTACTTGTCCAGGCAGAAGGACCTTAATTTGCATCAGCGAAGATGGTTGGAGCTGCTTAAAGACTATGATATCACTATATTATACCACCCGGGGAAAGCCAATGTAGTGGCCGACGCCTTGAGTTACCGGGCAGAGAGTTTGGGAAGTTTGGCATATCTTCCGGCAGCTGAGAAGCCCTTAGCCTTGGATGTTCATGCCTTAGCCAGTCAGTTCGTGAGATTGGATATTTCAGAGCCTAGCCGGGTATTAGCTTGTGTGGTTGCTCGGTCTTCTCTTTATGACCGTATCAGAGAGCGCCAGTATGATGATCCTCATCTTCTAGTTCTTCAGGACAGGGTTCAGCAAGGTGATGCCATAGATGTGACTATTGGTGATGACGGTGTGATGAGGATGCAGGGCCGGATCTATGTGCCCAATGTAGATGGGCTTCAGGAGTTGATTCTTGAGGAGGCCCATAGCTCGCGGTACTCCATTCATCCGGGTGCCACGAAGATGTACCAGGACTTGAGGCAGCACTACTAGTGGAGGAGGATGAAGAAGGTTATAGTTGGGTTTGTGGCCAAATGTCTCAGTTGTCAGCAAGTTAAATATGAGCATCAGAGACCGGGTGGATTACATCAGAGGTTAGAGATCCCAAAGTGGAAGTGGGAGCGGATCACCATGGACTTTGTGGTTGGACTTCCTCGGACTTTGAGAAAGTTCGATGTTATTTGGGTGATCGTGGATTGGCTGACCAAGTCAGCCCATTTCATTCCAGTGTTGACTACATACTCTTCGGAGAGATTGGCCGAGATTTACATCAGAGAGATTGTCCGGCTTTATGGTATTCCGGTATCCATCATTTCTGACAGAGGTACACAGTTCACATCACGGTTTTGGAGAGCCGTACAGCAGGAGTTGGGTACTAGGGTGGAGTTGAGCACAACCTTTCACCCTCAGACGGACGGGCAGTCTGAGCGCACGATTCAGATTCTTGAGGATATGCTCCGTGCCTGTGGGATAGAGTTCGAAGGGTCATGGGACCAATACTTGCCACTTGTAGAGTTTCCTTACAACAACAGTTACCAGTCCAGCATTCAGATGGCACCGTATGAGGCTTTGTATGGTAGGCGGTGCCGGTCCCTAGTGGGATGGTTTGAGCCGGGCGAGGCCCGACTGTTGGGTATAGACTTGGTCTAGGATGCCCTGGATAAGGTGAAGGTGATTCAGGAGAGACTTCACACAGCCCAGTCCAGGCAGAAGGGTTATGTGGATCGGAAGGTTCGTGACTTGGCATTTATGGTTGGTGAGCGGGTCTTGCTTCGGGTATCGCCTATGAAGGGTGTCATGAGGTTCGAGAAGAAGGTCAAGCTGAGCCCGAGGTTCATTGGTCCTTTTGAGATATTGTGGCGAGTTGGGGAGGTTTCTTATGAGCATGCCTTGCCTCCCAGACTAGTAGGAGTTCACCCGGTATTCCACGTGTTTGTGCTTCGGAAGTATCACGGTGATCCGACTCATGTATTGGATTTTAGCTCAGTCTAGTCGGACAAAGTTTGAGGAGCCAGTAGCCATTTTTGACAAGCAGGTCAGAAAGCTCAGGTCAAAGAATATTGCTTCATTAAAGGTCCAGTGGAGGGGTCAGCCGGTCGAGGAGGTGACTTGGGAGACCGATCAGGATATGCGCAGCCAGTACCCTCACCTTTTCACAGTTTCAGGTATGTCTTTATACTCGTTCGAGGACGAACGATTTTTTTAAGAGGGGGAGGATGTAACGACCCGGCCGGTCATTTTAAGAACTTGAGCCCCGATCCCCTAATAACTGTTTTCCTCACATTTGTTTCCGCTATTGGTACTTGCCAGAGTGACTGGTTATGGAATTCAGAGAGTTTTGGGACACTTAGTCCCTAGTTGTGAGTTTAAGCCTTAGAATTTGAACCGTAGTCGGAACTGTGTGAAGACAGATCCGGAATGGAATTTAGTTGACTCCGTTTGCTCCGTTGAGTGATTTTGCGGTTAGGAGCGCATCTGGAATGTGTTTTGGAGGTTTGTAGTAGATTTAGGCTTGAATTGGCGAGAGTTAGTTTTTCGACGATTTCGGCCGATAGTGGAAATTTTGATATCGAGCTCGGAATGGAATTCTGAAAGTGGACGTAGATTCGTAATGTCATTTGTGACCTGTGTGTAAAATTTGAGTTCATTCGGACTAGATTTGATGCGGTTCGACGTCGTTTGTAGAATTTGGAAAACTTTAAATTCTTAGGCCTGAATCCGTGCTTAATTCATAATTTTGGGGTTGTTCGACGTGGTTTAAAGGCTTGACTAAGTTCGTATGGTGTTTTAGGATTGGTTGGTATGTTTTTTTGAGGTCCTGGGGGCCTCGGGTGTGTTTCAGATGCTTAACGGGTAAAAGTTTGGACTTAGAGGAATTTCTGATTTTTGCTGGTTCTGTTGTTTTCGCACCTGCGGTGGGGAGTCCGCAGGTGCGGCCTCGCAGAAGCGAGGCTTGCAGGCATAGGTGCGAGAAAGTTGAGAGTTGGCCTGGGGTCGCAGGTGCGAGGAAGTTTCGCATCTGCGATGCCCGCAAATGCGCAAGATGCGCAGAAGCGGAAGGGATGTCCGCAGGTGCGAGCGTGCAGGTGCGGCCCTTTCGTCGCAGGTGCGAAGGCAGAGAGGGCAAGTGAGTTGCACAGATGCACATGTTTTCCGCACAAGAGCACCCGCAGGTGCGAAAATACCTGGGCAGTGATTAAAACTGAATGGCTTCGCGATTTTTATCATTTTTGGCTTTGCAAACTCGGGTTAGGGCTATTTTTGAGAGCATTTTTGAGGCATTTCTTGAGGTAAGTTCCTTGTGCTTATTTTTGATCAATAATATTGCCTTGCCATGTATTTTCCCACCTAGTTAATGTGTATTTAAGGTGAAAATTAGAAGTTGGAGGCTAGGGATTTGGAAGTTTGAATTGTGGATTGGAGGACCATTTAGTGTCGGATTTTAGTAAATTTGATATGGTTAGACTCGTGAGTGATGAGATTTCTAGTTTCGTGAATTTGGAGTCGGGTTTGGCCTAATTTTTGTAGTTTTTCTTGTGGGATTCATTCCATTAGCACGCATTGATGGTATTGTACTGTTTTGAATAGATTCGGGCCATTTGGAGTCGGATACTCGTGGCAAGAATGTGATATCGAGTGGATTTGAGCGGTTCGAGGTAAGTGGATTGCCTAACCTTGTGTTGGGGACTTTTACCTTAAGGTGTTTGATATTAATTGATGTGTGGGCACCGTGTACATGAGGTGACGAGTACGTACACAGGCTATTATTGCAAAAATTCCATTTTTCCTTCCTAAATCATAAATTGTTTTCCTTATTAAATTGCACTAATACGTTTAATTGTGAAACTTAGACTAGAGAAGCATGCTTACGTGTTTTAACTGCCTAATTGACATTCTGTGCGCCATGTTTAGTTAAGTCCTTATTTGCCTTATCTGTGTCCAGTATAAACTGTATAACTCGATGCCATACCTGCCATTTCATCTTGCGTTGCATATTTAAATTGGGACTACGGACGTATTCCGGGAGATCCCCCTGTACTGCATATTTACTTTGGGACTACGGACGTATTCTGGGAGATCCCCATGTACTGTATATTTACTTTGGGACTACAGACGTATTCTGGGAGATCCCCATGTACTGTATATTTACTTTGGGACTACAGACGTATTCTGGGAGATCCCCCAGCACTGCATATTTACTTCGGGACTATGGACGTATTCCGGGAGATCCCCCCTGTACTGCATATTCATTTGAAACTACGGGACGGTATCCCGAGAGATTCCCTACTGTGTTTACCTTGTTCTGAGCCGAGGGCTCCCTTAACTGTTAAATTTTCGAGAATTTCTTTAACTGTGTTACCGTAAAGTTTACTTATATCTTTTACTCTTTAATTTGTTATATTTACTCCGGTAAGGGATTGACCTGACCTCGTCACTACTCGACCGAGGTTAGGCTTGGCACTTACTGGGTACCATTGTGGTGTACTCATGCCCTTTCCTGCACATGTTTTTCGTGTGCTGATCCAGGTACGAGCTATCAGCCTTGGGGTTAGCGCGTGCTGCTGATTCTAGGAGACTTCAAGGTACTTCTGCTTGCGTCCGCAGATCTTCGGAGTCCCCTTCTACTCCCTCGCCAAGAGACTTTCTTTATTATCTTCAGACTTTTGTATAGAGCTACATAGATTATAGCAGCTTGTGACTTAGTGATATTCCGGGTCTTGGAAAATTATTTTGTATATGCCGAGTGGTACTACTCTTGGCTATTTAAAAATATGTTGTTTATCTTTAAAATGTTGTGTTTTCTTTATATTTTCTGCAATATTAGGCTTACCTAGTCGTAAAGACTAGGTGCCATCACGACACCTTACGGAGGGTTAATTTGTGTCGTGACACGATCCCACTGACCTCCAAAGTCAATCACACATACCCTGAGCATATGTAACGACCCGGCCGGTCGTTTTGACTATTGTAATCTCGTTTCCCCATTTAATGCTCAAATTGTGAATTTCAGTTATTATTTGGCTTGCCGGGGTAATTGGTTTGGGTCCGGTGAGGTTTTTGAATAATTTGGAACACCTAATTTCAAGGTTTCAAAATTTAGTTGAAAAGGTTGACCGGATGTTGACGTATGTGTAGTGACCCGAAGAAATTTTGCTAAGAAAATTAAGGTTTGGTGGTGCCGAGGTAGATCAATTAGTACAAATATTGGGTTGAACAATGCACCGATGTGTAACGGAAAATTTTGTCGGAAAAAGGTCATTTTTGCGACCACTATGCGGTCGCAGAATCACTCTGCGGATCGCATAATGGTCGCAAAGTGGATCAGGAGAGGGGCAAGATTTGAGAAAAATCTGTGGTGCACTATGCGACCGCAGACCTATTTTGCGGTGCATTATACGACCGCAGAACAAGTATGCGGACCGCATAATGACCGCAGACCGGGTCAGTAACGCCCAGCTTTGGAGGCCAAATTATGCGGCGGATATGCGGACCGCATACCTGTTATGCGATCGCATAACTGCATCGGAACTTCCATTCTTTCTAATTTTTGACCCGACCCTACTTCGATTTATAGCCCTTGAAGTTCATTTTTGAGCCAAAATCTGATATTTTAGAGAGAGGTGAGAGCATTTTCGAGAGAGAAAGTGAGGACTTAGTCATTTATCCATTAATTCTCGTTTAAGGTTTGAAGATTTCACAAGGATCTTGCTAAGGCTTCAAAGAGGTAAGAATTTCTTTCCTCAATCCTTCAATTTCTGATTTGGAGTAAAAATGGGTGATTTATTGTATGATTCTTGGGTATAAGAGTATTATGTATTCATACCAATAAAGTTGTGGAAAGATTGTTAAGTTCAAATGGGTAAGGATTGGGTTGAAAATGGTAGAAATCTTCATAGGCTTTAATTAAAGATTTGAGGGTCGAGTTGGTGTTAGATTTTGGTGAAATTTATATGGTTGGGCTCGTGGTTGGAGGAGCGTTCATATTCTGTAACTTTTGTTGGGTTCCGATACGTGGGCCCCACGAGTGATTTTTGAGTTAATTTCGAATTTTATTAGAAAAATTAGTATCTCCTTATGGAATTAATTACAATAATTGGTATTGACTGAATCGAATTAATTGTGGCTAGATACGAGGCTTTCGAATATCAATTCTCGTGGCAAGGGCGTAACGGAATAAAGAATTATACGGTTTGAGGTAAGTAACAATTATAAATCTGGTCCTGATGGTATGAAACCCCGGATTTTGGTATCATGTGATTATTTTGGAGGTAGCGCACATGCTAGGTGACGGGTGTGTGGGCGTGCACCGAGGGGATTGTGACTTGGTCCATCCCAGGAAACTGTAAAGTTGAATAATTTATTGTTAGCTATATGATCTCTATGTGTTGAAGTAATTTGACTATAAATCATGTTAGAAATCATGCTTAGGCTATGTTATAGTACTATTGAGACCCGTAGAGATCGCGTACTTGTTGAATTATTTGCTAATTATTGTCTTATACTCAGTCATGATTTTTCTTGCGTATTATACCTCAGTCTTTCTGGATATTTGTTGACATACTATGTTATCTTTGTTTGGGCTGATCTTTGTGATTCCTGAGAGCCCGAGAGACTTGAGAGGTTGAGGACTGAGTAAGGCCGAGGGCCTGTCGGTGAGGTAAGGATATTATGGTACGTGAGTTGTCCGCGCAGATTATGGCGCTTGGGCTGTAGGAGCCCCTCCGGAGTCTGTACATACCCCCAGTGAGCGCGGGTACCCATTGAGTGTGAGTGCTGAGGATTGAGAGCCGAGTGGTTGAGTTGTTGTGATGAGCTGAGTGACTGTTGCCTGAGAGGTTGTACTTGCTTTACATTTGTTGTTGCACTTGGTTGCCATCTGTCATTGTTGTGAAATCTCTGAAATAATTTATATCCAGATTACTTGAAATTGAACTGTATAAATTGATTTGACTTAAACTGCCGGATTTGAAAGCATGCCTACTCTTTGCTGGAACTACTGAAAGTGAACTATGACTGTGTAGCTCGTCATTATCTTCAGTTCCTTAGTTATTATTGTTACTTGCTGAGTTGGTTGTACTCATACTGCACCCTACACTTCGTGCGCAGATCCAGGTGTTCCTGAACATAGCGGGTGCTGATCATTTCGCGCAGTTGATTTTTAGGATATTTTGAGGTAGCTGTCGTGTTTCGCAGACCTTGTCTCTCCTTATCTATCTCCTTGTTTACTGTATTTGGTCTCAGACTATTATAGATCGTATTTTCCATAATTGTACTCATATTAGATGCTCATGTACTCAGTGACACCAGGTTTTGGGAGTATTTTATCAGAAATTGCTAGATCTTTGGTATTGTATTAAATGTTATATTTTTTAAATTTAAAGGAAATCGTGGGTTATTGATGTTGTCGGCTTGCCTAGTACTGAGATAGGCGCCATCATGACATGTTAGGATTTTGGGTCGTGATAGCATATCCTCCAAAATCTGAATTATCTGCTCTAACTGCTCGTCGGTCTGCGAATGAAAAGCTGTGCTGAGCTCTACACGGGTCCCCAACTCACTCTGTACTGCTCTCCGGAAATGTGAAGTAAACTGAGGACCTCTATCTGATATGATGGAAATTGGCACACCGTGTAACTGAACTATCTCCTGGATATATATCTGGGCCAACCTCTCTGAAGTATATGTAGTCACAACAGGAATAAAGTGTGTCGACTTGGTCAATCTGTCGACAATGACCCAAACTGCATCAAACTTCCGCAAGGTCCGTGGCAACCCAACTACAAAGTCCATAGTGATGCGTTCCCATTTCCACTCTGGTATAGTCATCTGATGGAGTAGGCCACCTAGCCTCTGGTGCTCATATTTAACTTGTTCGCAATTTAGACACCTAGCTACATACTCAACTATGTCCTTTTTCATTCGTTGCCACCAATAATGCTGCCTCAAATCAGGATACAGCTTCGTAGCACCTGGGTGAATAGAATACCGAGAACTGTGTGCTTTCATCTAGGATCTTTTTCCTCAGTCCACATTAGGAACACAGAGACGATCCTGGAGTCGCAGAACACCATCCGCTCCAATAGTAACTTCCTTGGCACCACCCCGTAGTACCTTTTCTCGAAGAACCATTAAGTGTGGATCGTCATACTAACGAGCCTTGATCTGCTCAAATAGTGAAGACTAGGCTACAACACATGCAAAAACTCGGTTGGTCTCTGAAATGTCCAATCTTACAAGTCGGTTAGCCAAGGATTGAATATCCAAAGCTAATGGCCTCTCCTCTGCTGCAATGAAAGCCAAACTACCCATACTCTCCGCCTTTCTACTCAAGGCATCTGCAACCACATTTGCTTTGCCCGGATGATACAAGATAGTAATATCATAATTTTTTAGTAACTCAATCCATCTCTGCTTTCTCAAATTTAGGTCCCTCTGCTTGAACAAATGCTACAAACTGCGATGATCAGTGTAAACTTCACAAGACACCCCATAAAGATAATGCCTCCAAATCTTAAGAGCGTGAACAATCGCAGCTAACTCCAAGTCATGTATCGGATAATTCTTCTCGTGGGGCTTCAGCTGACGTGAAGCATATACAATAACTCGCCCTTCCTGCATTAATACACAAGCCAATGCATGAAGCGCCGCAATATACTATATACATCCCCGAACCGGAAGTCAACACTAACACTGGTGTTGTAGTCAATGCTGTCTTGAGCTTCTGAAAGCTCACTTCACAATCATCGGACCATCAGAACGGAGCACCCTTCTGGGTTAATTTGGTCAAAGGTGCTGCAATAGATGAAAAACCTTCCACGAACCGACGATAATAACCTGCTAAACCCAGAAAACTCCTGATCTCAGTCGCCGAAGTGGGATGATGCTAATTCTGAACTGCCTCAATCTTTTTGGGATCAAACTTAATGACCTCGCCAGGTACAATATGCCCCAAAAATCCTACAGACTCTAGCCAAAACTCACATTTAGAGAACTTAGCATATAGCTTTTGTTCCCGCAACGTCTGAAGCACCACTCTCATATGCTGCTCGTGCTCCTCCTTACAGCGTGAGTAGATCAAGATGTCATCAATGAAGAAAATGACAAACAAATCAATATATGGCCTGAATATCCTGTTCATCAAATCCATAAACGCTGTCGGGGCATTAGTTAAACTGAAGGACATCACCAAAAACTCATAATGACCATATTTAGTCCTAAAAGCAGTCTTCGGAACATCCGAATCCCGAATCTTCAACTGATGGTACCCCGACCTCAAGTCGATCTTAGAGAACACCCTAGCACCCTGCAACTGGTCAAAAAGATCATCAATACGCGACAACGAGTACTTGTTCTTAATAGTGACTTTGTTCAATTGGCGATAATCAATACACATCCGCATTGTTCCGTCCTTCTTCTTCACAAATAATACCGATGGACCCCAAGGCGATACACTTGGTCTAATGAACCCTTTGGCTAGTAACTCCTCAAGCTTCTCTTTCAATTCTTTCGGAGCCATGCAATACGGTGGGATAGATATAGGCTGGGTATCTGGAGCCAAGTCAATATAGAAGTCAATATCACGATAAGGTGGCATACCTGGAAGATTTGAAGGAAATACATTGGAGAACTCCCAAACTACAGGCACTGAATCAATAACCGGAGTCTCTGCAGTAGTTTCCCGAACATAGGCTAGATAAGCCAAACAACCCTTCTCAACCATGTGTTGAGCCTTTATAAAAGAAATAACTTGATTATATGAACTAATAGACGAACCCTTCCACTCCAGCTTAGGCAATGCTGGAATAGCCAAGGTAACAATCTTGGCATGACAATCTAGAATAGCATGATATGGAGATAACCAGTCCATGCCCAGAATAATTTCAAAATCGGTCATCTCAAGCAATAGGAGATCTGCTCTAGTTTCATAACCACAGAATGTAATAATACAGGACCGGTAGATCCGGTTCACAACAACAGAATCGCCCACAAGAGTGGACACATAAACAGGATTACTCAAGGACTCACGAGAAACACCCAGGAATGGAGAAAATAGAGATGACACATATGAATGCGTGGATCCTGGATCAAATAATACTGAGTCATCTTTGCCGCAAATAGAAATAATGCTTGTAATCACAGCATCTGAGGCCTCTGCATCTGGTCTGGCCGGAAAAGCATAGAATCGAGTTGGAGCGCCAACTGGATGGCCTCCGCCTGGCTGACCTCCACCTCTAGGATGGCCTTTACCCACCTGTCCTCCACCTCTAGGTGGTCGGATGACTGGTGGAGCAATTGGGGCAGTAATTATAGGCTGCTGACCCTGCTGCACTAGTCTACCCTACAGCCTAGGGCAGAATCTCCGCATGTGATTGGGATCCCCGCACTCGTAACAACTCTGCGGTGCAATAAGCCGCTGACTAGAAGTCTAGCCCTGGGGACCTGAATACCCACTGAAAGAACCTTGAATAGCTGGTGGGTGATAAGAACTCTCTGGTATAGCACTAAAATAAGGTCATACTGGAGCATCTCGAGGAGGCAGTGGTGCTGGATATGGGGGCCTACTGGACTACCCTCTCACGAACTGACCTCTTCCCCAGACGGAGCACCTCTGAACTCTCCAGAATACCTGAACCGCTTATCTTTCATACCCTGCTCTCGGCTCCGTTGACGTACACCCTCAATTCTGCGGGCTATCCCCACGACTAGCTCATAAGAAGTACCCATCTTACCCTCTCGAGCCATAGTGGCCTGAATGCCAGTATGTAAACCCGCAACAAACCTCCGCACTCTCTCCGCCTCGGTAGGGAGTATCATAAGTGCATGGAGAGATAACTTAGTAAACCTCGCCTCATAATCGGTCACTGGCATCTGACCCTGCTGGAGCTGCTCAAACTGAAACCTCAACTCTTCCCTCTGGGAGGGTGGAATATACCTGTCCAGGAAGATACGGGTGAACATGTCCCAAGTTATGAGAGGAGAATCTGTTGGTTTGCCAAGAACATAAGACTGCCACCATCTACGGGCTCTGCCCTCTAGCTGAAAAGTAGCAAAGTTTACCCCATGAGACTCCAATATCCTCATGTTGTACAGTCTATCCTTGCACCGATCAATGAAATCGTGGGGATCCTCATGTCATTCACCCCCCAAAGACAGGAGGATGTAGTCTATTCCATCTGTCCAATAGTTTATGAGGATCAACGGCTACAGCTGGCCTGGGCTCAAGTGTAGCTGCTGCCACTGGCTGGGCTCCACCCACGGGTAGTGCACCCTGGGTCTGATATACAGCAGCTGCCTGTCCATGAGCCTGTGCGGTAGGGGTCTGTGCTCCCCTGCCCGCCTGAGATGTGGCTGGGTCTGCCGGAAATAAACCGGCCTGGGTCATATTGTCCATGAACCGCAGCATACGACCCATAACATCCTGAAATCCCGGTGCAGATGCGAAATCCATTGGAGCTGGCTCTGCCACAGGCACCTCATCATGTTCCTCAACAATGGGGTTCTCTGCTAGACCCACTGGCGGTATAACTGGAACAGTCCTGGGACGTCCTCGCCCTCTACCACGGACTGGAACCCTCCCTCGGCCTCTAGCAACTGGGGGAGTAGCTCTTCCCTAGTCTTGAACCTCATTAGAGCGCGTTCTCACCATCTGTAAGAGAATAAAAGAAGGATATTTAGTACTACATTAATTGTACGATGGAATATGAAGAAAGGTAGTTTCCTTACACCCTATAGCCTCTCGAAGATAAGTACAGACGTCTCTGTACCGATCCGCAAGACTTTATTAGGTCTGCTCATAACTTGTGAGACCCACCTGAACCTAGTGCTTTCATACCATGTTGTCACGACCCAATTGCACCTATAGGTCATGATGGCCCCTAACACTACAGCTAGGCAAGCCAATCAGTAATTTAAAATAACCAAGAAAATAAGCAACTCTTAATTCAACCAATGTGTGTGCCAAGACCTGGTGTCACAAGTGTATGAGCATCTAGTAGATTATACAAAACTCCAAACACTATCTGAAATGAAAATAGACAGAATTATAAATACAAGAAGAGACACTGGTAGCTGCAGAACGTCTCAGAAAGACAGCTCACCACTATGCCTCGGGATGACATGGATATGTGATGATATGTCCTCCACTAGTACCTGTCTCAGATCCTTCACAAAATGTGCAGCAAGTGTAGTATGAGTACGTAAATAACGTGTACCCAGTAAGTATCAAGCCTAATCTCGAAGTGGTAGAGACGAGATAGGCGACTTTGACACTCACTATGTGTCAATAATAAAAATTGAAATAAAACTAGAGTATCTAAATCAGCATGATTCACAAAATTTACAATAATTTATTTAACCAGCAGAAATAATTAAATTCCTTCAAATGCAACAATCCTCAATATATTAATTAAATTTCTTCAATTCCAATAAATTTCTAATTTATCAATTAGTTTCGCAAGCTGAAATAAACTATCAAAGTATCGTGTAATTATTATTATTAAGTACGATTTTTGCCGAGGTCGTACGACCCGATCCAGAGTATTGTGTACACTGCTAAGGGACGTGCGCTACGATCCATAGATGCATCTATCCTGCCGAGGCGTTCGGCCCGCTCCACAAGAAAGGATGACATTTTCTTATGTATATCCGGAATGAGAGTATATTTATGGACATCTCAAATCTATCCAAATTAATTGTACAACTTCATTAAAATTCATCGGAAACAATTCCGGATAATAATACGTCGACTTAAAATTTTATTCTAAAAAGTCAACAAAAGTCAACGCGGGGCTCAACTCTCGGAACCCAACATAATTTTCATGAAATCCGGACACCCATTCCGATACGATTTTAACCATACCAATTTTATCAAATTCCAATAACAAATCGATCTCCAAATCTTAAATTTAAACCAAGAGGGTTTTCACAATTTTCCAACTAAATTAACCGATTAAATATTAAAAACAACTATGGATTCGGGTAATTTAACCAATATTGAGTTAAGAACACTTACCCCGTTGTTTTCTCTGAAAATCTCCCGAAAATCGCCTCTTCCCGAGCTCCAATTTAAACTCTCTGGCCGTTGATTTCTTCTACGCGATCGCGAACTTCCTCACGCGATCGTGAAGCACAATTTCAACACTGCCAAAATTAACTCTACGCGATCGCAAATAATGCCACGCGATCGCGATGCACAGAGTTCCCAGCTCTATGCGATCGCATAGAGAAAACGTGTGACCACCACTTCTGCTCCGCTACTCTACGCGATCGCAACCATAGCTACGCATTTGTGAGTCATAACTTCCCAGAGCTACGCGATCGCATCCCTCTTCACGCAATCGCGTAGAACAAAACTCAGCAGCCTCCCAATTAACCCTACGCGATCGAAGATATCCCCACGCGATCACAGAGAATAAAATTCCACTGCCCAACTAAGCCTACGCAATCACAGACACATCCACGCGATCGCGTAGAAGGAAAACAGGATCAGATATCAGAAAATTCCAGCAGCTGTTCAAGTCCAAATATTTGATCCGTTAACCATCCGAAACTCACCCGATCCCCTCAGGACCTCAACCAAATATACTAACAAGTCCTAAAATATCATATGAGCTTAGTCGAATTCTTAAATCACCCCAAACCACATCAAAACGATGAATCGCACCCCAAATCAAAATCTATGAACTTTGAACCTTCAAATTCTATATCTTGTGCCGAAACACATCAAATCAATCCGGAATGACTTCAAATTTTGCACACAAGTCATAATATATATAACGAAGCTATTCAAATCTCCAGAATCAGATTCCGGCCCTGATATCAAAAAGTCAACCCCCCGGTCAAACTTTTCAAAAATTCATCTTTCGCCATCTACAGACCTCCAAATAATTTTCCGGACAAGCTCCTAAGTCCAAAATTACCATACGGAGCTATTGACATCATCAAAATTCCATTCCAGAGTTGTTTACTCAAAATTCAACTCTCCGGTCAACTCTTTCCATTTAAGCTTCTAAATAAGGATTGTTCTTTTAATTAAATTCCGAATCTTCACTAAATCAAACTCGACTACACCCGCGGGTCATAATAAATATTGTGAAGCTACTCAATACCTTAAGTCACTGAACGGGGCATTAATTCTTAAAATAACAAGTCGGGCTGTTACATTCTCCACCTCTTAAACAAACGTTCGTCCTCGAACGTGCTAAAAATTATTCCGAGGTTACCAAATTGATGATTTTTACTTTTACACATATACTCGCGGTTGATCCCACGTTACCGCATTTGAGATAAGCCCGACAACACCATCTCATTTGAGATTATTTCTTTTATCCATATTTGTAAACTTTAAGACCAATTTCTTACACTCCCAACATCTTTAAAAGGCTTGATTTTCACAACAATGCATGATATTAGTCTCAACTGGCCATAGCAACTCGTGCCTACGCACATATCAAGTTTCTTGTTAGTGTTGAAGTACTTAAAATTTTTTCTGGGGTGTTTCATTCTTCCCCGCTTAGGATCATTCGCCCTCAAACACATAATATATTTTGTCTCTTCTTTTGCACGTCTCAATCCCCCAAATTTTCACTAACCCCCAAATTTTTCAGAAATTTTTGGCAGAGTCTCCCTGTAATTGGGCATATCCACCTGCCAGAGTAACAACAAAACGACTCCTAACAACACATCCACAACCCAACAAGGCACCACAATGTATACGTCAATAACACTAATCTCAGCATTACAAGCACTGCATTATCATAATGATATCAGAACATGAAGTACATCATATGTATGCTCATCACCACATCCATGGACTTAAAAGTTGTTCATAATTAATTCCAGCGTCATCAATTAATCTCATATTAACCAACACCTCATTTTAAATTTTCACAACACTGATGATAGAATGTGAGGCATGAAGACCTCATAACTATTTACTCGACTTAACGAGTCACATTTAATGCCACCTGGGCACTCGCCTCGTAGGCTAAAACTCAATGTTTACAGCACGAAAATGGCTGAATATGAACAGTAAATATACAAGAATTATCAAATAAGCCTAACAGGCATGACTCCCTATTAATATTATTGTACAAATTAAATTTCACAAAAGGAAAATTTTAAACTCATAAATATTTCACCACAAGGACCCCATCCTTATATAACTTCCACCGTGGCTTGTATCCCAGTTTAAATATTTCACATCATAAAAATAAATGTGAGGATCTCGTCGTCAACTCTGTATCACAAATATTCTGCACATTGTGCCAACTGAAATTTCAATTTCCTTTCTTTCTTATTTTCAATATATTTCATAAACAGTTTTCACAACCCATAATGAACCCTCATACCGGTAGAGCATATAATTCATAAAAATTAGAATCAATTATTCCAAAACACATTAAACCCACTGTAATAAATAATAAAAATTACTTTTGGACTTATAGCCCTCAATGGTGTACAAAAATAAAATGACAGACACAGGCTCACATATTCAAATCTCCCAACAGGGATACACATATAAGGGGGTCACAAAAATTATGAAACTCACCCATAAGCGGAGCATAATAGGAGGACTCACCTCAATATTTAGAACCAAATCAAATTAAAGGAAAATATCCTTTTATAACAGAATCAGGATCGTACTTGTACGACACCATCTGGTGTATCGGCCTCAGCCAAATCATAGCGATCATATCAACGGGTCGGGCCTCCACCTCTTAGGCGCCCTCTACGTGCCTGTCCTCCATCTCTAACTGACTGTGTACGTGAAGTATTAATTGGAATAAAGCTTGTAGCTTGAGTGCTATGATGAAATCCACCCCTCCCAAGTCTGGGACAATCTTTCATGATGTGCCTAGTATCACCACATTCATAACAACCCCTCTGAGGTTGCAGTTGCTTGTAATGAGTCTGTGCCGGATAACTGGAATAACCATTATAGGAATCCCGTGCCGGTGGTACATCGTATGAACTTACTAGAGCATTCCGAGTAATCTGATGTGCGGACTGAGCTGGCCGACTGCTCGAGCCTCTACTATAATGGGTCCTAGTTAAAGAGTAAAATCCACTGAACCCACCAGATATTCGAAACCTTTTGGCCTCCTTAGACTCCCTTTCCTCGCCTAAAACACCCTCAATCTTTCTCGCAATCTCCACTACTTGTTGAAATGGAGTATCAGTTTGTAATTCTCGAGCCATGCATATTTTAATATCATATTCGAGCCCCTCAATGAATATGCGGACCCGCTCTCTGATTGTAGGAACCAAGATAGGTGCATGACGGGTTATCTCAATGAAACTGATAACATATTCTGACACTGTCATAGTGCCCTGATGCAACCGTTCAAACTCTGTGCGCCACGCATCTCGTAGAGTCTAGGGAACAAACTCTTTCAAGAACATTTCTGAAAATTGAGTCCAAGTTGGTGGTGTTGCATCGGATGGTCTACCTTCTTCATAGATTTGCCACCACCGATACGCTGCGCTTGACAATTGAAATGTAGTAAAGGCAACTCCGCTCACTTCCACAAAACCCATATTGCGGAGAATACGGTGAAAATTTTCTAGAAATCCTTGGGCATCTTATGTAGATGTACCACTGAAAGTAGGTAGACTATACCTCTTAAACCTTTCAAGTCACTTTTGTTCCTCTTCTGATGCCTCTGGACTGACCTCAGGCCGAACCGGAATAACAGGTTGTACCGGTACTACACCCGGAACCTGACTAATGTGAACTTGCTACTCTGGAGTTATGGTAGGAGTCGAAGCTACTCCCCCAATCTGCGGAATATTTGGTGCAACAGAGATCAATCCCGCCTGGGTTAATCTACCAAACATACTCAGGAACTGTGCCAAAGTCTCTTGAAGTCCGGGGGGTAACAACATGTGCTTCTGGTACCTGTCCCCCAACTGGAGCTACTAGTGGCTCCTCCACTGTTGTTCTGACATGTGCTCTAGCCACGGCACGTGCCCTTCCTCGGCCTCTACCTCGACTTCGGCCTCTTGAAGCCCTAGCAGTATGTGCGGATGCCTGCTCAGCTAACCCAGTAGCACGTGACCTCACCATCTGTGAGAGAATAGAGATACAAAGGCTCAAATTCTACAATCAACAAATCCGCACGACATGAATGAAAGAAGTGGAAATTTCCTAACAGTTCTGTAGCCTCTCGAAGATAAGTACAGACGTCTCCGTACCGATTCACAAGACTCTACTAGAGTCGTTCCTGACTCATAGAACCTATGAACCTAGAGCGTTGACACCAACTTGTCATGACCCAAAATCCCACCATATGCGTCGTGATGGCACATAGTCTCTAAGACTAGGTAAGCCGATTTCAATTACATTTTTGAAGTCATTTGTTTTTGAATTAAATAAGTAATCAAAACTAACTGCGGAACAAATATGAATATACAACCTCCCTTGACTGGTAATACTGAGTCACGAACTCTAATTGAATACATGATATGATCACGAGGACCGAATATACAATATTGTTTGATTAAAATTAACAGTACAATGAAATGAGAAGACTCAAAGGGACTGGGACGACCAAGAAACTCTACCTTGAATCCTTACGATCCCGCTTTAACTCTTCTCAAGTCCGATACCTCCAATACCTGGCTCTGCACAAAAATGTGCAGAAGTGTAGTATGCGTACACTACGGTCGGTACCCAGTAAGTATCAAGACTAACCTCAGTGGAGTAGAGATGAGGTACAGTCAAGACACTCACTAGTCTAATAGCATGTGCAACATAATATACAAAATAATATGAAACAAATAACAATAAGGGCAACATAAAACAACTAGTGATATGCACATCAGACAATAAGAACACCATTAATATCGCTCAAAAATTAATAATTACAATTACACCCAATTAAATCAAATCCTTCAAATAAATGTCTTTCACATATAATTCTTCCACACAATGTGTACAACACCCCAAAAACAATCAACAAAGATAGAAATTACTCAGCATAAAGCAAAGCCTTCATTAATCCAAATTCTCAATAATTATATAAACACCTCTTCTTAAGCTCATTTAATTAATTATTTGCAAAGGGAAAATCCATAATAAAATTAAATTCCAATAATTATCAAACAAACAAATTCATGAAGTTACATAAATAATCAAGTAACAATCACATCAAATTGTCATATAACAACAGATTCAACAACAAAGATTTAGGCAATACAAATGGATGATTAAATATATGCCAACAATTATCCAATTTACTGCACAATATGCCTAAGACTTTATCTAAATGAATTTTGTACATATAAACCTGAGTACGTACTCGTCACCTCGCGTACACGGCTTTTCACATTTCACATATGGCACATAAGACTCGATGCCTAAGGGGTAATTCCCCCACTCGAGGTTAAGCAAGACACTTACCTTTTTGAAGTTAGGCCGATATTCCAAAATAACCTTCTTGCTTTAATTGACCTCCGGACAGCTCAAATCTATCCAAATTAATTGTACAACTTCTTTAAAATTCATCGGAAATAATTCCGGATAATAATATGTCGACTTAAAAATTTATTCCAAAAAGTCAACAAAAGTCAGCGCGGGGCTCGCCTCTCTGAACCCGACATTATTTTCATGAAATTCGAACACCCATTCCGATACGAGTTCAACCATACCAATTTTATCGAATTCCAATAACAAATCGACCTCCAAATCTTAAATTTAAACCAAGAAGGTTCTCACAATTTTTCCAACTAAATTCACCGATTAAATGTTACAAACAACCATGGATTCAGGTAATTTAACCAATATTGAGTTAAGAACACTTACCCCGTTGTTTTCTCTGAAAATCTCTCGAAAATCGCCTCTTCCCGAGCTCCAATCCGTCAAAAATGGAAAATGGGACGAAGTCCCATTTTCAGAAGTTAAACGCTCTGCCCAGTGATTTCTTCTACGCGATTGCGAACTTCCTCACGTGATTGCGAAGCATAATTTCAACTCTACGTGATCGCTAACAATGCCACGTGATCGCGATGCACAGAGTTCCCAGCTCTATGCGATCGCAGCTCTCTTCACGCGATCGCATAGAGAAAACGCATAACCACCACTTCTGCTCCATTACTCTACGCGATCGCAACCATAGCTACGCATTCGCGAGTCACAACTTCCCAGAGCTATGCGATCGCATCCCTCTTCACGCGATCGCGTAGAACAAAACTCAGCAGCCCCCCAATTAACCCTACGTGATCGCTGATATCCACACGGGATCGCAGAGAAAAAAATTCCACTGCCCAACTAAGCCTATGCGATCGCAGACACATCCACGCGATCGCGTAGAAGGAAAACAAGATCAGATATCAGAAAATTCCAGGAGCTGTTCAAGTCCAAATTTTTTATCTTTTAACCATCCTAAACGCACCCAAGCCCCTCGGGACCTCAACCAAATATACCAACAAGCCCTAAAATATCATACGAGCTTAGTCGAATTCTCAAATCACCTCAAACAACATCAAAACGACGAATTGCACCCCAAATTAAAATCTATGAACTTTAAACTTTCAAATTCTATATCTTGTGCCGAAACACATCAAATCAATCAGTAATGACTTCAAGTATTGCACACAAGTCATAATTGACATAACAAATATATTCAAACTTCCAGAATCAGATTCCGCCCCCGATATAAAAAAGTCAACCCCCCGGTCAAATTTTCCAAAAATTCATCTTTCGCCATTTCAAGCCAAATTCCTCTACAGACCTCCAAATAATTTTCCGAACATGCTCCTAAGTCCAAAATCATCTTACGGAGCTATTGACATCATAAAAATTGCATCCCGGAGTCTTTTACTCAAAAGTCGACTCT
This sequence comes from Nicotiana tomentosiformis, assembly GCF_000390325.3. Taxonomy (NCBI): domain Eukaryota; kingdom Viridiplantae; phylum Streptophyta; class Magnoliopsida; order Solanales; family Solanaceae; genus Nicotiana; species Nicotiana tomentosiformis. The sequence goes on along the minus strand of NC_090821.1, from coordinate 62,323,022 downwards.
CTAGTCAACTCTTTGCATTTAATCTTCTAAATAAGGATTGTTCTTTTAATAAAATTCTGAATCTTCTGTAAATCAAACTTGACCACACCCGCGGGTCATAGTACATATTGCGAAGCTTGTCGAGACCTTAAGTCACTGAACGAGACGTTAATTCTTAAAACGACAAGTCGGGTCGTTACATGTAGCCCGGGTTAAACATATCAAATCATATTAAACCGCGAGGATCCCATCCTTAATTCTGAATAAAAAGTACTTTGCACATTGTGCCAACTAAAATTTTCCATTTTATTTTTGATAAATTTTGTGAAACAATTTCACAACATATAATGAACCCCCATACCGGTAGGGCATATAATTCATAAAATTGTAATCAATTATCCCAAAATTACATCAAAACTCACCGTAATGAGTAACAAAAGGTCACTTTTAGCCTCATAGCTCTCAATAGTGATCAAAACAGAATGATAGACACTGTTATCGCCATAGAATCTCCCAACCGGGGTAAACACAAAAGTAGATTACAGAATTACGAAGCTCTCCCATAAGTGGATCATGATAGAAGGACTCGCCTCAATACATAGAACCATATCAAATTAAGGAAAATATTCCTTTATAACAAATCAAGATTGTACTAGTAACGATAACATCTGGTGTATCGGCCTCAACCAATTCATAGCAATTATATCAACGGGTTGGGCCTCCCTCTCTAGGGCGCCCTCTACCCGCCTGTCCTCCACCCCTAACTGACTGTGCACTTGGAGTATTAACTGGAATAAAGCCTTTAGCTTGAGTGTTTTGATGGAATTCGTATCTCCCAAGTCTGGGACAATCTCTCATGATGTGCCTAGTATCACCACACTCATAACAACCCTTCCGAGGTCACGACCGATCGTGCTGAGTCTGTGTCTGTTAACTGAAATAACCACTGTAAGAACCTCATGATGGTGATGCATTAAAAGTATTAACTGGAGCATTACGAGTACTCTGAATTGTGGATTGGGCTGACCGAATGCCCGGGCCTCCGCCATGGTGAGTTATAACTGCAGAGTTCCGAGACCTTTTGGTCTCCTTAGACTGCTTTTCCTCACTTTGAACACCTTCTAACATTTTGGCAATCTCTACTACTTGCTGAAATGGAATGTCAGTCTGCAACTCTCGAGCCATACATATTTTAAAATCATAATCAAGCCCTTAATGAATCTGTGAACTTGCTCTCTAACTGGAAGAACCAAGATAGGTGCATGACGGGCTAACTCACTGAACCTGATAGCATATTCTGACACCATCATGGTGCCCTGACGCAATCGTTCAATGATAAAACACGGGTCTCAACCCACTTTCATATTTTCGTCAGACGGATCGCAGCCCACTTTTATATTTTCAGGGCACCCGTGCCCATATTTCTATCAAAATCGTACAGACAACTCACGTGCCAATAATAAAAATCATCATATTTTCCCCGGCACCTCGTGCCCACATTTCATATCTGTTGCGGCGTGCAACCCGATCCCATATAATATTAATCATACCTGTTGCGGTGTGCAACCCGGTCCCATATAACATAATCCACCTGGTAATAGCCACATGCTCACAATTCCAACATAGATAAGATTCTTATCAAGTTTACCGAAACAACAAGACAAGTTGCACAAGATATAAAAATAAACACAAGGAAAATCACAACATCAAATGAAAATCATCCCTGATAGTATCCATCCTTATCTCTCATATAGCCACCCTTATCACTCCTATAATAGCCTCCCTTATTCCTCCGCCCTGACAATATTAATAGCTACCCTTATCGCTCATATAGCTACCTTTATTGCTCCATTTAATAGTCTCCCTTATCGCTCCGCCTAGACAATATCCCAACATACATAACAACAGTGAAATGCCACCCTTATGCCCGCATAATGTAAATATTGGAATGCTACCCTTATACATCGCATAACAGTTACCCGAATCACACAACAATTCACACATAATATTATCACAACAGCACCACATCATCAACTCGTATTTACAAATTGCCCGTAGGCCACAACCTTTCCAAAGGTACAACAAAGAAAATTAATTTCACAACAGATAGTCCACGGCTCAACACAATGTATATAAAATTTCAAAAACAACAAGGATGGAAAAATAATTCAGCATAGGACAATGCCTTATTTGATCCAAATTTTAGATAAATATATAAACGCCTCAATCTAAACTTATTGAATTAATAATTTGAAGATGAAAAATCCATAATTTGATTATTTCCCAGAAATATCAAATCAACAAACACACGAAATTCACATAAAAATCCAAGTGGCAATCACACCAAATTTTCATATAAAATACAAACTCGACAAACAAGGAATGAGGTATAACAAATCAAGAATTTACTAAGTTCCAACAATTTTCCAATTTAATATATAAGGGCATCTACGAAATTCAACTAATATAATTTGCACATATAAAGCAAGTACGTACTCGTCACTTCGCGTACATGGTTTTCAATTACACAATTTTCACATAAGACTCAATGTCTAAGGGGTAATTGTAAGGACCCGACTTGTCATTTTAAAAATTTACGCCCAATCAGTAACTTAAGGTCTCGAGCAACTTCGCAATATATATTATGACCCGCGGGTGTGGTCGGGTTTGATTTACTAAAGATTTGGAACTAAATTAAAAGAACAGTTCTTATTTAGAAGTTTAAATAGAAAGAGTTGACCGGAGAGTTGACTTTTGAGCAAACGACTCCTGAATGGAATTTGATGATGTCAATAGCTCTGTATGGTAATTTTGGAATTAGGAGCGTGTCCGAAAAATTATTGGAGGTTCGTAGTGGAATTAATCTTGAAATGCCGAAAGTTGAGTTTTTGGGAAGTTTGACCGGCGGGTTGACTTTTTGATATCGAGGTCAGAATCCGATACCGAAAATGGGAATAGCTCCATTACATCAATTATGACTTGTGTGTAAAATTTGAAGTCATTACGGATTGATTTGATACGTTTCGGCGCAAAATATAGAAGTTGGAAGATTTAAAAACTTATAATTCAATTCGATACGCGATTCATAATTTCGGCATTGTTTGACGTGGTTTGAAGCCTCGACTAAGTTTGTATTGTATGTTGGGACATGTTGGTATAATTAGTTGAGATCTCGGGGGCCTCGGGCGGGTTTCGGATGGTTAAACGGATCAAAATTTGACTTGAAGGAACTGTTGGAAATCTGCCACTAGTGTCATCGCATCTGCGATGAAATTGATCGCAGATGCGCAATCGCAGATATGAGATTTAAGTCACAGAAATGAAAGGAAAAGTCCTAGGTAGTGGTCGCAGGTACGAAAAAAATCCCCCGCCTGCGTGATCGCAGAAGCGGGCAGAGAAGGCGCATAAGCGGAGGGGCATCGCAAGTGCGTGTGAGGCATCGCAGAAGCGATTCCTGCAGAAGCGAAAAAGCTTCCGCAAATGCGATGGTCGACTGGGCAGTGCATTTCCGCAGAACCGAGAATTTTCTCGCAAAAGCGAGCTCGCAGGTGCGACTAAAATGTCCGAAGGTGCGAAACTGGGCAGAAGCATACGGATTGAACTTGGTCATTTTTGGCATTTCGTTTTGGAATTTGTGGAGCTCGGATTTGGGCGATTCTGGAGGGATTCTTCACAAGCTTGGTTGGGGTAAGTATCCTAAAGTGTTTATATTTCTTGAATCCATGATTATATTCATCATTTAATTCGGATTTAAATGGACGAAATCAAATTTTTTGTAAAATCTTCCAAAAACAAAAATTTAAGATTTGGAGGTCGAGTTGTTATTGGAATTAGGTAAAATTGGTATGGTTGATCTCATATCGGAATGGCTGTTTGGGTTTCATGAAAAAGTTTGTCGGGTTCCGAGGGACGAGCCCTGCGTTGACTTTTGTTGACTTTTTAGAATAAAATTTTTAGTAGACGTATTATAATCCGAAATTATTTCTGATGAATTTTAATGAAGTTATGAAATTAATTTGAATAGATTTGAGCTATCAGGAGGTCAATTCAAGCAAAAAGGCAATTTTGAAATACCGACATAACTTCAAAAAGGTAAGTGTCTTGCTTAACCTCGAGTGGGAGAATTTTCCCTTAGGCATTGAGTTTTATGTGCAAATTGTATAATTGAAAACCATGTACGCGAGGTGATGAGTACGTACTTGGTTTATATGTACAAATTTCATTGATTAAAAATCTTTAGACGCCCTTATGTATTAAATTGGAAATTATTGGCACTTATTAAATCCTCTAATTGTCATGCCTAGATCCTTGTTTGTTGAAATTGTTTTTACATGATGATTTGGTGTGATTGCCATATTGATTTTTATGTGAAATATTATTTTGTTGAGTTGTTCACTTCCGGATAATTTGTTAAGATTTTCGTGTACATTATGGTCGAGCCATGAGCTCTTTATTGTGGAAAATAAGGTATTGTTGATTTTTATGGCAAGTTGTGATATTTGAGCACTTGATGTGCAATCTGTGATAATTTGTAATATTTGAGCACTTGATGTGCAATTTGTGATAAGTTATAATAATTGAGCAGTTAATGTGCAATATGTGATAAGTTGTAATAATTGAGCATTTGATGTGCAATCTGTGATATGTTGTAATATCTGAGCACTTGAGGTGCCGTTTATTAGATGTGATTTTGGCACATTATATTGTGGGAGTTATGTTCGGGTATTTGCACGAGGTTTCTGCCGTGCTATTATTACTATTGATTTATGCATATGCGGCGTGACAAGGCGGGATATATATATATATATATATATATATATATGTGTGTGTGTGTGTGTGTATGTGGGTTTGCGCATATGGCGAGATAAGGTGGGAACATTATTATGCACATGTGGCGAGATAAAGCGGAAATTTAATTTACTATTGCACATGTGGCGAGACAAGGTGGGCTATGTCAGGGATTGAATCGTGATGACTTGTGATGGCCTGGAGGCATTGTTGTTGTTGCATATTTACTTTTGGGACTACGAGACGGTATCTCGGGAGTGCATTTGTTGACATTCTCTGTGGTTGCACTTGTCTTCGGTTATATTTGTATTTCCGTGATAGGTAAATTGTTGTGTTCTTTTGTGATGTAATATTTGATTCTATTATGTGTTTGTATCCCTTGTTGTAATGTGTTGGATTTGGCTCTTGTACGAGACTTTGAGGATTTGTGGTTCTAGTCTTTATTAGTTTTCAAGGTTAAGTTGTTTTGAATAAAAGGAATTGTTGTGTGCTTAAGTTCTTATAAGTTTTACATCCAAATCAGCAACTATCAAGTGCTTCATTTTAATTGAAATGTTATTTTCTTCACCCAAATAATTTCTAAAATAAATTTATTTCTTTGTTGATTTTCTTACTTGATTTAAAAAATTTAAACTTACTTTGTCGGAAATAAATTGATCGAGTGGATCTTATATGCATTGATAATGATATTTGGCAAGCGAATTATCCGTGCAGTTGTGATATGAAATGAAGGCACGAGGTGCCGGGAAAATATGATGATTTAATTATAGGCACGAAGTGCCATGGAAATATGAAAATGGGTTGAGACCTGTAGTTGTATGATTATGAAATGAAGTGTCACGTGGTGACTTTTTAATTGAAAGAATTATATTCAAAATATTTATTTAGAAGGATTTTTATTCAAAAAGATTTATTTAAAAGAATTACATTCGAAAGGTATTTATTTGAATAAATTATATTTGACAGCGATTTATTTATTCGGAAGAATTATATGTGAAAGATATTTATTTGAAATACTTGATTTAATTGGGTGTACTTATATTCATAAATTGTTGAGTGTTATTAATAATGTTCTTGTTGCCGTTATTGTTATTTGTTTCCTATTATTTTGTATATGTTATTGCACATGCTATTACACTAGTGAGTGTCTTGACTGTACCTCGTCCCTACTCCACTGAGGTTAGTCTTGATACTTACTGGGCATTGCTGTGGTGTACTCATTCTACACTTCTGCACAGTTTTGTGCAGATTCATGTATTGGAGATATCAGACTCAGACATAATTAGAGTTGGTATCGTAATGAGTCAAGGTAGAGATGCTTGGTCGTCGCAGTCCCTTGGAATCTTTTCATTTCAATCTACTATTAAATTTTAATCAAATAGTATTGTATATTCGGTCCTCGTGAATATTTTATGTATTCAGTTAGAGTTCGTGACTCAGTACTACCAGTCTTGGGAGGTTGTATGTTCATATTTGTTCCGCTATTAGTTTTGATTACTTATTTAATTTTAAAACAAAATGGCTTCAAAATATAATTGAAATCAGATTACCTAGTCTTAGAGACTAGGTGCCATGACGACGCCTGTGGTGGGATTTTGGGTCGTGACAAGTTGGTATCAGAGCTCTAGGTTCATAGGTTCTACGAGTCACGAACGAGTTTAGTAGAGTCTTGCGGATCGGTACAGAGACTCTGTACTTATCTTCAAGAGGCTACATAGCTAGTAGGAAATTGTTTTTCACTTTTTTCATTCCTCATCGTGCGACATTTATTCAGCTTGAAGCATATATCTTATGTTCTTTTGCATCCACTCGTGTATGAAATTGCGCACTCGGTATCAACTATGCGCCATTGGTTCGTGATACTATAGAGGGGTTATAAGAGAGCCAGGGTTGCTCAACTACTTTTTTACAACGTGTCATCCAAATAAGTTGTGCACATTGGGGTGCAGCAGGTTCTGACATCTGGTTGGTAAGTATGATATTAAGAAGGTTTAATTAATTACCTAATCATCATAATTGTGGTAGGGTCACGAGGTGGATGTAGATCTGAAATAGTTGGTGGTATTAAAGACTATGTAGTTCGTATGGGATTTCTATTTAGTGAAGGGTACGTACGCAACCAAGGCACTAGAGGAAGCGAGTTTAACTATCACGAGGATGATATGCGCCAAATAAATGGTTTGAGATGTCTTATGACCGGATTCGTACGAGCGATGATGGTTAGTATTATGGATCATCAGAATGTGCCTTTTGGATTCACGCCAAGTGAGGGGAGTCCACTATCAACGATCAGATTATGGGGTCATTTGTTATATCGGTTTTGGCCTGAGATGTATTTATGTGGTATTGAAAGGTTCTCTGAAATTTGTATATGATTAAGAGCTGAGATTGGTATGGGATGATGCTGGGACTTGCGATATTCCCACTTCCTTAATAATTCTACATTTCAGTACCAGCGAGGTCACAAATATAATTTCAGAATACTCGGGGTGCTACAGTAAGTTCTTTTAATGCACCACCGGCACGGGGTTCCTATAATGGTTATTCCAGTTATCCGGCAAAGACTCAGTATGAGCAGCCGAACCCGCAGAGGGGTTGTTATGAGTGTGGTGATGCTAGGCACATCATGAGAGATTGTCCAGACTTGGGAGGGGTGGATTTCACCAGAGCACTCAAGCTACAAGTTTTATTCCAGTTAATACTCCATATGCACAGTCAGCTAGAGGTGTAGGACATGCGGGTAGTGGGCGCCTAAGAGGTGGAGACCCGACCCGTTGATATAATCGTTATTATTTGGCCGAGGCCAATACACCAGATGGTGTCGTTACAGGTACGATCCCGATTTTATTATAAAAGGATTTTTTTTTAAATTTTATTCGGTTATGAATATTGAGGTGAGTTCTCCTATTATTCTCCACTTATGGGTAAGCTTCGTAATTTTGTGATCCACTTATATGTTTATCCTAGTTGGGAGATTTGAAGATGTGAGCCCGTGTCTGTCATTTTTATTTTTGGGCACCATTGAGGACTATAAGTCCAAAAGTAACTTTTATTATTCTTTACAGTGGGTTTGATGTGTTTTGGAATAATTGATTCCAATGTTATGAATTATATGCCCTACCGGTATGAGGGTTCATTATGTGTTGTGAAAATTGTTTATGAAATATATTGAAAAGAAGAAAGAAAGGAAATTGAAATTTCAGTTGGCACAATGTGCAAAATACTTGTGATTCGGAGTTGAGGATGAGATCCTCGCATTTTATATATGATATGAAATATTTAAACTGGGCTACAAGCTGCGGTGGAAGTTATATAAGGACGAGGTCTTTCTGGTGAAATATTAATGAGTTTAAAATTCTCCATGTGTGAAGTTTAAATTGTACTATAGTACTAAAAGGGAGTCATGCCTGTTAGGCTTATTTGATAATTTTTGTATATTTTCTGTGCATATTCAGCCATTTTCGTGCTGTAAACATTGAGTTTTAGCCTATAAGATGAGTGCCCAGCTGGCATTAAATGTGACTCATTAATCCGAGTAAGTAATCATGAGGTCTTCATGCCTCACATTCTGTTGTCAGTGTTGTTCAAATTCAAAATGAGGTGGTGGTTAATATGAGATTAATTGATGATGATGGAATTAATTATGAACAACTTTTAATACTAGAGATGTGGTGATGAGCATACATATGATGTGCTTCATGTTCTGATATCATTGTGATAATATAGGGCTTGTAATGTTGAGATTGGTGTTATTGATATATACATTATGGATGTATTGTTAGGAGTTGTTTTGGTATTACTCTGGCAGGTGGATAGGCCCAATTACAAGGGAGACTCTGCCGAAATATCTAAAAAATTTGGGAGTTAGAAAAATTTGGGAGATTAAGACGTGCGAAAGAAGAGATAAGTTATGTTATGTGGTTGAGGGCGAATGATCTTAAGCGAGGGAGAATGTAACACCCCAGAAATTTTTTGAAGTACTTCAACACTATCAAGAAGGTTGATGTGTGCGTAGGCACAATTTGCTACAGCTGGTTGAGACTAACACTGTGTCTTGATGCAGGGAATTTGAAATTTAATTGGAGTATAAGGAATTGGCTTAAAGGTTTATAAGTGTGAATAAAAGAAATAATCTCAAATGAGATGGTGTTGTCGGGCTAATATCAAATGCGGTAGCGTGCAATCAACCGTGAGTTTATGTGTAAAAGTAAAATCATCAATTTGGTAACCTCAGAATAATTCTTAGAACGTTCGAGGATGAACGTTTGTTTAAGAGGTGGAGAATGTAACGACCCAACTTGTCGTTTTAAGAATTTACGCCCGATCAGTGACTTAAGGTCTCGAGAAGCTTCGCAATATGTATTATGACCTGCGGGTGTGATCGAGTTTGATTTACTGAAGATTCTGAATTTAAATAAAAGAACAATTCTTATTTAGAAGCTTAAATGGAAAGAGTTGACCGGAGAGTTGACTTTTGAGCAAACGACTCCTGAATGGAATTTTGATGATGTCAATAGCTCAGTATGGTGATTTTAAACTTAGGAGCATGTCCGTAAAATTATTTGGAGGTCCGTAGTGGAATTAATCTTGAAATACTGAAAGTTGAATTTTTGGAAAGTTTGATCGGGGGGTTGACTTTTTGATATCTAGATCGGAATCCGATTCCGAAAATGGGAATATCTCCATTACGTCAATTATGACTTGTGTGCAAAATTTGAAGTCATTCCGGATTTATTTGATACATTTCGGCGCAAAATATAGAAGTTGGAAGATTTGAAAACCTTATAATTCAATTCGATGCGCGATTCGTAATTTCGGCATTGTTTGACGTGGTTTGAAGCCTCAACTAAGTTCGTATTGTATGTTGGGACATGTTGGTATAATTAGTTGAGGTCTCGGGGGCCTAGGGCGAGTTTCGGATGGTTAAACGGATCAAAATTTGACTTGAAAGAACCGTTGGAAATCTGCTAGTGGTGTTATCGCATCTGCGATGAAATTGATCTCAGATGCGCAATCGCAGTTGCGAGATTTAAGTCGCAGAAGCGAAAGGAAAAGGCCTAGGCAGTGGTCGCAGGTGCGAAAAAAATCCCCCATCTGCATGATCGCAGAAGCGGGCAGAGAAGGCGTAGAAGCAGAGGGGCATCGCAGGTGCGTGTGAGGCATCGCAGAAGCGATTCCCGCCGAAGCGGAAAAGCTTCCCCAAATGCGATGGTTGACTGGGCAGTGCACTTCTGCAGAAGCGAGAATTTCTCGCAAAAGCAAGCTCGCAAGTGCGACTAAAATGTCCGCAGGTGCGAAACTGGGCAGAAACATAAGGATTGAACTTGGTCATTTTTGGCATTTCGTTTTGGAATTTTTGGAGCTCGGATTTGGGTGATTCTGGAGGGATTCTTCACAAGCTTGATTGGGGTATGTGTTCTATATCCTAAATTGTTTATATTTCATGAATCCATGATTATATTCATCATTTAATTCGTATTTAAATGGAAGAAATTAATTTTTTTGTAAAATCTTCCAAAAATAAAAATTTAAGATATAGAACACTAGTTGTTAATGGAATTCGATAAAATTGGTATGCTTGAACTCGCATCGGAATGGGTGTTCAGATTCCGTGGGACGGGCCCCGCGTTGACTTTTGTTGATTTTGTTTAGGTCGATACTTATCTTTTTGAAGGTTAGGCAAGATACTTACCTTTTTGAAATTAGGTCGATATTCCAAAAAAGTCTTCTTGCTTGAATTGACCTCCGGACAGCTCAAATCTATCCAAATTAATTGTATAACTTCATTAAAATTCATCAAAAATAATTTCGGATAATATAACGTAGACTTAAAAATTCACATAAACTATATCAACAAAAGTCAACGCGGGGCCCGCCTCTCGGAACCCGACAGAATTTTTACGAAATTCGAATACTCATTCCGATATGAGTTAAATCATACCAAATTTATCAAATTTTGATAACGAATCGACCTCCAAATCTTAAATTTTCGTTTATGAAAGGTTTTGCAAAAATCCCATTTTCTTCCAATTGATTCACTAATAAAGGATGAAAATAATCATGGAATCATGAATATAATGAAAACTAAGTAAGAAGCACTTGCCCCAATCAATTTGGTGAAATCCTTTCAAAACTCGCCCAAATTCGAGTTCCAAAAATGTTGAAATGAGCTAAAAAATGAAACTGCTCAATAAAAACCCATTTCCCGTCACTAAGATTCCATTTTCGTCACTAAAAGTCCATTTTCCGCCACTAAAGGTCCGCACCAGAACCTGCTTGCTCCATCAATTAAATATTTCACTAAAAAGGCTCTAACTCCATCATACGAACTCGGAATTCGACGATTCTTGTTCCTATGAGTCACAAATAATAGTACAAACCTAGTCATTTAATCGAAACTCAATTCGGAGCTCATTTGTTTAATGCGATACCAATTTCGCTTGTTAATAAATAATTAACTCATGTTTCGCGGTAAAACCCCAATCACGACTTGATGAAATTAGGCCAAACATTCCAGATCATTACTATAATTCATTCTCAAACTCTCGGAAGTTTCAAAATCAAATTTCGATCTCTAGAACTAAAAATGGACCTTTAGATCATTACATGTTTATGCTCAAAACACCAAACTATTCCAAAAACTCTTCCCAGAAGCCCTGTAGTGTATCAACCATACGTTTTTACCCAACTCCAACTGCCAAATAAATTTATGAAAACTAGATACAAAGGGTTACAACTTTCATATTTTGATAATTTTCATATTTCTTATAGATTTTGAGATATAAGCTTCCAAAGTCAGCTCTGCGCATCAGAAATGTAACGACCCGATCGGTCATTTTGAGTATTACAAACCTGTTTCCCCATTTACTGCTCAAATTAGGATTTACAGTTGTTGTGTGACTTGCCGGGGTAATTGGTTCGGGTCCGGTGAGGTTTTGGAATGAATTGGAACACTTAGTTCCAAGGTTTAAAGCTTAAGTTAAAATAATGACCGGATATCGATTTATGTGTAAACTACCTCAGAATTTAATCCTGATGATTCCAATAGCTCCATATGGTGATTTTGGACATAGAAGCATGTCCGGAAAATTATTTGGAGGTCCGTAGTGGAATTAGGCTTGAAATGCCGAAAGTTGAATTTTTGGGAAGTTTGACCAGGGGGTTGACTTTTTGATATCGAGGCCGGAATACGATTTTGAAAATTGGAATAGCTTCGTTATGTCATTTATGACTTGTGTGCAAAATTTGAAGTCATTCCGGATTGATTTGATGTATTTCGGCACAAGATATAGTTGTGCAAAATGTGGTTTCAGACCATTTCTAGGCTATTTTTAGTTGTTGGTTTCTGCCTACAGAGGTGTGCATCGCGATCGCGAACATTTGGTCGCATTCGCGAAGAGCAAACAGTAGTTTGGAACCTTGTGAATCGCGATCACGGAAGCTCTTTCGCGATCGCGTAGAACGAAATCTATGTTGCACTAATCCGACTTTGGAAGCTTATATCTCACAATCTATAAAGAATTTGGAGAGGATCCAAAGATTAAAGTTGTAGCCGTTGAAGTCTAGTTTTCAGAAATGTAAACCAGTTGTCATTTGGAGTTGTGTACAAAATGTTATGGTAGATACACTATAGGCTATCCGGAAAGAGTTTGGAAATCTCCATTGCACAGGGCTAACTTTGAAAGCTTATATCTAGAAATATGTAAGGAATTGAGAGATGAGAAACAAATGCAAGTTATAGTCCTTGGTGTCTAGTATTCAGAAAGTTAACCAATTGCAATTTGGAGTTTTGTAGAAAAAGTTATGACCATTATACTAGATGTTGTCTGGAAGTGCTGGGAATTTGTTCTTCGCGATCGCGAAAGGAAAATTTTGGGCTGAAAATTTTTGTGCTTCGCAATCGCGAAGAGTAAATGCCTAGACAAAAGATATATTTTAAGGTTTCGGCCATTTTAACACATTTGGAGCTATGGAGCTCGGATTGAAGCGATGTTTGAGGCAATTTTTACTATATGGATTGGGATAAGTGATTCTAACTCGGTTTTGGTTAAATTACACGAATCTATTATTGTTTTTATCAACAAATTAGTGTTTTGGGTTGAAAATAGTAGAAACATTCATAGACTTTAATTGAGGATTTGAAGGCCGAGTTGTGGTCGGATTTGAGTAATTTTGGTATGGTTGGACTCGTGGTTGAATGGGGGTTCAGATTTTATGAGCTTTATCGGATTTCGAGACGTGGGCCCCACGGGTGATTTTTGGGGTGTAATTTCGATTTTTTGGAAAATATTAGTATTTTGATATGGAATTAATTCCTATAATTTTGTGAGCTGAAATAAATTAATTGTGACTAGATTCGAGCCGTTTGGAAGTTATACGCGCAGAATAGAATTTCTGGAGCATTGCTTAGCTTGCTCGACATTGGATTTGGCTTGTTCGAGGTAAGTAATTCTTCTAATCTTGGAGCTGGGGATATGAAGCTTGAATATATGTATTATGTGAATTGTTGGGAGGTGGCACACATGCTAGGTGACGGGCGTGTGGGCGTGCACTGTAGAAATTATGACATAATTATTTCTGTGGAATTTTGTAGTTAAATAATCTTGCCATTTTCTATGCGATTTTATGTGTTAAATAAATTGAGCTGAAAAGCATATTAAAAATTATGTTGAGGCTATGTGCCAGTATTATTGGGACCCACAAAGGTCATAGTTGTGAATTATTTGTTTTAAATTGAAAATTATACTCAATCATATTCATGTCATTATATATCATATCTCAGTCTCTGTTATTATTTATTGATACATCATATCATCATTTTAGGGCAATTCTCATGATATTGTGAGCCCATGAGAGAGAGACTGGAGAGATTGATGACTGAGGGAGGCCGAGGGCCTGATTGTGAGGATATTTTTGGGATCGGGTTGCACGCCGCAGCAGGCCATATTGCCTTTATATATATTATTACTATTATATGGATCGGGGTTGCCCGCCTGCAGCAGGCCTTATTGGCTTGTTATTGCATTTGAGTTAGCCGTGCAACACGTGAGTTGGCCGTGCGGATCCTTATTGGCTTATTATTGCACGTAAGTTGGCCGTGCAGCACGTGAGTTGGCCGTGCGGATCCTTATATTATTATTGCACGTGAGTTGGCCGTGCATCACGTGAGTTGCCCGTGCGGATCCATATACTTATATTATGGCACGTGAGTTGGCCGTGCAACACGTGAGTTGTTCGTGCTTATAGCGCTTGGGCTGTAGGAGCCCCTCATGAGTCTGTACACCCTAGTGAGCACAGTCGACTATAAACATAGATCGGGCTGCACGCCGCAACAGGTATTGTATAGCACTGAGTGATTGAGTGTGCTGAGCATAGTGAGAGAGAATGCGAGACAGTGAGATTGAGTACTTTGAGAGTGTGAGTACATGAGTACAATTTTTGAGATACATTGCATTAACATGCACACATGACATATATGTATAGAGATGTATTTTTCTCATGCTGTATGGTATCACATTATTCATGATATCTCACACATGCTGACAGATGGGCATAGTTTGATGCATTTGTTTTACACTGGTTATCTGGGAAAGAAAATGAGATATTTTATTTATTATTGAAAGGATTTTGGAAAAAATTAATGTTCTTAAATTATTTATATTTTTGGCAATTTCGGCAAACGATTTGGGTTTTCACTGATGTATTTGAAAGAAAGAACTATTAATTTTGAAATCATGATTTGGCTAAGCATTTTATCTCTGTGTTTCTTCTGGGTTTTCTCTAGGTTTGTTACTTACTTAGTACATGGGATCGGTTGTACTGATACTACACTTCTACACATTTAGTGCAGATGTCGGCTGCTGTTGTTACTGTGCTCGACGGTTGCGGGATCTGAAGATGTACCTGCGTTCCTGTTGTAGCTGCCTCTTGTTCAGGGTAGCCTTAGATTTATAAAAGCTCTGTTTATGTATTATTCAAACAGACTATGTATTTATTTTATTTCCGCTTTGTACACTCTATTCTTAGAAGATCATGATTTGTACTACCAGTTCTTGGAAAAAGGTATTGGTTTTAGATATTTTCTTTTAATTAATTGCCTCGTTAATTTCATTGGATTCAGATAGTTGGTAATTGGCTTACCTAACGGGTTGGGTTAGGTGTCATCACGACTAGTTGGATTTTGGGTCGTGACAAGGTGGTATCAGAGCTCTAGGTTCATAGGTTCTACAAGTCATGAGCAAGTGTCTAGTAGAGTCTTGCGAATCAGTATGATGACGTCCATACTTATCTTCGAGAGGCTACAGGGCATTAGGATATATACTTCCCATATTTCTTTCCTTATCGTGCGGGATTGATTCAGCTTGGGACATAAATCTTTGAATTTCCTTCCACGTATTCATATGCGCACATGAGCGCTCGGTATCAGTTATATATCGCCGGCTTGTGATTTCAGGGATGATGTGCGAGATGAGAATTCTATGTTTTGGTGATGGGCCAGTCTGGAGGACTTGAGGCCATGGTTAGACTGCAGTTTAAGCTCGATAACTTCAGTTATAACTTGTACTAGTGGACTCATATGTCCGATAATGATCCTACAGTGGAATTTGTGGCTCGATGAGCGGTGGAATGGCGGTATGATGGATATGATGTGACCGCGGGATGTGTTAAGATAATTTGAATGTGACGAGAAGTGTTTCCTTGAAATGTAAAGAAATGACCATTGGGTGCTTGATTTTCGTTTTAATGTGACGTACAGTCTCGAGTATGAATGTTTTGAAGGATCTTTCATATTATTAAATTTTGGGCTAAATTAAATTCTCATATCTAGGTAATGAGTTCTGACTCAGATTGACTAAGTGATTGCATAGTAATTGTGACTGCGAAAAGATATAACAAGATGCCAAGTTGAGGCCAGGGAGGTGGGTTATCTCCTGGAGAGTAATCTACGTAGGTGTGTTCATTATATGTGAGTGGAGAGTTACTTTTCCGCCAGCAGGTCGTATATGTGGAGATTTGAATTTGAATCTGGCTGAGAAAGTTGACTTGAGTGTCAAGAGAATGATTTCGAGCTTAGCAGATGATTTGGGGTATTTTTATGGTTGGCGTTGTATGAGCTTGAGAAGAATTTTTTGTTGAACTGACGGAAGTATTAGGGCAGTAGTAGAGTATAAATATTACGTTCCCGTGATTTAGAAGTGTAAATCTCCTTTTCTTATTAAAATTTGTGATTTCGAAAGTAATAAAATGAGTAATCAAATTGGTGAAGCATAGTTGGCTTGCCTGACGGCAGCGTTAGGCGCCATCATGACCAATAGTGGATTTTGGGTCGTGACAGTATGGTATCAGAGCATTAGGTTCACTTAGGTCTCACGAGTCATGAGCAAGTCTAGTAGAGTCTTGCGGATCAGTACAGAGACGTCTGTACGTATCTTCGAGAGGCTACAGGGTTGTTAGGAGCACTTCCCTCCTTGATTCCTCTTCGTGTAATTTGATCCCATTTGAGCTTATGCCTTTATTTCCTCCCTACTCAATCTTATGCAACATGGAGCACTTATTATCAAGTGGGAATTGAGGAGTTGTAATGGTACTGCAGATGTGGTGCATGATATTTTTCCATGCGTACTCGAGCGAGTTGTTATCGTCGTCTTGTGAAAGGGAACTATGCTGTTTCATGCCCTGTATCAGTAGTGCCTATGGTTTTGAGGCTATGCACAGGTTGCTGTGATGTTCATGCTTTATTATCGCACAGTATTAGTGTGATGGTAGGGTGCTTATCTATGTGATGAGGCAGTGAATAACTCGAAAGGAGGATTTCTCTAGCGGAGAAAGACAATCGGTCTATGAATTCTTAGGCTTTGGTTGATGGAGTAGCGAGACTTGATATTTTCGAGTGTGGTGGAATTCTCATTTGTGATGAGGTGTCATCATCCTTGTTTGAATGCATTAAGGTTCGCCGGTGTTATGGTCTTCTTCAATTTGCCTTTGTGGCGGGATGTTGGGAAGTGGCACCTAAGAAGTGGTTGTCAGAGGTAGCAGTGTGTAGCGGTTCAGAATTGAATTGGTATTTCTAATGTTGATGGCTCGAGAAAGATGATCTTCTAGGAGGTTTAGAGTTGGTAGCAATTTATTAGTTCAGGTGCTACAGAGATGGGTTTTGATTTGAGGCAGCATTTGGACAACGAAGGATGAGGAAGGACATGGTGGGAGGTGTCTCGTGGTGGTTGAATTACTAAAAGGTCAAGTATGAAAAGCATATGTCGAGAAGTTGCTTAAAGAAGATGGCTTAACCGAAGTGGGAGTGGAAGAGTAGCATATGGATTTTGTGGTAGGATAGCCAAATGTTTAGAGCGATTTGGGGATCAAGGTGGACGGTGACTAGGTCTACGGATTTTAGTTGGAATGGTGGCTACTGTATTAAGGAACACTGAATATGGTAGAAAGGAGTTTGCTTGAAATGAAGTATGGCTTTGAGCCAAGTGGGGGAGCCTGCTGCAGACGGCTTAATTTCATGGTTATATATTAAAATTTAGTTTTGGTCTGAGGCATACTTGTGGATTAGTTATGACTTGCAGAGATGGAGTTCGAGAATGACTTGAGTAAACGAATTCTTGGATACGGGTTATATTGTACTTTATGAGTATGTGAAAAATCATGGGATGAGTGAGTTGTTATTTTCAAAATATGTAGTACGAACGAAGTATGTATTTGATTGGGGGTATTAAAGTAGAGTTACTTCTTTGAGTGTTGTTGTGATAATGGGGCAGGTGTCTTTTGACCCATTTGGGCGGTGCAATTAGATTTGAACCAAGTGGGTGACTCCCGAGAAAATTCTAGTGGGTTTGAGAATTTTATATAGAAATTGAGAATTTCTCCGGACTTGCGTATGGATAAAACCTGAGATTTACATTGGATGGTGCCTGGACTTGCGGAAATTCTGTATGACTATGAATTCTATGTTTTAGTATAAGGAGGGTGAGGAGAACAATTTCAAATTAACATAAGGTAGAGTGTTACAATTGTGGTATTTTTGAAGGTGCTTAAGAAGAATACAGTTGCTTATGGGCCGTAGGGCATTGTAGTTCTATGCTAAGGTTTGTGGGGTGAGTTATGGTTAAATATCGTGGTGCTTTAGCAAGGAGAAGTATCAATTTCAAGACAAATTCGGAAGGCACTTGGAGAAATAGGACAACTTGGTAGTAGGATGAATCAGTATGGTAATGGATATGATCGGTTCTTTGAGTGCTTATGATGTGGGGGTTTTCTACAGGTGCTTTATGGTAATAATCTTAGGTTTGGCGACCTGCGTGGCTTGTTTGAGTTAGAGAGATTTAAATTTGATGGAATCAGAAATAGTGATTCGTGTGTTCTATGGATTTGGAGACTAGGAGTTCGTAGGAGCAGATTGTTTTGTGGTTGTGGACTGTGAAGTCGTGACCGAAGCGAGTCAGATGATATGATGTATTATGAATCAGTCGCGGTGAATTTTCGGAGGGTTATTTATCTATTATGGTGATGAGAGTTGATTTGGGGTCCATAGGTAGCCCCAATTAAGATGTGTATTCTATACCGAGCCGGAATGGTTGGCTCCATACTGCTATTGTTGAGGGATGTATCATTCGGTTGATGTTGAACTTATCCGTGTTCTGAAATGATATGTGAGTTACTCCTTTATGCTATGAGGAGTTGTGATTCATTAGTTATGTGCACAGATGGTGCGATTCTATTTAAGCTTTATAGCGAAATTTGAGAATATTTGGGTATTGCATGAGCAATTGCGTAATGGTTATGTTCTTTCAGGTTTTGTGTGGCATTTTTGTCCTTTGCCTCTCTATGGTTATTGATTTTGAGCGGGGTGGCTCGAGGTATATATTATGGACCAGTGTTTTGATGGGGTCACGCATTGCACCAGAGTTATGTTAAGGTATGAACCATGTGTTAGAATCGGGTGATGGTTCTACGGTGTATGATGATATTTTCAGCATTTTGTTGTGGCGGTACTTGTTAATCTGGCGGGGCAATTCTCTCATTTGAGTCTTTTTCCATGACTGAATACATTTGAATTGTTGCTTATTGGTACACGGATTGCACGGGTTGTGGCTCTGAGTTATATTGGTGCAGTATGTCTATAGAACAGTTATGTTTAGTAATATAAGGTCATTGGACATAGAATGAGTAGTATCAGGTTTGATTTTGGTATATTCGGGAGTATAATATTGAGAGTCGGCTCAAAAAGTGATTATGGTTCTGGTTGGGGCGAGAGAGCTACGTGACTTGTTGATCTGGTAAGTGGTCATGAAATTTCGCATGTTTCTTTTATTATCAACAGTGTACGAATGTTTTGGGATGAGGTTTGGTTCGATATGGGTTTAATATTAGTATTTGATTGGTTTTGGAGTAGTCATTGTGGTCAGGAATGGTGCTATGAGCATATGATTTGTGTAATATGTTATGTGATTATGTCTGTGGTTATGGTTATGGTTATGGCTTGATATAGCTAGTTCAAACTCATACAGGGTGTAAATGTAAGATTCGTGTCTTGAAAGAAATTCTAAAGGTTGGAAATTAAATTCCAAGATTTATGGGATAAAGTTAAATCAATGATTTCAATTTTCAAGCTCATATAGAATAGGGTGACATGGGTTCACCCCCGAGTACGTGTGTGGTAAGATGGAACAGTGATTTGATGGCTTGGAAACAACTCTTGGAACGTTCGAGGACGAACATATGTTTAAGTAGGGGAGAATGTAACGATTTGAGTATTACAACCCCGTTTCCCCATTTACTGCTCAAATTGGGCTTTACAGTTGTTGTGTGACTTGCCGGGGTAATTGGTTCGGGTCCGGTGAGGTTTTGGAATGAATTGGAACACTTAGTTCCAAGGTTTAAAGCTTAAGTTAAAATAGTGATCTGATGTCGACTAATGTGTAAACGACCTCAGAATTTTATTTTGATGATTCCAATAGCTCTGTATGGTGATTTTGGACTTAGGAGCGTGTCCGGAAAATTATTTGGAGGTCCGTAGTGGAATTAGGCTTGAAATGCCGAAAGTTGAATTTTTGGGAAATTTGACCGGGGGGTTGACTTTTTGATATCGAGGTCGGAATCCGATTCTGAAAATTAGAATAGCTTCGTTATGTCATTTATAACTTGTGTGCAAAATTTGAAGTCATTCCGGATTGATTTGATGTATTTCGACACAAGATATAGAATTTGAAAGTTCAAAGTTCATTAGGCTTGAATTGAGGTGCGATTCGTAGTTTTAACATTGTTTGATGTAATTCGAGGCTTCAACTAAGTTCGTATGATGTTTAGGGACTTGTTGGTATATTTGGTTGAAGTCTCGAGGGGCTCGAGTGAGTTTCGGATGGTTTCGGACCATTTCTAGGCCATTTTTAGTTACTGGTTTCTGCCTACAGAGGTG
Organism: Nicotiana tomentosiformis; assembly: GCF_000390325.3. NCBI lineage: Eukaryota > Viridiplantae > Streptophyta > Magnoliopsida > Solanales > Solanaceae > Nicotiana > Nicotiana tomentosiformis. The sequence goes on along the minus strand of NC_090821.1, from coordinate 62,302,834 downwards.
TGCATCGTGATCGCGAACATTTGGTCGCGTTCGTGAAGATTAAACAACAGTTTGGAACCTTGTGAATCGCGATCGCGGAAGCTCTTTCGCGATCGCGTGGAACAAAATCTCTGTTGCACTGACCCGACTTTGGAAGCTTATATCTCGCAATCTATAAGGAATTTGGAGAGGATCCAAAAATTAAAGTTGTTGCCCTTGATGTCAAGTTTTCAGAAATTTAAACCATTTGTCATTTAGTGTTATGTACAAAAGTTTATGGTAGATACACTATAGGCTGTCCGGGAAGAGTTTGGAAATCTCCGTTGTACTGGGCTAATTTTGGAAGCTTATATCTAGAAATCTGTAAGGAACTGGGAGATGAGAAATAAATGAAGTTATAGCCATTGGTGTCTAGTTTTCAGAAAGTTAAACCATTAGACATTTGGAGTTTTGTACAAAACGTTACGAATATTATAATAGAGGTTGTCTGGAAGTACTGGGAATTTGTTCTTTGCGGTCGCGAAGCATTTTCCGCGATCGCGAAGAGTAAATGCCTGGACAGAAGATATATTTTGAGGTTTCGGCCATTTTAACACATTTGGAACTATGGAGCTCGGATTGAAGCGATAATTGAGGCGATTTTCACCATATGGATTGGGGTAAGTGATTCTAACTCGGTTTTGGTTAAATTACACGAATCTACTATTGTTTTTATCAACAAATTAGTGTTGTGGTTTGAAAATAGTAGAAAATTTCATAAACTTTAATTGAGGATTTGAAGGCCGAGTTGTGGTCGGATTTAAGTAATTTTGGTATGGTTGGACTCGTGTTTGAATGGGAGATCGGATTTTGTGAGTTTTATCGGATTCCGAGATGTGGGCCCCATGGGTAAGTTTTGGAAAATATTAGTATTTTGATATGGAATTAATTCCTATAATTCTTTTGAGCTGAAAAAAATTAATTGTGACTAGATTCGAGCCCTTTGGAAGTTATACTCACAGAATGGAATTTCTGGAGCATTGCTTAGCTTGCTCGACGTTGGATTTGGCTTGTTCAAGGTAAGTAACTCTTCTAATTTTGGAGCTGAGGGTATGAACCCTGAATATATGTATTATGTGAATTGTTGGGAGGTGAGGTACATGCTAGGTGACGGGCGTGTGGGCGTGCACTATAGAAATTATGACATAATTATTTTTGTGGAATGTTGTAGTTAAATAATCTTGCCATTTTCCATGCGGTTTTATGTGTAAAAGAAATTGAACTAAAAAGCATATTAAAAATCATGTTGAGGCTATGTGCCAGTATTATTGGGACCCACAGAGGTCATAGTTGTGAATTATTTATTTTAAATTAAAAATTATACTCAGTCATATTCATGTCATTAAATATCATATCTCAGTCTCTGTTATTATTTATTAATACATCATATCATTATTATTGGGCTATTCTCATGACATTGTGACCCCATGAGAGAGACTGGAGAGATTGATGGCTGAGGGAGGCCGAGGGCCTGATTGTGAGGATATTTTTGGGATCGTGCTGCACGCTGCAGAAGGCTATGTTGGCTTTATATATATTATTACTATTATATAGATCGGGACTGCCCACCTGCAGCAGGCCTTATTGGCTTATTATTGCACGTGAGTTAGCCGTGCAGCACGTGAGTTGGCCGTGCGGATCCTTATATTATTATTGCACGTGAGTTGGCCGTGCAGCACGTGAGTTGGCCGTGCAGCACGTGAGTTGGCCGTGCGGATCCTTATATTATTATTTCACGTGAGTTGGCCGTGCAACACATAAGTTGGCCGTGCGGATCCTTATATTATTATTGCACGTGAGTTGGCCGTGCATCACGTGAGTTTCCCGTGCGGATCCATATAATTATATTATGGCACGTGAGTTGTCCGTGCTTATAGCGCTTGGGATGTAGGAGCCCCTCATGAGTCTGTACTCCCCCACTGAGCGCAGTCGACTATAAACATGGATCGGGCTGCACGCCGCAACAGGTATTGTATAGCGCTGAGTGATTGAGTGTGCTGAGCACAGTGAGAGAGAATGCGAGACAGTGAGATTGAGTACTCTGAGAGTGTGAGTACAAGAGTACAATCTCTGAGATAGATTGCATTGACATGCACACATGACATATATGCATAGAGATGTGTTTTCCTCATGCTGTACGATATCACATTATTCATGATATCTCACACATACTGACAGATGGGCATAGTGATGCATTTGTTTTACACTGGTTATCTGGGAAAGAAAATGAGATATTTTATTTATTATTGAAAGGATTTTGGAAAAAATTAATGTTCTCAAATTATTCATATTTTTGGCAATTTTGGCAAACGATTTGGGTTTTCACTGATGTATTTGAAAGGAAGAACTATTATTTTTGAAATAATGATTTGTCTTAGCAATTTATCTCTGTGTTTCTTCTGGTATTATTTGCTTTATGTTGTTATGGATTGTTGCGGACTAGTGGTTTTTGACCCGACCTTGGTAGAAACTCGTCACTACTTTCAACCTACGGCTAGGTTTGTTACTTACTCAGTACATGGGGTCGGTTGTACTGATACTACACTTCTGCATATTTCGTGCAGATGTCGGCTGTTGTTGTTGCTGTGCTCGATGGTTGCGGGATCTGAAAATGTACCTGCGTTCCTATTATAACTGCCTCTTGTTCAGGGTAGCCTTAGATTTATAAAAGCTCTGTTTATGTATTATTCAAACAGACTATGTATTTATTTCATTTCCGCTTTGTACACTCTATTCTTAGTAGCTCATGATTTGTACTACCAGTTCTTGGGGAAATATATTGGTTTTCGATATTTTCTTTTAATTAATTGCCTCGTTAATTTTATTGGAATCATATAGTTGGTAATTGGCTTACCTAATGGGTTGGGTTAGGTGCCATCACGACTAGTTGGATTTTGGGCCGTGACAAGAAATCTGGCGATGCACACTGCTGTAGCCAAAATCTGCTATACCAGCCTTCTGTTAATCGATCATAACTTTCTATACGAATGTCCAAATGATGAATGGTTTATCTTTTCGGAAACTAGAATCAAAGGGATACAACTTTCATGTTTTGAAAATTTCCATATTGCTTATAGATTTCGAGATATAAGCTTCTAATGTCCCAACTCGATTGCACGAGTTGCTGCCAAACACAGCTTCTGCCAACAGAAATTCCAGCAGCTTCAACAAGACGCCAAACGATCTGAACCCCATCTGAAACTCATTCGAGCCACTCGGGACCTTGTCCAAATATACCAATAAGTCCTGTAACATAACACGGACCTTCTCGAGGCCTCAAATTACATCAAACAACATCAAAACTATGAATCATACCCCAATTCAAGCCTAATAAAACCAACAAATTCCAACTTCTACATTCGATGCCAAAACCGATCAAATCGAGTCCGATTGGCCTCAAATTTTGCACACAAGTCATAAATGATATAATGGACCTATAAAAATTTTCAGAACTGGATTCCGACCTCAATATCGAAAGTCAATTTCTCGGTCAAACTTTCTAAAAATCTTTCATTTTCCAACTTTCGCCAAAATGTGTCGAATTGTCCTACGGACTTCCAATTCCAAATCCGGATATATCCCTAAGTCCGAAATTACCATACAAAGCTATTGATAACGAGGTCGGATTTCGATTTCGGAAATTGAAATTGCTCCATTACGTCAATTATGACTTATGCGCAAAATTTGAAGTCATTCCGGATTGATTTGATACGTTTCAGCGCAAAAATATAGAAGTTGGAAGATTTGAAAACTTATAATTCGATTCGATGCGCGATTCGTAATTCCGGCATTGTTTGATGTGGTTTGAAGCCTCGACTAAGTTCGTATTATATTTTGGGACATGTTGGTATAATTTTATTTTGGGACATGTTGGTATAATAGTTCCTGAGAGCCTCGGGTGGATTTCGGAAGGTTAACGGAGCAATTCAGACTTGGAAGAAGCTGCTGGAAAATGGCAGCAACTGTTGGATTCGCACCTACGGAATTTTGGGCGCAGGTGCGAACTTGCAGAAGCGAGGATTTCATCGCAGAAGCGAGCTGGGTAGAGCTGGAGGAAGGTCGCAGATGCGGACAGCCTTCCGCACCTGTGCAATCGCAGGTGCGATGTTTGCTACGCAGAAGCGACAAGGCAGCTCAGAAGCGGAAATGCTGCGCATCTGCGATCAGCGCAGAAGCGAAAATGGATCCGCAGGTGCAAGCTTGTGGCTGGGCAGTGATCATCGCAGATGCGCATCTTGGCTCGCAAAAGCGAGGCCGCAGGTACGAAACTAGGTAGAATGTTAAGGACCAAAAATGGTCATTTCGCCATTTTTCGATTGAGATTTTGGAGCTCGATTTTTGGGCGATTTTGATGGAGTTCTTCAAAACTTTGACTTGTGTAAGTGTTCTATATCCTAAAGTGATTATATTTTATGAATCTATGATTATATTCATCATTTAGTTCGGATATAAATGGAAGAAGTCAAGATTTTTACAAAGTCTTCCAAAAATAAAAATTTAAGATTTGGAGGTCGAGTTGTTATTGGAATTCAATAAAATTGGTATGGTTGAACTCGTATCGGAATGGGTGTTCGGATTTCATGAAAATTATGTCGGGTTTCGAGGGGCGGGCCACGCATTGACTTTTGTTGACTTTTTTGGAATAAATTTTTAAGTCGACGTGTTATTATCCGGAATTATTTCCGATGAATTTTAATAAAATTATACAATTAATTTGGATATATTTGAGCTGTACGGAGGCCAATTCAAGTAAGAAGGCTATTTTGGAATATCGGTCTAATTTCAAAAAGGTAAGTGTCTTATTTAACCTCGAGTGGGGGAATTACCCCTTAGGCATCGAGTCTTATGTGCCATTTGTGAAATGTGAAAAGCCGTGTACGCGAAGTGACGAGTACGTACTCGAGCTTATATGTGCAAATTTTTATTGGATTAAAGTCTTAGACATTATTGTGTAGTAAATTGGGTAATTATGGATAAGTATTAAATCATCTGTTTGCCATGCCTAAATCCTTGTTGTTGAATTTGTTTTTATATGTTAATTTGATGTGATTGTTACTTGAAATATTTATGAAATTTCGTGAGTATTGTTGGTTTAATATTTCTTGGAAATTAATTCCAATATGAATTTTCTTATGCAAATAATTAATTTAAGCTAGCTTAAGAATAATTATTATTATAATTATCTAGATTTACATTAATGAAGGCTTTGCTTTATGCTGAGTAATTTCTATCTCTATTGATTATTTTTGGGTGTTATATATATTGTGTGGAGCCTTGGTCTATTTGTTGTGAAATTAATTAATTTTTTGTTATATCTTTGGAATTTGGTTGTGGCCATTGGGCAAATTGTGATATGAATTGATTTTATTATGTTGCCGCGTTAATTTCCCGTGTAAATTATTGTGTTGCGTGAGTTATTATTTTGGGGAGATAAGGGTGGCATTTCACCGTTGATATTATGTGGGTATAAGGGTGGCATTTCACTATTGTTGTGTTTGTTGGAATATTATCTGGGCGGAACAATAAGGGTAGCTATAAGAGCGATAAGGGTGGCAATAGGAGCGATAAGGGTGGCTATTGATATTGTCTAGGCGGAGCGATAAGGGTGTCTATAGGAGTGATAAGGGTGGCAATAAGAGCGATAAGGGTGGCTATTGTTAGGGACGATATGTGATGATGTGGGGTTGTGGTGTTGATAATTTTCATGTGATGTTGTGATTTTCTTGTCTTTATTTCTATACCTTGTGCAACTTGTCTTGTTGTTGGTAAATTGATAACAATCTGATTTATGTTGAAATTGAGAGCCTGTGGCTATTGCCAGACGAATTATAAAATAAAATGTGGGCACGAGGTGCCGTGAATAAATAATGAGAATTTTAGCATGTGAATTGAAAGAATTCAATTGAATTGGAATTGAATTGAAATTCATGGTGTCTTTTTAATTGAAAGAATTATATTCAAAATATTTATTTGGAAGGATTTTTACTTAGAAAGTATTATATGAAAGAATTTTATTTGAAAGATATTTATTTGAGGAAATTATATTTGAAAAGATTTATTGAAAGAATTATATTTGAAAAATAATTATTTGAGAAAATTATATTTGAAAGAGAGTTATCTGGAAGAATTATATGTGAAAGACATTTATTTGAAGGACTTGATTTAATTGAGTGTACTTGTGTTTATTAATTGTTGAGTGATATTAATGGTATTCTTGTTGTCTGTTGTGCATATCACTTGTTGTTCCATGTTGTCCTATTGTTATTTATTTCCTATTATTTTGTATATTATATTGCACAAATTATTAGACTAGTGAGTGTCTTGACTGTAACTCGCCTCTACTCTATTGAAATAAGTCTTGATACTTATTGGGTACCGACCGTGGCATACTCATACTACACTTCTGCACATTTTGTGCAGAGCCAGGTATTGAAGATATCGGACTTGAGCAGAGTTAAAGCGCGATCATAAGGATTCAAGGTAGAGTTGCTTGGCCGTCGCAGTCCCTTGGAGTCTTTTTATTTCATTGTACTGTTAATTTGTAATCAAACAGTATTGTATATTCGATTCTCGTGATCATTCCATGTATTCAGTTAGAGTTCGTGACTCAGTACTACCAGTCTTGGGAGGTTGTGTATTGTAATTATTTTCGCTGTTAAATTTTAATTCAAAAAAAAAAAAGCTTCAAAATATAATAGAAATCGGCTTACCTAGTCTTAGAGACTAGGTGTCATCACGATGCCTGTAGTGAGATTTTGGGTCGTGACAGATTGTTCCAACTTTAATATATTGGAAGTAAATTATAAAAAAGATACTTCAACTCATTCAAGAAAAAGAAGGTTTGTCATCATAAAGAGGATACCATTAGTTTGTCATCATGAAGATGATATTGTTCTTTGTTGAATTAGTTTTTCGTTTTGTTTATAATTATTATACTTTCCCTATGTGTTACTAATTCAATAAATTTTACAGTCAACGAGCATTTTGATGAAACGAAACATGAATGATAGAAGCATTGCATTTCACATTATCTTGATTTTGCTAATAATCTAAGTCAACTATAAGTTGATTATATTCTCTCTGAATGTTGATGCATTTTGATTCCAATGAAAGTGTGGCTTGCTTTCTATTACGATGAACTTAAATTGATTTTATAAATTTAGAACAAAAGATAGCACAAAGTTATAATGACTACTTAAAAATGAAAGACAAGATTTTATATCGACTACTAAAAAACATTTAAGTAGGAATTATGATTGAGAACTACAAATACGTTTACAAGATATAACAGCTTATTGTATTAACTTTACTTTATAATTTCATAACTAATTATTTCTAAATAATTCTTATGATTGTTTGAAGGGAATTGTTTGCTATTATCAATTTTATCCGGAGACCGCATCGTGCGGGTATGAATACTAATACTGCTAAACTTGATTCTTTCCTATCTTCCTTTTATTTTCAAGTACTAAAGTGAAATGGTTGTATTGCAAGTTTTTCGGTGAATGCATGATGTTAAATTGTATGAAGAAACACCATAGCATAGTAGAATTAGAATTTATTATGGTCATATATGTTTACACAGACAGTATAAGTGATACGCTGGCGTACAAGCAACGCCAACATATTAGGCTATACTCCCTCCGGTCCATATTAACCTTAATTTGTTCATTGAAAATATAACAAATACTCATAGACTCTTTACTTCAAAGACAACTCTGAAAAAAGAAGTTAATTCCTTCTTGATATCTGGAAAAATAAAATATTGTGGACCACAAACAAATACCAAAAAATAATTAAAGTGGACCGGTAAGAGTACCGTTTAAGCAACATTTTTTATTTTGTAAGCAAAAACCTAAATTTATATACAACATACCAATACGGCTTTAACTTACGCAAATATGCGATAGCATCACAGTTATGCTTACAACAACTTACACATTACACATACATGTTATCTCAACCGATAACACATATGTTGCTTCATGTTAATTTAGTTTATCTCATTCTGTTAAAGAGATTAAGTAATGAGGGCACGGTTAATATGAGAAAAGAAAATACAAATTGGTCATTCATCCCACACGCATTTTAAATTTAAAAAGAAAATTGACCAAATTTATTAAACGTCAAATCAAGAAATAATATCCAAGCGGTAATTTCATAAATATAAGATAACAAATAATAAATTTTGTTTTAGTCACAGGTGCAATGAACTTGATGATACGAGTACAATAGATAGTTCTGTTCCTACTGTAGTGTTTTGCAAACTCAAGTTTTCTTCAACGTATCATTAAGCTATATTCATATCTTAAGTTATATTGTTTTATATGTGCTATAAATAAACTCGAAGATATCACTTACTCTATAAATCCAAGAATCCACAGATACCAAAAAGGGAAAAGTCAGCGATATTTTGTACAAAATTGGTCAATGCAATAGCAACGAAAGAATGGGATTGAAAGAAAATGAAAATAACATTACAGAATTAACTCTTGATTTAGTTAATCTTATGATATTAAAGTATGTACATTTAAAGCTAAAAGAGTACTCTATAACCTGACCATTTAAGCGATCGAATAGGGCTCCCAACAGTACTACTGGCCCTAAATTTGCTATTCTGTCTTTCTTTTGGTTGGGGAAGCAAAGGTTAGGGGAGGCTTATGATGGTTTGGAAGGGATGGAGAAGCTTGTTACTAGGAGTGAATTCAACAATCAGACATCATCAAACAGACATGAAAATGAAGTAAAGATCATAGTTAATACACGGAAAATACAAATACGATAGATTAATCATAACACTGATGGAAAACCATACTTCCTTAAACACAACTACAGCAATACCTTACGATGATCACAATGAACCAGAAACAGTAGGAACATCTCACAGACCAATAACTAGACAATAAAAGACCTGAACAATAACTAGACAATAATGAAAGACTTGAACAACACGAAACACTGCTAAACAAACCAACACACAATGAACCTAAACATGGCCACAACCAGCAGAAACATATCCAGCACCCAGAGCTTGACACACACACACCAGACCTAGAGAGGATAAACTTTGGCACACCAAGGACGAACATACTCGATCAGAACTTCGCAGGTAGGGCAACGCACTTCATTGGTTGGATTGGTGTGGGGCAAATTCATCCAAGCAAGGTCTCCCAAGAGACTGTTAAGATAACACCTTGTATGAAGAGTGTGACGACACGGATGGGTCACCACGAACCATTCCCCAGGGAAGTGTGGATATTCACAGCAACCCGAACGATAATTTGGAAGGTCAGCATATTGGTCGATGCGCATATCAGTGGGGGATAACGGCAGCTGAGGGGGAACCAAACCAGCAGGAGGAGGATACATGGCAGTGAGATGAATGTGCATGGCTTCATCAATGGGCTTATTACATGTGACACAAGCGGACTGCAAATGGCGATGATTGCCGAGATGCTCTTGAACAAGATTTTCTGTTTGTAGTGGTGTCATTCTGTTGGGACGGGCGACAGTCCTGATAAGCTCTTTACGAGCTGCTTTGTACGCTAGTTCATGATGTGCCAGAAAGTCCACATGACACTTTTTGTGAATGGGGTGTGCGTAGCATCCCTCAACGAATGAAATTGGTGGAGGGCATCTAGTTGCGTCCTGTGTATAGGGTGAGAGGGCAAAGGGTTCCTGACAGACCGGGCAGTTTCTACCCTCAATGAGCTCGGAAAAGAAGCGAGGAACCGCCATTGCAGAGGTATCGGAGAATCAAGTAGAAGAAGAAGAGATACAGTGGAATAACAGTACTCAACTTTATGGATGTCTTGGCTTGAAATATGCATGGCAATCACACATTTATATAGATAAGAAAAAAACACCACCACTACTACTACTACCATTTTGATCTTCAATACTGCTATGATTTCACCTCTCTGTCTCAAGTTCTAAAACCAAAAAAAATATAAAGTATACAAAAAACACAAAGGGAATCCGTGATTATACTTTATTTGCCAATAGATTCTCTGAAGCAAAATCAAGCTGGATGATACCAAAGCTTTGGGAACAAGGAGATCCCAAAAAAGATACCTGAATCTACAAGATGATCTTTGAACATAATCACCAAACATAGAAAGAGACAGCTAGCATTATGAAGAGGAAGAGAGCTCTAATTAGTACTGGTAGCTGACGAAGAAGGAAGAAAGAGATCTTGGAACTCCGCAAGAGTAATTTATGCGTGTGCTTTTCGACTTCTCAGTAAGTATTTTTCAGTGATCCCAATTCAATACAAACGTTTCCCCATTTTTTTTAATTATTTTTTATTTTTATACAAAAACTGGAAAAAGATGTTAATTTTGAAATTCATTCTCAAAGACAGTAATAACAAACACAAAGTTCTTGCTGATTGTTTATAGAAAACTAAACCAGGTTCGTTTTACTAGACTCTAAAATATTATTAAACTATTTCAAATAATATACTTTCACGTAACAATACGATACAATAGATTATAAAATTATGAGTAATAATCATCCAAACAAGTTGTGAGTAGGAAATATACCCCCTCCTCAACTAGTCTTGACATAAGTAGAATAAGGTAAAGACTTAGTGTCAGATGTTTGCATCAAATTAAATTAATTTATTATAATTAAGTGATTTTATCAGGTAAAAAAATTATTATTTAACCATGATTAAGTGAAATAAACTATTCACAAATACATATCTTACCCATACTAATTTAATGTAAATATTCGATGCATGTAAGTATTTACTAGCTTAATATGACGGTCTTGGCGTCATCTCTCCCTTGCAATTTTCTCTTTGTGTATTTGTGATGACCCAAAATGTCATCTTTAAATTTAATAAGTAATTATGTGTTTTAAGACCTCGAAAAGCACTAATTATTATTTTTCGACTTGCGTACGCAGTCCGTACAATTTTTCGGAAAGTTTTTATGTAAAAAATTGATTAAAATGTGAAATAGAGCTTTAAAACTCAACTGAGTTGACTTTGGTCAACATTTTGAGAAAATAGATTCGGATCAATATTTTGACAGTTCCGGTAGATCCGTATCATGATTTCGGACTTGGACGCATGCCCGGAATCGAATTTCGAGGTCCCTAGCCCGAGATATGGAATTTTGATAAAACATTAAAAGCTTAATGATTTTTTTAAAGAATTTACTAATGTTGGATTTATTGACACTAGGTCCGTATTTTGGTTTCAGAGTCCGATATACGTCCACTATAATATTTATGACATGTCTGCCGAATTTGGTGAGAAACGGAGTTGATATGACGTGATTCGGACGTCAGGTTGTAAAAATATAAGTTTTAAAGTTTTCTTAAAAATTTCCTTTGATTTGGTGTGTGATTCGTAGTTCTAGGTGTTAGTTTGGCGATTTTATCGCGCGATCAAGTTAGTATGATATTTTAGGACTTGTGTGCATGTTTGATTTGGAGCTTCGAGGGCTCGGGTGAGTTTCGGATGGGCTACGGGATGATTTCGGACTTAAGAAATCTGGTTTTCTGCAGACTTCAGGCTTCTGGTGTGTTCTTCTGGCACGTTTTGTGCTTCGCTTTCGCGACAGAGTGAACGCGTTCTCGAAGGCTTGAGGTGCAAAGCTTCGCGTTCGCGATCGAAGCCTCGCGTTCGTGAAGGAAAAGAGGCTAACCAGGAAATTGCCTTCGCGTTTGCGAAGGGCATCTCGCGTTCGCGAAGGCCAAGCCAGGCAAGCTTCGCGTTCGCGAAGAGTAAAATTGGGCAGCACAAATTTTGTGCTTCGCGAACGCGAGGCACTGACCACGTTCGCGAAGGGTAAAAATCTCAGAAATAGAACTTAAGTTCTAGAAATGGAGTTTCGACCCATTTTCAACCATTTCCAGTTTTGAGCTCGGGTAAGGCGATTCTTGGGCGATTTTCACGGAAAAATATTGGGGTAAGTGTTCCTTATCCTATATTGATTATATTTCATGATTCCGTACTCATTTATATCATGTTTCCATGAATTTATGGAAGAAAAATCAGATTTGTATAAAATTTTTCAAAAACGAAAATTTAAGATTTGAAGGTCCATTTGACATCAAAAATTTAAGATTTGAATGTCCATTTGATAACGAAAATCAGATTGTATGATTGAACGGGTGTTCAGATTTTGCGAGTTTTTTCGGGATTTGAGACATGGGTCCCAATGTCGAATATTTAAATGAATTTTGGATTTTTATCAGAAAAATTAATAAATTCATATGGAATTAATTCCTACGATTTGTATTGAGTGTATTGAATTGTTTGTGAATAGATTTGACGCTTTTGGAGACAAATTTAAAAGGAAAAGTTGGGGTCGAGTAATTGATTGGAATTTGCAAAGCGAGGTAAGTATCGTAGTTAACCTTGACTTGAGGGAATAGAACCCTTAAACTATTTGTTATGTGAAATGCATGTGAACAACGTATAGGCAAGGTGACGAGTGTCTATACGTCGTCAAATTAATTGTTTGAATAATTACTTTAAAAATCATAAATCATTTTAAATCATGAATTAATTATTATAATAATTATTTCTCTCATATTCTTTGACAAATATTAATTCTTGAATTCCTGCAATAATTGTTACATGTTATTTAAACTATGTATCTTAATTGTTATTTGATATTTATCATATTAAATATTAAACTGCCTATTTTCTCCCTAATTTCCATAATAATTTGCTATTTGTCATTGTTTGTTTCATAATTATTGTATGCTTGTTGTCTTATAATTTATATTAAATATTGTATTTATTGGGGAAATTTCTTCTATAAGAATTGGTAAATGGATATATTGGAGGATCGAGTTGCACGCTGCAACATAATTGATTGAAATGGATATATTGGAGGATCGGGTTGCACGACGCAACAGACTTATTTAAAAGTCCATATAGGATGGACAGGGACCAGAGCCCCCAGTGGAAACTATGGCCAGGGATAGAGGTCGAGGACGAGTTCGTGCTAGAGGCCGAGGCAGAGCTCAGTCCAGAGCTCGAGCAACTGCACCTGTTATAGAACCTCAGGTGGATCTTCAGGAGGAAGTTCCAGTTCAGAATGTACCAATTGGACAAGTTCAGGTCCCAGAAGGATTCATATCCACTCCAGTACTTCAGGACGCTTTAGTCCGTTGGGTAAGTCCTATGGAGGGCGTGGCCCAGAATGGTACATTTCCAGTGGCACCAGCCGTCTCACAAGCTGGGGGAGGAGCACAAACTCCCACTACTCCTGCTCCGAAGCAGATGGCTCCCCAGCAATTTGAGCGTCTACAGCAGGGCAGTATAATTGTTACTCAGTATGAGTCCCGTTTTGTGGATTTGGCACGTCATGGTCTCCTTTACTACCTACGGAGGGAAAGAGAGTGAGGAGGTTTATTGAGGGACTCACTCACCCCATCAGACTTCAGATGGCCAAAGAGACCGAAAGTGAGATTTCTTTTCAGGCAGCTACTAACGTCGCAAGGAGGATTGAGATGGTTCTTGCACAGGAGAGAGGATAGAGGTCTAATAAGAGGCCTCGTCAGCTCGGTGGTTTAGGTGGTTCCTCGTCTGGAGGCAGGGGTAATTTTGGTAGGGGTCATCCTCCTAGAGCATTTCATTCAGCACTTCATTCATCTCCTGGTGCTTCAGGGACTCACGGTCCTATTATGCCTATTATGCCTTACTATGGATAGCCAGCATTTAGTGCACATTCAGCTCCTATCAGTGCACCGCCACTCTAGAGTTACTACGGCGGTTATCTGGCATATTTGGGTCAGCTTCAGCTTCAGCAACCACGACATCAGGATGGATGTTATGAGTGTGGGAACATTGGTCACATCAGGAGGTATTGCCCTAGATTGGCGAGTAACAGATCTCGGCAATATTCTCATGCTATCATACCGACACCGGTTGCATCACCGCCTGCTCAACCATCTAGAGGTAGGGGTCAGACAGCTAGAGGTGGAAGTCAGGCCATTAGAGGTGGAGGTCATGCCATTAGAGGTGGAGGTCAGACCTTTAGTGTTACACCTCATGATTTCGTACATGGAAGTACGCCATAAGTAAATTGATATAAGTTCGGAAATGAGATGTTACATTCCGTATTTTTGTATGTTAAAGTTTCGTCATAAGGTAATCAACGTAAGTTCGGGAATGAGATTATTGTGAGATTATAAGTATTATGCTATTTCAAACAAGTGATGAGTAAATTCGTGAAGGTGAGAGGGTAAGCAAATCGAAGAAAATAAATTTCGTCGAAATTTGACATTTTGGGATAAAATATGGCCCGAGCTAAAATACCCGGTATTTATGGACTAGTACCATACAAGGTACCACATGACCATGATAGTAAGGTGTATAAAATATGTTAAAAGTGAGTAGTATTTTAAATAATTTGAGATAATTTTTAATTATGCGGGTAATTGATTAATTACCGGATAACGGGACATTACCTAATTACCTAATAAGTGGATAAAGATTGTAAATTCTCCACCCACCCCACGTGGCAGCAAGACACTTTCCAAACAAGTGACACTTAGGCACCTTTGGTTAGGTGGCAACCAAAAATATTGATTTCAAAACACATCATTCTAGGATTTTGAATGAAAATAACATTTTCATTCTCGAACACTAATATTTTAAATACCAAAAGAACACTCCAACCAGATGTGAGAGTTAGCACATTAGCAACGTGACTTCTTACCTATTTTCTGCAAATTCCCACAAAAAACGTGAATTCTTGCAATTAAAAGGAATCCAACGAGAATTATTAGCAACGTAAAATTTTGCGGTTCTAAAGGAGTACGGTGCAACCTTTTCCAAGAACATCATACTAATTTTTCCCTACTCTAGGTATGTTAAGGCTATCCCTTCTTTCTTTTTGGCATGATCAATACGATACAAACGAAACGAGCAAATGCATAATTTCCATAAATGACTCTATTCATAGAAATATTAGGGGTGTCTATATTCTTGATTCTCCATGTGAATTATTATTATATCTTCTGTTCACGTGTCTCAGAAAAATACTTATTTGATAAAATTTATCCGACAAGCATATTATTTTTATGACATTTCGAGAAAATCTTATTAACGTATTTCTTATGCATTTCATGCATTTATACATGTACATTGACCCATGACCAGATGGCATTATATACGCATATATTATATGTATATGGGATAAGGAAAAAGGTTATGGCGTTATATATGCACCACCACATGATCACCTGGAATACGTTGATAATTTGCCCACAGTGGCCGAAATGATTTAATAGGATGCCCTCAGAGGCTTGATGATATTATGAACGCATATACCTATGCATGGTATGACATTTATATGCATATGCATGACATTATAAAAATAAAATGATTCACAGAGCTATGCAGACGTACATGTCTAGTCTTTTACTCCATGTTTCTCTTATGTCTATTATTTACTGGTTTTCATTCCTTACATACTTGGTACATTATTTGTACTGACGTCTCTTTTGCCTGGGGATGCTGCGTTTCATGCCTGCAGGTCTCGATAGACAGGTCGAGAGTCCTCCAAGTAGGTGATCAGCTCAGCGGAAGATGTCGGTGCACTCCATTTGCTCCGGAGTTGCTTGTTTTGTCAGTATGATTTAGATATGTATTGTTTGGTATGACGGGGCTCTGTCCCGACCTTTATGACAATTATATATTCTTAGAGGCTTGTAGGCAGATGTCATGTATATGAAAGATTGTACGGCCTTGTCGGCCTATGTTTGGAGTTTATTAATCATCATGTTGGCCTACTAGGCCCGTATGTCACGTGTATATGATGATGTAATAAGAAATATACGTTACGTTGGTACTCGGTTGTGTAAGGCCCCGGGTGCCCATCGCGGACAATCGATTTGGGTCATGACAAAAGTGGTATCAGAGAAGTTCTGTCCTAGGGAGTCTAGAAGCCGTGTCTAGTAGAGTCTTGTTTATGGGTGTGTCGTGCACCATACTTATAAGTAGGAGGCTACAGGGCATTTAGGACTGTCACTCTTTCTTCTTACTCTAGATCGTGTTCTAGAGCTCAATTGTAATAACTCAATTTTCTAACTATATCTTATTCATAATATGATGGTGCCTACATCCAAAAAGACGGTTGGTAAGAGATATAACTGTAGAAGAGTTGAGTTAGAGGAACTCGATTTTTGAATCATGCTTATGATGGATAAATATTAGGTATTCAGCAAATCATGTGTATACGAAGATGTGTAAGCTTCTTGATAAGGATCCCTAAGGTAAAAATGCCAATCCACTCTTACGGTAAAAAGGAATAAGGAGGGAGACACAAGTTTCAGCAAGTAAAAGAAGCAAGGTGAAGAAGGATACGGGGCACCCACTTAATGAAGATTATCAGTATTACAGTTCCAGCAGAAAAATATAAGCATTGTGAGTTACCCTCAACAGTAACAGAGGTATGCATAATTGGCCACACCCATCTCAGTTATACCTTATTGGGGGCTAATAGGTGTAGATTAAGAAAAGGACGGGATATCAGAATCTGGCTGGGGTTAGAGTAACCCAAAATGGTGAATTGATTGTTTATTGTAGTTGACATTTCAGAAGGATATTGCAAATATGCTAACAGGTCTCTTTGTGAGACACACAAATGGCGCACTCTAAAATAGTACAGCTAGATATGAGTGCTACAAAGATAGGCACTGGAAGCCTGGAAAGGATAATATTATCTTAGTATGGCTCTCGTCCCTAGTAGAGAGATAATGCTAGGCAACCCGAAGAGCCAGTGGATGGAGCAAAGGGGAGCTAAAAGCAAAAGAATATCTTGTTGAAGTTTTTAGAATAAAGTGATAGACAGAAATGTTAGCAGGAAATAAGAAGAGAGCTAATGAAGCATTAAGAGTAAAATATGATACATGGATGACAACGGTAGATCAAACGATGACAGTATTACAGAATCTATAGTTAAGTGAAGGAAGAGACGAGAGGTGACATGCCTTAAGACAACAAAAAAGTATAGGCCATAAAGTCATATCCTCACTTCGAGATATAAGTTTGTGACTCCAACGCAACTACCGGAAGGAAAAGTTAGACCCTATAATAATAGGAATCAATATGAGCTGGTGAACAACATAAACTAAACATGAATTAGGGACTGAGTGATTGGATAATAGTCGGCATCATGAGAGTTTCAAATTTCGTTCCGGCGATAATAGAATGGATAACTGAAGAAGATTCATGAGAAATTTAGAGAATGGTCGTTCAGGAAGACGCTTCCCTAAAGCAAGTAATGTGAGAAATGTTAAGCTTAAGGGAGTGTATGTGCCAGTTATACTAGGTGCCTTCCTCGTGAGTAAGGAATTTTGTTATCCTTGGTACAGAAGGATTACCACAAGGCGAATAAGGGTCATCGATGATGTGAAAGGACGCCAAAGATGAAAAGGTAAAACATCTATAGGTAGATCGTCATAGCTCCAACTCTTAGTACTCCCCTAAAGGGGGGAATATAGATTGATGTAGAATTAAGTTAAAATTAAGTGGTTCTAGTAATTATGGTATGGTAAAGGAAAAATGCGATAAAAAATGAAAAAGGGATGAGATTGCACTTATTAAAAGCCTACATATAGGCTACGATTCCAGAACATTATGCAAACACGACGTCTAGGAGAGGAAGTGAGGGTTCCTGTTCGAGATGTTATTGATAAATATCCAGTACGAGACATAAGTTAAGACAAAGGAAATAACCTAAGAAAGATTATGCAGAATATTGATATAAGAGTGGCCCAACGATTAGTTAGTAGTTGATTCAGGAAGAGCCTAATTATGGCCAGACAAGAGGATACAGACAAATCAATAGATTGTGCAAGATAAATAGAGTGAACCCCAACATGGGGAATTCAGTCTCGCAGATATGACATCGCGACCTTGAGAAATATTCAGGTAAGAGTTGGGGTAGTTAAAGATACCGTATGAGTGTTATGGAAATAAAAGAGAGTCACATTGGGAAAACAATCAAAACTTTAGTTCAGAAGATACCGTACGAGCACATGAGCGTGGAGAAAAGTAACTAAGGATAATTATATGTGAGTACGAACATCAAATTTTCTATCGGGTATATGATGTAATAAGCTCGCAGCTTTACAAGAGTCAGAGGGTCTTCCCTAAGAACTACAACGAAAGACTAGTTGAGGAAATAAGAAAGAAGGTTTCAACCTAAGCACAAGTGACCTAAAGAGGAAATGGTCTTGTAACAACAGTCTCACTACAAAATTGTATGCACTCCAAAAGAAAGTGGCACCTACCATGGGTAATGAGCGGGGAGTAAAACCAAAAGTAATATTCGAGACCATATGAGTTGCATAAAATTTTTGGCATGCATGAGAACTCAGATAAGCTAAGTATGCACGCAACAAGGGGGCAAAAGACTAGGAAAATAAATTGCTTACGTTTGAAGAAAGCTGAAATGGAATGAAAGGAATTATTCAATTAATGATCAGCCGTAGAAGACTCCGGTATAAGTTAAAAGAAGGAATTGGGTCCAGGTCATACACAAAGGATTGAATCATTAGAATATTGTATCATGGTTTTCCATAGCTTCCATGAAAGGATAAAGTAATAACTAAATGCCATGAGCCGCAGATAAGAAAATAGCTTAAGCCTACATAAAGGATGATCAGAAGAAAGAGGAAACTAAAGAGTTACATCAACTAAGTAAATCAAGAATCTGATTATTAGACCCAGAAAATTATAGAAATCATGATTGAGAACATTGCAGGATCACTCTTAATATCAGAGGTACCAAAGAGATAGTACAACAACCATATTCTATAACGGCTCTATGATAAAGCCAGTTAGAAAAATACCAGCCTCATAAGAATTCAGTATGGAGCTCCCACCAGATTGTATAGGCACCGGAGGTGCAAGTATTATGATAGAGCTTCAAGTTATGGACGTGAATTATACCTATTTGGAAGGGAGATCATGAAAGAGATAAAAGATACGATGCGAGATTTTAAGGTACGTAAGGTAATGGTGAACAACGTACAATATACTCAAAGGCAGAAGATTGTGAATAGTCCATGCTTCGGACAAAAGGCTAGAAGCACTAGGATTCAATATCTAGGAATGATAGCAGCATCGTCAGAGGCGTACCTTTCAGCCTATTGTTTTTAAGTAACGAGAGATCTAGTCAAGAGAGTAAAGAAGAGTTAGAAACGATGTGATGTCTCGCTTGTTGTTCCATAATAACATAAGGAAATATATGGTGCAAGCAAGTTGAAGGAAGGCCTTGAATATTGTATAGGTCCCGAGCTAAAGTATAGTAAAGTGACAAAGTTTTATGACAAGAGTAAGAATAAGAAAGGGCGAGTGAGAAGGTGACGAATATGGATAAGTCTTCAGGATTAAGGCCATGAAAACAAGAAAGCTAATGTTTTCTCTAAGTTATAGAAAGTTCAGTATAGTCTGAATGAACTCAAAGGAGTCTAAGACTAATAATATCTAGAAAAAAATAGAATGCTGCCCTGGTAGTGGAATAAGGGTGTGATTGTGATAGATAAAGGATGACGTTTGGGCCTTCGACTGAGTAATGATTTGAAGAGGATTTCATGGATTTTACAGAATTAAAAATATAAGGTGAATCACATTGGGATGCTATAAAATACGATTATTGAAGTACAGTATCGCCCCTAAGTGGATCAGGAAAATCACTTCAAATATTCCTCGATACAGCATAAGCTCTAATGGCAAGTTATCAATAGATCAACATTTAGGTGAATCGACAATCGATGGATAAAAGATACAAAGTACGAGATGATATTAGACTATCATTCTTAAGACGAACAGTAATGAAGAAGTGTTAAAAGACTTGACTTTATGCATATGGGATAAGTAACGAAAGTAACCTGGAGTTCTGTAGCAGACCTCAGTAACGATAAAGAAAAGTAAGAATTATGGTATAGTATGGCCTACTTAGATGTAGTAAAGCTAATGACGCCCAGAGGGACAACTTTACATAATTTTGTATATGTTCACTAAGTGAGGCCTAGAGATTGGTTAAGAGATGGAGGAAAGGGGAGAGAAGTGTCGCGGCGCACATACAAAGTTAGAGTCATACAGGCTGCATGATAGAAGGTAGCAATAATTACGAGATTAGAAGGACTCCGACTACAAGTCGTGGTGTGAGAAAGAGGCTTAAAGGGGGGAATGCCCTGGCTTTTGGATTTATTCAAAGAACAGTTGCCTAAATGGCAAGAAGAGTATTAAAGTATTCAGAAGAGCTATGGGTTATGAGAATGATAAGTGCATCAGTCAACATTCGAAGGACGAATGTTCCAAAGGGGGCAATAATGTTACACCCCATATTTTCGTACATGGAAGTACACCATAAGTAAATTGATATAAGCTCGAAAATGAGATGTTACATTCCGTATTTTCGTATGTTAAAGTTTCGTTGTAAGGTAATCGACGTAAGTTCGAGAATGAGATTATTGTGAGATTATAAGTATTATGCTATTTCAAACAAGTGATGAGTAAATTCGTGAAGGTGAGAGGGTAAGCAAATCGAAGAAAATGAATTTCGTCAAAATTTGATATTTTGGGATAAAATACGGCTCGAGCTAAAATACATGATATTTATGGACTAGAACCATACAAGGTATCACATGGCCATGATAGTAAGGTGTATAAGGTATGTTAAAAGTGAGTAGCATTTTAAATAATTTGAGATAATTCTTAATTTTATGGGTAATTGATTAATTACCGAATAACGGGACATTACCTAATTACCTAATAAGTGGATAAAGATTAAAAATTCTCCACCCACCCCACCCCACGTGGCAGCAAGCCACTTTCCAAACAAGTGACTCTTAGTCACCTTTGGTTAGGTGGTAACCATAAAAATTGATTTCAAAACACATCATTCTAGGATTTTGAATGAAAATAACATTTTCATTCTCAAACACTAATATTTTCAATACCAAAAGAACACTCCAACCAGATGTGAGAGTTAGCACATTAGCAACGTGACTTCTTACCTATTTTCTGCAAATTCCCACAAAAAATGTGAATTCTTGCAATTAAAAGGAATCCAACGAGAATTATTAGCAACGTAAAATTTTGTGATTCTAAAGGAGTACGGTGCAATCTTTTTCAAGAACATCATACTGATTTTCCCTACTCTAGGTATATTAAGGCTATCCCTTCTTTCTTTTTGGCATGATCAATACGATACAAACGAAACGAGCAAATGCGCAATTTCCATAAATGACTCTATTCATAGAAATATTAGGGGTGTCTATATTCTTGATTCCCCATGTGAATTATTATTATATCTTCTGTTCATGGGTCTTAGAAAAATACGTATTTGATAAAATTTATCCGACGTGCATATTATTTTTATGACATTTCGAGAAAATCTTATTAACGTATTTCTTATGCATTTCATGCATTTTTTCATGTACATTGACCCATGACCAGATGGCATTATATACGCGTATATTATATGTATATGGGATAAGAAAAAAGGTTATGGCATTATATACGCACAACCACCTGATCAGCTGGAATATGTTGTGGCCGAAATGATATAATGGGATGCCCTCAGAGGCTTGATGATGTTATGAACGTATATACCTATGCATGGTATGGCATTTATATGCATATGCATGACATTATAGAAATGAAATGATTCACAGAGCTATGCTAACGTACATGTCGAGTCTTTTACTCCATGTTTCTTTCATGCCTATTATTTACTGGTTTTCATTCCTTACATACTCGGTACATTATTTATACTGACATCCCTTTTACCTAGGGATGCTGCGTTTCATGCCCGCAGGTCTCGATAGACAGGTCGAGAGTCCTCCAAGTAGGCGATCAGCTCAGCGGAAGATATCGGTGCACTGTATTTGCTCCGGAGTTGCTTGTTTTGGTAGTATGATTTAGATGTGTCTTGTTTGGTATAGCGGGGCTCTGTCCCGACCTTTATGACACTTATATATTCTTAGAGGCTTGTAGACAGATGTCATATATATGAAAGATTATACGTCCTTGGAGGCCTATGTTTTGAATTTATTAATGATCATATTGGCCTATTAGGTCCATATGTCACGTGTATATGATTATGTAATAATAAATATACGTTACGTTGGTACTCGGTTGAGTAAGGCACCGGGTGCCCGTCGCGGCCCATCGGTTTGGGTAGTGATAGTTAGAGGTGGAGGCCAACCAGTTAGAGGCCGTCCCAGGGACACAGTTCAGAGTGATGGAGCCCAGCCCCGATTTTATGCTTTTCCAGCTAGGCCTTAGGCCGAGTCATCTGATGCTGTGATCACAAGTATTATTCCAGTTTGCCATATAGATGCTTCAGTTCTATTTGATCCTGGATCTACTTATTCCTATGTGTCCTCCTATTTTGCTTAATATTTGGTTGTGCCTTGTGATTCTCTGAGTACTTTTGTGTGTGTATCTACACCGGTGGGAGACTCTATTGTAGTAGATCATGTCTATCGTTCGTGTGTGATTACTATTGGTAATCTGGAGACTAGTGTGGATCTTCTACTTCTTGATATGGTAGATTTTGATGTCATCTTGGGTATGGATTGGCTGTCCCCTTATCATGCTATATTGGAGTGTCTTGCACAGACAGTGACCCTAGATATGCCGGGGTTCCCTCGGTTAGAGTGGAAAGGAACTCCTGCTCATTCTTCCAGCAGGGTTATTTCTTATATGAAAGCTCAGCGTATGGTATAGAAAGGGTGTCTAGCCTATTTGGCTTATATTCGCGATCCTAGTGCGGATGTTCCTTCTATGGACTCAGTACCAGTTGTTCGTGAATTTCCAGAAGTATTTCCTACAGATTTGCTGGGGATGCCACCCGATAGAGATATTGACTTCTGTATTGATTTGGCTCCGGGTACTCAGCCCATTTCTATTCCACCATACAGTATGGCCCCGCCAGAGTCGAAAGAATTGAAAGAGCAGTTACAAGACTTGCTTGATCATGGATTCATTAGACTCAATGTCTCGCCCTGGGGTGCACTAGTATTATTTGTAAAGAAGAAAGATGGCTCTTTGAGGATGTGTATAGATTATCGACAGTTGAACAAGGCCACTATCAAAAACAAATATCTGCTGCCAGGAATTGATGACTTATTTGATTAGCTTCAGGGTGCCAAGGTATTTGCGAAGATCGATTTGAGGTCTGGTTACTGTCAGTTGAAGATTAGGGCATCTGATGTCCCTAAAACAGCTTTTCGGACTCGATATGGGCATTATGAATTCCTAGTGATGTCATTTGGGTTGACAAACGACACAGCAGCATTTATGGATTTGATAAATCGGGTGTTCAAGCCTTACTTGGATTCTTTTGTGGCTGTATTCATTGATGATATCTTGATTTACTCCAGCAGTCGAGAGGAGCATGAGCAGCATCTTCGAAGTGTGCTTCACACTTTGAAGAATAATTAGTTATATGGCAAGTTTTCAAAATGTGAGTTTTGGTTAGACTCAGTTTCCTTTTAGGGGCATGTTGTATCGGCAGAAGGCATAAAGGTGGATCCTAAGAAGATTGAGGCTGTTCAGAATTGGCCTAGACCTACTTCAGTTACAGAGATCCGTAGTTTCCTGGGTTTAGCAGGTTATTATCGTCGGTTCGTGGAAGGATTTTCATCTATAGCAAACCCATTGACCAGACTAACCCAGAAAAGTGTCCTATTTAGATGGTCAGACGAGTGTAAGTTGAGTTTTCAGAAATTCAAGACTGGTTTAACTACGGCATCGGTGTTAGTATTACCTACATGTTTAGGATCATATACAGTATATTGTGATGTATCTCACATTGGTCTTGGTGTAGTATTAATGCAAGATGGAAGGGTGATTGTATATGCGTCGTGACAGTTGAAGGTTCACGAGAAGAATTATCCTATTCATGGCTTAGAACTGACAGCCATTGTTCATGCGCTTAAGATTTGGAGGCATTACCTATATGGTGTCTCGTGTGAGGTATTTACTGATCATCGTAGCCTTCAGTACCTGTTCAAACAAAAAGATCTTAATTCGAGGAAGAGAAGATGGTTGGAGTTGTTGAAAGACTATGATATCACCATTTTGTATCACCCCAGAAAGGCCCATCTGGTGTCCGATGCTTTGAGTAGAAATGAAGTGAGTATGGGTAGTCTTGCATATATTCCGGTTGGTGAGAGTCCATAAGCTGCAGATGTTCAGACTTTGGCTAATCGGTTTGTGAGGTTAGATGTTTCAGAACCCAGTCAGGTTCTAGCTTGCACAGTCGCTCGGTCTTCTTTATATGAGCGCATCAGAGAGAGGCAGTATGATGATCCTCATTTACTTGTCCTTAAGGACACGGTGCGGCACGGTGATGCCAAACATGTTGGTATGGGGGAAGATGGAGTTCTGCAAATGCAGGGTCGTATTTATGTGCCTAATATGGATGGGCTTCGTGGATTAATTCATGAAGAGGCACACAGTTTCAGGTATTCTATTCATCCAGGTACCACCAAAATGTATCAAGATTTGCGACAACATTATTGGTGGAGGAGAATGAAAAATGATATAGTTACATATGTAGCTCGGTGTTTGAATTGTCAGCACGTTAAGTATGAGCATCAGAGACCTGGTGGTTTGCTTCAGAAGTTAGAAATTCCTGAATGGAAATGGGAGCGTATCACAATGGATTTTGTTGTTAGACTCCCACAGACTCAGAAAACATTTGACGCAGCTTGGGTCATTGTGGACAGGTTAACCAAATCAGCACATTTCATTCCAGTGGCAGTTACCTATTCTTCAGAAAGGTTAGCTAAAATTTACATTCGTGAGATTGTCCGCCTTCACGGTGTGCCCGTGTCTATTATTTCAGATCAAGGTACGCAGTTTACCTCATATTTTTGGAGGACTATACAACATGAGTTAGGCACGTAGGTGGAATTGAGTACAACATTTCATCCACAAACAGACAGACAGTCAGAGTGCACTATTCAGATATTGGAAGACATGTTTCGCGCTTGTGTTATAGACTTTCGAGGTTCTTGGGATCATTTCTTGCCACTTGTGGAGTTTGCTTATAATAATAGCTA
Organism: Nicotiana tomentosiformis; assembly: GCF_000390325.3. NCBI lineage: Eukaryota > Viridiplantae > Streptophyta > Magnoliopsida > Solanales > Solanaceae > Nicotiana > Nicotiana tomentosiformis. Next base: position 62,277,757 of record NC_090821.1, on the reverse strand, counting down.
CCAGTCGAGCATTTAGATGGCTTTATATGAGGCATTATATGGAAGGCGATGTCGTTCGCCAGTTGGCTGGTTTGAACCGAGAGAGGCTCGGTTATTGGGTACCGATTTGATACAGGATGCCTTGGATAAGGTCAAGATTATACAGGATCGACTTCGCACAGCTCAGTCTAGGCAAAAGAGTTATGCCGAGCGTAAAGTTCGTGATATTGCATTCATGGTTGGAGAAAGAATATTACTCCGAGTTTCACCTATGAAAGGTGTAATGAGGTTCGGAAAGAAGGGCAAGTTGAGCCCTAGGTATATCGGACCCTTTGAAATTCTTGAAAGGGTGGGTGAAGTAGCCTACAAGCTTGCATTACCACCTATTTTATCAGCGGTTCATCCGGTGTTCTATGTGTCTATGCTCCGGAAATATCATGGTGATCCGTCCCATGTGTTAGATTTTAGCTCAGTCCAATTGGCCAAAGATTTGACTTACGAGGAGGAGCCGGTGGCTATTCTAGCCCAGCAGGTCCGGTAGTTGAGGTCTAAGAGTTATCCTTCAGTTCGAGTGCACTGGAGAGGTCAGTTGGTAGAGGCTTCTACCTGGGAGTCTGAGTCGGACATGCTGAGTTAATATCCACACCTTTTCTCCAGCACATGTACTTTTTCTAACTCTATTCGAGGACAAACGTTTGTTTTAGAGGTGGAGAATGTGATGACCCAAAATGTCATCTTTAAATTTAATAAGTAATTATGTGTTCTAAGACATCTAAAAGCACTAATTATCATTCCTCGACTTGCGCGCGCAGTCCGTACAATTTTCCAGAAAGTTTTTATGTAAAAAATAGATTAAAATGTGAAATAGAGCTTTAAAACTTAACTGAGTTGACTTTTGATCAACATTTTGAGCAAACAGACTCGGATCAGTGTTTTGACAATTTCGGTAGGTCCGTATCGTGATTTGGGACTTGGGCGTATGCCCAGAATCGAATTTCGAGGTCCCTAACCCGAGATATGGAATTTTGATGAAAACTTAAAAGCTTGGAAGCTTAATGATTTTTTAAGAATTTACTGATGTTGGATTTATTGACATCGGATATGCATTTTGGTTCCGGATCCCGGTATAGGTCCACTATAATATTTATGACTTGTCTGCCGAATTTGGTGAGAAACGGAGTTGATTTGACGTGATTCGGACGTCCGGTTGTAAAAATATAAGTTTTAAAATTTTTTTAAAAATTTTCTTTGATTTGGTGTCCGATTCGTAGTTCTAGATGTTAGTTTGGCAATTTGATCGCACGAGGAAGTTGTGTGCATGTTTGGTTTGGAGCCTCGAGGGCTCGGGTGAGTTTCGGATGGGCTACGGGATGATTTTAGACTTAGGAAATCTGGTCTTCTGCAGATTTCAGGCTTCTGGTGTGTTCTTCTTCGTGTTCGCGAAGGTACTCTCGCGAACGCGAAGAGCAAATTGGGGATGGCACATTTTGTGCTTCGCGTTTGCGACAGAGTGAACGCGTTCGCGAATGAAAAGAGGCTAACCAGGAAATTGCCTTCGCGTTCGCGAAGGGCATCTCGTGTTTTTGAAGGCCAAGCCAGACAAGCTTCGCGTTCGCGAAGTAGCTCTCGCATTCGCGAAGAGTAAAATTGGGCAGCCCAAAATTTGTGCTTCGCGAACGCGAGGCACTGACCGCATTCGCAAAGGTTAAAAATCCGAGAAACAGAACTTAAGTTTTGGAAATGGGGTTTCGATCCAGCTTCAACCATTTCCAATTTTTGAGCTCGGGTAAGGCGATTTTCACGGGAAAATATTGGGGTAAGTGTTTCTTATCTTATATTAATTATATTTCATGATTCCATACTCATTTATATCATGAATAATTTATGGAAGAAAAATCAGCTTTTTTATAAAATCTTCCAAAAACAAAAATTTAAGATTTGAAGGTCCATTTGATATCAGAATTGGATAATTTTTGTATGATTGAACTCGTAGCGGAACGGGTGTTCGGATTTCACGAGTTTTTTCGGGATTTGAGATGTGGGTCCCATTGTCGAATATTTAAATAAATTTTGGATTTTTCTCTAGAAAATTAATAAATTCATATGGAATTAATTCCTATGATTCGTATTGAGTATATAAAATTGTTTGTGAATAGATTTGAAGCTTTTGGAGACAAATTTAAAAGGAAAAGTTGTGGTCGAATAATTGATTGGAATTTGCAAAGCGAGGTAAGTGTCGTGGTTAACCTTGACTTGAGGGAATAGAACCCTTAAACTATTTGTTATGTGAAATGCATGTGAACGACGTATAGGCGAGGTGACGAGTGTCTATACGTCGTCAAATTAATTATTTGCATAATTACTTGAAAAATCATAAAATTTTTTAAATCATGAATTAATTATTATAATAATTGTTTCTCTCCTATTCTTTGTCAAATATTAATTTTTGAATTTCTGCAATAATTGTTACATGCTATTTGAATTATGTGTCTTGATTGTATTTGACATTTAGCATATTAAATATTAAACTACCTATTTTCTCCCTGATTTTCATAATAATTTGCTATTTGTCATTGTTTGTTTCATAATTAAATCATAATTACTGTATGCTTGCTGTCTTATAATTTTATATTAAATGTTGCATTTATTGGGGAAATATCTTATATAAGAATTGGTAAATGGATATATTGGATGATCGATTTGCACGCCGCAATAGAATTGATTGAAATGGATATATTGGAGGATCGGGTTGCACGCCGCAACATACTTATTTAAAAGTCCATATTGAAGGATCGGGCTGCACACCGCAACAGACTTATTAAAAGTAAATATTTGGGGGATCGGATTGCACGCCACAATAGACTTATTTAAAAGTCAATATATATACTTGATTAAAAATAATTATATGAGAGGATTGAAAATGAATATATTGTGAGAGCGGGTTGCACGCTGTAACAGAATTGAATGTGAATATATTGTGAGAGCGGGTTGCACGCTACAACAGAATTGATGGAAATGATAATTGGTTATGACTGCTGAATTGGCTTCAATTATTATAAATGAGTTACCTGATTTATTTCTATTATTGTTGTTGTTACTAATATTGCGTACAGGTAATGTAAGTGACCCGCCTTAGCCTCGTCACTATTTCGTCGAGGTTAGGCTCAGCACTTACCAGTACATGTGGTCGGTTGTACTGATACTACACTCTGCACTTCTTGTGCAGATTTTGGAGTTGGTCCCAGCGGCGTACCATAGATTTGCTCGGATTTCAGCTACTCGGAGGAGACTTAAGGTATAACTGCACGACGTCCGCAGTTCTGAAGTCCCCGTCTACTTTACTTTAGCTGTGTATTTATTTCCAGACAACTTTATTTTATTCAGGCCCTTATTTGTATTATTCTAGAAGCTCGTGCACTTATGGCACCAATTTTGGGATGGTATTTACATACCGTTATTCTTATGGATTATTCAATATATTTCAGACCTTACTTCCGCATTTGTTCCTTTGTTATTAATAAATTTAAAAATTATTTTAAAATGGATAATATTATTCTAACGTTGGCTTGCCTAGCAAGTGAATATTAGACGCCATCACGGTCCGAAGGTGGAAATTTCGGATCGTGACTGTATTTATCTACTACACATATTAGCTATTTTAATTCAAAGAAATGATTGTTACTTACAATGTCATGATTCTTGAATTTCGTCTGGAGCAATCAGTTTAGTTATTAATACGGAGCGTACTATAAGAAATCTAAAAAGAAAAATCACATAGTTAATTTTTACAAAAACTGGATAAAGAATGTTAACTGGAAATTCATCTAAAAGATAATGCAAACACAAAATTCTTGCTAACTGTTTTATAAAAAGTAAACCAATACGAAATCTAAGTGCCACCAAAGCTGATTAATTTGTAACTTGGTTACCTCTTGAATGAAAATCAATAATGAAAAGAGCAGTCTTTCAATAAAAAGATTAACTATATTATTAATTAAGTTGTTTCCCGTCACTAAAGAAAACCAAAAAGACAAATAAAATAGCCATTTTTTGTTATTGCTTTGCATGTTCGAGGTTACATTTTTTTGTATAATTAAATTGAAAAGTGTCACGACCCAAAATCCAACTAGTCATGATGACACCTAATCCAACCCGCTAGGTAAGCCAACTTTCAATTATCCAATTCCAATAACAATTATTAAAGCAGTTTAAGTAAATAAAGATCTTAGTTATACATTCCCCAAGAACTAGTAGTAAAAATCATGAGCTTCTAAGAATAGAATATACAATGCTGGTATGAAGTAAATACATCATCTGTTTGAAAAGTACATAAACAGAGTTTTATGAATCTAAGGCTACCATGAACAAGAGGCAGCTACAACCGGAGTGCAGGTACATCTTTAGATCCAGCTCCCAACGAACATAGCAACATCAGCAGCCAAAATCTGCACGCAAGGTGCAGAAGTGTAGTATGAGTACAACCGACCCCATGTACTCAATAAGTAACAAACCTAACCTTAGGTTGAAAGTAGTGACGAGCTTGTACCAAGGTTGGGTCCAAAACTAATAGTCCACAACCGTCCATAACAACGTAAAACAAGTAATAAAAGAAGTAACTCAGAGATAAAATGCTCAGCAAAATCATGATTTCTGAAAATAGTTCTGCCTTTCAAGTATATCAGTGAAAACCCAAATCGTTTACCGGAATTTGCCAAAAATATGAATAAGTTTGAAAACAATAATTTTCCCAAAATCCTTTCAATAATAAATAAGGTGTTTCATTTCCTTTCCAAATAGCAAGTGTGAAATACCTCTCTATGCTCACTTATCAATGTGTGTAAAAGTCATAAATGATGTGATACCGTACAGCATGAGGAAAATACGTCTCTATGCATGTATGTTATGTGTGCATGCCAATGCCATGTATCTCAGAGATGAATCATGTACTCACACTCTCAGAGTACTCAATCTCACTGCTTCTCACTTTCAACTCATCATGCTCAACCACTCGGTACTGTATATGGCCCATACAGCCCAGGGAAATCCATCCCGGAACATATACAACACTGACTATAAGTCACCCAGTACCGAAGAAAAGGGCAATCCAACCCTGTGGAGAAATCCATCTCCAGGTAGTAAGTACTTCGGACAAATCCATGTCCAGGGAAATCCATCCCTCAATAGTATCATCCACGCTCACTCGGGGTGTACAGACTCCAGAGGGACTCCTTCAACCCAAGCGTTATAAACCGCACGGACAACTCACGTGTTGCACGGACAAATCATGTGCTATATAAAGCATATAAGGCCTGTTGCAGGCGGGCATCCCCGATCCCAAAATATCCTCACATTCAGACCCTCGGCCTCCCTCAGACATCAACCTCTCTAGTCTCTCTCTCATGGGCTTCCAATGTCATGAAAATAGCCCGAAAATAATGATAAGATGTATCAGTAAATAACAACAGAGACTAAGATATCATATGCAATGACCCGGTCAGTCGTTTTGAGAATTTAAGTCTCGTTCGGCGGCATAAGGTCATGAGCAGCTTCATATTATGTGTATTGACTTGCGTGCGTGGTTGAATTCGGTTACTAGTTGTTTCGAAGTGATTTGGGACACTTAATCCCTAAAACGAAAGCTTAAGTCTTAGGATTTTGACCGTAGTCGGATCTATGTGAAGACGACTCCGGAATGGAGTTCCGTCGGCTCCATTAGCTCTGTTGGGTGATTTTGGACTTAGGAGCGTTTCCAGACTGTAATTCCGAGGTTTGTAGCTGATTTAGGCTTGAAATGACGAAAGTCAAATTTCTGGAGATTTAGACCGGAAGTGGACTTTTTGATATCGGGGTCGGAATGCGATTCCGAGAGTTGGAATATCTACGTTATGTTATTTGGGACTTGCCTGCAAAATTTGAAGTCATTCCGGGTTGATTTGATAGGTTTCGGCATGGATTTTAGAAGTTGAAAGATTTGAAATTTATATGTTCGATTCATGATGCGATGCATAATTTCAACGTTAGTTGATGTGATTTGAGGGCTCAACTAAGTTCGTATGGTGTTTTAGGATTGGTTGGTATGTTTGGTTGAGGTCCCGGGGGACTCGGGTGAGTTTCAGGTGCTTAACGGATTAAAATTTTGATTTGTGTTACTGCTAAGTCTTCAGGCTTCTGGTATTTTTGCACCTGCGGTGAAGAGACCGCAGGTGCGAGAGCGCACGTGCGAAGAGGCAAGCGCAGAAGCGGAAAAGTGGAGGAGCGCTAGTGGTCGCAAGTGCGAGGTAAATTCTGCATCTGCGATGCCCGCAAATGCGATGGAGCAATCGCAAGAGCGGTGAAGGACCACAGTAGCGGACATGGGTCCGCAGGTGCGACCCTTGGATCGCAGAAGCGGACGCTGAGTTTTGAGTGGAATCCACACCTGCAATGGGAATTCCGCAGGTGCGGTGACGCATATGCGAAGGCAGGTCCGCAGATGCGGTTTAACTGGCATAAAATGGGGAAAATCGAGGGTTTGATTCATTTCTTTATTTTTGGACTTGGGAGCTCGGGAATTGGCGATTTTCGAGGGATTTTGAGAGAGAGCTTTGGGGTAACGATTTCCAATTCGCTCTTGATTGTATTTCATTAATCTATAGTTGTTTTCTTCATTAAATTTCGGGTTTGGATTGAAAATTTAGGAAAAATGGGAAGAAGTTCTTCAACTAAGAGTTTTGAGTTTTGATTGGGATTTAGACATCGGATTTGGATAATTTTGGTACGAGTGAACTCGTGAATGAATGGGTGTTTGTATTTTGTAACTTTTACCCGATTCCGAGATGTGGGCCCAGGACGACTTTTTAGGGCGAATTTCAGAATTTTTATTAAATATTGATTTCATTGATTAGATAAGTCTGTTATTGTTGTATTCATATTATGCAATTGTGTTTGGCTAGATTTGGGCCATTCAGAGCTGGATATTTGAGGAAATGGCATTCTTACCGATTGTTTGAGCTTGGTTCGAGGTAAGTATCTTGCCTAACCTTGTGTGGTGGATTTTCCCCTTAGGATTTGAGTCTTCTAAGTTGATTGTAGTCCATGCACGCGAGGTGACGAGTGCGCGCTCGGACTTATATGTGAAAATTTGGCCTTTTAGGATTCTTAGGTCCTTATATTCACTGAGTATGAAGTTGTTCTTGATATGATTAAGTTCCTATTTAGTAGTTTCACCTCTACATGCTTTAATTAGAATTAATTGCTTTCAGGATTCACTCTTATTGCCTATTTGACTCTTATTTGACTTAACTGAAGATTTTACCTCCTCTATTGTCATGCTATCTTTTCATAACTGCTTATCTTTATTTGAAATTATTATTATATCATCTTATAATTTGTTCAGTGTTAATTGAGGTTATGATTATCTTTTCGTTGCTTATTCTTAATTAAATTGTTGAAAATCCTTAGTAATTTCTCAACCTTAAAAGAAATTTTAGATATCCTATATCTTAGTCGACTTGTTTTATTTGGAATTATTTGACACGTGTTAGTTTCCCTGTTGTTGAAATATATATTGTGGAATCGTTGATACACATTAGTTTCCCTTTGTTGAGTTGTTCTCTTTACGCCTAGCATTCTTTATTGTGGTTATTCCTTGTGAATTGGTTCTACCGTTTCTTTGTGAATTAAAATTCTTGAGTTGATTTACTTATCGTACTTTGTATAATTATCATCGTTGATGTGGTACCTATTGTGGCGATGCACGAGGTTTCTACCGTGCGGTTGTTGTTAAGGGGTTGCACGAGGTTTCTGCCGTGCTATTTTTACTATTGATATTTGCACATGCGGCGTGACAAGGTGGGATATATATATGTGTGGGTTGCGCATGTGGCGAGACAAGGTGGGAACATTATTATGCACGTGTGGCGAGACAAGGCGGGCATTTATGTTACTATTACACATATGGCGAGACAAGGTGGGCTGTGTCAGGGATTGATTTGTGATGATTTATGGCCTGGGGGCATTCTTGTTGTTTACATTTGTGTAGTGGTATACGTACCTGTGTAAGCTTTATCTTGTGAAAGCTGTGAGAAAATATTCTACGTGTTGTCCGTTCATCTTCTTCTGTATGCTTATTTGCTGGTATGGACTATGTTAGGACACTTGCACAAGCATACACGCAGTTAAGCACTCTTATCGGATAAGAGGTGTTCTTGATATTGTTGAGCATAGATGCTCACCCTTGTTTACTTGTCTTCTATGTGAGAATGGCTCTATTGGCACGTGAGTCGTCAGTGTGGTTATGAGGTATTTTGAGGGCACAAGATGCCAAGTGTTAGGGTTCAGGTATTAAGACCCGTGAGTTGTGTATTGTCCGAGGTTCGGTACCTCATGGAGTTGTTGACTAAAACCTGATGTAAAACTGGTTGTAATTACTGAGTTATTACTTGTCCTTGCTGTATTCGTGATTCCAGATTTAGGTTGTGTTCCATTCACTTTGTCTGCATCATTTTCATGATATTTCGCTGATACTTGTTGTTTCTTGCTTTAATACCATTACTGTATTGTGAGCCATATTGCATAGTATTTATGTAGACATCATACTTCTGTTATTCATGTACTTATATCTGTTCGGTTTATTAGACCAGTGGGTGTCTTGACTGTTCCTCGTCACTACTCCACCGAGGTTAGTCTTGATACTTACTGGGCTCCGCTGTGGTGTGCTCATGCTACTCTTCTGCACATTTTTGTGCAGATCCAGGTACTTGTTCGTTAGCTAGCTGTGTGGACAGTTGCTGTGGAGACTCAAGGTAAACCTGTTGCTGCGTTCGCAGGCTTCAGAGTCACCTTCCAATTTTCGTTTTGCACTGTTTATTCTTATTTCTGGACAGTTGTATTTAGAGTTTTCTAGCAAACACCCTGTAGAACTTATGACTTGTACTACCGGTTTTGGGAATTTTAAGAGATTCTATTTAAAAAATATTGTTGTTTTAATTATTGTTAGGCTTACCTAGTCCCTAAGACTAGGTGCCATCACGATACCGAACGGAGGAAAAATTGGTTCGTGACCAAAATAAATAAGACTGACTATGAATTTTCAATTTTAAAATAAATAATTCACAACAATATGACCTTTGTGGGTCCCAATAACACTGGCACATAGCCTAAACATGATTTTTAATATGATTCTCTACTCAATTTCTTTAACACATAAAACTGCATGGAAAATGCCAAGATTATTTGACTACAAAATTCTACGGAACAATTACGTCACAATTTCTATGGTACACGCCAACACGCTCGTCACTTAGCATGTGCGTCACCTTCATCAATCCACATAATACGTATATTCAGGATTCATACTCTCAGCTCCAAGATTAGAAGAGTTACTTATATCGAACAAGCGAAATCCAATGTCGAGCAAGCTAAACAATGCTCCAAAAATTCCATTATGCGCGTATCAACTTCTGAACGGCTCGAATCTAGCAACAATAAATTTGATTCAGTCCACACAATTATAAGAATTAATTCCATTTTAAAATACTAATATTTTCCCACAAAAATATGAAATTACACTCCAAAAATTGTCTGTGGGGCCCACATCTTAGAATTCCGACGAAACTCACAAAATCCGATAACCTATCCAATTACAAGTTCAACCATACTAATTTCACTCAATTACGACTCCAAATCGATGTTCAAAACTCAAAAATTCTTTTTTATGAAATATAGGAATTTCCTTCGATTTATCTTGAAGATCAGATAATCTCACACCATAATGAAGATTAATTCATGAAATATAATCACAAGGGAGTCAAGAACACTTACCCAAAGTTATGTGGAAAACTTCCTCTCCAAAATCGCCTAAACCGAGCTCCAAAATTCGAAAATGGTGAAAAATAGCGAACCCCTGAACTTAAAGGGCTCTGCCCAGCACCTTCGCAGATGCGGTCAAGTGGTCGCACCTGCGACTCCCACTTCTGCGGAAAAGTGGGCGCATTTGCGAGCTAGGCCACTTCTGCGGAAATCCAAGCGCAGATGCGACTCCGCATCTGCGGAAAATATTGCGCACCTGCAAGCACTGCCCAGCCAGCACTCCCTCGCTTCTGCGACCTCATCATCGCTTATGCGACCATCGCACCTACGAGTCCATTTCCGCAGGTGCGAAAATACCAGAACGAGCAGCCTTAAACAATGCAATATGCAATGAAACTGATCTGAACCTCGTCCGAAACTCACTCGAGGCCCGGGAACTCAACCAAATATATACCAACGAGTCCCATAACATAATACAGACCTACTTGAGGCCTCAAATAACACCTAACAACATCAGAAAGACAAATCACACCTCAAATAAAAATCTATGAACTTTGAACTTTCAAATTCTCTATCTTGTGCCGGAACACATCAAATAAATCCGGAATGACTTCAAATTTTGCACACAAGTCACATTTCACATTACGGACCTATTCCAATTTCCAGAATCGGATTTCGAACCCGATATCAAAAAGTCAACCCCCTGTCAAACATCCTAAAAATTCGACTTTCGCCATTTCAAGCCTGATTCCACTACGGACCTCCAAAATAATTCTCAAGACCCGCTTCTAAGTCCAAAATCACCATACGAAGCAATTGGAATCATCTAATCTCCATTCCGGAGTCATTTACACATAAGTCGACATTCGATCACTATTTTAACTTAAGCTTTAAACCTTGGAACTATGTCTTCCAATTCAATCCAAAACCTCACTGGTCCCGAAACAATTAATCCGGTAATTCATAAAACAATTGTAAAGAATAAATTTAGCAGTAAATGGGAAAACAGGGTTGTAATACTCAAAACAACTGGCTGAGTCATTACATTCTCCCCCACCTAAGCATACGTTCAATTCTCGAATGTGCCAAGAGTTATTTCCACGCCATCACATCACTATTCCATCTTACCACACACGTATCCGGGGGTGATCCCACGTCACTCTATTCCATATAGGCCTGACAACACAATACAACTGAAAATCATTAATTTAACCTTACCCCAAAAACCTTGGAATTCAATTCCTAACCTTCATAATTTATTTTCAAGACACGAAACTTACATTTATACACTGTATGAGTCTGAACAAGCTGCATCGATCCATAACCATAACCAAGGACATAATCACCTAAAATAGTACACAACTCGCATGCTCGTAGCACCATTCCCGATCAAAGTAACTACTTCAAACCAACCAAGTACTAGTATTAAACCCATATCGAACCAAACCTCGTCCCAAAACCTTCGTGCATTGTTGATAATAAAAGAAACACGTAGGAAATCTCATGACCCCTTATCAAATCAACAGGTCATGGAGCTCTCTCGCCCCAACCAGGACTATAATCACTTATTAAGCTGACTTTCAATATTATCCTTCCGAATATACTGTAATCAAACATGATAGTACCCATTCTAGGTCCAATGACCTTACATTATTAAATACAACAATCCCACAAACACGCCATATTAATATAACTTAGAGCCACAAACCGTGCCATCCGTGTGCCAATACACAACAATTCAAATGTACTCAATCACGAAAATGACTCAAACAAGAGAACCGTCCCGCAAGCTCGACGGGTACCACCCCAACGCAATGCTAAGAACCCATCACACACCATATAACCATAACATATTAATCTAACACCAAGGATCATATCTCAACATAACTCTGCCGCAAATGCGCGACCCCATCCAAACACTGATCCATATGAAATACCTCAGCCACCATGCTCAAAATCAATAACCACACGCAATCCGACATCAATTACTCAAAGTGCATTACCATAATCATGGAGAAGCAATTGACACAGTGCCACACAAACCCGAAAGAATATAACCAATGAATCACAACTCCTTGTAGCATAAAAAAGTAACTCACAGATCATTTCAGAATACGAAAAAGCTCAACATCACCCGAATGGCACATCCCTCAATAATAGCAGTATAGAGCCAACTAATCCGACCCAGTAGAATACACATCCTAATTTGGGCCTACCAATGGACCCCCAAATCAACTCTGGTCACCCACAAATAGATAAATAACCCTCCGAAAATCCACAACGACTGAGTCATAAAGATACTATTATCTGGCTAGCTTCGGCCACGACTTCATAGTCCGCAACCATGAAATAATCTGCTCCTGACAACTCCTAGTCTCCCAATCCCTAGAACACGCGAATCACCATTTCTGATCTAATCTCCATCACTAGAATGACTAACACATCTTTCATGCATGATCATCTCAGGAGGAATACTTCTATAATTCTCCCGTGCCACATGGAAAAACAATCTGAATATCAGCAGTCTATCAACCAGGTGAGTACTGCAATACCAATGAACACCCGTAAATCAAAACACTATGCACTTTTTGAAATGCACACTCTTCTTAGGGATTACCGAGCAGTCATAATATTCATCTAAATATTTGAGGCTGACCATTCTGTCCAAAATTCGTGATCTCTCTTTTCAAGAATGAACTGCCACCTTGTACATGTAAATCTAAACCCCGCACAACACTCACATCTATTATGCCATCATATAAAAAATACGAGAACCTCATAATCATTCTGAGTCACAAGTAGAATACAAATCTGATCAGCCAGAAGCCTTCTATTTGATCCCATCCGGTAGAAAATAACAATACTCAACTTGTTCCTCAGGCCGGTAGGTAATATCCATCTCAAACTGTGGTAGAAATCCTCGAGAATTACTTGGAATCCATTTGTACATAATCAAGCCATCAGAACTGAATCTCTCTAACTCAACTAAGCCACACAGGTTGCCAAATCCAAAAGTATTGCAACAAACCACCCGTAAAGCCCCACCTTATCGTAAGAATCAAAAGAACCGAGCATACCATCGCCATATTGATCCAGCATGTTACCCATTTGTCCTAATTTCTCCGAGTTTTTTCTGAATTACCCTCAACTTGACAATTCTCCTTATTAAAACACAATGATCCTTACCCAAAGCTCACTATAAGATATCCTAACATAATACCACATCGCCCTAAGGTCCATAAGCCACTGTATTCTTCTTAAACACCTCCATAAATACCACAACCGTAACACTCACTCTGAAAATACCTTATGTGAATTTAAAATTGTTCTTCTTCCCTTTTCTTATACTGAAATGTAGAATCCATAGTCATATAGAATTATCGCAAATCCCGACACCACTAAATATAAATCTCAGACTCTATCCACACACAAATCTTCTCGATTGCTATATATAATTCTCGAACCCATTAAAACCTTCTCAGGAGTCACCCATTTTGCTCAAATCTAAATTGCACCACCCAAATGGGATGAAAGACACGTGCCTCATTAGCACAACCATACTTAAAGATGTAACCCTGCCCTAACACCACCAATCAAATTCTTACTTCGTGCGCACTACATCTTTCCCAATTAACAACTCACTTCTCCCATGATTTTCATATACTCATAAAGTGCAATATATCCCGTATCTAGGAATTTCAGTATTCTAATCATCCTCGATCTCAACCTCTGCAAGTCATAACTAATCCACAAATATGCCTCAGACCAAAACTAAAATTTAACATATAACTATGAAATTGAATTATCAATAGCAGGCTCCCCCAATTGGCTCAAAGCCATAAATTAAAATACTCGATAATTCACAGTACCCATACTCTATTACTGCCATAACACCGCGTTCAGTTCAACGAAAATTCTTCTCAAGCTCATACCACGCCAACCATAAAAAAAAACCCAATCGTCTGTTGAGATCGCATTCATTCTCTTGACACTCAAATCAATTTTCTCAACCAGACTCAAATTCAAGTTTCAACACATACGCCCCGCCGGCAGAAAATAAACTCTCTATTCACATCATAAGGAACACACCTACGTAGATTATTCCGCAGGAGATAACCCACCTGCTTAGTCTCAAATTTGCATCTTGTTATACCCTTTCGCAACCATAATTAATATGAAATCACTTAATCTTTCTGAGTCCAAACTCATTAACAAGACACGAGAATTTAATTTACCCCAAAAATTAACAACGTGTAATATCTTTCAAAACATTCACACTCGAGATTGTACGTCACATCAAAACGAAAATCAAGCACCCAATGACCTTTCCTTTACATTTCAAGGAAATCCTTCTCGTCACATTCAAATAATCTGAACACATCTCGCAGTCACATCACACTCACTACATAGTCATCCCACCGCTCATCGAGCCACAAATTCCACTCGTAGGGACATTACCGAACATATGTGTCCAATTATAGAAGTTACTACAGAAGCTACCGAGCTTAAGTTGCGGTCTAACCATGGCCTCAAGTCATCCAGACTGGCCAATCACCAAAACACAGTATACACTCTCGAACTCCGTTCATAAAATCACAAGCCGTTGATGCACAACTGATACCGAGCGCTCATGTGAGCATACGAACGCGTGGAAGGAATTCAAAGAGTTATGTCTCAAGCTGAATCAATTCCGCACGATAAGGAAGGAAAGATGGGAATTATATATCCTAAATGCCCTGTAGCCTCTCGAAGATAGGTATGGACGTCATCATACCGATCCGAAAGACTCTACTAGAAATTTGCTCATGACTTGTAGAACCTATAAACCTAGGGCTCTGATACCACCTTGTCACGACCCAAAATCCAACTAGTCGTGATGGTACCTAACCCAACCCGCTAGGTAAGCCAACTTTCAATTATCCAATTCCAATAACAATTATTAACGCAATTTAAGTAAATAAAGATCTTAATTATACATTCCCCAAGAACTGGTAGTACAAATCATGAGCTTCTAAGAATAGAATATACAACACTGGTAAGAAGTAAATACATCATCTGTTTGAAAAGTACATAAACATAGTTTTATGAATATAAGGCTACCATGAACAAGAGGTCGCAGGTACATCTTTAGATCCAGCTCCCAACGAACATAGCAACATCAGCAGCCAAAATCTGCACGCAAGGTGCAGAAGTGTAGTATGAGTACAACCGACCCCATGTACTCAATAAGTAACAAACCTAACCTTAGGTTGAAAGTAGTGACGAGCTTGTACCAAGGTTGGGTCCAAAACTAATAGTCCACAACCGTCCATAACAACATAAAACAAGTAATAAAAGAAGTAACTCAAAGATAA
Source organism: Nicotiana tomentosiformis (assembly GCF_000390325.3). Taxonomy (NCBI): domain Eukaryota; kingdom Viridiplantae; phylum Streptophyta; class Magnoliopsida; order Solanales; family Solanaceae; genus Nicotiana; species Nicotiana tomentosiformis. Next base: position 62,262,635 of record NC_090821.1, on the reverse strand, counting down.
AATGCTCAGCAAAATCATGATTTCTGAAAATTGTTCTGCCTTTCAAGTATATCAGTGAAAACCCAAATTGTTTACCGGAATTTGCCAAAAATATGAATAAGTTTGAAAACAATAATTTTCCCAAAATCCTTTCAATAATAAATAAGGTGTTTCATTTCCTTTCTAAATAGCAAGTGTGAAATACCTCTCTATGCTCACTTATCAATGTGTGTAAAAGTCATAAATGACGTGATACCGTACAACATGAGGAAAATACGTCTCTATGCATGTATGTCATGTGTGCATGCAAATGCCATGTATCTCAGAGATGAATCATGTACTCACACTCTTAGAGTACTCAATCTCACTGCTTCTCACTTTCAACTCATCATGCTCAATCATTCGGTACTGTATATGGCCCATACGACCCAGGGAAATCCATCCCGGAACATATACAACACCGACTATAAGTCACCCAGTACCGAAGAAAAAGGGTTATCCAACCCTATGGAGAAATCCATCTCCAGGTAGTAAGTACTTCGGACAAATCCATATCCAGGAAAATCCATCCCTCAATAGTATCATCCACGCTCACGGGGGTGTACAGACTCCGGAGGGGCTCATTCAGCCCAAGCGCTATAAACCGCAAAGACAACTCACTCCCTCAGTCATCAATCTCTACAGTCTCTCTCTCATGGGCTTCCAATGTCATGAAAATAGCTCGAAAATGATGATTAGATGTATCAATAAATAACAATAGAGACTTAAATATGTTATACAATGAAATGAATATGACTGAGTATGAATTTTCAATTTTAAAACAAATAATTCACAATAATATGACCTATGTGGGTCCCAATAACACTGGCACATAGCCTAAACATGATTTTTAATATGATTCTCTGCTCAATTTCTTTAACACATAAAACTGCATGGAAAATGCCAAGATTATTTGGCTACAATATTCCACGGAACAATAACGTCACAATTTTTATGGTGCACACCCACACGCCCGTCACTTAGCATGTGCGTCACCTTCATCAATCCACATAATACGTATATTCAGGGTTCATACTCTCAGCTCCAAGATTAGAAGAGTTACTTACCTCGAACAAGCCGAATCCAATGTCGAGCAAGCTAAACAATGCTCCAAAAATTCCATTCTACGCGTTTAACTTATGTACGACTCGAATCTGGCCACAATAAATTTGATTCAGTCCACACAATTATAAGAATTAATTCAATATCAAAATACTAATATTTTTCCAATAAATCCGATAACCCATCCAATTACAAGTTCAACCATACTAATTTCATTTAATTACGACTCCAAATCGATGTTCAAAACTCAAAAATTCTTTTTTATGAAATATAGGAATTTCCTTCGATTTCTCTTGAAGATTCTATAATCTTACACCAAAATGAAGATTAATTCATGAAATATGATCACAAGGGAGTCAAGAACACTTACCCAAAGTTGTGTGAAACAATTCCTCTCCAAAATCGCCCAAATCGAGCTCCAAAATCCGAAAATGGTAAAAATAGCGAAACCCCGAACTTAAAGAGTTCTGCCGAGCACCTCTGCAGATGCGGACAAGAGGTCGCATCTATGACCCCCGCTTCTGCGGAAAAGTGGGCGCATTTGCGAGCCAGGCCGCTTCTGCTGAAAGCCAAGCGCAGATGCGACTTCGCATCTGCGAGCACTGCCCAGCCAGCATTCCCTCGCTTCTGCGACCTCATCGTCGCTTCTGCGACCATCGCACCTGCGAGTCCATTTCCGCAGGTGTGAAAATACCAGAACTAGTAGCCTTCAACAATGCAATATGCAACGAAATTGATCCGAACCTCGTCCGAAACTCACTCGAGGCCCCCGAGACCTCAACCAAATATACCAACGAGTCCCATAACAAAATACGGATCTACTCGAGGCCTAAAATCACACCTAAGAACATCAGAACGATGAATCACACCTCAAATCAAAATCTATGAACTTTGAACTTTCAAATTCTATATCTTGTGTCGGAACACATCAAATCAATCCGGAATGACTTCAAATTTTACACACAAGTCAAATTTCATATTACGGACCTATTCCAATTTTCAGAATCGGATTCCGACCCCAATATAAAAAAGTCAACCCCCCGGTCTAACTTCCCAAAAATTTGACTTTCGTCATTTCAAGCCTAATTCCACTACGGACCTCCAAAAAATTCTCCGGACCCGCTCCTAAGTCCAAAATCACCATACAGAGCTATTGGAATCATCAAAACTCCATTTTGAGGTCATTTACACATAAGTTGATATTCGGTCACTATTTTAAATTAAGCTTTAAACCTTGGAACTATTTGTTCCAATTCATTCCAAAATCTTACCGGGCCCGAACCAATTAACCTGGTAAGTCATAAAGCAACTGTAATGTATAAATTGAACAGTAAATAGGAAAACGGAGTTATAATACTCAAAACGATCGGCCAAATCGTTACAAAAATGATGTTTTTGGGAGAGAGCATTTAGTTAAGATTAAGCCAAATGAGTCAAAGCAATTCTATTTACTTCCAAAGCTGCCATAAATGCTTTGTTACCGATAATAAAGGAATAGACTATAGAGAAAGAAAGAAAAACCAACCACACATCAGCACGGTCCTATTCAGTTTTGTGTTACCATGTTTGTCCGAACTTAATACATTTCGACATGGAGTATAAATTTATAATTTATAAATAAAAATTTATTAAATAAAAATAAATAATAAATATAAACTCATAGCTCTAAAAATATAATAGGTTTAACATTAATACCTTAAAGATTATTTAAAATTTATGGGTTCAATCTAAGATCTTAAATGTTATTTAAACTATAAAAATAAATAGTAGATATAAATTCATAACTTGAAATATCAATATTAAATTTATCAGGTTGTACTTGATGATATTATGGATGGTACTGACTTTGAGATTTTAGGTTCGTATCCAAGAAAATGAGGTATTGTGTGATTTATGATGATGTACTCCCTCCGGTTCACAATAAGTGATCAATTTATCTTTTTATTTTGATATAAAATAAATGTCCATTTATATAATCAAAAAAAATTCAATTTATTTTTTCAAAATTACCCTTATGACATATCCCTAAAAAAAAATTATTTTTCACATTAACTATGCTGCAACATTTAATTAAGGGTAATTTAGTCGCATTAACTATTTTTGTCTAAAGTTTTGTACTTTCTTAATGAGTGTACAGGACTAATTGGTCACTTATTGTGGATAGAGAGAGTACAAAACAACATCTCTATTCTCAAAGCATTCTACTTTAGATTTCAAAATTACCCTTATGTCGTATTTCTAAAATTTTTTATATTTCTCACATTAACTATGCTGCAATATTTAATTAAGTATAATTTAGTCGCATTAATTATTTTTGTCTAAAATTTTGTATTTCCTTAATGAGTATACCAGGACTAATTGATCACTTATTATGGACCGGAGAAAATAATAGCCAGACAAGAGGTGTACCCAAAAACAACATCTGTATTCTCAAAGCATTCTACTTTAGATTTCATTTAATCATCTTCATATTGGGAATATCTTTTGCAGTGGTCCCAAATCAATATAAATGCTTTTGATTTTCTTTACCCCGCCTCCCCTCCCCCTCCCCCAATTTCCAGACTCCTACTTGATTACGTTAAACTTTAATTTTACAATGTGTACGTCATAATAAGCCTATAGGTGTTTTGGGAATCTTACAGAAATATACCTAAAAAACTAATTTTACCAAGAACTAGCCATTTTAGTCATGTTATTAAAAAAATTCAAAAACAAGTACTAATAATATACAATATTAAAAAAACATACGTAATTTTTTTTTTCATTGGGCATTGATGTGTTTCATTGAAAACACATAGATAAGACATTATAGGAAATTTGAGGAAGTTTGAAGGCGAATTACACTAATTTGGAGTCAAAATTCATTATCAATAATATACAATATTAAATAAACTAGTCAAAAGAGGATTTGTTTAACGGGTATGGTTGGAATTCATTGAAACATATAGATGAGGCAATATACAAGATTTAGGTAAGATTGGAGGTGTCATGACCCAAATCTCACATGTCTTGAGGACGCTTATTGCGTTACTAGTGTCACGACCCAAAAACCTAATCTGTCATGATGGCGCCTATCGTGGAACTAGGCAAGCCGACTCATTTCCAAACAAACTGATATTTTTATTTCAAAGATAATTTCAATACTATTTAACATAAAACCTTCATTTAAGGAGTTCAAATCAAAGAAAACAAAAGTGCAGAAAAGAAAATCCCGACATCAGGGTGTCACTACTCATGCGCATCTACTACAATCTGTCTAATAATATCAAGCCTAACTCAGCCTGAAAAATAGCTAAATACAACTAGGGAAGATAAGAGGGAGAAGAGCAGGGGCTGCGATCGCCAAACAGCTACCTTGCTATCTCCAAGAAATAATCGGCAACCAGAACACTCAATAACTGCTACCGTGTCCAGCTACACCTGAATCTGCACACATGGTGCAGGGAGTAACGTGAGTACGCCAACTCAGTAAGTAACAACAATAAATAAAGACTGAGCAGTAGTTACCAGCAATAAAACATATAACATTCATATCATGAAATCTCAGTAAAGTACAACATGCTTTAAAAATCAGTGTTTGAATAAAATCATCTCGTTTAAACCCGGTTCCAGTAAAATCATTTAAAGATATTTTTCCAATAGTTTTTCAAACAAGGCTCAATGCAAAGGTGAGCAAAAATGATGAAATCATAAACAGTCCCTCGGGTAAAACATCACTCATATATAGCCCCTCGGGCAAACCTCACAGTCACTCGTGCCACTCGGGCATACCTCACAATCACTCATGCCTCCCAGTCACTCAGCACTCAGCATTCACACTGAGTAGGTACCTGCGCTCACTGGGGGTGTGTACAGACTCCGGAGGGGCTCCTTCAGCCCAAGCGCTATAATCTGCACGGACAACTCACGTGCTATAATAATAAAGTATGCTGCAGGCAGACAGCCCCGATCCACACTCATCCTCACAAATCAGGCCCTCGGCCTCACTCAGTCATAAATATGCTACAGGCGGGCAGCCCCGATCCACACTCATCCTCACAAATCAGGCCCTCGTCCTCACTCAGTCATAAACCTCTCAAGCCACTTGGGCATTTCAGTAAAACAGGGCATCCGGCCCAAAACATTTATATGCATCAAAATAGAGTTATAAAACTGAGTTATGCGGTAAACAAGTATAAACATGACTGAGTATAGATTTTTAATCGAAAACAATGAGAGGATGGTAAGAAACAGCCCCTAAGGGTCCAAACAGCTTTGGCGCAAGCCCCAAACATGGCATTAAGCCCAATTTACATAAATTCTTTCTAAAACATATAAGTATCATATAATTTCCATAAAATATGAAACTTTATAGTTGCTACGGGACGGACCAAGTCACAATCCCCAACAGTGCACGCCCACACGCCCATCACCTACCATGTGCGTCACTTCAAAATAGTAGAATGATACGAAATCCGGGGTTTCATACCCTCAGGACTAGATTTACAATCTTTACTTACTAAAACCGCGAAATTCTTATTCTACAATGCCCTTTCCTCTCGAATTGGTCTCCAAACGCCTCGAATCTGGTCATAAATAATTCGTTTCAGTCAATAAAATTCATTGGAATTAATTCCACTAGAAAATAATAATTTTCCATAAAAATCCGAAAATTAGCTCAAAAATCGCCCGTGGGGCCTTCGTCTCGGAACTCGACAAAAGTTACAAAATCCGGAAACTCATTCAACCACGAGTTTAACCATACTAATTTTACAAAAATCCAAACCCAACTCGACCCTCAAATCTTCAATTTAAACCAAGAGGGTTTTCAAATATTCCCAACTCAATTCACCAATTAAATGATAAAAACAACCATGGATTCGGGTAATTTAACCAATATTGAATTAAGAACACTTACCCCGTTGTTTCCTCTGAATAACACCCAAAATCGCCCTACTTCCGAGCTCCAAATCGCCAAAAACTGAAAATGGGATGAAGTCCCATTTTCAGAACTTAAACTCACGGCCCAGACTTTTCTTCTTCGCGAACGCGGTCAGTGCCTCGCGTTCGCGAAGCACAAAATAGCTCCCGTCCAAATTCTTCTTTCACGAACGCGACATCACCCTCGTATTCGCGAAGCACAAAATGCCTCTGCCTCAATGCCTTCTACGCGAACACGTTCGACCCATCGCAAACACGTTCGTCCCATCGCGAACGCGATGCTTCTTTCCCCCTCACTACGCGAACGCGACACTCCCTACGCGAACGCAAAGACCAATTGCCTGGGGGTCTTCGGCTGCTTCACCTCATCTTCGCAAATGCCTAACACCTCTCGCGTTCGCAAAGCACACCCAGTCCACCCTTCGCGAACGTGATCTTCTCTTCGCGAATGTGAAGAGAAAAAATTGCCAGCCTCTCAGTTCCTCTTCGCGAACGCGAGGCTCCACTCGCGAACGCGATGAAGGAAACCAGATGGTGCATCAAAAAAATTCCAGCAGAGTTCCAAGTCCAAAATCCAACCCGTTAACCATCCGAAACTCATCCGAGCCCCTCGGGACCTCAACCAAATATACCAACAAGTCCTAAAACATCATACGGACTTAGTCGAACCCTCAAATCACCTCAAACAATGCTAAAACCATGAATTACAACCCAATTCAAGCCTAATTAACTTTGAAATTTCTAATTTCTACAAACAACTCCGGAACCTATCAAATCACGTCCGATTGACCTCAAATTTTGCACACAAGTCATAAATAAAATAATAAAGGTATTGCAATTTTTAGAATCAGATTCCGACCCTGATATCAAAAAGTCAACCCCCGGTCAAACATCTCAAAAATTAAATTTTGGCATTTCAAGCCTAATTCCTCTACGGACTTCCAAATAATATTCCGGACACGCTCCTAAGCCCAAAATCACCATACAGAGCTATTGGAATCATCAAAATTCAAATCCGAGGTTGTTTACCCATAGGTCCATATCCGGTCCACTTTTCTAACTTAAAATTTTCAATTATGAGACTAAGTATCTCATTTCACTCCGAGTTCCTTCTGGACCCGAACCAACTAACCCGATATAACATAATATAGCTGAATAACACAAAAAAAGTAAAAATAAGGAAAACAGGGCTATAACCCTCGAAACGACCGGCCGGGTCGTTACAACTAGGCAAGCCAAAAACCACATTAAACCACACATTATTTAAGTTTTAGAACATAATAAAATAAACCACAGCACCCAATAGCACGTAGCTATCACAACAATTCAGGAAACTGGTGTCTTAATAGAGTTTAAATAAGATATTTACATCAAGCAAACCGAATCACTCCACTAGCAAGTCCTTGCCTCGCAAATCGGCCTCCGAATACCTCAAATCTAGCAATAGGCATGTGCATTACAAGTTCCTAGTGATGTCATTTTGGTTGACAAATGCCCCGGCAATATTTATAGATTTGATGAACTATTCAAGCCCTATTTGGATTCCTTTGCGATCGTATTCATTGATGATATCTTGATCTACTCCCGCAGTCGAGATGAGCATGAGCGACATTTTCGGATTGCACTTCAGACTTTGAGGGATAGTCAGTTATATGCCAAGTTTTCGAAGTGTGAGTTTTTGTTAGACTCTGTCACCTTTTTGGGGCATGTTGTATCTGTATAGGGCATAAAAGTGGATCCTAATAAGATTGAGGTAGTACAAAACTGGCCTTGACCTACTTCAGCTACAGAGATTCGGAGCTTCCTGGGTTTGGCGGGTTATTATCTCCGGTTCGTGGAGGGGTTTTCATCTATAGCAGTCTCATTGACTAGATTGACCTAGAAGGGTGCTCCGTTCAGGTGGTCGGATGAGTGTGAGTTGAGCTTTCAAAAGCTCAAGACTGTTTTGACTACGACGCTAGTGTTGGTATTGCCCACAGGTTCAGGATCTTAAATGGTGTATTATGATGCATCTCATATTGGGGTCAGTGCAGTATTGGTACAGGATGCCATGGTGATTGCGTACGCGGCGCGACAGTTGAATGTTCATGAGAAATATTACCATGTTCATGACTTAGAGTTGGCAGCCATTATTCATGCGCTGAGGATTTGGAGTGTAACGACCTCGCCGGTTATTTTGAGAGTTATAGCCCCGTTTTCCCATTTACTGCTCATTTTGTACTTTATAGCTATTACGTGACTTGATGGGGTAGTCGGTTCGGGTCCGGAGAGGTTTCAGAATAAATTGAGACACCTAGTCTAATGATTGAAAGCGTAAGTTGAAATGATTGACCGGGTATTAACTTATGTTTAAAGGACTCCGGAATGGAGTTTTGATGGTTCCATTAGCTCCGTTGGGTGATTTTGGACTTAGGAGCGTGTCCAGATTGTCATTTGGAGGTCCACAGTGGAATTGGGCTAGAAATGGCGAAAGTTGGATTTTTGGAAAGTTTAACCCGGAGTGGACTTTTTGATATTGGGGTCGGATTATGATTCCGGAAGTTGGAGTAGGTCTGTGGTGTCATTTGTGACTTGTGTGCAAATTTTTAGGTCAATCAGACGTGATTTGATAGGTTTCGGCATCCGTTGTAAAATTTGGATTTCCTTAGTTTCATTAAGCTTGAATTGGGGTGCGATTCGTGTTTTTGATGTTGTTTAATGTGATTTGAAGGCTCGACTAAGTTTGTATGATGTTTTGGGACTTGATGGTATATTTGATTAAGGTCCCAGGGGCCTCGGGTGAGTTTCAGATGGTTAACGGAGTAATTTTGGACTTTGAAGATTGCTGGTTTTTTTGTTACTAGTTTCCTTATATACGTTTGCGAGAGAGGTCTCGTGTTTGAGAAGAGTATCTAGGAGGCATGCAAGGCATTTTTCTTCGTGTTCGCGAAGGGGGCAATGTGTTCGCGAAGGTTGGGGGTCAGTGTGCATCGCGATCGCGAGAGGGAGGTCGTATTCGCGTAGAAGGGTGAGGCAGACTTAGGCACTAGGCCTTAAGGCTTCGCGTTTGTGGTCATGGGAAACGTTCGTGTAGGCCAGGCTCTGTAAGACACCGTATTCGCAAGGGACCTTCGCGTTCGCGTAAGAGGATTTTCTGGTCAGTTGAGTTTTGCGCTTCGCGAACGCGGGGCACTTTTCGCGTTCGTGAAGAAGGCATACCTGGGCAGATTTAAATGTTTTAAAAACGAGGGTTTGTGTTCATAACACAAAATATTATTTGGGAGCTTGGTGGGAGGAGATTCTTGGAGCGATTTTCAAGTTGGTGATTGGGGTAAGTGATTCCTACCTAGTTTTGATTAATTTCAATGATTATGTCTTTAATTTCATCATCAAATTAGTGATTTGGGTGAAAATGGAGGAAAGTTCTTAGGACAAAATTTGAGATTTTGGTGTCGGATTTGGGTAATTTTTGTATGGGTGGACTCGTGGTGGAATGGGTGTTCGAATTTTGTGACTTTTACCCGATTCCGTGACGTGGGCCTGGAGGCCGACTTTTGAGTCGATTTTTGACTTTTGATTAATAACTTAGTATTTTCTTATGGAGTTGATTCTTTTAGCCCATGTTGATTATATTGAATTGTTTGTGGATAGATTCGAGACTTTCAAAGGCCGTTTCGCGAGGCAAGGGTGTGTTGGAGTAGAGATTTCCTTGGATTGAGGTAAGTAACAGTTCTAAATTTGGTTATGAGGGTATGGAACCTCGTATTATGCGTCATGTGTTTGGTTTTGAGATGACGCACATGCTAGATGACAGGCGTGTGGGCGTGCACCATAGTAATTGTGATTTGGTCAATTCCATGAAACTGTGTAGTTGAATAATTTGTTATTATCCGCACATTCTCCATGTATTAGAGAAATTGAACTACAAATCATATTAGAAATCATGTTTAGACTATGTGTTAGCACTGTAGGGACCTGCATAGGTCGCGTACATGTTGAATTATTTGCTAAATTGCTGTTTTGTACTCAGTCATAGTTTTATTTCAATAGTTCCTTGTTGATACATTATATCATTTATGTTTGGGCTGATTTTCATGATTTCTGAGAGCCTGAGAGACTAGAGAGATTGATGACTGAGTGAGGCCGAGGGCCTAATTGTGAGGATATTTATGGGATCGAGCTGCACGCCACAACATGTTTCATTGATTTATGCCATGATTGGCTTGTTATAGCGCTTGGGCTTAAGGAGCCACTCAGGAGTCTGTACATACACCAATGAGCGCATATACCTACTGAGTGCGAGTGCCGAGTGCTGAGAGATCGAGAGGAATAAGTGACTGTGAGGAATGAGTTATTGTGAGATTGGAGTGAATGGGAGGACCGAGTGACTGTTGCTCTGAGAGGATGCATTTGACTTTCATTTCTTTTGCATTTCAGCTGTCATATATCATTCTCTTGTAATTTTTGAAGGATATTATACTATGTTTCACTTGAACTTGACATGGATTAACTGTTATGAACTAAATTGTCGAACTTGAAAGCATGCCTACCTTCCTATGTTGAAATTACTGTAATTGAACTATAACTGTGAAGCTCGTCACTACTTTCAGTCCTTTATTCAGTCTTGTTACTTACTGAGTTGGTTACTCATGCTACACCCTGCACTTCGTTTGCAAATCCAGGTATTTCCGGACACTGTGGATGTTGATTTCTTCGTGCAGTTGATCTTTTGGGAGGTTTCGAGGTAGTTGCCTGGCACTTCGCAGACCTTGTCTTTCCTTTCCTATCTTTCCATTTTATGTATTTAGTTTCAGATTATTGTAGACAGTACTCCCAGATTTGTGATGTTTAGACGCTCATGTATTCAATGGCACCGCGATGTTGGGAATTTCTATATTGATTTTGACTTTCTATCTATTTTGAGAGTTTTGTTGATTAAAACCTGTGTTATCCTTTTTTTTATTTAAAAATGTGGAAGTATTTTGAATTGTCGGCTTGCATATTACCATGTTAGGCGCCATCACGACAGGCTGAGTTTTGGGTCGTGACAAGTTGGAATTAGATCCTAGGCTACATAGGTCTCACGAGTCACGAGCATGTTTAGTAGAGTCTTGCAGATCGGTACAGAGACATCTATACTTATCTTCGAGAGGCCTCTTACAAGCTTGCCTTGCCACCTAGTTTGTTGAGCGTGCATCCATTATTTCATATTTCTATGCTCCGGAAGTATGTCGACGACCCGTCTCATATTTTGGATTTCAGCACGGTTAAGATGGATAGTGGTTTGACTTATGATGTGCAGCCGGTGGACATTTTGGATCAAAAGGTTCGAAAGTTAATGTCAAAGGACATAACATCAGTGAAGGTGCAGTGGAGAGGTCAGCCAGTTGAGGAGGCTAATTGGGAGACCAGGCGGTAGATGCGGAGCAGATATACACACCTATTTGAGACTCCAAGTACGTTTCTAGACACGTTCAACGATGAATATTTATTTACGAGGGGGAATATGTAAATGACCCGGCCGATTATTTTGAGAGTTGTAGTCCCGTTTCCCCATTTACTGCTCATTTTGTTGCTTTGTAGCTGTTATGTGACTTGTCGGGGTAGTCGGTTCGGGTTCGGAGAGGTTTTGGAATGGATTGAGACACTTAGTCTCACGGTTGAAAGCATAAGTTGAAATGGTTGACCGGATATTCACTTATGTGTAAATGACTCCGAAATGTAGTTTTGAAGATTATGCTAGTTCAGTTGGGTGATTTTGGACTTAGGAGCGTATCCAAATGGTGAGTTTGAAGTCCGTAGTGGAATTAGGCTTGAAATGGCGAAAGTTGGATTTTTGGAAAGTTTGACCGGGAATGGACTTTTTGATATCGTGCTCAGATTCCAATTTTGAAAGTTGGAGTAGGTCCATGGTGTCATTTGTGACTTGTATGCAAAATTTGAGGTCAATCATATGTGATTTTATAGGTTTCGACATCAGTTGTAGAAGTTGGGTTTCCTTAGTTTCATTAGGCTTGAATTGGGGTGTGATTCGTATTTTTGTTGTTGTTTGATGTGATTTGAGGGATCGACTAAGTTCATATGATATTTTGGGACTTGATGGTACGTTTGGTTGAGGTCCTAGGGGCCTCGGGTGAGTTTCGGATGGTTAACAGAGTAATTTTGGACTTTGTAGACTGCTGGTTTTTCTATTACCTGTTTCCTTATATGCGTTCGCGAGAGAGGTCTCGCATTTGTGAAGAGTATCGGAGAGGCAGGCGAGGAGTTGTTCTTCGTGTTCACGAAGGGGACAATGCGTTCGCAAAGGTTGGGGGTCAGCATGCATCGTGATCGCGAGATGGAGCTTGCGTTCATGTAGAGGGGTGAGGCAGGCTTGGGCACCAGGACTTAAGGCTTCGCGTTCGCGCTCATGGGGATGCGTTCGCGTAGGACGAGATCTATAAGTCATCGCGTTCGCGTAAGAGGATTTTCTAGGCAGTTGAGTTTTGTTATTCGCAAACGCGGGGCACTTTCCGCGTTCGCGAAGAAATCATACATGGGCAGATTTTAAAGTTTCAAAAACGAGGGCTTGAGTTCATAATTAAATTAGTGATTTGGGTGAAAATGGAGGAAGTGATTCTTGGAGAGATCTTCAAGTGGGTGATTGGGGTAAGTGATTCCTACCTAGTTTTGGTTAATTTCCATGATTATGTCTTTAATTTCATCATTAAATTAGTGATTTGGGTGAAAATGGATGAAAGTTCTTAGGCCAAATTTTGAGGTTTTGATCGAGTTTGGGTAATTTTGGTATGGGTGGACTCGTGGTAGAGTAGGTGTTCAAATCTTTTGACTTTTACCCGATTTCGAGACGTAGGCCCGGGGGCCGACTTTTGAGTCGATTTTTTACTTTTGATTAATAATTTGCATTTTCCTATGGAGTTGATTTTTTAGCCCGTGTTGATTACAACGAATTATTTATGGCTAGATTCAAGGCATTCAAAGGTCGTTTCGTGAGGGAAGGGTGTATTGGAGTATGGATTTGCTCGGATTAAGGCAAGTAAAAGTTCTAAATTAGGTTCTGAGGGTATGAAACCCCGTATTACATGTCATGTGTTTGGTTTTGAGGTGACGCAGGTGACGGGCGTGTGGGCGTGCACCGTAGTAACTAAGACTTGGTCAATTCCATGAAACTGTGTAGTTGAATAATCTGTAGTTATCCGCACATTCTCCATGTATAAGAGAAATTGAACTGCAAATCATGTTAGAAATCATGTTTAGACTATGCGTTGGCACTATAGGGACCCACAAAGGTCGTATACATGTTGAATTATCTGCTAAATTGCTGTTTTGTACTCAGTCATAGTTTTATTTGCATATCATATCTCAGTCTCTATCATTTCTTGTTGATACATTATATCATTTCTGTTTGGGTTGATTTTCATGATTTCTGTGAGCCCGAGAGACTAGAGAGGTTGATGACTGAGTGAGGCCGAGGGTCTAATTGTGAGGATATTTATGGAATCGGGATGCACGCCGCAACATGTTTCATTGATTTATGCCATGATTGGCTTGTTATAGCGCTTGGGCTAAAGGAGCCCCTCCTGAGTCTGTACACACCCCTAGTGAGCGCAGGTACCTACGGAGTGCGAGTGCCAAGCGATTGAGAGGAATGAGTGTTTTGAAGAATGAGTGATTGTGAGGTTGGAGTGAATGGGAGGATTGAGCGACTGTTGCTCTGAGAGGATGCATTTGACTTTCATTTCTGTTGCACTTCAGCCGTCATATATCACCGTCTTGTAATTTCTGAAAGATATTATACTTTGTTTCACTTGAACCTAGCATGGATTAACTGTTATGGACTAAATTGTTGAACATGAAAGCATGCCTACCTTCCTATGTTGAAATTACTGTAATTGAACTATAACTTTGAAGCTCTTCAGTACTTTTAGTTCTTTATTTAGTCTTGTTACTTATTGATTTGGTTGTAATCACGTTACACCCTGCACTTCGTTTGCAAATCCAGGTGTTTCCGGACACGGTAGGTATTGATTCCTTTGTGCAGTTGATCTTTTGGGAGGTTTCAAAGTATATGCCTGGCGCTTCGCAAACTTGTATTTCCTTCCCTATCTTTCCATTTTATATATTTATTTTAGACTATTATAGACAATACTCCCATATCTGTGATGTTTAGACGCTCATGTACTTAGTGACACCCCGATGTTGGAAATTTCTATATTGGTTTTGACTTTCTATCCATTTTGAGAGTTTTGTCGATTAAAACCTATGTTATCCTTATTTTTCATTTAAAAATGTGAAAGTGTTTTGAAGTGTCAGCTTGCCTAGTACCACGTTAGGCGCCATCACGACAGACTGAGTTTTGGGTCGTGACAAGTACGTCTCGGAGCCTAGGTTACATAGGTCTCACGAGTCATGAGCAGGTTTAGTAGAGTATTGCGAATCGGTACGGAGACATCTGTACTTATCTTCACTATAGGTCGTGATGGCACCAATGTCACCGCTAGGCAAGCCAGCAATGATCTACCCATCTAATTGTTCATTTTAATATTCTTAAAGTAATTGATTTTATTTAATGAGATAGCTATTAATAGGGAATTATAGTAAAATCAAGCATCAAATAAAGATAAGAGTTTAGTGAATTTAATACACAAAACTATAAAGTGTCTACTAGAATACTCCCAAAATCCGGTGTCATAAGTGCATGAACAAACTAGTAGAATATACAAAACCTCTTATACTACTGTCTGGAATCAGATAGATAGAAAATAAATACAAGAGACTCATTGCGCTGCCGAACGTCATAGAGAGAAGCTCACCACTAGGCCTCTGGGTAATAGGGGTACACGCATGTAGGACTGCCAGATGTACCTGCCTCAGATCTTACATGATTAGTGCAAAAATGTAGCGTGAGTACATAAACAATATGTACCCAGTAAGTATTAGTGGGCAAAATATATAATGAACAAAATTATTTAATAAGCATGAAAATCAACATCAATAATGGAATAAGAGGCAATAATTAACATTTAACAAGTAACAATTAAAAATCCCCGAATATCACGTAATAATCTCAACAAGTAAGGGCTTAGCATGTATTATAAATCCTCAGGTCATGACATACATATCAAATGAAATCAGACTCCGAGTAGCAACACGCACGAGTTATGCCGAGGTCGTACGACACGATCCATAATATTCGTGTACATACACTACCGAGGTTGTACGGTCCGATCCATGGATGCATCCTATATATATATATATATATATATATATATATATATATATATATATATATATATATATATATATATATATATATATATATATATATTGTCGAGGCGTTCGGCCCGATCAACAAGAATAGGGAAACTTTTGGATTTCGAATTTCACATTTACAACTCTGAGGTAAACCCATGAAAGGATATAATTTCCATAAATAGTTAAATATTTCCGCCAACTCTCTAAGTAATGAAGTTCAATTAAACATTATCAGAGAAAAATTTCACAAATTGGACTGGGGTAAGTAATCTTAACTTGATTGGTCCGTTATTCATGAATCTAATGCCATTTCTAGCACCTATTTTTGTGATTTGGGGGATTAGAATAGAAATTTTTCCAAACTTGACTTGAGGTTTTGAGGGCCGAATCAGAGTCAGAATTTAGTAATTTTGATATGGTTAGACTCATGGCAGAATGGGTGTTCGAAATTTAAAACATTTGTCGAATTTAGACGCATGGGTCCCATGTTGAATTTTTTTATTTGACTTTTCGGCCTTTGACTAAGAACTTAGAATTTTCATATGGAATTGATTCGTATAACTTGTGTTGATTGTATCAAATTATTTATGGCGAGATTCATGGCGTTCGAAGGCCAATTCACGAGGAAAGGGCTTGCTAGCGGAGTGATTCGAGTTTCTTGATGTAAGTATCATATTTACACTCGTTTGAGGCACCAGTTGCCTGAATTGTTATGATAGCTACGTTCTATTGGGTGTGCACATGAGTGGGGATGAGCCCATGGGCGGGAACCGGGGTTATATATTCACGTTCGGGTTGTGCTTGGGCTCTTATAAGTGCATGAGTGATTGTTAAGCTTAAAGCTATGATATCTCACACGTTGTGACAATTTATGTGATCTATTTGAGCCATGTTGAGGCTACATAGGGGTAAATATCCCTAAATGAACTTGATAAATGCTTTTCCAAGATAAAAAAATGCCGAATTGAGTTACGATAACACACTTTGCATATGCCTACACTTTAGCAGGTCATTTATACTAGTCCAGGAACATGAGAATCTTATTTTATTCATCATATACAAGTATACTTATTTAACTGCTCCTGTATGATATGTTTGAATTGGAGGCATGTGACTATGTCGGGCGGATTATGTTATTGGCACGTGAGTCATCCGTATAGCACGTGTGTTCTTCGTGCGGATCTATATATTGATATTATTGTCACGTGTGTTATCCGTGCGTATCCATATACCGATACAATTGACACGTGAGTTGTCTGTGTCGCGTGTGAGTTGTCTGTGCAGGTTCTATTGTTACCATGTGAGTTGTTTGTGCAACACATGAGTTGTCCGTGCAGCGTGTGAAATTTGTATTTCCTTGATCATTTATCTGATTTAGTTGTTTCATTCCTCTACATGCCATGATATTGTCTGCGCAAGTATTTGAGAAGTTATGTTCATGCACACACGGATATTGTCCATACGAAACTTGATGAGTTAGTTTTAAATTTTGTCATGTGCTGCTTTTAAAAAGCAGGACTATACCGAAATAGCTAGTATGATCAATAATTTAAGCTTCTCTTACCTTGCCTAGTTTATTTACGATACTTATTAAGTTGGTTTACTCATACTACACTCTGCACTTCATGTGAAGATCCAGGTGCTTCCGGTCATGGAAGTTACTAGCATTTGAGCTTACTCCGTTTGGAGGCTATCGAGGTAGCTGCCCTTGGTATCCGCATACCTTGACTCTCTTTCCTCTCAATTATTTGTAATGTTCTATCCTTCTAGACATTATTTTATTATTCAGACTATGTTGTCATTTAGATGCTCATGTACTTAGTGACACCCGAATTCTTGAAAAGTATTGTATTGAGTCACGGTATTTTTGTATCAATATTTATGAGATTTTACTCTTAAGTTTATTTTATTATGTTCTCAAACTTAAATAATGCGTGGTTTACAGTGGTTTTTGGCTTGTCTAGTATCGTAATAGGCGCCATCATGACATGTGAGATTTGGATCGTGACAGAAGCTCAATTTAACATTATCCTTAACCAAGTTTTACTCACTAATACAAGTAATTAATCTAACAAGTTGAGTCCAAATAGTGCAAGTAATGGAATAATAAAGGCCTATGTCTACCCAGACATAACATGAATTCTAGATACGCACAGATTCTCGTCACATCGAGCGTACGTAGCGCCAACAATTACTAGAAAATAGCAATTTAAATACCTATGGGATAATTTCCCTCTTACATGGTTAAGCAAGAGATTTACCTCATTCCAAAGTTCACTTTCCGGTCCACAAATCACTCTAAAAACCTCAAGTTAGTATCGAACAATCCGAAACTAGCCAAATGTTATATAAATTATCAATATATACTCAAAAGTTCATAACTTAGCTATTAGAATATTTATCCAACCGAAATTGAAAGATTCCTAAAATTTACCCCCGGGCCCACGTGCCCGGATTCTAAAAAATTTCGAAGATAAATGTTACCCATCACCTCATGAACCCAAATATATAATTTCTACTCAATTCCATAATCATTTTGTGGCCTAATCCAAATTTGTTTTTATCAAACCATAGGTTCTACCAAAAGTCTCACAATGTTTCCTTTAATATTATGTTAAATCTACCCAAAGTCCATGTATTTAGCTAATGAATTGATAGGCATCACTTACCTTTTGATGTTGATGAATTTCCCCCCACAAAAGGCTCTCGATTACGCCCAAGACCAAGTGGAAAATGAGGGAAAAGAAGCTAAGTCCTATAATAAAAGCCCTTGCACCAGTCGTAGATGTCGCATTCTGGTTCCCAAATACGATTGTCACAAATGCGAAAAAGGCATCACAAATGTGAATCCTAACCATCTCTGCTAAGGTCACAATTGCGACCAAAAACTTCACAAATGCAAAGCTAGGCAACTCGCAAAAACGATAAAAGGGATCGCAAATGCAAAACATGCCACGCACATGTGACATCGTAATTGCGATGAAATCCTTCGCAAATGCGAACCCCCAGTGTTTTACCCAACCTCGCAAATGTGCATGCCTTCTCGCAAATGCGAGGTTCACAAATGCAAACAAAACCTCGCATTTCCGAAACTTGCAGCACCAGGCGAGAAACCAAAAAACTGAAGTTCTCCCAACACTCCAAACCGTGTTCAAAACTTCCTCGAACCCCCGGGGCTACACACCAACCATCCATACAAGTCTAGAAATATCATACGAACTCGCTCGCGTGATCGAAATACCGAAATAACAACTACAATCATAAATTGGATGCCAAAATGTATAAATTCGATCATAAAACCCAAGAACTTCTAAAACACATCCACACATATGATTCCTATCAAATCAATTCTAAATGATGCCAAATTTTCTGTACAAGTCATAAATGGCATCACAGACCTTTTTCAACTTCCTGAATAAAAATCCAACCACAATATTAATAAATCCAACTCCTGGTCAAAATTCTTCAACCTTCCAAACCTTCAACTTTCTAACTTTCGCCAATTTAAGCCGAAACGAACTACGGACCTCCGAATCAGCATCCAGACACGCTACCAAGTCCAGAATCATCATATGAAGCTATTGAATTATTCCAATCCTGGTTAAGAGGTCATTTACTTAAAACGTTGACTCGAGCCAAACTTGACCACTATAGGCCACTATTAAGGAACTAAGTTTTCCGATTTAAACCCGTACCCTTCCAACCTAAGTCAACCATCCTCGCAATTTATAAAATAGTAAAGGCACATACATGGAGTCTTAATCAGGGGAACGTGGATCTAAAAAGAAAAATGACCGATCGAGTCACTACAGGTAAAGTACGAGCATCAAAGGCCTAGTGGTTTGCTTCAGAGGCTAGAGATTCCATAGCGGAAGTGGGAGCGTATCACTTTGGATTTTGTTGTTGGACTCCCACAAACTCATAAGTAGTTCAACGTGGTATGGATCTGTCACGACCCAAAATCTAACTAGTCTGGATGGCACCTAACCCACCCCGCTAGGTAAGCCAACTTTCAAATATCCAATTCTAATAACAATTATTAAACCAATTTAAGTAAATAAAGACCTTAATCTTATACATTCTAGAAGAACTGGTAGTACATATCATCAGTTTTTAAGAATAAAATTTACAAAGCTAGTATGAAGTAAATACATCATCTATTTAAAATGTACATAAATAGAGTTTTATGAATCTAAGGCTACCATAAAAAGAGGCATCTACAACCAGAGCGCAGGTACATCTTTAGATCCAGCTCCCAACTAACACAGCAACATTAGCAGCCAACATTTGCACGCAAGGTGCAAAAGTATAGTATGAGTACAACCGACCCCATGTACTCAATAAGTAACAAACCTAACCTTAGGTTGAAAGTAGTGACGAGTTTGTACCAAGGTCGGGTCCCAACTTCAATAACCAACAATAGTTCATAACAACTTAAACAAGTAATACCAGAAGTAACTCAACAATCAAATGCTCAGCAAAAACATGATTTCTGAAATTATTTCTGCCTTTCAAGTACATCAATGAAAACCCAAATCGTTTACCGGAGTTGCCAAAAATATGAATAAGTTTGAAAACAATAATTTTCCCAAAATCCTTTCAATAATAATAAGATGTTTCATTTTTCTTTCCAGATAACTAGTGTAAAACAAATGCATCACTATGCCCATCTGCCAACATCTGTGAGAAATCATGAATGATGTAATATCGTACAACATGAGGAAAAATACATCTCTATGCTTGTATGTCATGTGTGCATGTCAATGCAATGTATTTCAGAGATGAACTCATATGCATACTCTCAGAGTATCAATTCACTCAGTCCTCACAGTCACTCAGTCCTCCCAATTGCTCGGCACCGGCACTCGGCACTCGCACTCAGTAGGTACTTGCGCTCATTGGGGGTGTGTACAAACTACGGATGGGCTCCTTCAGCCCGAGCGCTATAATCTGCATGGACAACTCACGTGCTAGAGTATCAATATTTGTATCCGCACGGACAATTCACGTGCTATAATAAGCCAATCTGGCCTGTTGCGGCGTGAAACCCGATCCCATAATAATAAAGTATATAAAGCCAATATGATCAGCTGTGGCGTGTAGCCCGATCCCATAATTATCCTCACAATCAGGCCCTCGGCCTCACTCAGTCATCAATCTGTCCAGTCTGTCTTTCATGGGATCACAATATCATGAAAATAGCAAGAAAATGATGATATGATGTATCAATAAATAACAACAGATACTGATATACGATATGTAATGAAATGAATATGAGTGAGTATGAATTGTCAATTTAAAACAAATAAATTGTCAATTTAAAACAAATAATTCACAGTAATATGACCTTTGTGGGTCCCAGTCCCAATATGTAACGACTCGACCGGTCGTATTGAGCATTTATGCTCATATCAACTATTTGAAGTCTTGAATAACTTCCTACGAGGTATTATGACTTGTGTGAATTATCGGTTTTAGTTTTAAGGTATTTCAGAGTTAGCTTGGAAGAATGAATTATATGTTGGAAGCTTAAATTGAAATAGTTGACCGGATGTTGACTTATATGTAAATGACCCTGGAATAGAGTTTTGATGATTCCAATAGCTCCGTATGGTGATTATGGACTTAGGATCATATTCGGAAATTTATTTGAAGGTCCGTAGTGGAATTAGGCTTGAAATGACGAAAGATGAATATTTGGAAAGTTTGACCGGGGGAGGGGGTTGACTTTTAAAATCAGGGTCGGAATCTGATTCTGGTAATTGGAATAGGTCTGTTATGTCATTTATGTCTTGTGTGAAAAATTTGAGGTCAATCGAACTTGATTTGATAGGTTTTGGTATCGAATGTAGAAGTTGGAAATTTCATAATAGACTAAAGTTTCAAGTGAGTTCCCAAAATTTTATATGGTGTATTACTAATCAAATGAAAGATATTTGAGTGTAGTTTCTAACTCTTCAAACCTTTAATCATTTGGACATTCCTACAAGAGGTTATGATAAAATTACCAAAGGCTGAAAAAATGAGATTCTGCGATCGCGAAAGTGCTTCTGCAACCGCAAACTGGTCGGAAAATGGACCAGAACAGCCTAGTTCTTGGCACCGATTTTTGCAACTATTTTTTGACCCGCATACCAGTTCTTCGGTCCATTATGCGACTGTAGACCTTCTTTCGGAGGGTTAATTTTTCTATTTTCATAACCCGGCCCCATTTTGATAAATAGGCTTTAGGACTCATTTTGGGGCAAAAATATGACATTTTTAGAGAGAAGGGAGAGTCTTCTAGAGAGAGTCTTCTAGAGAGAGGAAGAAGCTCAAGTGATTTGTTCATCAAGATCTTGTTCAAGCTTTGAAATCCAACAAGGAAATATCACAAGATCTTCACCCAAGAGGTAAGGTTCTAACCCCTAGTCTTCAATTTCGAGTTTGGGTAAAGATGGGTGATTAAGAGTATGACTCTTGGGTGTAATAGTATTTTTTATACATACCAATAAGGTTTGTGGAAAGATTGTTAAGTTCAAATGGGTAAATATTGAGTTGAAAATGGTAGAAATCTTCAAAGACTTTAACTTAAGATTTGAGGGTCAAGTTGGTGTTGGAATTTGGTGAAATTTGTATGGTTGGACTCGTGGTTGGATGGGCTTTCATATTTTGTAACTTTTGTCGGGTTCTGAGATGTGGGCACCACAGGCAATTTTTGAGTTAATTTTGGATTTTATTGGTATATTAGTATTTTTGTATGAAATTATTACAATAATTGGTATTGACTGAATTGAATTGATTGTGGCTAGATACGAGGCTTTTGGAGACCAATTATTGTGGCAAGGGCTTAGAGGAATAAAGAATTACATGGTTTGAGGTAAGTAACACTTCTAAATTTGGTTCTAAGGGTATAAATCCCTGAATTTCGTGTTGTATGAATTGTTTGGAGGTGACGCACATTCTAGGTGACGAGCGTGTGGACATGCACCATTGAAATTGTGACTTGAATAAATTCTATGACGTTGTAAAAAAAATTAAAAAATCATGTTATTATCGGAACAATTTCCACGTGTTAGGGAAATTGAGCTGAGGCTTTTATATAAGATCGTGTTTAGGCTACGTGCCAATATTTTTGGGACCCATGGGGTCGTGTTGCTGTTGAATTAATTATTTCAAAAATATAAATTTCACACTCAGTCATATTCATCTGTGTGCTGCAGCAAGCCATATTGGCTTTATATATATATGATTACTATATGGAACGGGGTTTCCCGCCTGCAACAGGCCATATTGGCTTTATACATTATTATTATATGGATCAGGGTTGCCCACCTACAGCAGGCCTTATAGGCTTTATTATTATACGGATCGGGACTGCCCGCCTGAAGTTGGCCATATAGGCTTTATATAGTGCTTGGGCTGAAGGTGCCCCTCCGAGAGTCTGCACATACCCCTAGTGAGCACGGTTGATTTATAGCGCTTGGGCTGGAGGAGCCCCTCCAGAGTCTGTACACACACCCAGTGAGCGCGGTTGATTTATATTGAGGGATGGATCTTCCCTGGGCATGGATCTTGCCCGAAGAATTTATATTGAAGGATGGATTTTCCCTGGGCATGGATCTTGCCCGAAGTATATATATATTTGTGATGGATATTCCATGGGCTGGATTGGCCTTATACAATATTGAGTGACTGACTGTCAGTTGATGGATATACATATATATTTTGGGATGGATCTTCGCTGGGCTGAATTGGCCATATACAGTACTAAGTGATTGAGTATTTTAGATCGTGAGTACACAGAGTTTTCACTAAGGTGCATCACATACAGCATCTACATTGGCATGTAGATACAGAGATGTCATATTCCTCACATTGTTCAGAATTGATCTATTTTATTTGTACTGAGAGTAATTGTTGAACTTGAAAGGATGCCTACATTTTTGTATTGTTATTTCTATACTGGACTGTACCTGCGGATATCGTCACTACTTTCAGCCCAAAGGTTAGTCTTGTTACTTATTAAGTTGGTTGTACTCATACTACACTCTACACCTCGTGTGCAGATCCAGGTGCTCCCGGATACGGCGGTTGCTAGATTTCATAATTTATTATGGGGAGATTATCAAGGTAGCTACTTGGCGTCCACAGACTTTGACTCCCTTCCTTTTTAGTTATTGTACTTTTCTATATTTTCAGACAATGATTTTATCAGTCAGACCTTGTATTCATTTAGATGCTCATGTACTCAGTGACACCCATTTTTGGGGAGTGTTTGTATCGGTATTTGCGAGATTTGTGGATTTTGTTTAATTATTTTGTTTTCAAATTTTAAAAGATATGGTGGTTTATTGAGATTATCGGCTTGCCTAGTATTGAGATAGGTGCCATCATGACAGGTGAGATTTTGGGTCGTGACAAGTTGGTATCAGAGCTTTAGGTGACATAGGTCTCATGAGTCATGAGCAAGTTTAGTAGAGTCTTGTGGATCGGTACAGAGACATCTGTTTATCTTCGAAAGGCTGCCGAACCCTTAGGAAAAAAATTTCCCTTCTTGTATTCTATCGTGCAGAATTGATTCAACTTGAAACATAACTCTTTGAATTCCTTCAACGTATTCATATGCGCAAATGAGCGCTCGATATCAGCTGGGGGAGATTGTAACGACCCGACTGGTTGTATTGATCATTTATGCTCCTATCAACTATTTGAAGTCTTGAATAACTTCCTACGAGGTATTAGGACTTGTGTGAATTTTCGGTTTCGATTTTAAGGTATTTCAGCGTTAGCTTGGAAGAATGAATTTCAAGTTGGAAGCTTAAGTTGAAATTGTTCGCCGGATGTTGATTTATGTGTAAACGACCCCGGAATAGAGTTTTGATGATTCCAATAGTTCCGTATGGTGATTATGGACTTAAGAGCATGTCTGGAAAATTATTTGGAGGTCCGTAGTGGAATTAGACTTGAAATGGCGAAAGTTGAATTTTAGGAAAGTTTAACCGGGGAGTTGACTTTTGTTATCAGGGTCGGAATCCAATTCCGAAAATTGGAATATGTCCGTTATGTCATTTATGACTTGTGTACAAAATTTAAGTTCAATCGAACTTGATTTGATAAGTTTCGGCATCGAATGTAGAAGTTGAAAATTTCATAATAGACTAAAGTTTCAAGTTAGTTCGCGTAACTCTTCAAACCGTTCGTCATTTGGATATTCCTACAAGAAGTTATGACCAAATTACAAAAGGCTGGAAAAATGAGATTTTGCGACTTTTCTGCAATCGCATAATAATTCTGAGATCACGAAAGTGCTTCTGTGACCGCAAACTGGTCGCAGAATGGACCTGAACAGCCCAGATCTGGGCACCGATTTTTGTGACCATTTTGCGACCCGCATACCAATTCTGTGGTCCATTATGCGATCGCAGACCTGCTTTCGGAGGGTTAATTTTTCTATTTTCATAACCCGCCCCCTATTTTGATAAATAGGCTTTGGGACTCATTTTGTAGCAAAAATGTGACATTTTTTAGAGAGAAGGAAGAGTGTTCTAGAGAGAGGAAGAAGCTCAAGTTCTTTGTTCATCAAGATCTTGTTCAAGTTTTGAAATCCAACAAGGAAATATCACAAGATCTTCACCCAAGAGGTAAGGTTCTAACCCCTAGTCTTCAATTTCGAGTTTGGGCAAATATGGGTGATTAAGAGTATGATTCTTGGGTGTAATAGTAGTATTTATACATACCAATAAGGTTTGTGAAAAGATTGTTGAGTTCAAATGGGTAAAGATTGAGTTGAAAATGATAGAAATCTTATAAGACTTTAAATTAAGATTTGAGGGTCGAGTTGATGTCGGAATTTGGTGAAATTTTTATGGTTGGACTCGTGGTTTTATGGGCGTTCATATTTTTCAACTTTTGCCGGGTTCTGAGATGTGGGCCCCACAGGCGATGTTTGAGTTAATTTTGGATTTTTATTGGAAAATTAGTATTTCCGTATGAAATTATTACAAAAATTCGTATTGACTGAATCAAATTGATTGTGGCTAGATACGAGGCTTTTGTAGACCAATGCTCATGGCAAGGGCATAGCGTAATAAAGAATTACACGGTTTGAGGTAAATAACACTTTTAAACTTGGTTCTGAGGGTATAAATCCCCGAATTTCATGTTGTATGAACTGTTTGGAGATGACGCACATGCTAGGTGAGGAGCGTGTGGACGTGCACCATTGAAATTGTGACTTGAATAAATTTTGTGAAGTTGTAAAAAACAATTAAAGATTCATGTTATTATCTGAACATTTTCCACGTGTTAGGAAAATTGAGCTGAGGCTTTTATTGAAGATCATGTTTGGGCTACGTGCCAATATTTTTGGGACCCATGAGGTCGTGTTGCTGTTGAATTAATTGTTTCAAAAATATACATTTCACACTCACTCATATTCATCCATTGTGAGGATATTTGTGGGATCGAGCTGCGTGTTGCAGCAAGCCATATTGGCTTTATATATATATGATTACTATATGGAACGGGGATGCCCGCCTGCAGCAGGCCATATTGGCTTTATACATTATTATTATATGGATCGGGGTTTCCCGCCTGCAGCAGGCCTTATAGGCTTTATTATTATACGGATCGGGACTGCCCACCTGCAGTAGGCCATATAGGCTTTATATAGCGCTTGGGCCAAAGGAGCCCCTCCGAGAGTTTTCACACACCCCCAGTGAGTGTGGTTGATTTATAGCGCTTGGGCTGAATGAGCCACTCTGGAGTCTACACACACCCCCAGTGAGCGCGGTTGATTTATATTGAGGGGTCGATCTTGCCCGAAGCATTTATATTGAGGGATGTATTTTCCCTGGTCATGGATCTTGCCCGAAGTATATATATATTTGGGATGGATCTTCCTTGGGCTTGATTGGTCTTATACAGTACTGAGTGACTGACTGTCAGTTGATAGATATACATATATATATATATTGGGATGGATCTTCCCTGGTCTGGATTGGCCATATACAATACTGAGTAATTGAGTATTTTAGATCGTGAGTACACAGAGTTTTCACTAAGGTGTATCACATACAGCATGTACATTGGCATATAGATACAGAGATGTCATATTCCTCACATTGTTCTGAGTTGATCTATTTTATTTTTACTGAGAGTAACTGTTGAACTTTAAAGCATGCCTATATTTTTGTATTGTTATTTCTATACTGGACTGTACCTGCGGAGGTCATCACTACTTTCAGCCCAAAGGTTAGTCTTGTTACTTATTGAGCTGGTTGTACTCATACTACACTCTGCTCCTCGTGTGCAGATCCAGGTGCTCCCGGATACGGCGGTTGCTAGATTTCATAATTTATTATGGGGAGATTATCAAGGTAGCTACTTAGCGTCCGCAGACTTTGACTCCCTTCCTTTTTAGTTATTGTACTTTTCTATATTTTCAGACAATGATTTTATCAGTCAGACCTTGTATTCATTTAGATGCTCATGTACTCAGTGACACCCATTTTTGGGGAGTGTTTGTATCGGTATTTGCGAGATTTGTGGATTTTGTTTAATTATTTTGTTTTCAAATTTTAAAGATACGGTGGTTTATTGAGATTGTCGGCTTGCCTAGTATTAAGATAGGCGCCATCACGATAGGTAAGATTTTGGGTCATGACAAGTTGGTATCAGAGCTTTAGGTGACATAGGTCTCACGAGTCATGAGCAGGTTTAGTAGAGTCTTGCAGATCGGTACAGAGACGTCTGTACTTATCTTCGAGAGGTTGTCGAACCCTTAGGAAAAAAAATTCCTTTCTTGTATTCTATCGTGCGGAATTGATTCATCTTGAAACATAACTCTTTGAATTCCTTCCATACATTCGTATGCGCACATGAGCGCTCGGTATCAGCTGTGCATTGCTGGCTTGTGATTCTATGAATGATGTTTGAGATGTGTATTCTGTGATTTGGTGAAGGGTCAGTCTGGAGAACTTAAGGCCAGGTTTAGACCGCAACTTAGGCTGGGTAGCTTCAGTTGTAACCTATACATTTGGACTCATATGTCCGGTAATGTCCCTACGAGTACAATTTGTGGATCGATGAGTGGTGGAATGGCTTTGTGATGAGTATGATGTAACTGCGAGATGTGTTAAGGCGATTTGAATGTGACAAGAAGTGTTTCCTTAAAATGTAAAGGAAGGTCATTGGGTGCTTTATTTTCATTTTGATGTGACGTACAATCTCGAGTGTGAATATTTTGAAAGATCTTACACATTGTTAAATTTTGGGGCAAATTAAATTCTCGTATCTGGTTAATGAGTTTGGACTCAGAAAGTTTAAGTGATTTCATAGTAATTGTGGCTGCGAAAGGGTATAACAAGATGCCAATTTGATATTAAGCAAGTGGGTTATCTTCTGCGCAGTAATCTATGTAGGTGTGTGTAACGACCCGACTTGTCGTTTTAAGAATTTACGCCCTGTTCAGTGACTTAAGGTTTCGAGTAGCCTCGAAATATGTATTATGACCCGCGTGTGTGGTCGAGCTTCAATTACGGATGATTCAGAGTGATTCGGGACACTTAGTCCCTAAGACGGAAGCTTAAGTTTTAGGATTTTGACCGTAGTCGGAAATGTGTGAAGACGACTCCAGAATGGAGTTCCGACGGTTTCGTTCGCTCCGTTGGGTGATTTTGGACTTAGGAGCGTGTCCGGACTGTGAATCTGAGGTCTGTAGCCAATTTAGGCTTAAAATGGCGAAAGTCGAATTTTTGGGAAGTTTGACCGGGGGGTTGACTTTTTGATATCGGATTCGGAATGCGATTCCGAGAGTTGGAAAAGCTCCGTTATGTTATTTGGAACTTGCCTGCAAAATTTGACGTCACTTCGGGTTGGTTTGATAGGTTTCGGCACGAGTTTTAGAAGTTGGAAGTTTTGGAAGTTCATAAGTTCGATTTGTGGTGCGATTTGTATTTTCGGCGTGATTTGATGTGATTTGAAACCTCGAGCGAGTCCGTGTTATGTTATGGGACTGGTTAGCAGGATTGGATGGGGTCCTTAGGGGCTCGGGTGTGTTTCGAAGTGGTTTCGGACCAAATTGGAGTTGTTTGGACTGCTGTTGCTGAAGTCTGGTTTCCTTCTTCAAGAATGCGAAGGGAGTCTCGCGTTTGCGAAGAGGAATTTGAGGGGCTGATGAATTGTCCTTGGCGAACGCGAAGCTGTGAACTTGAACGCGAAGAAGGAGAAAGGCAAGCCTTCGCAAACGCGGCTCAGGCAACGCGAACGCGAAGAAGAAAGGAAGATTTGGGGCCTGGCATCGTTTGGCCTTCGCGAAGAAGGAGAAAGGCAAGCTTTCGCAAACGTGGCCTAGGCAACGCGAACGCGAAGAAGAAAGGAAGATTTGGGGCCTGGCGTCGTTTGGCCTTCGCGAACGCGAACGCGAAGGAGGTGGTCAGCTGGTCATCGCGAACGCGACGAGGGGTTCGCGAACGCAAAGAGGAAATGATAGGGCAGAAATAATTGGCCTTCGCGAATGCGACGAGGAGGTCACGAACATGATGAAGGATTTGAGGCACTTGGGTTTTGGCCTTCGCGGACGCAAAGCAATGGTCGCGAACGCGAAGAAGGCCTATCTGGGCAGAATTAAAAGTCCCAAAAATGGGGGTTTGAGTTAATAACTCAAAATCAAATTTGGAGCTCGGTAGAAGGCGATTTTTGGAGAGATTCTTGCGTGGGTGTTTGGGGTAAGTGATTCTCATCCAGTTTTGATTAATTTCCATGATTATGTCTTTGAATCCATCATTTAATTCGAATTTAACTCAAGATTTTTGTAAAATCTTCCAAAAACAAAAATTTAAGATTTGGAAGTCGATTTGTTATTGGAATTCGATAAAATTGGAATGATTGAACTCGTATCGGAATAGGTGTTCGGATTTCATGAAAATTATGTCGGGTTCCGAGAGGCGGGTCCCACGTTGACTTTTGTTGACCTTTTGGAATAAATTTTTAAGTCGACGTATTATTATTCGGAATTGTTTCCGATGAATTTTAATGAAGTTATATAATTAATTTGGATAGATTTGAATGGCCCGGATATCAATTCAAGCAAGAAGGCGATTTTGGAATATCGGCATAACTTTAAAGAGGTAAGTGTCTTGCTTAACCTCGAGTGGGGGAAATTCCCATTAGGCATTGAGTCTTATGTGCAAGTTGGGTAATTGAAAACCATGTACGCGAGGTGACGAGTACGTACTTGGTTTATATGTGCAAATTTTATTGAGTTAAAGTCTTGAGCATATTGTGTAGTAAATTGGATAATTGTTGGCATATATTTAATCATCTATTTGTCGTGCCTAAACCCTTGTTGTTGACTCTGTTGTTATACGACAATGTGATGTGGTTGTTATTTGATTATTTATGAAATTTCATGAATTTGCTGGCTTGATAATTATTAGAATTTAATTTCATTCAGGATTTTTCCTCTACAAATAATTAATTAAATGAGCTTAAGAAGAGGTGTTTATATAATTATTAAAAATTTGATCTTTTATGAAGACTTTGCTTTATGTTGAGTAATTTCTATCTCTATTGATTATTTCATAGGTTCTACGAGTCACGAACGAGTCTTGCGGATCACAACGGAGACGTTTGTACTTATCTTCGAGAGGCTACAGAACTGTTAGGAAATTTCCATTTCTTTCATTCCTCTCGCGCGGAATTTGTTGAATTTGGAATTTGAACCTTTGTATCTCTATTCTCTCACAGATGGTGAGGACACGTGCTACTGGGTTAGCTGAGCAGGCATCCGCACATATTACTAGGGCTGCAAGAGGCCGGGGCCGAGATAGAGGCCGAGGTAGAGGTCGAGGAATTGCACGTGCTACGACTAGAGCACCTGTCAGAATAACAGTTGAGGAGCCACTAGTAGCTCCAGTTGAGGGACAGGTACCAGAAGCACCTGTTGTTACCCCCGGACTTCAGGAGACTTTGGCACAGTTCCTGAGTATGTTTGGTACATTAACTCAGGCGGGATTGATCTCTGTTGCACCAAACATTCTACAGATTGGGGGAGTAGCTCAGACTCCTACCACAACTCCAGAGCAGCAGGTTCACGTTGGTCAGGTTCCGAGTGTAGTACCGGTACAACCTGTTATTTTGGTTCGGCCTAAGGTCAGGCCCAAGGCATCAGAAGAAGAACAAAAGAGACTTGAAAGGTTTAAGAAATATGATCCACCAACTTTCAGTGGCACAGCTACAGAGGATGCCCAAGGATTTCTGGAAAATTGTCACCGTATTCTCCGCACCATAGGTATTGTGGAAGTAAGCGGAGTTTCCTTTTACTACATTTCAACTATTAGGCACATCATATCGATGGTGGCAAATCTATGAAGAAGGTAGAGCAGCCGATGCCACACCACTAACTTGGGCTCAATTTTCGAAAATGTTCTTGAAAGAGTTTGTTCCCAAGACTCTCAGAGATGCGTGGCGCACAGAGTTTGAACGGTTCCGTCAGGGCACTATGACAGTGTCAAAATATGCTATCAGGTTCAGTGAGTTAGCCCGTCATGCACCTATCTTGGATCCTACAATCAGAGAATGGGTCCGCAGATTCATTGAGGGGCTCGATTATGATATTAAAATATGTATGGATCGAGAGTTACAAACTGATGCTCCATTTCAACAAGTAGTGGAGATTGTAAGGAAGATTGAGGGTGTTTTAGGCGAGGAAAGGGAGTCTAAGGAGGCCAAAAGATCTCGAAGATCTGGAGGGTTCAGTGGATTTTACTCTTCATCTAGGACCCATTATAGCGGAGGCTCGAGCAGTCGGTCAGCTCAGTCCGCACATCAGAATACTCGGAGTGCTCCAGTTTATAGTGCACCACCGACACGAGATTCTTACAGTGGTTATTCCAGTTATCTGGCACGGGCTCAGTATGAGCAGTCGCGACCTCAGAGGGGTTGTTATGAGTGTGGTGATACTAGGCATATCATGAGAGATTGTCCCAGACTTGGGAGGGGGTGGATTTCATCAGAACACTCCAGCTACAAGCTTTATTCCAGTTGATACTCCACATGCACAGTCAGCTAGAGGTGGAGGACAAGCGGGTAGTGGGCGCCTAAGAGGTGGAGGCCCGACCCGTTGATTTAATCACTATGATTTGGCTGAGGCCAATACAGCAGATGGTGTCGTTACAGGTACGATCCTGATTTTTATTATAAAAGGATATTTTCCTTAATTTGATTCGGTTCTGAATATTGAGGTGAGACCTCCTATTATGCTCCGCTTATGGGTGAGCTTTGTAAATTTGTGACCCACTTATATGTTTATCCCCGTTGGGAGATTTAAATATGTGAACCTGTGTCTGTCACTTTATTTTTGTGCACCATTGAGGGCTATAAGTCCAAAAGCAAAAAATTATTATTTAATACAGTGGGTTTAATGTGTTTCGGAATAATTGATTTCATTTTTTATGAATTATATGCCCTACCGGTATAAGGGTTTATTATATGTTGTGAAAATTATTTGTGAAGTATATGGAAAATAAGAAAGAAAGGAAATTGAAAATTTCAGTTGGCACAATGTGCAACAAAATTGTGATTCGGATTTGAGGACGAGATCCTCACATTTTTATACGATGTGAAATATTTGAATCGGGCTGCAAGCCGCGGTGAAAGTTATGTAAGGACGAGGTCCTTGTGGTAAAATATTTATGAGTTTAAAATTATGCCTTTGTGAAATTAATTTGTACAATAATATTAATAGGGAGTCATGCATGTTAGGCTTATTTGATAATTCCTGTGTATTTTTCTATTTATATTCAGCCATTTTCGTGGTGTGAACATTGCATTTTAGCCTATGAGGTGAGTGCCCAGGTGGCGTTAAATGTGACTCATTAATCCGAGTGAGTAATCATGAGGTCTTCATGCCTCACATTCTGTTGTCAGTGTTGTGAAAGTTCGAAATGAGGTGGTGGTTAATATGAGATTAATTGATGATGTTGGAATTAATTATGAATAGCTTTTAAGACCAGAGATGTGGTGATGAGCATAAATATGATGTGCTTAATGTCCTGATATCAATATGATCAGGCAATGATGAGATTAATGTTATTGATATATACCCTGTGTTATTTTGTTGGGTTGTGGATAAGTTGTTTGGAGTTGTTTGGGTGTTACTCTGGCAGGTGGATAGGCCAAATTACAGGGAAGACTCTGCCAAAATTTCTGAAAACATTTGAGAGTTAGTAAAAATTACGGGAATGTAAAATCACTCACAAGTATGTGTGCAAGAATATACAAAGTAATTTAAAGTCCTCAGAAAGATTCTTAGCACGTTCGAGGATGAAAGTTTGTTTAAGAGGTGGAGAATGTAACGACTCGACTTGTCGTTTTAAGAATTTACGCCCCGTTCAGTGACTTAAGGTTTCAAGCAGCATCACAATATGTATTATGACCCGCGTGTGTGGTCGAGTTTAAATTACTGATGATTCGGAGTGATTCGGGACACTTAGTCCCTAAGACGGAAGGTTAAGTTTTAGAATTTTGACCGTAGTCGGAAATGTGTGAAGATGACTCTAGAATGGAGTTCCAATGGTTCTGTTAGATCCGTTGGGTGATTTTGGACTTAGGAGCGTGTCCGGACTGTGAATCTGAGGTCTGTAGCCAATTTAGGCTTAAAATGGCGAAAGTCGAATTTTTGGGAAGTTTGACCGGGGGGTTGACTTTTTGATATCAGATTCGGAATGCGATTCCGAGAGTTGGAACAGCTCCGTTATGTTATTTGGAACTTGCCTGCAAAATTTGACGTCACTTCGGGTTGGTTTGATAGGTTTCGGCACGAGTTTTAGAAGTTGGAAGTTTTGGAAGTTCATAAGTTCGATTTGTGGTGCGATTTGTATTTTCGGCGTGATTTGATGTGATTTGAAACCTCGAGCGAGTCCGTGTTATGTTATGGGACTGGTTAGCAGGATTGGATGGGGTCCTTAGGGGCTCGGGTGTGTTTCGAAGTGGTTTCGGACCAAATTGGAGTTGTTTGGACTGCTGTTGCTGAAGTTTGGTTTCCTTCTTCAAGAATGCGAAGGGAGTCTCGCGTTCGCGAAGAGGAATTTGAGGGGCTGATGAATTGTCCTTTGCGAATGCAAAGCTGTGAACGTGAACGCGAAGAAGGAGCAAGGCAAGCCTTCGCGAACGCGGCACAGGCAATGCGAACGCGAAGAAGAAAGAAAGATTTGGGGCCTGGGGTCGTTTGTCCTTCGTGAACGCGAAGAGTGGAACGCGAACGCGAAGGAGGTGGTCAGCTGGTCATCGCGAACAAGACGAGGGTTCGCGAACGTGAAGAGGAAATGATGGGGCAGAAATAATTGGCCTTCGCGAACGCAACGAGGAGGTTGCGAACGCGATGAAGGATTTGAGGTAGTTGGGTTTTGGCCTTCGCGAACGCAAAGGAGGTGGTCAGCTGGTCATCGTGAATACGACGAGGGGTTCGTGAACGCGAAGAGGAAATGATGGGGCAGAAATAATTGGCCTTCGCGAATGCGACGAGGAGGTCGCGAACGCGATGAAGGATTTGAGGTAGTTGGGTTTTGGCCTTCGCGAACGCGAAGCAATGGTCGCGAACGCGAAGAAGGCCTATCAAGATTTAAAAGTCCCAAAAATGGGGGTTTGAGTTCATAACTCAAAATCAAATTTGGAGCTCGGTAGAAGGCGATTTTTTGAGAGATTCTTGCGTGGGTGTTTGGGGTAAGTGATTCTCATCCAGTTTTGATTAATTTCCATGATTATGTCTTTGAATCAATCATTTAATTTGGATTTAATGGAAGAAAAATCATGATTTTTGTAAAATCTTCCAAAAATAAAAATTTAAGATTTGGAGTTCGATTTGTTATTGGAATTCGATAAAATTGGTATGGTTGAACTCGTATCGGAATGGGTGTTCGGATTTCATGAAAATTGTGTCGGGTTCCGAGAGACGGGTCCCGCGTTGACTTTTGTTGACTTTTTGGAATAAATTTTTAAGTCGATATTATTCGGAATTGTTTTCAATCAATTTTAATGAAGATAGATTTGAACGGCCCGGAGGTCAATTCAAGCAAGAAGGCAATTTTAGAATATCGGCATAACTTCAAAGAGGTAAGTGTCTTGCTTAACCTCGAGTTGGGGAAATTCCCCTTAGGCATTGAGTCTTATGTGCAACTTGGGTAA
Organism: Nicotiana tomentosiformis; assembly: GCF_000390325.3. Classification (NCBI taxonomy): domain Eukaryota; kingdom Viridiplantae; phylum Streptophyta; class Magnoliopsida; order Solanales; family Solanaceae; genus Nicotiana; species Nicotiana tomentosiformis. The sequence goes on along the minus strand of NC_090821.1, from coordinate 62,228,234 downwards.
TTGAAAACTATGTACGCTAGGTGACGAGTACGTACTTGGTTATATGTGGAAATTTTATTGAGTTAAAGTCTCGAGCATATTGTGCAGTAAATTGGATAATTGTTGGAATATATTTAATTATCTACTTGTCGTGCCTAAACCCTTGTTGTTGACTCTGTTGTTATATGACAATGTGATGTGATTGTTATTTCATTATTTGTGAAATTTCATGAATTTGCTGGCTTGATAATTATTGGAATTTAATTTCATTCTGGATTTTCCCCTCTCCAAATAATTAATTAAATGATCTTAAGAAGAGGTGTTTATATAATTATTGAAAATTTGATCTTTTATGAAGACTTTGCTTTATGTTGAGTAATTTCTATCTCTATTGATTGTTTTTGGGTGTTTGTACACATTGTGTGGAGCATTTGGCTATTTGCTGTGAAATTAATTGACTTGGTTGTAGCTTTGAAATTTGGTTGTGGCCATTGGGCAAATTGTGATATGAATTGATTTTTGTTATGTTGTTGTGATAATTTCCCGTGTAAATTGTTGTGTGATGTGAGTTGTTATTTTGGGGAGATAAGGGTGGCATTTCACAGTTGATATTATGTGGTTATAACGGTTGTATTTCACCGTTGATATTATGTGGTTATAAGGGTGGCATTTCACTGTTGTATTTGTTGGTTATTGATATTGTCTGGGCGGAGCGATAAGGGTTGCTATAGGAGCGATAAGGGTGGTAATAGGAGCGATAAGGGTGGCTATTGATATTGTCTGGGCGGAGCGATAAGGGTGGCTATAGGAGCGATAAGGGTGGCAATAGGAGCGATAAGGGTGGATATTGTCAGGGACAATATGTGATGATGTGGGGTTGTGGTGTTGACAATTTTCATGTGATGTTGTGATTTTCTTGTGTTTATTTTTATACCTTGTGGAACTTGTCTTGTTGTTAGTCAATTGATAATAATCTGATTTGTGTTGAAATTGGGAGCCTATGGCTATTGCCAGGTGGTTTATAAAATGAAATGTGGGCACGAGGTGTGTGAATTCTGATATGAGATGGGGATATTGACACATGAATTGTCCGTGCAGTTGTGATATAAAATGTGGGCACGAGGTGTTGTGATGAAATAAAAATGATTTTTGGCAAGTGAATTGTCCGTGCAGTTGTGATATGAAATGGGGGCACGAGGTGCCGGGCAAATATGATGATTTAATTATGGGCACGAGGTGCCGTGAAAATATGAAGATGGGCTGAGACCCGTATTTACGAAAAATATAAAAATGGGCTGAGACCCGTATTTTGATGATTTTTATATGAGATGTTACATGGTGACTTTTTAATTGAAAGAATTACAAAATATTTATTTGGAAGGATTTTTACTTAGAAAGTATTATATAAAAGAATTGTATTTTGAAAGATATTTATTTGAGGAAATTGTATTTGGAAAGATTTATTGAAAGAATTATATTTGAAAAATAATTATTTGAGAAAATTATATTTGAAAGAGAGTTATCTAGAAGAACTATGTGAAATACATTTATTTGAAGGGCCTGATTTAATTGGATGTAATTGCGTTTATTAATTATCGAGGGATATTAATGGTATTCTTGTTATCTGTTGTGCATATCACTGGTTGTTTTATCCTGCCCTTATTATTATTATTATTATTATTATTATTTGTTTCCTATTATTTTGTATATTATATTGCACAGGTTATTAGACTAGTGAGTGTCTTGACTGTACCTCGTCTCTACTCTATTGAGGTTAGTCTTGATACTTAATGGGCACCGCTGTGGTGTGCTCACTCTACACTTCTGCACATTTTTGTACAGAGCCAGGTATTGAAGATAACGGGCTTGAGAAGAGTTAAAGCGGGATCGTAAGGATTCAAGGTAGAGCTGCTTGGTCGTCGTAGTTCCTTGGAGTCCTTTCATTTCATTGTACTGTTAACTTGTAATAAAAAAGTATTGTATATTCGGTCCTCGTGATCATTCTATGTATTCAGTTAGAGTTCGTGATTCAGTACTACTAGTCTTGGGAGATTGTGTATTGTAATTATTTCTGCTGTTAGATCTTAAAAAAAAGACTTCAAAATGTAATAGAAATCGGCTTACTTAGTCTTAGAGACTAGGTGCCATCACGATGCCTATGGTGAGATTTTGGGTCGTAACAGTGTGTTACTTATGATGTGAATAGAGAGTTTCTTTTCTCCCAGCGAGGTATATGTGTTGAGATTTGAGTTTGGATTAGTTGAGAAAGTTGACTTGACCGTCACGAGAATAAAGGCGAGCTTAGTAGATGAATTGAATTATTTATGGTTTTGTGTTACCTAAGCTTATGAAGAATTTTTGTTGAACTGACTAAAGTATTATGGCAGTAATAGAGTATGGATATTGTGAGTTATGGAATGTTTTGTTCTATGTCTTTGAGCCAAGTGGGGGAGCCTGCTATTGACAATTTGATTTCATGATTATGTGTTAAATTTTGGTTTTGGTCGGAGACATACTATGACTTGAAAAGATGGAGAACGAGGATGACTCGAGTAAGGAAATTCCTGAATGCGGGTTACATGGTACTTTATATAAATACGAAAATCATGGAATGATTAAATTATTATTTTGAAGAACGTCGTGCGCACGAAGTATGAATTTGATTGGTGGTGTTAAGGCATGGTTACTTCTTTGGGGGTTGTTGTGATAATGGGGCTTGTGCCTTTCGACCCGTTTGGGCGGTGAAATTTAGATTTGAGCATAATGTGTGACTTTCGAAAGCGTTCTAATGGATTAAAAAATGTATATGTGTCGATTGAAATTTTTTCGAAATTTGTATATTGCCAGAATTGGCTATATATTTAGATGAATGTTATAACTATTCGGTAATCCTTGAGAATGGTGCATATTTTAAAAAGCGCATTGTGTTTTGATTTACGGATGTCATTGGTATTGCAGTACTCACCTGGTTGATAGACTGCTAATATTCAAATTATTTCTATGTGGCACGAAAGAATTATGAAAGTATTCCTCATGGAAAGATCGTGAATGGAAGATGTGTTAGTCATTCTAGTGCTGGAGTTTGGATCAATTACGATGATTCATGTGTTTGATGAATTTAGAGACTGGGAGTTCTTAGAAGTATATTGTTTCGAGTTGCGGCATGTTTGAGGTGAGTATTTTATTTTTAACTCAGTGGAGGCACTAGTTGCATTAATTATTTGTGATAGATGCACGCTATAAGTGTGCATACATGTGAGGTTTGAGCTAATGTGCGGGCATCGGGGCAAGTACTCATACTCGAAAGAATGCTTATGCTATGATATGCCTAGAGTTGACTGTTAAGCGTAAAGTTATAACGTTTCTCGTGTTCGTACCTTTGTTGAGAACTATTTGGGCTACATTTGAGCTTACAAAGAGGTTTATTCCCCTAAATAAATGGGGTAGTTACTATTTTTGCGTTAACTTGCCAATTTGAAGTGTGACAACAGACTTTGCGCATGCTTATGCTATGGCGTGTTATTTATACCAGTCCAGGAGCATGTGAATCTTATTTCATTTATCATATACATGTATACTTATTTGATTGCTCCTCTATGATATGCTTGGGCTGGAAGCCTGGGACCATGCTAGGCGGATTATGTTATTGGCGTGTGAGTTGTCCGTGCGGATCCATATACTGATATTATTGGCATGTGAGTTTTCTGTGCGAGTCCAGATATTGATACTATAGCACGTGAGATGTCCGTGCGAGTGATGTTAATGTGAGATCTAGAAGAGCCGGTTACTGTTATTAAATTTGTGTGTCTTGGTTCTACTATATATAACGAGCTTATAGCATTGTATTTGTGGTGGTAATTATTGAACTCACAATACGGTTCTCTTCTTTGACACATTTTCCATATTTGGGTACAAAGATTTCACAGTTGTGGCCTGAGTTATATTGATGTGCGTGTCTGTGGGATAATTGTGTTTAATAATATAAGGTCATCGGACCTAGAATGGGTACTATCAGGCTTGATTATGGTATTTTCGGGAGGATAATATTGAAAGCCGTCTTAGGAGAGGATTATGGTCCTGGTTGGGGCGAGAGATCTCCATGGCTAGTTGATCTCATGAGTGGTTATGAGTTTTTGATTCTATCTTTCATCATTGGCAGTGTACGAAGGTTTTGGAATGAGGTTCTGTTGAATGCGGGGTTTTATACTAGTACGTGGTTGGTTTTGAGTAATTACTGTGATCAGAAATGGTGCTACGAGTATGCGAGTTGTGTAGTATGTTATGTGATTATATTTGGGATTATGGTTATGGCTGGATACAGCTTGTTCAGGCTTATACGGTGTAGATGTTAGATTTAGATCTTGGAAAGAATTCTGGGTGTTAGAAATTGGGCTCCAAGTATTGGGCTAAGGTTAAATTAATGATTTTCAGGTGTTATATTGTCAGGCCTATATAGAATAGGGTGACGTGTGATCACCCCCAGATATGTGCATGGTAAGGAGGAACAGTGATTTAAAGGCTTAGGGACAATTCTTGGCATGTTCGAGGACGAACGTATGTTTAAGTGGGGGAGATTGTAACGACCCGACTGGTCGTATTGAGAATTTACGCTCCTATCAACTATTTGAAGTCATGAGTAACTTCCTACGAGGTATTATGACATGTGTGAATTGTCGGTTTTGGTTTTAAAGTATTTTGGAGTTAGCTTGGAAGAATGAATTTCATGTTGGAAGCTTAAGTTGAAATAGTTGACCGGATGTTAACTTATGTATAAATGACCCCGGAATAGAGTTTTGATGATTCCAATAGCTCCGTATGGTGATTATGAACTTAGGAGCATGTCCGAAAAATTATTTGGAGGTTCGTAGTGGAATTAGACTTGAAATGGTAAAAGTTGAATTTTTGAAAAGTTTGATCGGGGGTTGACTTTTGATATCGGGGTCAGAATCCTATTTCGGACATTGGAATAGGTCTGTTATGTCAAATATGACTTATGTGCAAATTTTGAGGTCATTCGGACTTGATTTGATAAGTTCGGCATCGAATGTAGAAGTTGGAAATTTTATAATAGACTAAAGTTTCAAGTGAGTTCGCATAAGACCTAACTTCAAATGATCAGAACTCTCATGATACTAAGTTTTATATGGTGTATTACCTATCAAATAAAATATCTTTTAGTCTAGTTTCTAACTCTTCAAATCGTTCATCATTTGGAAATTCCTACAAGAGGTTATGACCATATTACCAAAGGTTGGAAAAATGAGATTTTGCGACATTTCTGCGATCGCAGAATAATTCTTCGATCGCGAAAGTGATTCTTTGACTGCAAACTGGTCGCAGAATGGACCAGAACAGCCCTGTTCTAGGCACCAATTTTTGTGACCATTTTGTGACCCGCATACCAATTCTGCAGTCCATTATGCGACCGCAGACCTGCTTTCGGAGTGTTAATTTTTATATTTTCATAACCCAACCCAATTTGATAAATATGCTTTGGGATTCATTTTGGAGCAAAAATTTGACATTTTTAGAGATAAGGGAGAGTGTTCTAGAGAGAGGAAAAAGCTCAAGTGCTTTGTTCATCAAGATCTTGTTCAAGCTTTGAAATCCAACAAGGAAATATAACAAGATCTTCACCCAACAGGTAAGGTTCTAACCCCTAGTCTTCAACTTCGAGTTTGGGTAAAGATGAGTGATTAAGAGTATGATTCTTGGCTGTAATCATATTATTTATACATACCAATAAGGTTTGTGGAAAGATTGTTGAGTTCAAATGGGTAAAGATTGAGTAGAAAATGATAGAAATCTTCAAAGACTTTAACTTAAGATTTGAGGGTCAAATTGATGTCGGAATTTGGTGAAATTTGTATGGTTGGACTCGTGGTTCGATGGACGTTCATATTTTGTAACTTTTATCGGGTTCCGAGAGCGACTTTTGAGTTAATTTTGGATTTATATTGGAAAATTTGTATTTCCGTATGAAATTATTACAATAATTGATATTGACTGAATCGAATTGATTGTGGCTAGATACGAGACTTTGGGAGACCAATTCTCGTGGCAAGGGCATAGCGGAATAAAGAATTACACGGTTTGAGGTAAGTAACACTTCTAAACTTGGTTCTGAGGGTATAAATACCTGAATTTTATGTTGTACTAATTCTTTGGAGATGATGGACATGCTAGGTGACGAGCGTGTGGACGTGCACAATTGAAATTGTGACTTGAATAAAATCTGTGAAGTTGTAAAAAAAACTTAAAGAATCATCTTATTATCTAAATATTTTCCACGTGTTAGAGAAATTGAGCTGAGGCTTTTATTAAAGATCATGTTTAGGCTACGTGCCAATATTTTTGGGACCCATGGGGTCGTGTTGCTGTTGAATTAAGTGTTTCAAAAATATATATTTTACACTCAGTCATATTCATCCATTGTGAGGATATTTATAGGATCGAGTTGCGTGCTGCAGCAGGCTATATTATCTTTATATATATATATATATATATATATATATATATATATATATATATATATATATATATATATATATGATTACTATATGGAATGGGGCTGCCTGCAGCAGGCCATATTAGCTTTATACAATATTATTATGTGAATCGGGGCTGCCTGGCTGCAGCAGGCCGTATAGGTTTTATTATTATACGGATCGGGACTGCCCCGTCTGCAGTAGGCCATATAAGCTTTATATAGCGCTTGGGCTGAAGGAGCCCCTATGAGAATCTGCATACACCCCCAGTGAGCGCGGTTGATTTATAGCGCTTGGGCTGTAGGAGCCCCTCCGGAGTCTAGACACACCCCCGATGAGCGCGGTTGATTTATATTGAGGGATCTATAAATTATATTTTGAATTCTCTTGGCACAGCCCAGAAACATAGTTTAAAGGTCAAGGAGTTCAAAATCCTTATGAAAATCTTTATTTCTTTTCTAAACTCGATATTGAATGAAACTAAACTACACAAATTGAGAACAAAATTATTTAAATTATTAATGCTTTTCATGTCCGAATTTATTCAGATGGCGTGGACTATATCATATGAATATCTGAGAATCGTGTTGAATTCATGTTTTATGGCCCTAAAATATCAAAAAATAAGGAACGGTTATGGCGAAGCGATGACTAATATTCACTAGGTCATTTTTATGGTTCCGCAAAATTTAGACGATTTGGAACCGGTCTCCCTAATTCATGCATATTTATTTGGTCGCTTTTTATGATCTCGCAAAATTTTAGGCGATTCAGAGTCGATCGCCCAAATTCATGCAGACGACGTGAACGATAGCACACGACAATTGGAAATCATGTTGAATTCCTATTTTATGGCCGTAAAATGTTAAAACAGGACCACGGACCGGAGCCTCGACGAAACCTAGTTGATGTTATTTCAGACATAGGGTCCTCACATAACGACCCGACCGGTCGTTTAGAGTATTATAACCCCGTTCTCCCATTTACTGCTCAATTTATGCCTTACATTTGATTTATGACTTATTGGATTAGTTGGTTCGGGACCAGAAAGATTTCAGAGTGAAATGAGACACTTAGTCTCATAACTAAAAACTTAAGTTGGAAACGTTGACCGGATATTCACATATGTGTAAACGACCTCGGATTTGAATTTTGATGATTCCAATAGCTCCGTATGGTGATTTTGGACTTAGGAGCGTGTCCAAAAAATTATTTGGAGGTATGTAGTGGAATTAGGCTTGAAATCGCGAAAGATGAATTTTTGAAAAGTTTGACCGGGGAGTTGACTTTTTGATATCGGGGTCGGAATCCGATTTTGAAAATTGGACTAGTTTCGTTATGTCAATTATGACTTATGTGCAAAATTTGAGGTCAATCGGACTTGACTCGATCGGTTTCGGCATCGAATATAGAAGTTGAAATTTTTTAGTTTCATTAAGATTGAATTAGGGCATGATTCGTGGTTTTAGCGTTGTTTGATGTGATTTGAGATTTCGACTAAGTTCGTATGATGTTTTAGGACTTGTCGGTATATTTGGTTGAGGTCCCGAGGGGCTCGGGTGAGTTTCGGGGTGGTTTCGGACCATTTCTAGGCCATTTTAAATTGATGGTTTTTGTCCATAGAGGTGTGAATCGCGATCGAGAACATCAGGTCGCATTCGCGAAGAGAAAATAACAGTTTGGGGCCTTGTGAATCGCGATCGCGGAAGCTATTTCGCGATCGCGTAGAACAAACCTGTGCTGCACTGACCCGACTTTGAAAGCTTATATCTCGCAATTTATAAGGAATTTGGAGATGATCCAAAAATGAAAGTTGTAGCCCTTTGTATCTAGGTTTCGGAAAGGTAAACCATTTGTCATTTGGAGTTGTGTACGAAAAGTTATGATGGATATACTATAGTCTGTATGGGAAGCATTTGGAAATCTATGTTGCATAGGGCTGACTTTGGAAGCTTATATCTTTCAATCTATAAAGAATTGGGAGATGAGCAACAAGTGAAAGTTATAGCTCTTGGTGTCTAGTTTTCAGAAAGTTAAACCGATTGCAATTTGGAGTTTTGTATAAAAGTTATGATCATTATACTAGAGGCTGTCTCGAAGAACTGGGCACTTGTTCTTCGCGATCGCGAAAGGCAAAATTTGGGCTGAGAAAAGTTGTGCTTTGCGATCGCAAAGAGTAAATACCTAGGCCGTAGCTATATTTCGAGGTTTCAGCCATTTTTAACATATTTGGAGCTATGGAGCTCGGATTGAAGCGATGTTTGAGGTGATTTTCACCGTATGAATTGGGGTAAGTGTTCTATATCCGAAAGTGATTATAATTCATGATTCTATGGTTATATTCATCATTTATTTTGGATTTAAATGGAAGAAATCAAGAGTTTTGCAAAATCTTCCAAAAATGAAAATTTAAGATTTTGAGGTCGAGTTGTTATCAGAATTTGATAAAAATGGCATGGTTGAACTCGTATCGGAATGAGTGTTCGAATTTTGTAACTTTTGTCGGGTTCCGAGATGTGGACCCCACATGCAATTTTTGATCTAAATTTCGGATTTTTATGGAAAATTAGTATTTTCTTATGGAATTAATTCCAATAAATTTTATTGACTGAATCGAATTAATTGTGGCTAGATTCGAGACGTTTGAAGGCCAATTCACAAGGCAAAGGAATAACAGAGTGAGGAATTACACGGTTTGAGGTAAGTAACGCTTCTAAACTTAGTTCTGAGGGTATGAATCCCCAAATTTGGTATGATATAAATTGTTTGGAGGTGACACACACGATATGTGACGAGCATGTGGACGTGCACCATATAAATTGTGTCTTGGATAAATCCTGTGTAGTTGTAAGATTAATGAATCATGTTATTATCTGAAAATTCTCCACGTGTTAGAGAAATTGAACTGAGGCTCCTATTAAAGATCATGTTTAGGCTACTATCACGATCCAAATTTCCCTTCCATATGACGTCATGACCGCACCTAGTCTCTACGACTAGTTAAGCCTAACATTTGCGGAATAATAAAATGAAAACATAATTTTAACAACTAACTGTTAAAAAATACACAGCAAACCAAAACCAGGAACATCGTGAATCACAAACTACAGAAGGAAAATCTAGTGTCCCTATACATCAGAGTCTAACAAAGGAAAAATATAGAAGATAATGGACATGAGAAAGAGTAGAAAGGGACTCCGAGATCTGCGGACGCGGCATATATATCTTGAAGTCTCCAAAGCTGTCCTGGCTCATTGATAGTGCTGCTGATAAGGAGCATCTGGATTTGAACACAAAAAACATGTCCAAAAGAGTAGCATGAGTACCCCACAATCGGTACCCAATAAGTGCCAAGCCTAACTTCGGTAGAGTAGTGACGAGGTTAGGTCTGGGCCCTACTGGAATATGATAATAAAGCAAGTCAAAAAATAAAATATCGCAGTAAAATAAAGACTGAAATTTAACAAGAAAGAATTTATAGAAGGTAACAGCTCAATACACAGAGATAATAACAAGGGATCTCCCGAGATACCATCTCGTAGTCCCAAACGTAAATGTGCAGGGGGATCTCCCGGAATACCGTTTCGTAGTCCCAAAGTAAATATGCAAGACAGGGGGATCTCCCGGAATACCATTCCGCAGTCCCAAAGTAAATATGCATAAAATGCGGATCTCCCAGAATACCGTTTCGTAGTCCCAAAGTAAATATGCAGCGCAAAAATAGAAATACAACTACATCATGAAATCTTACGGTTTAGGCTAAGTACTAGTCAAGGAAGATGCAGGAAATTCACTAAGCATGCTGCACAGAGTTCACATAAGTAATTAAGACACGTAGACATGCTGTATTAGACTAAACATGATAGCTACACATATTGGAATAACTCAATTAAGAATGACAATAGATTAATACTCATTAAAATGGTATAACTCAAAATAAAAGAAAAACAAGTTGCTGCTCAGTAAGAAAAAAAATCAGATTTTTTCACAACTAGCCCGTGTACATATTCGTCACCTCATGTACACGTCGCTCATATATCAAAAACAGTACAAATCCTATGAGGAGTTCCCCCACACTAAGTTAGGCAAGCCACTTACCTCGAACCAAGCTCAATCAATCGGTCACAATGCCTTTCCCACGAATATCCGGCTCCGAATGGCCCAAATCTAGCCAAAAGAAATTACATATCATAAATATAACCATAATAGACTCATCTATTTAATGAAATCAACATTTTAACAAATATTTTGAAATTAACTCAAAAATCGCCAGTGGGGCCCACATCTCGGAATCGAGTAAAAGTCACAAAATACGAACGCCCATTCACTCACGAGTCTAACCATATAAAAATTACTCAAATCCGACCACAAATCCCCTTTCAAAACTCGAAATCTTTGTTGAAGAAGTTCTTCCAAATTTTTCTCAATTTCAACCCCAAAATCCGAAATTAAATGATGAAATCAACCATAGATTAGTGGAATATAACCATAAAGGAGTTAAGAATCATTATCCAATCGATATCTCTGAAAATCCCTCAATACCTCGTCCAAAATCCGAGCTCCCAACTCAAGTTAGTTGATAAAAATGGCAAAACCCCCATTTTTGGAGACTTTAACACTGCCCAGTGATTCCTTACGCGATCGCGAAGAACAACTTCGCTGCTCCATTATTTTACTCTATGCTAATGCGTAACTCTCCACGCGAACGCGATGAAATAGCTCCTCAGACTTACGCGATCGCGAAGAACAACACCCAATTCCACTGCTGCCTTATTTCTTCTTCGCGAACGTTGCCTAGCCCACGCGTTCGCGATGCATAACCTGACGAACCTACGCGATCACATCCCATTCTTGGTGAATGCGAAGAGATAACCCATCTGGTCTCCTAATTACTCTACGCGATCGCGATGAAGGAAACCAGCTGCAGAACACCAGCAAAAACTGCCAACTCCTTAAGTCCAAAAATGACCCGTTGAGCATCCGAAACACGCCCGAGGCCCCCGGGACCCCAACCAAACATACCGACCAATCCTAAAACACCACACAAACTTAGTCAAGCCCTCAAATTACATAAAACAACGCTAAAAATCGTGAATCACCCTCCAATTCAAATCTTAAAAACTTGAAACTTTAACATTCTACAACCGATGCCGAAACCTACCAAACCACGTCCGATTGACCCCAAATTTTGTACACAAGTCATATTCAACACTATGGACCTACTCCAACTTTCAGAATCGGATTTCAACCCCGATATCAAAATTTTCACTACCGGTCCAAAACTCCAAAATTTCGACTTTCGCCATTTCAAGCCTAAATGAGCTACGGACCTCCAAAACACAATCCGGACATGCCCCTAAACCCAAAATCACCTAACGGAGCTAATGGAACTGAAGAAATTCCATTCCGGAGTCGTCTTCACACAGTTCTAACTACGGTCCAAATTCTAAGGCTTAAACCTCCATTTAGGGTCTAAGTGTCCCAAAACACCCCGACACCAAAAACAAAACCTCCCGGCAAGTCACCTAAGTAGAAAAAGGTAAGGGGGAAACAGTAAATAGGGGATCAGGGCTATTACTCTCAAAACTACCGGCCGGTTCGTTACATCCTCCCCCTCTTAAAACAATCGTTCGTCCTCGAACGAGCATAAAGACACACCTGAAGTGGTGTAAAGATGAGGATAATGGCTGCGCATATCCTGCTCGGTCTCCCAAGTCGTCTCCTTGACCGGTCGTCCCCTCCATTGAACCTTCATGGAAGCAATGTTCTTTGACCTTAGCTTTCTGACCTGCCTGTCTAAAATAGCCACTGACTCTTCAACATAAGATAGATCCTTGACTACTCAACTCATAAGCACGCCACCACTGATAGGCTGCTCCTCTAAGCTGGAATGTAGTAAAAGAAACTACGCTTGTCTCCGCTACGCCCATAGTACGGAGAATATGATAACACTCCTCCAGAAAACCCTGAGCATCATTTGTAGCCAATCCGCTGAGGGTAGGTGGGTGGTACTTCTTGTACCTCTCAAGTCTGAGCTGCTCCACCTCAGAAGCTGCTGCCCTAACCTCGGGCTGAGCTAGAGCTACCGACTGCATTGGTACAATCTCTGGAACCTGGTCGACCTGTACCCACTGATCTGGAGTACCGGCGATGGGAGTCTGTGCTCCTCCCCCGGCCTGAGATATGGCAGGAGCAAGTGGAATCAATCCAGCCTGAGCTAAGGTGCTAAACATGCTCAGAAACTGGGCTAGAGTCTATTGGAGGGATGGTGCAGAAACAAGTACCTCATGTGTTTGCCCTCCAGCTGGAGCTACTAGGGGCTCCTCTGTAGCAGCTCGTGCGGGTGCTCTGGATGCACCACGTGGACGTCCTCAGCCTCTACTCCGGCCCGGGCCTCTCGCGGCTCTAGCAGGGGCACCAGTGCCTGTTCATCAGATCTGCTTGTACATGTCCTCACCATCTGTGAGAGAATAGAATACAGAAGTTTAAAATCTTTGAATTCAACAATTTTCGCCCGACAAGGAATCAAAGTAGTGAAATTTTCCTAACAGTTCCATCGCCTCCCGAAGATAAGTACAGATATCTTCGTACTGATATGCGAGACTCTAATAAACTGGCTTGTGACTCATGACACCTATGAACCTAGAGCTCTGATACCAACTTGTTACGATCCAAATTTTCCCTCCGTATGACGTCGTGATGGCACTTAGTCTCTACGACTAGGTAAGCCTAATATTTGTGGACTAATGAAATGACAACATAATTTTAACAACTAACTGTTCAAAAATACACAGCAATCCTAAAACCCGAAACATCATGAATCACAAACAACAGAAGGAAAATCTAGTGTCCCTATATATCAGAGTCTAACAAAGGAAAAATACAGAAGATAATGGACATGAGAAAGAGTAGAAAGGGACTCCGAGGTCTGCGGACGCGGCATATATATCTTGAAGTCTCCAAAGCTGTCCTGACTCACTGATAGTGCGGCTCATAAGGAGCACCTGGATCTGAACACGAAAAACATGTGCAGAAGAGTAGCATGAGTACCCCACAATCGGTACCCAGTAAGTGCCAAGCCTAACCTCGGTAGAGTAGTGACGAGGTCAGGTCTGGGCCCTATTAGAATATGATAATAAAGCAAGGCAAAAAATGAAATATCGCAGTAAAATAAAGACTAAAATTTAACAAGAAAGAATTTATAGAAGGTAACAGCTCAATACACAGAGATAACAACAGGGGATCTCCCGAGATACCGTCTCGTAGTCCCAAACGTAAATGTGCAGGGGGATCTCCCGGAATACCGTTCCATAGTCCCAAAGTAAATGTGCAAGACTGGGGGATCTCCCGGAATACCGTTCCGTAGTCCCAAAGTAAATATGCAGTACAGGGGGATCTACCGGAATACCGTTCCGTAGTCCCAAAGTAAATATGCAGCGCAAAAATAGAAATACAACTACATCATGAAATCTTACGGTTTAGACTAAGTACCTGTCAAGGAAGAAGCAGGAAATTCACTAAGCATGCTGCACAGAGTTCACATAAGCAATTAAGACATATAGACATGATGTATTAGACTAAACATGATAGCTACACATATTGGAATAACTCAATTAAGAATGAAAATAGATTAATACTCATTAAAATAGTATAACACAAAATAAAAGAAAAACACGTTGCTGCTCAGTAAGAAAAAAAATCGGGGTTTTCCACAACTAGCCCGTGTACATATTCGTCACCTCACGTACACGGCACTCATATATCAAAAATAGTACAAATCCTATGGGGAGTTCCCCCACACTAAGTTAGGAAAGCCACTTACCTCGAACCAAGCTCAATCAATCAGTCACAATGCCTTTCCCACGAATATCCGGCTCCGAATGGCACAAATCTAGCCAAAAGCAATTACATATCATAAATACAACCATAATAGACTCATCTAATTAATGAAATCAACATTTTAATAAAAATTCCGAAATTAACTCAAAAATCGCCCATGGGGCCCACGTATTGGAATCGGGTAAAAGTTATAAAATACGAACATTCATTCACTCACGAGTCTAACCATATAAAAATTACTCAAATCCGATCACAAATCCCCTTTCAAAACTCGAAATCTTTGTTGAAGAAGTTCTTCCAAATTTTTCTCAATTTCATCCCCAGAATCTGAAATTAAATGATGAAATCAACCATATATTAGTGAAATATAACCATAAAAGAGTTAAGAATCGTTACCTCATTGATATCTCTTAAAATCCCTCAATACCTCGTCCAAAATCCGAGCTCCCAACTCAAGTTTTTTAAAAAATGGCAAAACCCCCGTTTTTGGAGACTTTAACACTGCTCAGTGATTCCTTAATCGCGATCGCGGAAACACCCTCGCGATCGCGAAGAACAACTTCGCTGCCCCATTATTTTACTCTACGCGAACGCATAACTCTCCACGCGAACGTGTAACTCTCCATGCGAACGCGATGAAATAGCTCCTCAGACTTACGTGATCGCGACTGACCTCACACGATCGCTAAGAACAATACCCAATTCTACTGCTGCCTTATTTCTTCTTCGCGAACGCGGCCTAGCCCACGCGTTCGCGATGCATAACCTGATGAACCTACGCGATCGCGTCCCATTCTTGGCGAACACGAAGAGATAACCCAGCTGGTCTCCCAATTACTCTATGCGATCGCGAGCCTTCTCACGCGATCGCAATGAAGGAAACCAGCTGTAGAACACTAGCAAAAATTGCCAACTCCTTAAGTCCAAAAATGACCCGTTGAGCATCCGAAACACGCCCGAGGCCCCCGGGACCCCAACCAAACATACCGACCAATCCTAAAATATCATACGAACTTAGTCGAGCCGTCAAATCACATCATACAACGCTAAAAATTGTGAATCACCCTCCAATTCAAATCTTAAGAACTTGAAACTTCAACATTCTACAACCGATGCCGAAACTGACCAAACCACATCCGATTGAGCCCAAATTTTGCACACAAGTCATATTCAACACTACCAACCTACTCCAACTTCTGGAATCAGATTCCAACTCCGATATCAAAATTTCCACTACAGGTCCAAAACTCCAAAATTTTGACTTACGCCATTTCAAGCCTAAATGAGCTACGGACCTCCAAAACACAATCCGGACACGCCCCTAAACCCAAAATCACCTAACGGAGCTAACGAAACCGACGAAATTCTATTCCGGAGTCGTCTTCATACAGTTCAGACTACGGTCCAAATCCTAAGGCTTAAACCTCTATTTAGGGACCAAGTATCCCAAAACATTCCGAAACCAAAAACAAAACCTCCCGACAAGTCACCTAAGCAGAAAAAGGTACGGGGAAAATAGTAAATAGGGGATCAGAGCTATTACTCTCAAAATGACAGATCGGGTCGTTACATCTACGTGCCAATATTTTGGGACCCATGGGGTCGTGTTGCTGTTGAAATAATTGTTTTTAAAAAAATATATATTTCACACTCAGCCTCATTCATCCATTGTGAGGATATTTATGGGATCGATCTACGCGCCGCAGCAGGCCATATTGGCTATATATATATATATATATATATATTATTGTTGTTTTGGATCGTGACTGCCCGCCTGCAGCAAGCTATAATGGCTTTATACATTATTATTATATGGATGGGGGCTGCCCGCCTACAGCAGGCCTTCTAGGCTTTACTATTATTTGGATCGGGGCTGCCCGCCTGCAGTAGGCCTTATAGGCTTTACAATCATTTGGATCGGGGTTGTCCGCTGCAGCAGGCCTTATAGGCTTTATTATTATACGGATCAGGACTGACCGTATGCAGTAGGCCATAAAGGCTTTATATCACGCTTGGGCTGAAGGAGCCCCTCCGGAGTCTGTACACACCCCCAGTGAGCGTAGATAATTACATATATTCGGGATGGATTTTTCAGGACATGGACTTACCTTACTTATTTATATTGTAATGAATTTACCTGGACATGGATCTTGTCCGTATCATTTACATTTGGGGATAAATTACCCAGGGCTGGATTGGCCTTATACGGTACTGAGTGACTGACTGTCAGTCGATGTGTATATATATATACGGGTTGGACCACCCCTGGGCTGGATTGGCCATAAACAGTACCGAGTGACCGAATAATTGGTGACCAGTATTTACTTGAGGTCTTTCTACTAAGATGTCGTATTCCTCATATCATGCAGTATTGATCTATTTCACTTGTACTGAGTTTAACTTGAAAGCATGACTACATTTCTGTACCATTATTTATACTAGACTGTACCTGCGGAGCTCATCATTCCTTTTAGCCCAGAGGTTAGTCTTGTTACTTAATGAGTTAGTTGTACTCATACTACACTCTGTACCTCGTGTGCAGATCCATGTGCTCCGGATACGGCGACTGCTAGATTTTGAAGTTAACTCTGTTGGGGACTATCAAGGTAGCTGCTTGACATTTGCAGACTTGATTCCGTTCCTGTTTAATTATTGTACTGTTCTATATTTTCAGACAGTGATTTTGTTAGTCAGACTTTGTATTCATATTAGATGTTCATGTACTCAGTGACACCGGATTTTGGTAGTGTTATATTTGTATTTGTGAGATTTCTTCCGCTGAATTTAATTATTATGTTTTTAAATTTTAAAATATATGGTGGTTTATTGATATTGTCGGCTTGCCTAGTATTGAGATAGGCGCTATCACGACAGGTGAGATTTTGGGTCATGACAAGTTGGTATCAGAGCTTTAGGTGACATAGGTCTCACGAGTGATGAGCAGGTTTAGTAGAGTCCTGCGGATCGGTACGGAGATGTCTGTACTTATCTTCCAGAGGCTGCCAAACCCTTAGGAAAAATTTCCCTTCTTGTATTCTATCGTGCAGAATTAATTCAGCTTGAAACATAACTCTTTGAATTCCTTCCACGCATTCGTATGCGCACATGAGCGCTCGGTATCAGCTGTGCATCGCCGACTTGTGATTCCATGAACGATGTTTTAGATGTGTATTCCGTGTTCTGGTGATGGTCCAGTCTGGAGGACTTGAGGCCAAGTTTAGACCGCAACTTAGGCTCGGTAGCTTCAGTTGTAACCTGTACATTTTGTCTCATATGTCTGGTAATGTCCCTACGAGTGGAATTTGTGGCTTGATGAACAGTGGAATGGCTTTGTGATGAGTATGATATAACTGCGGGATGTGTTAAGACGATTTGAATGTGATGAGAAGTGTTTCCTTGAAATGTAAAGGAAGGCCACTGGGTGCTTTATTTTTGTTTTGATGTGACGTACAATCTCGAGTGTGGATGTTTTGAAAGATCTTTCACGTTGTTAAATTATGGGGCAAATTAAATTCTCGCGTGTGGTTAATGAGTTTGGACTCAGAAAGATTAAGTGATTTCATAGTAATTATGGCTACGAAAGGGTATAACAAGATGCCAATTTGAGACTAAGCAAGTGGGTTATCTCCTGCGGAGTAATTTATGTAGGTGTGTTCCTTATGATGTGAATAGAGAGTTTCTTTTCTGCCAACGGGGTGTATGTGTTGAGACTTGAATTTGAATCTGGTTGAGAAAGTTGACTTTGAGTGTTAAGAGAATGAATGCGAGATTAGCGGATGATTGAGGTATTTTATGGTTGGTGTGTCTTGAGGTTGAGAAGAATTTTCGTTAAAATGACTACGGTATTAAGGCAGTAATAAAGTATGGGTATTGTGAGTTATCAAGTATTTTAATCTATGGCTTTGAGCCAAGTGGGGGAGCCTACTATTGACAATTCAATTCATGGTTATGTGTTAATTTGTTTTGTTTTAGTCTGAAGTATACTTGGGAATCAGTGATGACTTGCAGAGGTGGATTTCGAGAATGACTCGAGTAAGGAAATTTTTGGATACAAGTTATATTGCGCTTTATGAGTGGGTTGTTATTTGTGAATGATGTAGTGCGCACTGAGTATGAATTTGATAGGTGTATTAAAGTAGAGTTACTTCTTTGAGTGTTGTTGTGCTAATGGGGCACGTGTCTTTTGGCCCATTTGGGCGGTGTAATGTGGATTTGAACAAAGGGGGTGACTCTTGAGAAAGTTCTAATGGATTCGAGATTAATATGTAACAATTGAGAATTTTTGACGGATTTGTTTATGGCTAAAATCTGAGATTTAAGTTGGATGGTGTCGAGACTTATGGCATTTTTGTATATCATTATGGGTTTTATATTTCGGTATCAGGAAGGTGAATGAAAAGGCCTTAGACTCAAATAAGGTATTTTCAAAGTGGATGTTTTGGTTGTGGTATTTATAGGGGTAATTATGATGTGGTGAGACTCTACAGATGTTTTGGTAGAAATATTCTTGGGTTTTGGTGACCTACGTGGTTTGGTCGAGTTAGAGGAATTCAGTTCTGATAGCTTGGTTATGTGCAAATGGATTTCAAAGTGTTCATGATGGTTTCTACCATGGTTTGAACCAGATATTTTCTACATGTGTATGGAACGTGTTGTGTATTGTGATTTCCTCCTGGAAAGAAGCAAGAGAGAGGTTTCTAACTAACCTGGTATGTAATTTGTTGGTGACTCGGAGTTGATAATGGGATTCTTGTGCTTGTCACATGATGGCATAATAGATGTGGTATGTTGTGCGGGATTAGGATTTACATGTGCAAGGTGACAGTTCAGTCTTGAAAAGAAGGTAACGAATGTTGGATAGCATGGCCAGCTTCAGATATTTCAATGAATGTTATAACTGCTCGGTAATTCCTGAGAAGGGTGCGCATTTCAGAAGGCGCGTTGTGTTTTGACTTACGGATGTTCATCAGTATTGCAGTACTCACCTGGCTGATAGACTGCTGTGATGACCTAAAATATCATCTTTAAATTTAATAAGTAATTTTATGTTCTAAGACCTCGAAAAGCACCATTTATTATTTCTCGACTTGCGTGCACAGTCCCTATAATTTTCCGAAAAATTTTCATGTGAAAAATGGATTAAAATATGAAATAAAGCTTTAAAACTCAACTAAGTTGACTTTGGTCAACAGTTTTAGCAAACAGACTCGGATCAATATTTTGACAGTTCCGGTAGCTCTGTATCGTGATTTGGGACTTGAGCGTATGCCCGAAATTTAATTTGGAGGTCCCTAGCTCAAGTTATGACCATTTAACGGAACTAGCAATTTAAAGGCTAAGGATTCCAAGTTTGACTATGGGGGTTGACTTTTTGATATCGGAACCGGAATCCGATTCTGGAAATTTGAACAACTCCGTTATCTCATTTATGACTTGTGTGTCAAATTTGAAGTCATTCCGGATTCATTTAATATGTTTTGGCACGAGATTTGCAAATTGAATGTTTAAAACTTAAAGTTTGAATCAGGGTGTGAATTGTAATTTCAACGTTGTTTGACGTGATACGAGACCCCGAGTAAGTCCGTATTATGTTATTGGACTTGTTGGTATATACGTACAGGGTCCCGAGTACCCCGAGAGATACAGAATTAAATCAGATCAAGAATTGGACTTAAGTAAAATCTGTATTTTTGCCTTCTCTTATAATCGCACCTGCGGATTTTTGACCGCAGAAGCGAGCCTTCGATCGCAGATGCGCCTAGGCTTGACTGGGCAAAAGTCTATAGGTGCGGAAATATGCATGCACCTGCGCGTTCGCAAAAGCGGACAGCTTCTCGCAGAAGCGTGTCCGCAGATGCGCACCAAATCACGCAGATGCGGACATACGCTGGCAGCCCCCTTTTCTGCAAATGCGAGAATTTCTCGCAAATGTGAACTCGCATGTGCGAGCACAGGCACCGTAGGTGCGAAAATGCCTGCGCAGTGTATATATCGAAGAGTCCGAAATTATTTTTATATTTTGATTGTTTTGAGCTCGGTTAAGGCGAAGTTTTGGGCAATTTTCATAGAAAATATTGGGGTAAGTGTTCCTTATCCTATATTGATTATATTTCATGATTCCATACTCGTTTATATCATGAATCCGTGAATTTATGGAAGAAAAATCAGATTTTTCTAAAATCTTTCAAAAATAAAAAATTTATATTTGAAGATCCATTTGATATCGGAATTGGACAATTTGTTTATGGTTGAACTCGTATCGGAACGGGTGTTCGGATTTCACGACTTTTTTCGGGATTTGAGACGTGGATCACACTGTCGAATATTTTAATGAATTTTAGATTTTTATGCGAAAAATTTGTAAATTCATATGGAATTAATTCCTATGATTCGTATTGAGTATATTGAATTATTGTGAATAGATTTGAAGCTTTCAAAGACAAATTTAAAAGGAAAAACTATGGTTGAGTAATTGATTGGAATTTGCAAAGCGAGGTAAGTGTCGTGGTTAACCTTGACTTGAGGGAATAGAACCCTTAAATTATTTGTTATGTGAAATGCACGTGAATGACGTATAGGCGAGCTGACGAGTTTCTATACGTCGTCAAATTAATTATTTGCTTGTTTATTTGATAATTCATAAATTATTTTAAATCATAAATTAATTATTATAATAATTGTTTCTCTCCTATTCTTTGTGAAATATTAATTCTTGAATTTCTGCATTAATTGTTACATGCTATTTGAATTATGTGTTTTAATTGTTATTTGACATTTAGCATATTAAATATTAAACTGTCTATTTTCTCCCTCATTTCCAAAATAAATTGTTATTGCCATTGTTTGTTCATAAATAAATTATAATTATTGTGTGCCTTGATGCTTAATAGTTTCTCATTGGACGTGGTATTTATTGGAGTAATTTTTATTACATTATGAGCTATTTAAAGTTATATATATTGGGGGAACAGATTGCACGCTGCAACAGAAATGAAAGTATATATACATATCTTGGGGGATCGGATTGCACGCCGCAATAGACTTATTTAAAAGTCAATATTGGGGGATCGGATTGCATGCCGCAATAGACTTATTTAAAAGTCAATATTGGGGGATCAGATTGCACGCCGCAACAGACTTATTTAAAAGTCTATAAATATACTTGATTGAAATAAATATATAACAGAATTGAATGTGAATATATTGTGAGAGCGGGTTGCATGCTACAACAGAATTGGGTGAAATAATAATGGATTATGACTATTGAGTTGGCTTCAATTATTATAAATGAGTTACCTGATTTATCTCTATTATTTGTTGTTGTTATTAATATCGCGTACATGTTAATGTAAGTGAACCGCCTTAGCCTTATTACTACTTCGTCGAGGTTAGGCTCAGCACTTACCAGTACATGGGGTCGGTTGTACTGATACTACACTCTGCACTTCTTGTGCAGATTTCGGAGTTGGTCCCAGCGGCGTAGCATAGACTTGCTCGGATTTCAGCTACCAGAGGAGACTTGAGGTATAACTGCATGGCGTCCGCAGTTCTGAAGTCCTCGTCTATTTTACTTTAACTCTGGAGTGCACCACCACTCCAGAGTTACTACAGTGGTTATCCGGCCCATCTGGGTCAGCTTCAACTTCAGCAGCTACGACATCAGGATGTGTGTTTATTTCCAGACATCTTTATTTTATTCAGACCTTTATTTATATTTATTCTAGAAGCTCGTGCACTTGTGACACTAATTTTGAGGACCCACATGATTATCTTGAACGCTACAATGAGGTGTTACGGAACATGGGTATAGTTGAGACCAATGGGGTTGATTTTGCTGTATTTCAGATGACGGGTTCCGCCAAGAGGTGGTGGAGAGATTATACATTGACCCGACCAGTCGGATCGCCTGCACTTACATGGGAGCAGTTCTCTCAGCTATTTCTGGAAAAGTTCCTCCCTATCACATTAAGAGAGGAATTCCGCAAGCAATTTGAGCGTCTACAGCAGGGCAGTATGACTGTTACTCAGTATGAGTCCCGTTTTGTGGATTTGGCCCGTCACGCTCTCCTTTTACTACCTACAGAGGGATAGAGAGTGAAGAGGTTTATTGATGGACTTACTCACCCTACCAGACTTCAGATGGCCAAGGAGACCGGAAGTGAGATTTCTTTTCAGGTGGCTGCTAATGTCGCAAGGAGGATCGAGATAGTTATGCACAGGAGAGAGGGCAGAGGTCTGATAAGAGGCCTCATCAGTTCGGTGGTTTCGGTGGTGCCTCATCTGGAGGCAGGGGTAATTTTGGTAGGGGTCATCCTCCCAGACCATTTCATTCAGCACTTTATGTATCTCCCGGTGCTTCAGGGAGTCACGGTCTTATTATGCATTACTCTGGGCAGCCAGCATTTAGTGCACATTCAGCTCCTATCAGTGCACCACCACTCCAGAGTTACTACAGTGGTTATCCGGCCCATCTGGGTTAGCTTCAGCTTCAGCAGCCACGACATCAGGATGGGTTTTATGAGTGTGGGAACATTGGTCACATCAGGAGGTATTTTCCTAGATTGGCGAGTAACAGATCTCGGCAAGATTGGCACCGGTTGCTTCACCGCCTGCTCAGCCAGCTAGAGGTAGGGGTCAGGTAGTTAGAGGTGGAGGTCAGGCTATTAGAGGTGGAGGTCAGACCGTTAGAGGTGGAGGCCAGCCAGTTAGAGGCCGTCCCAGGGACGCAGTTCAGAGTGGTGGGGCCCAACCCCGACTTTATGCTTTTCTAGCTAGGCCTGAGGTCGAGTCATCTTACGCTGTGATCATAGGTATTATCCCAGTTTTCCATAGAGATGCTTTAGTTCTATTTGATTCAGGATCTACTTATTCCTATGTGTCCTCCTATTTTGCTTCATATTTTTCTCTGAGTGCTTTTGTGTGTGTATCTACACCGGTGGGAGACTCTGTTATAGTAGATCATGTCTATCGTTTGTGTGTGGTTACTATTGGTAATCTTGAGTCTAGTGTGGACCTTCTACTTCTTGATATGGTAGATCTTGATGTCATCTTGGGTATGGATTGGCTATCCCCTTATCATGCTATATTGGATTGTCATGCCAAGACAATGACCCTAGCTATACCGGGGTTACCTCGGTTAGAGTGGAAAGGAACTCCTGGTTATTCTGTCAGCAAGGTTATTTCTTATATGAAAGCTCGGTGTATGGTAGAGAAAAGGGTGTCTAGCCTATTTGGCTTATATTCGTGGTCCCAATGCGGATGTTCCTTCTATGGACTCAGTACCAGTTGTTCGTGAATTTCCAGAAGTATTTCCTGCATATATGCTGGGGATGCCACCCGACAGAGATATTGATTGCTGTATTGATTTGGCTCCGGGCACTCAGCCCATGTCTATTCCACCATACCGTATGGCCCCGCCAGAGTTGAAAGAATTAAAAGAGCAATTACAAGACTTGCTTGACCAGGGATTCATTAGATCCAGTGTCTCTCCCTAGGATGCACCAGCATTATTTATAAAGAAGAAAAATGGCTCTATGCGGATGTGTATAGACTATCGGCAGTTTAACAAGGCCACTATCGAAAACAAATATCCGCTGCCAAGAATTGATGACTTATTTGAGCAGCTTCAGGGTGCCAAGGTATTTTCGAAGATTGATTTGAGGTATGGTTACCATCAGTTGAAGATTAGGGCATCTGATGTCCCTAAAACAGCTTTTCGAACGTGGTATGAGCATTACGAATTCCTAGTGATGTCATTTGGGTTGACAAATGCCCCAGCAACATTTATGGATTTGATGAATTAGGTGTTCAAGCCTTATTTGGACTCTTTTATGGTTGTATTCATTGATGATATCTTAATTTACTCCAGCAGTCGAGAGGAGCATGAGCAGCATCTTCGAAGTGTGCTTCACACTTTGAAGAATAATTAGTTATATGCCAAGTTTTCAAAATGTGAGTTTTGGTTAGACTCAGTTGCCTTTTTGGGGCATGTTGTATCGGCAGAAGGCATAAAGGTGGATCCTAAGAAATTGAGGCTGTTCAGAATTGGCCTAGGCCTACTTCAGTTACAGAGATCCAGAGTTTCCTGGGTTTAGCAGGTTATTATCGTCAGTTCGTGGAAGGGTTTTCATCTATAGCAAGCCCATTGACCAGATTAACCCAGAAAGGTGTCCCATTCAGATGGTCAGACGAGTGTGAGATGAGCTTTCAGAAGCTCAAGACCGCTTTGACTACGGCACCAGTGTTGGTATTACCCACAGGTCCAGGATCGTATACGGTATATTGTGACACATCTCACATTGGGCTTGGTGCAGTATTAATGCAAAATGGCAAGGTAATTGCATATGCATCGCGGCAGTTGAAAGTTCACGAGAAGAATTATCCTATTCATGACTTAGAATTGGCAGCCATTGTTCATGCGCTGAAGATTTGGAGGCATTACCTCTACGGTGTCTCGTGTGAGGTATTTACTGATCATCGTAGCCTTCAGTATCTGTTCAAACAAAAGGATCTTAATTTGAGGTAGAGAAGATGATTGGAGTTGTTGAAAGACTATGATATCACCATTTTGTATCACCCCAGAAAGGCCTATGTGGTGGCCGATGCTTTGAGTAGAAAGGCTGTGAGTATGGGAAGTCTTGCGTATATTCCGGTTGGTGAGAGGCCATTAGCTGCATATGTTCAGACTTTGGCTAATTAGTTCGTGAGGTTAGATGTTTCAGAACCCAGTCGGTTTCTAGCTTGCACATCCGCTCAGTCTTCTTTATATGAGCACATCAGAGAGAGGCAATATGATGATCCTCATTTACTTGTCCTTAAGGACACGGTGCGGCACATTGATGCCAAACAGGCTACTGTAGGGGAAGATGGAGTTTTGCGAATGCAGGGCCGTATTTGTGTGCCTGATGTGGATGGGCTTCGTGAATTAATTCTTGAAGAGGCACACAGTTCCAAGTATTCTATTCATCCAGGTACTGCTAAGATGTATCAAGCTTTGCAGCAACATTATTGGTGAAGGAGAATGAAAAAGGATATAGTTGCATATGTAGCTCGGTGTCTGAATTTTCAGCAAGTTAAGTACGAGCATCAGAGACCTGGTGGTTTGCTTTAGAAGTTAGAAATTCCTGAGTGGAAGTGGGAGTGTATCACTATGGATTTTGTTATTGGGCTCCCACGGACTCAGAGAAAATTTGACGCAGTTTTGGTCATTGTGGACAGGTTGACCAAGTCAGCACATTTCATTACAGTGGCAGTTACCTATTCTTCAGAGAGGTTAGCTGAAATTTACATTCGTGAGATTGTCCGCCTTCACGGTGTGCCCGTGTCTATTATTTCAGATCGAGGTATGCAGTTTACCTCATATTTCTGGAGGGTTGTACAATGTGAGTTAGGCACGCGGGTTGAGTTGAGTACAACATTTCATCCACAGACAGATGGACAGTCACAGCGCACTATTCAGATATTGGAAGATATGCTCCGCGTTTGTGTTATAGACTTTGGAGGTTCTTGGGATCATATCTTGCCACTTGCGGAGTTTGCTTATAATAATAGCTACTAGTCGAGCATTCAGATGGCTCCATATGAGGCATTATACGGAAGGCGATGTCGTTCGTCAGTTGGCTGGTTTGAACCGGGAGAGGTTCGGTTGTTGGGTACCGATTTGGTATAGGATGCCTTGCATAAGGTCAAGATTATTCAGGATCGACATCGCACAGTTCAGTCTAGGCAAAAGAGTTATGCCGACCATAAGGTTCGTGATATTGCATTCATGGTTGGAGAAAGAATATTGCTCCGGGTTTCACCTATGAAACGTGTAATAAGGTTCGGAAAGAAGGGCAAGTTGAGCCCTAGGTATATCGGACCCTTTGAAATTCTTCAAAGGGTGGGTGAAGTAGCCTATAAGCTTGCATTACCACCTAGTTTATCAGCGGTTCATTCGGTGTTTCATGTGTCTATGCTCTGGAAATATCATAGTGATCCTTCCCATGTGTTAGATTTAAGCTCAGTCCAGTTGGACAAAGATTTGACTTACGAGGAAGAGCCGGTGGCTATTCTAGCCCGGCAGGTCAGACAATTGAGGTCTAGGATTTATCGTTCAGTTAGGGTGCAATGGAGAGGTCAGCCAGTAGAGGCATCTGCTTGGGAGTCCGAGTTGGACATGCAAAGTAAATATCCACACCTTTTCTCTAGCTCAGGTACTTTTTCTAACTCCGTTCGAGGATGAACGTTTGTTTTAGAGGTGAAAAATATGATGACTCAAAATGTCATCTTTAAATTTAATAAGTAATTCTGTGTTCTAAGACCTCGAAAAGCACCATTTATCATTCCTCGACTTGCGTGCGCAATCCGTATAATTTTTCGAAAAGTTTTCATGTGAAAAATGGATTAAAATGTGAAATAAAGCTTTAAAACTCAACTGAGTTGACTTTGGTCAACATTTTTAGCAAATGGACTCGAATTAGTATTTTGACAGTTTCGGTAGCTCCGTATCGTGATTTGGGACTTGGGCATATGCCCTGAATTTAATTTGGAGGTCCATAGCTCAAGTTATGACCATTTAACGGAACTAGCAATTTAAAGGCTAAAGATTCCAAGTTTGACCACAGGGTTGACGTTTTGATATTAGAGCCGGAATCCGATTCTGGAAATTTGAACAGCTCTGTTATGTCATTTATGACTTGTGTGCCAAATTAGAAGTCATTTCGGATTCATTTAATATGTTTTGGCACGAGATTTGCAAATTGAATATTTAAAACTCAAAGTTTGAATCGGGGTGTGAATTGTAATTTCAGCATTATTTGACGTGATATGAGACCCCGAGTAAGTCCTTATTATGTTATTGGACTTGTTGGTATATTCGTACGGGGTCCCGAGTACCCCGAGAGTGATACAGATTGAAATCGGATCAAGAATTGGACTTAAGCAAAATCTGTATTTTTGCCTTCTGTTATAATCGCACCTGCAGATTTTTGACCGCAGGTGCAAGCTCGTGGAAGCGAGCCTTCGATCGCAGATGTGCCCGGGCGTGGCTGGGCAAAAGTCCACAGGTGCGGAAATCTGCATGCACCCGCATGTTCGCAGAAGCGGACAGCTTCTTGCAAAAGCGTGTCCGCAGATGCGTACCAAATCTCGCAGATGCGGACATACGCTGGCAGCCCCCTTTTTCGCAGATGCAAGAATTTCTCGCAAATGCGAACTCGCATGTGTGAGCCTAGGCACCGCAGGTGCGTAAATGCCTGAGCAGTGTATATATCGAAGAGTCCGAAATTATTTTCACATTTTGATCGTTTTGAGCTCGGTTAAGGCGAAGTTTTGGGCGATTTTTACGGAAAACATTGGGGTAAGTGTTTCTTTTCCTATATTGATTATATTTCATGATTCCATACTCGTTTATATCATGAATCCGTGAATTTATGGAAGAAAAATCAGATTTTTCTAAAATCTTCCAAAAATGAAATATTTAGATTTGAAGGTCCATTTGATATCGGAATTGGACAATTTTTATATGGTTGAACTCGTATCGGAACGGGTGTTCAGATTTCATGAGTTTTTCTGGGATTTGAGACGTGGGTCCCACTGCTGAATATTTTAATAAATTTTGGATTTTTATCCGAAAAATTTGTAAATTCATATGGAATTAATTCCTATGATTCATATTGAGTATATTGAATTATTGTGAATAGATTTGAAGCTTTCAGAGACAATTTAAAAGAAAAAGCTATGGTTGAGTAATTGATTGAAATTTGCAAAGCGAGGTAAGTGTCGTGGTTAACCTTGACTTGAGGGAATAGAACCCTTAAATTATTTGTTATGTAAAATGCACGTGAATGATGTATAGGCGAGGTGACGAGTGTCTATATGTCGTCAAATTAATTGTTTGCCTGCTTACTTGAAAAATCATATTTTAAATCATAAATTAATTATTATAATAATCTTTTCTCTCTTATTCTTTGCCAAATATTAATTCTTGAATTCCTGCAATAATTGTTACATGCTATTTTAATTATGTGTTTTAATTGTTTTTTGACATTTAGCATATTAAATATTAAAATGTCTATTTTCTCCCTGATTTCCAAAATAAATTGTTATTGCCATTATTTGTTCATAAATAAATTATAATTATTATGTGCCTTGATGCTTAATAGTTTCTCATTGGACGTGGCATTTATTGGAGTAATTTTTATTACATTATGAGCTGTTTAAAGTTATATATATTGGGAGAACGGGTTGCACGCCGTAACGGAAATGAAAGTATATATACATATCTTGGGAGATCGGATTGCACGCCGCAATAGACTTATTTAAAAGTCAATATTGGGGGATCGGATTGCACGCCGCAATAAACTTATTTAAAAGTCAATATTAGGGGATCGGATTACACGCTGCAACAGATTTATTTAAAAGTCTATAAATATACTTGATTAAAATAAATATATAACAGAATTGAATGTGAATATATTATGAGAGCGGGTTGCACGCTGCAACAGAATTGGCTGAAATAATAATGGATTATGACTGCCGAGTTGGCTTCAATTATTATAAATGAATTACCTGATTTATCTCTATTATTTATTGTTTTTATTAATATTGCGTATAGGTTAATGTAAGTGAACCGCCTTAACCTCATCACTACTTCGTCGAGGTTAGGCTCAGCACTTACTAGTACATGGGGTCGGTTGTAATGATACTATACTTTGCACTTCTTGTACAGATTTCGGAGTTGGTCCCAACGGCGTACCATAGACTTGCTCGGATTTCAGCTACGAGAGGAGACTTTAGGTATAACTGCATGGTGTCCGCAGTTCTGAAGTCCCCGTCTATTTTACTTTAGCTGTGTGTTTATTTTCAGACAGCTTTATTTTATTCAGACCTTTATTTGTATTTATTCTAGAAGCTCGTGCACTTGTGACACCAATTCTGGGGTGGTATTTAGACACCGTTGTTTTATGGATTATTTCACTATATTTTAAACTTTGCTTCCACTTTTGTTTCCTTGATTATTAATAATTTAAAAATTATTTAAAAATTAATTAATATTATTCTAACGTTGGCTTGCCTAGCAAGTGAAATGTTAGGCGCCATCACGGTCCGAAGGAGGGAATTTCGGGTCGTGACAACTGCTTATATTCAAATTATTACTATGTGACACAGAAGAATTATGAAAGTATTTCTCATGGGATTATCGTGAATGGAAGATGTGTTAGTCATTTTAGTGCTGGAGTTGGGATCAATTACGGTGATTCATGTGTTCGATGAATTTGGAGACTGGGAGTTCTTAGAAGTATATTGTTTCGGGGTTGCGACCTATTTGAGGTGACTATTTTATTTAAAACTCGGTGAAGGCACTAGTTGCGTTAATTATTTGTGATAGCTATGCATTATGAGTGCACATATATGTGAGATTTGAGCCTATGTGCGGGTATTAGAGCAAGTATTCATACTCGGAAGAATGCTTAGGCTATAATATGCTTAGAGTTGACTGTTAAGAGTAAAGTTATGATGTTTTCCATATTCGTACCTTTGTTGAGAACTATCTGGGCTATACTTGAGGTTACAAAGAATATGATTCCCTAAACAACCGTGGTAGTTACTAATTCTGCGTTAAAAATTGCCAATTTGAAGTGTGATAGCAAACTTTGCACATGCTTACACTATGGCGTGCTATTTATACCAGTCCAGGAGCATGAGAATCTTATTTCATTATCATATACAAGTGTACTTTTTTAATTGCTTTTTTATGATATGCTGGGACTGGAGGCCTGTGACCATGCCGGGCGATTCATATTATTGGCACGTGAGTTGTCCGTGCCATGTGTGGGAATTCTATTTCTATAATAATTTATTTGATCTATTAATTTCCTTCCTCTACAATTATGCACATGCACCTACAGTTA